>NC_092338.1:64482500-65183333 GCF_046630445.1 Rutidosis leptorrhynchoides | reverse complement strand
GGTATGCATACCATTTCATAATATCCAAACTATAAATGACCTAATCTGTCATTTACTTAATAATAATCTCTAATGAACTTCAACGACTCGAATGCAACGTCTTTTGAAATATGTCATGAATGACTCCTAGTAATATCCTTAAAATGAGCTAATGCACAGCGGAAGATTTCTTTCAAACCTGAGAATAAACATGCTTTCAAGTGTCAACCAAAAGGTTGGTGAGTTCATCAGTTTATAGTAATCATTTCATTTTCATCATTTTAATAGACCACAAGATTTTAAATATTATAAAACGTGCAGAAGTCCCATTCCAACTGCACAAAAAAAAATATCTTTCATATGAAGAACACCTGGTGAGGATTCATAATATAATAGTAACCATCTGTGCCGGTCTTTCACCCCACGGCTGAATACATGTGCCTTCAAAATATAGAACCTCTGTGCCGGTCTTTACACCCCACGGCTGAACACATGTTTATAAAATATAGGCCAACCGGTGCCAAAATGTCATAAATAATAAACCATCCACCCGGCTCGGGAGCTCATACGCTCTAACGGAAACCGAGGGCTAATGCGTGTCATAATAATCAACCCCAATCCCAGATAATTCTATCATAGAATGCAGTTAAGGTACTTGTGTCTATTGTGTTAAACATTTATAAAAGTGCATGTATTCTCAGTCCCAAAAATGTAAAGAGTAAAAAGGGATTCAAATGAACTCACCTAATGTATTTTGTAGTAAAAATACATATGACGACATTAAACAACTGAACAAAGCAGGGTTGACCTCAGATTCACGAACCTATATCATTTGTATATTTATTAACACATATATTCGTAATCGAACAAGCATGTATTTTATTGTTAATGATATCACTTTTGTATTAATAACCTATGAATATACTTTATTATTAAATATATTTATTTTGTATATTTAAGATACTTAAGAATTTTATATGATTAAGTTATGTATTTTAATTATATCTTTATATATATATATATATATATATATATATATATATATATATATATATATATATATATATATATATATATATATATATATATATATATATATATATATATATATATATATATATATATATATATCATTTGTTTATTAAATCAGTAAAAATAATAATAATAATAGTATAAATTTTATTATTAATTATTTTAATATTAGTGATAGTTTTCAATAATAGCTCCTATAATTTTAATTCTAATAATAATACCTGTAGTTTCTTGAATGGAAAATTTACTAATAATGATAATGAAAATAATAACCTTTATAATAATACATAATACTTAATGATAAGCAATTATTAATAACAATTCTTATATTAATCGTAATCATAGTCTTCATGTTTACTTTCTAAACTAATAATTAAAGCTGCTATAATATAAATTCATAACCCTAATCATAATAATACTTATAACAATAATAATAATAATAATACATATATTAATAATAATAATAATAGTCTTGATAATTATAATAATAACACCAATTAATAATGGTAATCATAATAATAACTCTTAAGTTTCATTATACATAATAATAATAATACTAACAAATAATGATAATATTAACAATTACTAATTTTAATATCAATAACAACAATAATAAAATTAATCATCAACAATAATAATAATAGTAATAATAATAATTTTTTTTTAAATGATCACTACCTCAAAAAGAGTTCCTAAAAAGGAATGCCCCAAACCGGGTTCGAACCCGTGACCACTCGCTCACCCGTCATAACACCAAACCACTTCTCCATCGCCTGCTTTTCTGATTAATAACCACCCCAAATGTTTATAACCCGTTACAATTTTCTATCATCCCTTCTTCATCTCTCTCAAAACTCAGACGACCCATATGCCATAATCCATCTTACAATAATTAGATTGGGTCTTTTAATTGTAGTTTAAACGTCCTGAGTGTGTGGTTGTGATCAACAAAAAAATAAAACATAAAAAAAATTAAAGAATGCTTCTGCTGGCTGCTGTTCGTAACCAACAAAAAAAAAATGATTTTTGATTTTTAGAACTTTTTGGAAAATTGTTACAACACTAATTATCTTCCAAATCATCTATAGAATGTACGAAAATCATCAATTGAATCCAAAATACTAAAACAAGTTCGAATTTCATGATAAACAAATTCTTTGACTTTTGATATATAAAGTTTGACTGCCAAATTCATACTCGATATAGAGAATTGATAATTAAGATTTTGCAGAGAGATTCACGACATGATTTAGAAATCTTTTGCATTTATGGATTTTGAAATAGGTTTTGAATTCGATTTATGACCGAAAAGGTAGTATGAACAGAGCAGGCTCCTGGTTTTATTTAAAACTGCTGTTAAATTCGTTCGTAGAACTGCTGTAATGGATTTATGTGATAATGAAACTGGATAATTGAATGACTCTCCCCACAATATTAATTTAGTCAACTTCATATAGGAACGTGAGTATTTTCTTTTCAATCAGACAAAGGATAGCAGATATTTAAGATAAAGAAATCAAAAAGCAGATAGGGTTGTTATCTGATTGGTACTAGTGATTACGATATGAGCCAATCTGGAAAAAGAAGGTACCAATTTGATACAGCAACTGATGGAGATGTAAAACTGGATTCAGATTTATATCTATATATATTTGATTTTATAATTTATATAGTATTAATACATAAATAAAGATAATATCAATATTAATAATAAGTTTTTAAAAAAATGCAAGTATATAAAAGAAATAATAATATAACCAATTATACGCATCAAATTTTATATCTATATATATTAGTAATAAAAATAATGATATTCATATTATTTACAATAATAAAAGAGAATAATAATAACAATAATACTACTACTATTATCAAGAACAATGATCATGTTAAAAAAATGATTATTGTTAATAATAAAAATAATCATAATTATAATTTTCCCACTAATTATAATGATATTATTATTATTATTAATCTCAGTATTAGTAATATAAACATTTACATATATCAATTTATTATATATTGAAAATAATATTGTTACTAATATAACTATATTTTAGTTTGTAATTACTTTTACAATTTATTTATTGTATCATACTTACTAATTATATAATATAAATTATACAATAACTTATTAAATCTTTAATATTTTTTATTTACAATATATCTAATATTATTTATGTTTAGGATTCATATGTATATATATATATTATTTATTTTAATAGTAACTTAATTATTCTGTATTTTTACCTTACATTTATTTCCAATTGATCTAAGTATTTATTATATATACTTACCTTATATATATATATACTTATATATTTATTTTCAAACAAATGTTCGTGAATCGTTGAGCCTAGTCAAAGGGTAATTGATTACATGAACACAGTTCAAAGTTTTTGAGACTTCAATATTACAGACTTTGCTTATCGTGTCGGAAACATATAAAGATTAAGTTTAAATTTGATCGGAAATTCTCGGGTCATCACAAAATACAGACACATTGGTCAATGCAAACATGCTTATTATTTGTGTCACACAATATGGTTTTAGCCACACTTAACAAGCCTCAAAATGGGCCTTGTCGAAGGTCTTGGAGATTCCGGTAGGTGTTTTCATTGTGACCTTATCACTAGTTGGGCTTTCAACGTAGATCTCATTCAATGTGATCCATATCACGACCTCTTTGGACTTAACACCGGCCTACTTCTTGATTTTACACTTCTCTAAGTAAGAAGTGATCTCCGTAGCATACGAAACTTGCTTTCCGGCCTTTTCAAACTTGTGTTTGATCTCATTCTTTTGTTTGATCCAAAAGAACCCAGTATCTTTGACAAAACCAAGTTCCTCAACGTCTTCTACTGGTAGTAGGCCTTCGGGCAGACAAAATTCTCTAAGTAGAGATTTAGCCTTTTCCTTGCAAACATCATTTCCGGTAAGTATTTCGGCACATGTTCTGATTTCAGGGGTGATTGGAGACATGATGTGGTAAATTTTACAAGTGGCTTGTGTTTTGAGTGTAGGAGAGGTGATGAAAAACTTTTGTGCTTAGATGTTCAATTTATCGGTGCTTGAATAACTTTTGGACCTTGATTTATATTTTAATAACTCATATGCCACTCTTTCGAATCTCATATTTCTCAATGAGTTGATTCGTTTCAACCGAGTAACTATTGTCGTTTAATGAAGCTTATGATTTTAAACATTTCATCCCATTCTTCAATTAAAAACGTGGTTGTAAAATACTAACCATGTTGTATTATTTATTCATAACTAATTAACTATATACAAATACCTAGCCACCTAGGATAAGCAACACGTACATGTTGCGGAATATGAGTACTAAATTGAGAAATTTAAAAAATTTAATTTCAATATATAATGATAAAATAATAAGAGTAATATAATAATTAATTTATCAATATCAATTATGAATTATGATTATAATTAAATACAAATTTTTTTTTTTTTTAAGTACAGCTCAAAAAGATATCTTCAAAATGTATAAAAGTGTTTTACATGAGGGATATATGTTCATCCTAAAGTGATGGTTATTGAATTGTATAATACATGTTATTGTTAGAAATATTTTTATAACAATTATTAATTGATTATTAATTATTAAATAATTAATTACTAGTTATAATACTCCTACTCCTAATAAAAATAAATACTCCATAATAAAGAACCGTGCGAACTCTATTGGATATTCAACACTTCAACTCGTTGTCATATTCTTAGGTGCAGTCTACCTTAGTTGACTACGGAAAAGTCTTCTCAAGACCGAAGACTGAAATCATCTAGTTTTAATTTTAATTCAGTACTCCGTAATCAAGTAATTAAAGTGTCAAGTCTTAACCCATAGAGTTGGTAAATAAAAATGATATAAAGGAAAAAAAAAAAAAAAAAAAAACTTCGACCTTATCCATTAGCGATTTGCTTAGGTCGTATTTTTTATTTTATTTTACTTTTTTACAATATACAAAAAGATGATGAAAAATTAAGATTGGAGAATATGATCAGCTAAGTAACTTTTACGTTTGGTGTAAACTCTGAGATGGCCCTACAATACGTCGTCTGTTGATTATTTTCTTCACATAACAATCACTTCACTATATACTTCCTTATTCACCTAATGACCAATTCCTCGACTGGAAGAAGTTGGGGCCCATTTTCTTTAATCATTTCCTTTTTCAGGTCTAAACTTATTTTTTTTTTTTTTTTTTGCTACTTTGACCACTCATATCGGTCCGCTATTGGACCCGTGGTTGAAGCCGTGGTCCATTGGCGTTGATATTAGCAAATTGTGGTTGAGCCGTGATTAAACCACCGCCAGTGTATTTGTCGTTGTACAACATATTTGATCACGGATAAGTTATCCGTTGGAAGGTTGCAACGGTCGAATTTTTTTTCTTTCAGCTTGTGATTTCTAATTATATTATATTATATCTATATCTATATATCTAAAAGACATTATTCAAATGAATAGTAACTTTTATAATCTTTACAAATCTATCTCAAACTTTTAATTTTTTTATATTTCACACACACTCTTTTTAATAGTTAACTTTATAGCTTTTATAAACTTACCACAAACTTTTCTCATTCTAAAATTTAACCATTAAACTTCTCATTCATTATAAATCGACCACATAATTTTTCCTATCTAATTATTATTCATTACTATTATTATGATTATTATTATTACTATTATTATTACTATTTACTATTATTATTAAATCGATCACATAATTTTCTACTTTATTATTGTTTAACTTTTTTTTTATTATAAATTAACTACGTAATTTATTTTTTAATAACTGTTTTACTGTTATTATATATATATATATATATATATATATATATATATATATATATATATATATATATATATATATATATATATATATATATATATATATATATATATATATATATATATATATATAGTTTTTTCTATTTTATTAAATAGTTTGTACCAATCGTTGATGTACGTCTCACTTTATGAATTGATCATTTAGATCTTTTCTCTCAACAAGACGAAAAGTAAAACAAAAAATGATGAATAATTACTTTCACGTTTATTATAAATCAATCACATAATTATTTTTGGTCCTTCCTCGACAAAACGAAAAATAAAGAAAAATTATAAATAATTACTTTCTCAATAATTAGCTATGTAATTAATGTTAATCAAGGGTGAAGAACCGGCGCAAAAGTCTGGTCGCTCAATTAGTTCATAGTATTTGATGCTAACATCTTGCCTTTTTAAAAAAATAAAAAAAATAAAAAAATTATACACACACACACACACACATACATACTCCACAATTAACAAACACACACTATGTAAGGATTTATTGGACCCAAACAAGACGTATGATTTAATCTAATCACACACCCACGAACGACAAACGAATTAGCTAAAGCAATAAACGATACAGGGATTTAACGTGGTTATATCCCAACTCCAAACATGGAGAAGGGTTTACTCCACGTGCGCAAACCAGAGAAATTTTCTTATTATTTTCGTGCACACTATTTACAGGTTACAATGAGGGTATTTATAGTGCAAATAACAAAACATGAAAAGATCTAGATCGAGTTGCTGGCCAAGGAAACCGTTACATTCCGTGACACCATGTCGCATTTCGAGACAAACAATGCTCCAACGCGACACTGAAGCGACCCATCCTAATCCATAAGGACGAATACAATAACATATGGATACATTGCGATTTATTTGACCTCTATATGATACATTTTACAAACATTGCATTTGTTTTTAAAGACAAACTTTCATTACATCGAAAGCTGACAGGCATGCATATCATTTCATAATATACAACCTATAAATGACCTAATCTGTCATTTACTTAATAATAATCTCTATGAACTCAACGACTTGAATGCAACGTCTTTTGAAATATGACATGAATGACTCCAAGTAATATCTTTAAAATGAGCAAATGCACAACGGAAGATTTCTTTAATACCTGAGAATAAACATGCTTAAAAGTGTCAACCAAAAGGTTGGTGAGTTCATTAGTTTATCATAATCATTCATTTCCATCATTTTAATAGACCACAAGAATTTCATTTCCATTTCTCATAAATATCATGCATGCAAAAATTCATTCATATAGATTGAATACCTGGTAACCGACATTAAAAAGATGCATATAAGAATATCCCCAACATTCCGGGACATCCATCGGACATGATATAAATTTCGAAGTACTAAAGCATCCGCTACAACGGATGGGGTTTGTTGAGCCCAATAGATCTATCTTGAAATGTCCCGTTCATATTGATTATAAACGTTCCATATTAATTAATTTCGTCGCGAGGTTTTGACCTCTATATGAGACGTTTTTCAAAGACTGCATTCATTTTTAAAACAACCATAACCTTTATTTTATCGATAAAGGTTTAAAAGCATTACGTAGATTATCAAATAATGATAATCTAAAATATACCGTTTACACACGACCATTACATAATGGTTTACAATAAGAATATATTACATCAAAAATAAGTTTCTTGAATGCAGTTTTTACATAATATCATACAAGCATGGACTCCAAATCTTGACCTTATTTTAGTATGCAACAGCGGAAGCTCTTAATAATCACCTGAGAATAAACATACTTAAAACGTCAACAAAAATGTTGGTGAGTTATAGGTTTAACCTATATATTATCAAATCATAATAATAGACCACAAGATTTCATATTTCAATATACATCCCATACATAGAGATAAAAATCATTCATATGGTGAACACCTGGTAACCGACATTAACAAGATGCATATATAAGAATATCCCCATCATTCTGGGACACCCTTCGGATATGATATAAATTTCGAAGTACTAAAGCATCCGGTACTTTGGATAGGGTTTGTTAGGCCCAATAGATCTATCTTTAGGATTCGCGTCAATTAGGGTGTCTGTTCCCTAATTCTTAGATTACCAGACTTAATAAAAAGGGGCATATTCGATTTCGATAATTCAACCATAGAATGTAGTTTCACGTACTTGTGTCTATTTTGTAAATCATTTATAAAACCTGCATGTATTCTCATCCCAAAAATATTAGATTTTAAAAGTGGGACTATAACTCACTTTCACAGATATTTCCTTCCTCGGAAATAAGACTTGGCCACAGATCGATTCACGAACCTATACAAATATGTACATATATATCAAAGTATGATCAAAATATAATTACAACTATTTTTATTATGTTTTAAAGATTTGAGTGTATTAAGTCAGCTATCCTCGTTAATAACCTACAACTAGTTGTCCACAGTTAGATGTACAGAAATAAATCGATATATATATTATCTTGAATCAATCCACGACCCAGTGTATACATGTCTCAGGCTAGATCACAACTCAAAGTATATATATTTTTGGAATCAACCTCAACCCTGTATAGCTAACTCCAACATTACTGCATATAGAGTGTCTATGGTTGTTCCAAATAATATATATACATGGGTCGATATGATACGTCAAAACATTTGCATACGTGTCTATGGTATCCCAAGATTACATAATATATTAGAATACATGTATAATACAATATAAGTTAGCTAGGATATGATTAATATAGATTTGTTACCAATTTTCACGTAGTTACAACAAGCAAAAATAACCAATCTTGTTTTACCCATAACTTCTTCATTTTAAATCCGTTTTGAGTGAATCAAATTGCTATGGTTTCATATTGAACTTAAATTTATGAATCTATAGGGAAAAAGTATAAGTTTATAGTTAGAATTACAGATTACAAGTCATTTTTGTAAAGGTAGTCATTTTAGTCGAAAGAACGACGTCTAGATGACCATTTTGGAAAACATACTTCCACTTTGAGTTTAACCATGATTTTTGGATATAGTTTCATGTTCATAAGAAAAATCATTTTCCCAGAAGAACAACTTTTAAATCAAAGTTTCTCATAGTTTTTAATTATCCAAACCAAAACAGCCTCCGGTTTCACTACGACGGCGTATATCCGATTTTATGGTGTTCATCGTGTTTCCAGGTTTTAAATCATTAAGTTAGCATATCATATAGATATAGAACATGTGTTTAATTGATTTTAAAAGTCAAGTTAGAAGGAGTAACTTCTGTTTGCGGACAAGTTTAGAATTAACTAAACTATGTTCTAGTAATTACAAGTTTAAACCTTCGAATAAGATAGCTTTATATGTATGAATTGAATGATGTTATGAACATCATTACTACCTCAAGTTTTCTGGATAAAACTACTGGAAATGAGAAAAATGGATCTAGCTTCAAAGGATCCTTGGATGGCTTGAAAGTTCTTGAAGCAGAATCATGACACGAAAACAGTTCAAGTAAGATTTTCACTCGAAATAAGATTGTTATAGTTGTAGAAATTGAATCAAAGTTTGAATATGAATATTACCTTGAATTAGAAAGATAAACTACTGTAAATAACAAAGGTTCCTTGATCTTAGATGATTACTTGGAATGGATTAGAAAGCTTGGAAGGAGACTTGCAAACTTGGAAGTATTCTTGATTTTTATGAAACTATACTTATGGAATTTATGAAGAACACTTAGAACTTGAAGATGAAACTTGAGAGAGATCAATTAGATGAAGAAATTTGAAGAATGAAAGTGTTTGTAGGTGTTTTTGGTCATTGGTATATGGATTAGATATAAAGGATATGTAATTTTGTTTTCATGTAAATAAGTCATGAATGATTACTAATATTTTTGTAATTTTATGAGATATTTCATGCTAGTTGCCAAATGATGGTTCCCACATGTGTTAGGTGACTCACATGGGCTACTAAGAGCTGATCATTGGAGTGTATATACCAATAGTACATACATCTAAAAGCTGTGTATTGTACGAGTACGAATACGGGTGCATACGAGTAGAATTGTTGATGAAACTGAACGAGGATGTAATTGTAAGAATTTTTGTTAAGTAGAAGTACTTTGATATGTGTCTTGAAGTCTTTCAAAAGTGTAAGAATACATATCAAAACACAACAGGTATATACATTCTAATGGAGTCGTTAAGTCTTCGTTAGTCGTTACATGTAAGTGTTGTTTTGAAACCTTTAAGTTAATGATCTCAATTAATGTTGTTAACCCAATATTTATTATATCAAATGAGATGTTAAATTATTATGTTATCATGATATTATGATGTATGAATATCCCTTAATATGATATATACATTAAAATATCGTTACAACGATAATCGTTACATATAAGTCTCGTTTCGTAATTCTTGGGTTAGTAGTCTTGTTTTTACATATGTAGTTCATTGTTAACACACTTAATGATATATTTAAATATCATTTTATCATGTTAAATATAGTGTATCAATATCTTAATATGATACATATGTATTTAGTAGACGTTATCATAACGATAATCGTTATATATATCATTTCGAGTTTCTTAACTTAGTAATCTCATTTCTTATGTATATCACACATTGTTAATATACTTAGTGAGATAATTACTCATCATAATCTCATGTCAACCATATATATATGTCTATATATACCACAACATGTAGTTTTTACAAATTTGTAACGTTCGTGAATCGCCGGTCAACTTGGGTGATCAATTGTCTATATGAAACTTATTTCATTTAATCAAGTCTTAACAAGTTTGATTGCTTAACATGTTGGAAATATTTAGTCATGTAAATATCAATCTCAATTAATATATATAAACATGGAAAAGTTCGGGTCACTACAGTACCTACCCGTTAAATAAATTTCGTCCCGAAATTTTAAGGTGTTGAAGGTGTTGACGAATCTTCTGGAAATAGATGCGGGTATTTCTTCTTCATCTGATCTTCACGCTCTCAGGTGAACTCGGGTCCTCTACGAGCATTCCATCGAATCTTAACAATCGGTATCTTGTTTTGCTTAAGTCTCTTAACCTCACGATCCATTATTACGACGGGTTCTTCAATGAATTGAAGTTTTTCATTGATTTGGATTTCGTCCAACGGAATAGTGAGATCTTCTTTAGCAAAACATTTCTTCAAATTCGAGACGTGGAAAGTGTTATGTACAGCCGTGAGTTGTTGAGGTAGCTCCAGTTGGTAAGTTACTGGTCCGACACGATCTATAATCTTGAATGGACCAATGTACCTTGGATTTAGTTTCCCCCGTTTACCAAATCGAACAACGCCTTTCCAAGGTGAAACCTTAAAAATGACCATTTCTCCAATTTCAAACTCTATATCTTTTCTTTTACTGTCCGCGTAGCTCTTTTGTTGACTCTGGGGGGGTTTTCAATCGTTGTTGAATTTGGATGATTTTCTCGGTAGTTTCTTGTATTATCTCCGGACCCGTAATCTGTCTATCCCCCACTTCATTCCAACATATCGGAAACCTGCACTTTCTACCATAAAGTGCCTCAAACGGCGCCATCTCAATACTAGAATGATAACTGTTGTTGTAGAAAAATTCTGCTAACGGTAGGTGTCGATCCTAACTGTTTCCGAAATCAATAACACATGCTCGTAGCATGTCTTCAAGCGTTTGTATCATCCTTTCGCTCTGCCCATCAGTTTGTGGATGATAGGCAGTACTCATGTCTAGACGAGTTCCTAATGCTTGCTGTAATGGCTGCCAGAATCTTGAAATAAATCTGCCATCCCTATCGGAGTAATAAAGTTTGGTATTCCATGTCTGGAGACGACTTCCTTCAAATACAGTCGTGCTAACTTCTCCATCTTGTCATCTTCTCTTATTGGCAGGAAGTGTGCTGATTTGGTGAGACGATCAACTATTACCCAAATAGTATCAAAACCACTTGCAGTCCTTGGCAATTTAGTGATGAAATCCATGGTAATGTTTTCCCATTTCCATTCTGGGATTTCGGGTTGTTGAAGTAGACCTGATGGTTTCTGATGCTCCGCTTTGACCTTAGAACACGTCAAATATTCCCCTACGTATTTAGCAACATCAGCTTTCATACCTGGCCACCAAAAATGTTTCTTGAGATCCTTGTACATCTTCCCCGTTCTAGGATGTATTGAGTATCTGGTTTTATGAGCTTCTCTAAGTACCATTTCTCTCATATCTCCAAATTTTGGTACCCAAATTCTTTCAGCCCTATACCGGGTTCCATCTTCCCGAATATTAAGATGCTTCTCCGATCCTTTGGGTATTTCATCCTTTAAATTTCCCTCTTTTAAAACTCCTTGTTGCGCCTCTTTTATTTGAGTAGTAAGGTTAGTGTGAATCATTATATTCATAGTTTTTACTTGAATGGGTTCTCTGTCCTTTCTGCTCAAGGCGTCGGCAACCACATTTGCCTTCCCCGGGTGGTAACGAATCCCAAAGTCGTAATCATTCAACAATTCAATCCACCTACGCTGCCTCATATTCAGTTGTTTCTGATTAAATATGTGTTGAAGACTTTTGTGGTCGGTATATATAATACTTTTGACCCCATATAAGTAGTGCCTCCAAGTCTTTAATGCAAAAACAACCGCGCCTAATTCTAAATCATGCGTCATATAATTCTGCTCGTGAATCTTCAATTGTCTAGACGCATAAGAAATCACCTTCGTTCGTTGCATTAATACACAACCGAGACCTTGCTTTAATGCGTCACAATAAATCACAAAATCATCATTCCCTTCAGGCAATGACAATATAGGTGCCATAGTTAGCTTTTTCTTTAACAATTGAAACGCTTTCTCTTGCTCATCTTTCCATTCAAATTTCTTCCCTTTATGCGTTAATGCAGTTAAGGGTTTTGCTATTCTGAAAAAGTCTTGGATGAACCTTCTGTAGTAATCAGCTAGTCCTAAAAACTGCGTATGTGTTTCGGAGTTTTCGGGGTTTTCCACTTTTCAACGGTTTCGATCTTTGCCAGGTCCACCTGGATACCTTCTTTGTTCACTATGTGACCGAGGAATTGAACTTCTTCCAACCAAAATGCACACTTTGAAAATTTAGCGTATATTTTTTCTTTCCTCAATACTTCTAGCACTTTTCTTAAATGTTCTTCGTGCTCTTGATCATTCTTTGAGTAAATAAGTATGTCATCGATGAAAACAATGACAAACTTGTCAAGATATGGCCCACACACTCGGTTCATAAGGTCCATGAACACAGCTGGTGCGTTGGTCAATCCAAATGGCATAACCATAAACTCGTAATGACCATAACGCGTCCTAAAAGCAGTTTTTGGAATATCATCCTCCTTTACTTGCATTTGATGATATCCAGAACGTAAATTGATCTTCGAATAAACAGACGAGCCTTGTAGTTGATCAAATAAGTCGTCGATTCTCGGTAGTGGGTAGCGGTTCTTGATGGTAAGTTTGTTCAACTCTCGGTAGTCGATACACAACCTGAATGTACCATCCTTCTTCTTGACAAATAAAATAGGAGCTCCCCATGGTGATGTGCTTGGTCGAATGAAATCACGTTCTAATAGTTCTTGCAGTTCTTTCATCTCACTGGATGCGAGTCTGTAAGGAGCACGAGCTATTGGTGCAGCTCCTGGTACAAGATCTATTTGAAATTCAACAGATCGATGTGGAGGTAGTCCCGGTAATTCTTTCGGAAATACATCGGGAAATTCTTTTACGACGGGAACATCATTGATGCTCTTTTCTTCAGTTTGTACTTTCTCGACGTGTGCTAGAACAGCATAGCAACCTTTTCTTATTAATTTTTGTGCCTTCAAATTTCTAATAAGATGTAGCTTCGTGTTGCCCTTTTCTCCGTACACCATTAAGGGTTCCCTTCTTCTCGTACAATGTGAATTGCATTTTTGTAACATACGATCTCTGCTTTCATCTCCTTCAGCCAGTCCATGCCAACTATTACATCAAAACTCCCTAACTCTACTGGTATCAAATCAATCTTAAATATTTGGCTACTCAGTTTAATTTCTCGATTTCGGCATATATAATCTGCTAAAATTAATTTACCGTTTGCTAGTTCGAGTAAAAATTTACTATCCAACGGCGTCAATGGACAACTTAATTTAGCACAAAAATCTCTACTTATATAGCTTCTATCCGCACCCGAATCAAATAAAACGTAAGCAGATTTATTGTCAATAAAAAACGTACCCGTAACAAGCTCCGGGTCTTCCTGTGCCTCTACCGCATTAATATTGAAAACTCTTCCGTGGCCTTGTCCATTCGTGTTCTCCTGGTTCGGGTAATTTCTAATAATGTGGCCCGGTTTTCCACATTTATAACAAACTACATTGGCATAACTTGCTCCGACACTACTTGCTCCGCCATTACTCGTTCCGACACCATTTGTTCCTGTCTTTCTGTTAACCCCTGGTCCGTAGACCTCACACTTCACCGCGCTATGACCATTTCTTTTACACTTGTTGCAAAATTTGGTGCAGAACCCCGAGTGATACTTTTCACACCTTTGGCATAGCTGCTTCTGATTGTTGTTGTTGTTGTTGTTGTTGCGGTTGTTATTGTTGTTGGGATGATTGTTGTAGTAGTAGTAGTTGTTGTTGTTGTTGTTGTTGTTGTGCCGTTTGTTGTAGTTGCGATTGATGTTGCGATTGTTGGGATAGTTATTGTTGTTTTGGTGACTCTTATCACCCTTTTCCTCCCACTTTCTTTTGACTAACTTCACGTTGGCCTCTTCGGCCGCCTGTTCTTTAATTCTTTCCTCAATCTGGTTCACTAGTTTGTGAGCCATTCTACATGCCTTTTGTATGGAGGCAGGCTCGTGTGAACTTATATCTTCTTGGATTCTCTCTGGTAACCCTTTCACAAACGCGTCGATCTTCTCTTCCTCATCTTCGAACGCTCTCGAACACAATAGGCACAATTCTGTTAATCGTCTTTTGTACGAAGTAATATCGAATCCCTGTGTTCGTAAACCTCTAAGTTCTGACTTGAGCTTATTGACCTCGGTTCTGGGACGGTACTTCTCATTCATCAAGTGCTTGAATGCTGACCACGGTAGCGCGTAAGCATCATCTTGTCCCACTTGCTCTAGATAGGTATTCCACCATTTTAACGCAATACCTGTGAAGGTATGCGTAGCGTACTTCACTTTGTCTCCTTTAGTAGACTTACTTATGGCAAACACCGACTCGACTTTCTCGGTCCACCGTTTCAATCCAATTGGTCCTTCGGTTCCATCAAATTCCAAAGGTTTGCAGGCAGTGAATTCTTTGTAGGAGCATCCTACACGATTTCTTACGCCGTTAGCTTCATTGCTAGATTCAGAGTTATTGTTGGTATGTAGCGCGGCCTGTACTGCGGCTATGTTTGAAGCAAGAAAGGCACGAAATTCCTCTTCGCTCATATTCAAGGTGTGTCGAGTAGTCGGTGCCATTTCCTTCAAAATAGTCAAATGAAACAATTTAATTATATAGAATATTAAGTGTAGTCAGTAGTATCTCGTAGCATAATATGAACTCATTTATAAAAGCTTTTTCTTCATATTAGCGTTTTATAAGTTTAAATTCGGGTACTACCTACCCGTTAAGTTCATACTTAGTAGCTAATATACAATTCAACTACTACAATTCCATATGAAAAACTGATTATAATAATATATCACATACAAATATTCTTCAAACTTACAACTTCGCTATATTACATATAACATGAAATATAGTACACTATGATACAGGGTAGTTTTGAAGATAAATCTAGTTAATACGCAAGTTGTTCAGCAAAAGAAATAAAGACATGTAATTCATAAGTCCAGAAACAAGTCATGCATTCTAGTTTTACTAAGATGACTTCCCATCCTTGGTCTTGTGGAAAATAACCATTATGACCATTAGCTAGGCATCATGTTGTAATGTCGTCAAAAGGACGAGGGTTTCGTAATGTCCAATAGCCCCGTAATAATCTAAAAACCTTGTTTCTCACCCCAACTACTGAATCCGTCACTTGTGGGAAAGTTTTATTTAAAAGCTGCAATCCGATGTTCTTTTTCTCACTTTGGTAAGAAGCGAACATCACTAACCCGTAAGCATAACATGCTTCTTTATGTTGCATGTTAGAATCTCTTTCTAATTCACGAAATCCTATGTTGGGATATGTTGAGTCAAAATAGGTTCTTAACCCGTAGCGTAAAATTGCATTTGGGTTCCCCGCATTTAACGCTTTAAAGAAAACACGGCGTAACTTACGGTCTCCCCAATGTGATATACCCCACCTATCAAAGGAAAGCCTTTTATAAACTAAGGCATTTCTGGAAAGTCTTTCAAATGTTTGACAAGTTAATTTTGCCATAACTAAATGTGCTGATGAATTCTGACCGACTCTAGACAAGATTTCCTCAATCATATCCTCTGGTAGGTCTTCTAAAATATTCGGTTGTCTACCCTTAACGTCCATTTTGTTTTTATACTGTAAAATAGACAAGGATTAGATTCGTAAAAGATAATTAACAAACAATACAAGCAATTTTTACATAGAACATAAAAGTACAAGCACACTACAATACATATAATACACAACATGATTACAACCTTCTAATCCGAATCACTGGTTTCTTCTTCTTCGGATTTGGTTCATTTTCCTAATTTTCTAGGAATATATGGTGTTCCTCTAATACAAGCCGTCGTTTTCCATAATGGTTTAGAAAAACCTGGTGGTTTAGAGGTTCCTGGGTCATTGTTACATTTTAGGAAATACGGATGTTGTCGATACATATAAAGTTCATCGGGGTTGGAATCGGGTTTCTCTATTTTTATACCTTTTCCCTTATTATTTTCTTTTGCTTTATTAAATTGGGTCGAGGTAATTTCTATAACATCATCGGAATCCTCATCGGGATTCGATTCATCGGAAAATTGGTAATCTTCCCAATATTTTGCTTCCTTGGCGGAAACACCATTGACCATTATTAACTTTGGTCCGTTGGTTGAGGATTTTCTTTTATTTAATTGATTTACTATAGGTATCAATATTTCTTCCTCCGGAACCTCTTCTTCTTCTAGTTCCTCCTCTTCCGATTCATCCTCTTCTGGTTCCTCTTCTTCTGGTTCCTCCTCTTCCGGTTCCTCCTCTTCCAGTTCCTCTTCGGGAATTTGTGAATCTTCCCAAAATATATTCGACTCTTCATTATTATTAGGTGAATCAATGGGATTTGTACTAGAGGTAGACATCTATCACACAATATCAAACACGTTAAGAGATTAATATATCACATAATATTTACATGTTAATAATATATAGTTTCCAACAAAAAAATGTTAAGCAATCGTTTTTGAAGAAAAACACGGTCGAAGTCCAGACTCACTAATGCATCCTAACAAACTCGGTAAGACACACTAATGCAATTTTCTGGTTTCTCTAAGACCAACGCTCGCATACCAACTGAAATGTCCCGTTCATATTGATTATAAACGTTCCATATTAATTGATTTCGTCGCGAGGTTTTGACCTCTATGTGAGACGTTTTTCAAAGACTGCATTCATTTTTAAAACAACCATAACCTTTATTTTATCGATAAAGGTTTAAAAGCATTACGTAGATTATCAAATAATGATAATCTAAAATATACCGTTTACACACGACCATTACATAATGGTTTACAATAAGAATATATTACATCAAAAATAAGTTTTTTGAATGCAGTTTTTACATAATATCATACAAGCATGGACTCCAAATCTTGACCTTATTTTAGTATGCAACAGCGGAAGCTCTTAATAATCACCTGAGAATAAACATACTTAAAACGTCAACAAAAATGTTGGTGAGTTATAGGTTTAACCTATATATTATCAAATCATAATAATAGACCACAAGATTTCATATTTCAATATACATCCCATACATAGAGATAAAAATCATTCATATGGTGAACACCTGGTAACCGACATTAACAAGATGCATATATAAGAATATCCCCATCATTCCGGGACACCCTTCGGATATGATATAAATTTCAAAGTACTAAAGCATCCGGTACTTTGGATGGGGTTTGTTAGGCCCAATAGATCTATCTTTAGGATTCGCGTCAATTAGGGTGTCTGTTCCCTAATTCTTAGATTACCAGACTTAATAAAAAGGGGCATATTCGATTTTGATAATTCAACCATAGAATGTAGTTTCACGTACTTGTATCTATTTTGTAAATCCTTTATAAAACCTGCATGTATTCTCATCCCAAAAATATTAGATTTTAAAAGTGGGACTATAACTCACTTTCACAGATATTTCCTTCCTCGGAAATAAGACTTGGCCACAGATCGATTCACGAACCTATACAAATATGTACATATATATCAAAGTATGATCAAAATATAATTACAACCATTTTTATTATCTTTTAAAGATTTGAGTGTATTAAGTCAGCTGTCCTCGTTAATAACCTACAACTAGTTGTCCACAGTTAGATGTACAGAAATAAATCGATATATATTATCATGAATCAATCCACGACCCAGTGTATACATGTCTCAGGCTAGATCACAACTCAAAGTATATATATTTTTGGAATCAACCTCAACCCTGTATAGCTAACTCCAACATTACTGCATATAGAGTGTCTATGGTTGTTCCAAATAATATATATACATGGGTCGATATAATATGTCAAAATATTTGCATACGTGTCTATGGTATCCTAAGATTATATAATATATTAGAATACATGTATAATACAATATAAGTTAGCTAGGATATGATTAATATAGATTTGTTACCAATTTTCACGTAGTTACAACAAGCAAAAATAACCAATCTTGTTTTACCCATAACTTCTTCATTTTAAATCCGTTTTGAGTGAATCAAATTGCTATGGTTTCATATTGAACTTAGCTTTATGAATCTATACAGAAAAAGTATAAGTTTATAGTCAGAATTACAGATTACAAGTCTTTTTTATAAAGGTAGTCATTTCAGTCGAAAGAACGACGTCTAGATGACCATTTTGGAAAACATACTTCCACTTTGAGTTTAACCATGATTTTTGGATATAGTTTCATGTTCATAAGAAAAATCATTTTCCCAGAAGAACAACTTTTAAATCAAAGTTTATCATAGTTTTTAATTATCCAAACCAAAACAGCCCCCGATTTCACTACGACGGCGTATATCCGATTTTATGTTGTTCATCGTGTTTCCAGGTTTTAAATCATTAAGTTAGCATATCATATAGATATAGAACATGCGTTTAGTTGATTTTAAAAGTCAAGTTAGAAGGATTAACTTTTGTTTGCGAACAAGTTTAGAATTAACTAAACTATAGATATAGAACATGCGTTTAGAATTAACTTAACTAAACAAGTTTAGAATTAACTTTTGTTTATGAAACTATAATTATGGAATTTATGAAGAACACTTAGAACTTAAAGATGAAACTTGAGAGAGATCAATTAGATGAAGAAATTTGAAGAATGAAAGTGTTTGTAGGTGTTTTTGGTCGTTGGTATATGGATTAGATATAAAGGATATGTAATTTTGTTTTCATGTAAATAAGTCATGAATGATTACTAATATTTTTATAATTTTATGAGATATTTCATGCTAGTTGCCAAATGATGGTTCCCACATGTGTTAGGTGACTCACATGGGCTGCTAAGAGCTGATAATTGGAGTGTATATACCAATAGTACATACATCTAAAAGCTGTGTATTGTACGAGTACGAATACAGGTGCATACGAGTAGAATTGTTGATGAAACTGAACGAGGATGTAATTGTAAGAATTTTTGTTAAGTAGAAGTACATTGATATGTGTCTTGAAGTCTTTCAAAAGTATAAGAATACATATCAAAACACAACATGTATATACATTCTAATGGAGTCGTTAAGTCTTCGTTAGTCGTTACATGTAAGTGTTGTTTTGAAACCTTTAAGTTAATGATCTCAATTAATGTTGTTAACCCAATGTTTATTATATCAAATGAGATGTTAAATTATTATGTTATCATGATATTATGATGTATGGATATCTCTTAATATGATATATACATTAAAATATCGTTACAACGATAATCGTTACATATAAGTCTCGTTTCGTAATTCTTGGGTTAGTAGTCTTGTTTTTACATATGTAGTTCATTGTTAACACACTTAATGATATATTTAAATATCATTTTATCATGTTAAATATAGTGTATCAATATCTTAATATGATACATATGTATTTAGTAGACGTTATCATAACGATAATCGTTATATATATCATTTCGAGTTTCTTAACTTAGTAATCTCATTTCTTATGTATATCACACATTGTTAATATACTTAGTGAGATAATTACTCATCATAATCTCATGTCAACCATATATATATGTCTATATATACCACAACATGTAGTTTTTACAAATTTGTAACGTTCGTGAATCGCCGGTCAACTTGGGTGATCATTTGTTTATATGAAACTTATTTCATTTAATCAAGTCTTAACAAGTTTGATTGCTTAACACATTGGAAACATTTAGTCATGTAAATATCAATCTCAATTAATATATATAAACATGGAAAAGTTCGGGTCACTACATATCTTTAGGATTCGCGTCAATTAGTAAACTGGTTTAGTAATTCTTAGGTTAACAAGCAAAAGGGGCATATTCGGCTTCGATCATTCAAACATAGAATGTAGTTTCAATTACTTGCATCTATTTATTCAAACATTTATAAAAACATTTCATGCATTCGCAGTTCAAAAATATATTTCAAAAGCATTTAATAAAGCAGTTGTAAAAACAGCGCATGTATTCTCAGTCCCAAAAATGTAAAGAGTAAAAGGGAATCAAATGAACTCACGATACGATATTTTGTAGTAAAAATATGCATACGACGATACTGAACAATGCAGGGTTGGCCTTGGATTCTCGAACCTATATCATTTATATATATATTAAAACATATAATCGTAATTGAATGAATATATATATTTTTAATGATATACCTGTTTAATTATGTTATATGTGTTAATTATAGTTTTATGTAACTAATTGTTATTTGTTAAAATAATAATAATAAATAAAAGTTGTATTATCTTATGATAATAATAATAGTAATAATACTTATTAATAAAAATAATTATAGTAATAATAACCATGATAATAATAATATTATTAATAATAATCAAAATAATGATAATAATCATGTATATTTATAAATCATGATATTGATATTAATAATAATAGTAATGTTAATAATAATAATGATAATAATATTAATGGTGATAATAATATTTATCTTTAATCATAATAATGATGTAATAATAATAATAATAATATCAATAATAATAATAATAATAATAATAATAATAATAATAATAATAATAATAATAATAATAATAAAAGTAATAATAATAATAATAATAAAAGTAATAATAATAATAATTAAATAGGAATTCTACCTCAAAGAAGTAATCCTTAAAAAAAATGCCCAAGTCCGGGTTTGAACCCGCGACATCCCGCTAACTCAATAATATCATTAACCATTCCTCTATTTATTTATTTCCTGACATAAATCACCCATTAAACCTTTTAAGCCATAAAACCATGTTTCCTTCTTCTACTCATTCTTCCATAAGGTTTGTCAATTCTTGATATTTAGTTCGAAGTCTTCTAACTTCTTCTAATAATCCTATCTGATTAGAATTTTGGAGTAGAGGACGAATACTATCTTTAACGACATCGATTCGACCTTCGAGGTGGAAAATTCGTGCGAAAAGAGTGAAAATGGTATTGTGAACAGGTTCGCCGGTAAGCGGATCGAGCACTCCGACGTTAGGTGGTAAGTTTGGCTCGTGATATGGAGTGCCTTCTTCATTTCTCCATAGAGTAAGTATTTCTCGAACCCATCCCCACTTTCTAAAGAAATCACGGTAGTTGATCGGTTGGTGCGCTCCCGTCACGCTGTCTTCGGAGTCAGAGGAACTTGGTCGATTCGTAGAGGCCATCTTACGCGATAACAGAAATGATTTTTGGTATGAAAAGTTTAGTGACAACAAATGATAGTTGGATGGTATTCTAAATGCATAATATGCATAGATATATATAGTCCCGGGATCCCTTAAATTACGGAGAAATTTACGGAAGATATCAGGCAAAGTTTACCGTAATAGATACACTAAGATATGAATTTGTCTATACACTATCTATGCAATACAGGTAGTAAGATGTGTCTAGACTTTAAGGATGATAAGTAAGTAATTTTCGACATGAAATAATAAGCAAAACTTTTGACATGCAGACACGGTCGAAGTCCAGACCCACTAATGCATCTTAACAACTATTAGTTAGACATACTAATGCAAGACCTGGTTCGCTAAGACCACCGCTCTGATACCACATGAGACATGTGGGGACACATTTCACTCAGTGCCTTCCCAGCTAACTGCCTGGTGACCACTGAGCGTACCTCAGACACTGATTTTATGGCCATGCCTCTCAGCAAAGCCAACCATATTCGGACCGCGAGGGGTAAGAGCCAATGCTTTGTCACAGGTAACACTGTGAGAACCCCCTCTACAATTAAGCCGATGACATAGCTTAAACCAGCTCTGATACCACATGTAGTTAGTGGTTTCTAAAAATAAATGCCCCAGCCCGGGTTCGAACCCAAGACCTCTCGTTACACACAAACACTTCAAACCGTTCGTCCGTCTGTCACTGTTCTCAAATACTTAGGATCCTAATTTTATTTAATTAACATTTCTGTCTTCTTCTTCTTCTTCATAAATATAAACAGGCCAACGAAATCGGGTAGCCCATTTGGATGTAAAATTGGATGGGCTTATGGATGTTGGGCCTTAAATGATGAGCTGCTATATCAAAAATGAATAAATAAACTGTCGCCTCCAAGGTTCTAACTCGGGACCTCTTGTTACATAACACTTCCACCAAACCACCTGCGTTAGTCTTTTATTTCTGATTAATATATGACTTAAATTCTATTTATCCCATTTTCGATTCTCATCATCTTCCTTTAATCACCATTATTATCATCAACAGGTCATCATCATCAATCATCATCATATCATTACCTATATCGTTATTTATACCATCATATATCTCGGTCATAATCATAATCCTAATCATATAAACATCACCATCGTCATCTAATCATCATATGTAACCTCATAATTCTAATCATAATATAATCTTAGTTATAATCATAAGCATAATCATAATTATCATCGTTTCTAATTGATTCAAGAACGAAACCTGTTACCTAACATCATCGTTATGATCATCATCATCAAACATCATGATCTTTAAATCATCTCACTACTCATCGTCATCATCGTTGCATCATCAATCATCATTCATCTTCACAGCTTACCATTTTTATTTTCATTACTCCACAGATTCATCTCATCATTACGAATAGATAGAAGGTCTTCAAGTGGTGTTTGGTTTGTGTTTTTAAAACAGAAAGATACGCTGTAGCAGGAACGAGAGAAAGAAAGAAAACATAAGGTGGTTTGTTCGGTGGTTTTGCAACAAGAACAGAAAAACACTCGTGACAGTGGTGATGCTCGATGGTTGTAAAGTGGTGGAGTGGTGGCTGTTTAAAATTTAAACAGAACATAATTATAGTAGTAGCAGGTTTAAATGATGAGGGTGGTGGTTGAAGGTGGCGTATATGGTGGTTCTTCGATGGACCAAAATGGAAAAGAGAGAGGAAGAGATAGATAGAGAGCAGAGGAAGTGGTGAGGATGGTGGCGGTTATTTAGGGTGACCGGCGGTGATGGTGGTACAAGGTGATGGTGGGGTGGCGGTTCTTGGACGTACAGAGGAGAGAGGGTGGTGTTGTTGTGGTGTAGATGGCGGTTATCATGGTGGTAAACGGTGGTGGTTCACGGTGATTTTGGAAGCTCAATTGTCGTGATTGTTTGTGGTTGATGTTAGCAAGAAGAATAGGAAACATAAGTGCAGCCTTTAATGCAAATGGGTTTCAAATGATGAGTCAAGCAAGTACATAAGTAATAGTAGTAGGTTCTATTTGATGGTCGATTGTGATGGTTATGGTTCGTTTAAAGAAGTAGATGAAGGTGATGATCAAATGGTAGAATCATAATTGAGTTCGAAATTTGATTGTGCAGCAAAACTTAAGTGGGTTATATATGTTGTAGTTAATCATGTATATGTGTATATGTGATATATTAATAGAACTAAAGTAATAATAATAGATAGTGGAAGAGGTTAGTTAATAATAATTTTAGGTGGGGTAATCGATCAAGTTGATTTGTGGGTTGGTAATTGAAGAAAATAAAGGCAGATATGTATATATATAATCATTCATTGTATCTAATTGAAAGCAAGATAAACATTCACTAGTTTATAATATTTAAAGTGGATTAGTACAACTTTTAAGAATATATATGAGTAGAAAACGTGTGAATAACATTTTAACAGCCATCAATTTGTATGGTTATGCCGACAGTTTTAACGGAGTGCGATATTGTGCTCTGTTGCTAATAGTGGCGGATAAAAAGTCTTTCAGAAAAATCCCAAATTTTTACAGTAATTATATTTATTTATTTTGGTCATTATGGTATAAAATTCAGTCATTAACTATTAAATAAAATTTACATTAATTATTCACTCTCAAACCCAAGTAAAATATAAAAAGTTTTAAAATTCAACAAATAGTTCCTAAATACATTTTTAATAAGTCTATAATTTGTAAAACTCATTTTCGGATCATTGTTTATTTTAAAATCACATAAGTTAGAAATTAATTTGTTTAATATTAATCGAAACATCAAACGAGTATTACAATCATTTAATATTTATTTTTAATATACTTTATTTATATATATAGATATATTTTAAATAATAATTATTATAATATCCTATTTTTATTTTATTTTACATAATTAAATTTTAATAGCAATAACATTTAATATCTCAAATTATATTTTCAATATATATATATATATATATATATATATATATATATATATATATATATATATATATATATATATATATATATATATATATATATATATTACAATTAATTGTCCGTGAATCATCGAAACTGGTCGAAGGTAATTGAATACATAAACATAGTTCCAAAATTTTCGAAACTCAATATTATAGAATTTGCTTATCGTGTCGGAAACATATAAAGATCAAGTTTAAATTTGGTCAAAAATTTCCGGGTCGTCACAGACACCAAGACGCGACAACATCTAACTTGATCCCTGCCACACCTGTCACGTTCCAGTCAACTTCACCACGTTCCAACACGTCGCGTTTGGCGACAAACTCTACTCAAACGCGTTACTTGCAGTTTTTTGATCTTCTTGTTTAACTCGCTTCGCACTCAACAATCTCCCACTCGAAGAGACGTTAAACAACCTCAACCATACCAGATTACCTGTCTAGACTTATGGTGTGTGAAATCTAGTATATAACTTATCTTGAAAAATGCTGGTTTAAAGATTACTACACACTAACGTGCAGTGTACCCGATCGTGCAATAGTATAAAGTTGGTAATTCCGAAATCGTTCCAAGGATAGTTAAAACATGAGAATTAAGATTGCAAACAATGAAAATAAACTAAGTTAATCTATGAAATTTGAAAGTACGAGATAATTTGTTTTGCGGCTATTTAACGATTAGCCAGATCAAGGATAGATCAAAAGTAAAGACAATATTTTTGTGTTTTTAAAGTTTATAGAAAATAAATGCAGACTCAACGAAAAGTAAAGATATTTGAATTCAATAGATAAAAGAATGTTCGCCTAGATCTTCTATTCGCAGTGTCGGATGATTTGTTATTAAGCACTAGTTCAATTTATCAATACATGCAACTACATAGTCGTTTACCTAAAGTTCTCTTTTAGCAAACACGTCAAACTAGGATTTATTGGCTTAGGGTTCCCTTTCACCAAAGACCTCTTTCGTTTGTGACTTAGTAATTAGCTAATTATAAGATTAAGATTCAATTGGTTACGCGTTCGCTCCACATAATTCACCCCTATTTTGTTCAATCTATGTTACCCGGTCTACCCCCTTGGTCCAGTAAGCACCCAATTGGTAAAGACAAATCAATTGGAAATTAGTTCACTAAATTGAAGCAGAGTTCCCTTTGTTCAAACAAGATCACTAATCAATCCAAGTAACAATAATCAAATCCCATAAGAATGGTTCTTAATCAAAACTCACAATAATCATGCATTAATCAAATTAAACGTTTAAGTATCATCCAAACACATGCGAATATTCAATCTAGACAAACATTATAGTGCTTAGCCAACAATCATGGCTAAAGCTAAAATCACAAATAAACAAGTAAGAGTATTCATTATTTTGATAAGAATTAAACCTAATGAAAATTGTGTTCTTGAATGATGAACGGATCGAGACGCGTTTCTGGAATGATTGAGTTGATCGAATGATATTGGGGTTCCCCAAAAATCACCAAAATTCGCCCAAAAGCTGCTGGAAGTCGTCTGGATGGAAGAATGAATAATTAGGGTATTTTTCAGGCTTAAATACCTTCCAAAATTACCTGGGCCGACATACCGCCGCGCCGCGGCCCATATCGTCGCGCCGCGACATAAAGCTTGCACTGGGACATTCTTGAATCCTTTCCTGATATTGAAAATAAGCAAACGCCGTGCCGCGGCCCCATTTGTCACGCCGCGACCCATAACTAATTCTGAACCCTTCTTTAACCCCCAATCTGATATCGAATCCTTCTGATCTCCGCGCCACGGCCATAAGCGTCGCGTCGCGACATAACACGTGAACTGATATCTCGTTTTTCTTTGCACTTTTTCAACACAAATACTAACTCAAAACCAAAATACCCGATATGTACTTAGCGTTTTAAACCTCGGTGCACCAATCGATTAACAAAATGCCTCAAAAACTCCAAAGAATGCAACTCTTCTATATTTAGCTCTTCAAACTCGGGCATTCTCAATATTATCAAAATAAACACCAAATCGTATCAGAACGGACTAAAATGTGATCGATATCGCTAAGGAAAATATGTATAAAATATGCTATATCAAACCACCCCACACTAGAGTTTTGCTTGTCCTCAAGCAATAAAACTCAAAATTAATCTTCTACCATATAATAACATCTTCAAAAACGTAAGAAGAACCTTACGTACAACCAACTAACCAACAACTAGCGTGGGCACAAATTTGGAGTAGATAACAACCATGGTTCCCACTTGCATTCCCCCGAAATTAATTTCCCAAACCTCAAACAATATGCAATGGATATAGTAACCAAAGATAGTATCGAATAACGTACTATAGTGATGAAGTAGAGAATCTCGAACCATAATACAAGTCTTCAAAGAATCCGAGAATCAAGTGGGAACCGAGCACCAAAGATATAGCAATCGAACATGTGTGCCAAAAAGAACGCACGGGCTACCCCGCAATTGGCAAGCCAATGCCTCCCACAGTACCTAACATCGTGAGATGTCGGTAAGAAAATAATATGCTTAGGAGGATACACATTACGTCCAGATATCATCGATAATCATGAGGTAATCATCTAATCCATTAAGTCAATCAAAAAGATTGAGGTTCATCAGGCTTAAAAGCTGATATCTTACCTTTCCGGAGGTTATCCAACTGGGGATCTGATCAATCACAGATTCGTGTATCATGGTGCGCTCCCCATTTGACGAGACAGATCTCCCTCATCGAGATAAGTCTGACTACCAGTTTCCTGTTTGATGTTGAGGCCTGGTAGATTTCCAGTCGATGTTAGCAATGACTTTTCAAGACTTTTTGTCACCCTACAACTGGTCTGGACTACAACTTCTGAAATAAATCAGCAAGTGTGTTGATTTGGAGACTTTACTCCTCGAGTTATATAAAGTGGTCGGGTGTAACATTGTCCTTGTTAGGAGAAACAATGAGGATCGCCCTATTAAAGTTTTCGATCTAGCGCATGGCCCAGTTTTGACCACACGATATAATCACCGTTCATACGGTTGACACCCGCCTTGGTGCAAGTGACCTACGATTAAATTCTTAAAGAATTCGTAGGATTTCACATTCAATGGTAATGAACGTGGTTGGAATTAATTCCAAGTTGCCTACTTCTCACATGACAAGCTTTTCTGCTTGTTTTAAGAAAGGTAGGAAGTAGATACTACCCTTTCGATAAATCCCAAAAACCTTTGGGTACCATAGCTTTTGGCTATGGGTTGTGTTGTCTAAGCAAACACAAGCACGTAGCTATTGTTCTTAAAAAGGACAACACTGGTGAAGCTCAAGGTTCCTCTTCCCATAGTATCACACCATTAGATGATGTAATAATAAAATGGTATAGTTTTAGAAGTCTGCTATACCAAGTAACCTAAAGTTTTTAATCTGGCACGTGATTCGGTCACAATCATGCTATGCAATCACCGCTCTCTCACGGTTTACACCCGTTTTGGTACAGGTGACCTACTATTGAGTTCCCTGAACTCGTAGGATTTCATGTCCAAGAAAATGAACATGTGGAACACTCTTGGCTTCTTTGAAATCACGAAATATGCCATAAAATACCAAGCCAAATCAAAACCAATTTTCATAACAAAGGTTTTGGCCGAATTTTTAATTGTTTTTCTACTTTTTTTTATATTTTTAAACTAACTTTTCTATTTTTTTTATTTTTCCCCTAATTTTTCAATTTTTTTACGACTAAAATCCGTGAAACGTCAAGTCTTTTTAGATTAAAACTACTATGATGATGATTCCATTAACAACCAACCCGAGAGATTTTACATCCCCACCCCACACTTGAGATCAAGTAATGTCCCCATCACTTGAGATCAAAAATAGATAAAAATCGAAAGGGTTATGCGAGAAAGAAAATATAAAAACTTATCGAGCTTAACCACTGATCGCGGAATGCCAGTGACAGATGGCGCTGAACTGACTGCCAGCATAAGAACATCGTCCATTCTCGATCATCACACCAATATCATCAATCATGTAGTTTTGCTGAACTTAATGCCAGACTTGAAAAATCATTTCACCAACAAACCTAAGAAAAGAAAAACAAAAGAACTACATAAAAGGACAAGGTGGCACCACCCGATGCCTAAACGCCTTGCCCCAAAAATAACTTTCAAAGTACATAAGCAGAATACATAATTATCCAAATACAGACCAAAGGAAAGGAAATAGTTTTAAACAAATTACAACATAATCAACGGGCTCGCAGGCTCTCCTCACTGAAAACCATCATACGGCCAATTGTCGTACGGGTACTGCTGCTGAAACCTCTGACGCGCATCCTCCAACCTTTCCTGCTTACTATAGATCGGGGCCTGCACTCGTGGCCGAACTGGACTACAATAATACACGGGTGTCTGACAAGTAGTACCATAATAATGATCCGGGTTGAAGTAGAAAAGATGATCATTGTGCCTTTGCCAATCGTTCCCATAAGCAATCCATTGCTGGTCATGCACGGACTCGGCCAACCTTTCTTCTTGACGTAACGTACTCGCCTCGACCCGTTGCTGACTTTCCCACATACGGTCATTATGTGATCGTTGATCTCCCCGAAAATCATTAAAACTATCCGACACACCGATTTGCACATTATCAACCCTCGAGACCAAGTTATCCCAAACTTCTTGGGAAATACCCCAAGGCTGACCCCCTGCAGGAACATTCGGAGCAACCTGCTCCGCCTCATCACCTCCTTGATTATTACCACCGGCCTCAGGCGCTTGTTGCCGAACATACTCCACCAAGCCAACTCGATTTGCATCCCACATTACAAAATTTACACTAATATAAAACCTTAAATTAAAAGGTTTCATAATCTGTAATGGGTCGGTCAAACCCAAAATTTCATACCAAAAGTCTCGCTCGTTATACTCCTCCGGATGTCCTACAAATTCAGTTTCTTTTTTCAAATATCGTGTTAAAGACTTCTCATCTGATAATGCTAAAAACAAACATATATTTCATAGCATTATTCCTCAAGAAAGACAAGCTTTTAGTTGCAATTGTTCTATTTACAAGTGATATTCGTTTAAATAATAAAAGGTGAAGACAAAAGACAGATTCGACGAATTGAAGATGCAAACGACCAAAAAGCTCAAAAGTACAAAAAACAATCAAAGAGGTTCCAATTATTGATAAGAAACGTCTCGAAATTACAAGAGTACAAGATTCAAAACGCAAAGTACAAGATATTAAATTGTACGCAAGGACGTTCGAAAATTCGGAACCGGGACCAGAGTCAACTCTCAACGCTCGACGCAACGGACTAAAAATTACAAGTTAACTATGTATATAAATATAATATAATATATAATTAATTATATAAATTATATATATATTATATTTATATAATAAACCGTCGGTAAACAAAGAGCCAAAATAGAGTGAGCTGTATTTACAAACTCCGCGACTCGCGGAGTTTGAAGGCAAAAAGGGCCGCGAGTCGCGGAGCCCCAAATTCTGAAACTCCCTATAAAAGCAAACGAATTCTGATCGCAAAAAAAAAACATATATATCCATCCTCTCTATATCTATACGTAAATATTTATATTTATATTTTAATTTTAATTTTAATTTTAATTTTAATCCTAATAATAAGGGTATGTTAGCGAATATTGTAAGGGTGTAAGTCGAAATTCTGTCCGTGTAACGCTACGCTATTTTTAATCATTGTAAGTTATGTTCAACCTTTTTAATTTAATGTCTCGTAGCTAAGTTATTATTAAGCTTATTTAATCCGAAGTAATCATGATGTTGGGCTAATTACTAAAATTGGGTAATTGGGCTTTGTACCATAATTGGGGTTTGGACAAAAGAACGACACTTGTGGAAATTAGACTATGGGCTATTAATGGGCTTTATATTTGTTTAACTAAATGATAGTTTGTTAATGTTAATATAAAGATTTACAATTGGGCGTCCCTATAAATTACCATATACACTCAATCGGACACGATGGGCGGGGTATTTATATGTACGAATAATCGTTCATTTAACCGGACACGAGAATGGATTAATAGCCACTAGAATAATTAAAACAGGGGTGAAATTATGTACAAGGACACTTGGTATAATTGATAACAAAATATTAAAACCTTGGGTTACACTCAGTCGACATCCTGGTGTAATTATTAAACAAAGTATTAAAATCTTGTTACAGTTTAAGTCCCCAATTAGTTGGAATATTTAACTTCGGGTATAAGGATAATTTGACGAGGACACTCGCACTTTATATTTATGACTGATGGACTGTTATGGACAAAAACCAGACGGACATATTAAATAATCCAGGACAAAGGACAATTAACCCATGGGCATAAAACTAAAATCAACACGTCAAACATCATGATTACGGAAGTTTAAATAAGCATAATTCTTTTATTTCATATTTAATTTCCTTTATTTTATATTTAATTGCACTTCTAATTATCGCATTTTTATTGTTATTGTATTTAATTGCACTTTTAATTATCGTACTTTTTAATTATCGCAAGTTTATTTTATCGCGGAGTTTGAAGGCAAAAAGGGCCGCGAGTCGCGGAGCCCCAAATTCTGAAACTCCCTATAAAAGCAAACGAATTCTGATCGCAAAAAAAAAACATATATATCCATCCTCTCTATATCTATACGTAAATATTTATATTTTAATTTTAATTTTAATTTTAATTTTAATTTTAATTTTAATCCTAATAATAAGGGTATGTTAGCGAATATTGTAAGGGTGTAAGTCGAAATTCTGTCCGTGTAACGCTACGCTATTTTTAATCATTGTAAGTTATGTTCAACCTTTTTAATTTAATGTCTCGTAGCTAAGTTATTATTATGCTTATTTAATCCGAAGTAATCATGACGTTGGGCTAATTACTAAAATTGGGTAATTGGGCTTTGTACCATAATTGGGGTTTGGACAAAAGAACGACACTTGTGGAAATTAGACTATGGGCTATTAATGGGCTTTATATTTGTTTAACTAAATGATAGTTTGTTAATGTTAATATAAAGATTTACAATTGGGCGTCCCTATAAATTACCATATACACTCAATCGGACACGATGGGCGGGGTATTTATATGTACGAATAATCGTTCATTTAACCGGACACGGGAATGGATTAATAGCCACTAGAATAATTAAAACATGGGTGAAATTATGTACAAGGACACTTGGTATAATTGATAACAAAATATTAAAACCTTGGGTTACACTCAGTCGACATCCTGGTGTAATTATTAAACAAAGTATTAAAATCTTGTTACAGTTTAAGTCCCCAATTAGTTGGAATATTTAACTTCGGGTATAAGGATAATTTGACGAGGACACTCGCACTTTATATTTATGACTGATGGACTGTTATGGACAAAAACCAGACGGACATATTAAATAATCCAGGACAAAGGACAATTAACCCATGGGCATAAAACTAAAATCAACACGTCAAACATCATGATTACGGAAGTTTAAATAAGCATAATTCTTTTATTTCATATTTAATTTCCTTTATTTTATATTTAATTGCACTTCTAATTATTGCATTTTTATTGTTATTGTATTTAATTGCACTATTAATTATCGTACTTTTTAATTATCGCAAGTTTATTTTATCGCGGAGTTTGAAGGCAAAAAGGGCCGCGAGTCGCGGAGCCCCAAATTCTGAAACTCCCTATAAAAGCAAACGAATTCTGATCGCAAAAAAACATATATATCCATCCTCTCTATATCTATACGTAAATATTTATATTTTAATTTTAATTTTAATTTTAATCCTAATAATAAGGGTATGTTAGCGAATATTGTAAGGGTGTAAGTCGAAATTCTGTCCGTGTAACGCTACGCTATTTTTAATCATTGTAAGTTATGTTCAACCTTTTTAATTTAATGTCTCGTAGCTAAGTTATTATTATGCTTATTTAATCCGAAGTAATCATGATGTTGGGCTAATTACTAAAATTGGGTAATTGGGCTTTGTACCATAATTGGGGTTTGGATAAAAGAACGACACTTGTGGAAATTAGACTATGGGCTATTAATGGGCTTTATATTTGTTTAACTAAATGATAGTTTGTTAATGTTAATATAAAGATTTACAATTGGGCGTCCCTATAAATTACCATATACACTCAATCGGACACGATGGGCGGGGTATTTTTATGTACGAATAATCGTTCATTTAACCGGACACGGGAATGGATTAATAGCCACTAGAATAATTAAAACATGGGTGAAATTATGTACAAGGACACTTGGTATAATTGATAACAAAATATTAAAACCTTGGGTTACACTCAGTCGACATCCTGGTGTAATTATTAAACAAAGTATTAAAATCTTGTTACAGTTTAAGTCCCCAATTAGTTGGAATATTTAACTTCGGGTATAAGGATAATTTGACGAGGACACTCGCACTTTATATTTATGACTGATGGACTGTTATGGACAAAAACCAGACGGACATATTAAATAATCCAGGACAAAGGACAATTAACCCATGGGCATAAAACTAAAATCAACACGTCAAACATCATGATTACGGAAGTTTAAATAAGCATAATTCTTTTATTTCATATTTAATTTCCTTTATTTTATATTTAATTGCACTTCTAATTATCGCATTTTTATTGTTATTGTATTTAATTGCACTTTTAATTATCGTACTTTTTAATTATCGCAAGTTTATTTTATCACATTTTTATTAATCGCAATTTCATTATCGTTATTTACTTTACGCTTTAAATTAAGTCTTGTATTTATTTATTATTTTACATTTGGTTTTAACTGCGACTAAAGTTTTAAAATTGACAAACCGGTCATTAAACGGTAAAAACTCCCCTTTATAATAATAATATTACTTATATATATATTTGTATTTTTATAAAAGTAAACTAATATAGCGTTAAGCTTTGTTTAAAGATTTTCCCTGTGGAACGAACCGGACTTACTAAAAACTACACTACTGTACGATTAGGTACACTGCCTATAAGTGTTGTAGCAAAGTTTAAGTATATCCATTCTATAAATAAATAAATATCTTGTGTAAAATTGTATCGTATTTAATAGTATTTTCTTGTAAAATTTAATAGTATTTCGTACACCCCGCTGCACACATCAAGTATTTTTAGCGCCGCTGCCGGGGATGTCTTAAACGCCGGAAGCGCAACGCTAATATAAAAAAAAAAAAAGATTTTTAGTTTACTTTTATTAAAATTCGTTTTTATAAAAATACGTTTTAAATATTCAAAAATATAAAAAGAAAAACAAAAATATAAGTATTTTTAAGATTTTGTTAAATATTTAAGTTTTATAAAGCTTCTTTATTTTTATATAAGTTTTATTTAAGTATTTTGTTTTTATTTGAAACATAAAAAAAACCGAAAAAAAAAATTTAATATATATAAATCTATTTTTAAGATATTTTTAAAATTATAAAGTAGTTCTATTTTTTATTCTAATTTTTAAAATATAAGTTTTTATTATATAAATATTTAAAAAAAAAGCGTCAAATTTAAAACTGTACCAGAGTTGAATTTTGGAACCCCGCGACTCGCGGAGTTTGCTGCTTGGAATACCGCAACTCGCGGAGACACTCTGACACCGACAGAACCCTAATTTAGCATTTATTACGGGTAATTATTAATTATTATTATTATTAACCCTAATTAATTATTATTATTATAATTAGTTTTACTTTTTATTTAATTTATATAATTAGTTAAATTAGTTTAATTAAATTGTAAAATTAATAGTTTTAATAAATAAATAATATAAAAATAATATTTTTATAAAAATTGTATTTTTTTTTACAACTTTTTGTATATTTTTATATTTTGTCCCTTTTTAATCGTTTTAGCGTAATATTTGTATTTTTCGCTCATATTTAGTTTTAAACTTAGTTTTTGCCAAAGTTATTTTTACTTCTAGATTTTTAGGCTTTGCCGTAGAATTCCTTAAGTGCTTTTTCTTTAGACTAAGATTTAGGTACTTTAGAATTTTGCGACGCCTTTTTAAGTTTTAGTTTCTTTTTAAGTTATTTCCATTTGGGATATAGTTTTTCCTGTAAGCTTTAATATTTTTAGACGACTTTTACCTACGTATCAATTATCATTCCAATTAGTAATCTCAATTTGCGATTATAATTTTAAGTTAGTTGTAGTAATAAGGTTAGGTTAGTCAAGTGTTTTTAAGTTTTATAAGTTTCTTTTATTTTTCCGTCACCTTTTATTTTTCAACCATTTTTCTTTTTCGACCTTTTTCACGAACTCTTTTTCTTTCTTATTTCTCGCTATTCTAGTTTTAGGACATAGATTTTTATTCTACTTCTTATCTAAATTTCTTAAAATTACGAAAATTTATTTTAAGTGGTTAAATTAATAGACATCAAAATTTTCTGGTTCGTAGTAATAGTTGGATTTGTACATGGACCGGGTTATTGGAGCCAAACAGTCCTCAATTATATTGAGACCAAACGAATCCTGCCCCTCTGCTGCATCTTTTGGCTATTCGAAACGTGGGCAAAATCAGAAAAGTCTATTGATTGGATAACTTATTATAATTTTTATTTCCTTTTAAAAACTAATAGGATATTCAGTGAATGCACCGAGCAAGACGTTCACCACCTTTTGTACGTTCACCACCTGTAACTAGATCAAGACATTTAGCAAATATTACTGCCGTTGATTTTTCTTTAGAATCGTCATCCAGTCGACCAAGTACTCCAGTTCAAATTTCCGATAATCCATTTTTTGAACCCGACCTCACAATTGAGAATCCGGAGAATATTCAGGAACGATTCGTAGATCCTGAACCACTAAACTTTCCTCCGGAACCACCAATCATTCAAACAGAGATTGTTGAGGAACGAACCATTAAATCAGAATCCTCTAGTGATTCCGATTTAACAAATTCAATTATGGAGAATCTGGAACCTTTAAGTATGGAAGACCGAATGAGTGCTAAACGCACTGGCCAAGGTCACGCAATTACTCATCCAGACATTAATGCGCCAGATTATGAAATCAAAGGACAAATTCTACACATGGTGACTAATCAATGCCAATTTAGTGGTACGCCAAAGGAAGATCCAAATGAACATCTACGTACCTTTAATAGGATCTGCACACTATTTAAAATCCGAGAAGTTTAGGATGAACAGATATATCTCATGTTATTTCCCTGGACTTTAAAGGGAGAAGCCAAAGATTGGTTGGAATCGTTACCTGAAGGGGCGATTGATACATGGGACGTTTTAGTTGAAAAATTTCTTAAACAATTCTTTCCGGCATCTAAAGCCATAAGACTTCAAGCAGAAATTATTACGTTTACACAGAAGCCAAATGAAACTCTATATGAGGCGTGGACAAGATTTGGAAAGTTGTTAAGAGGATGTCCGCAACATGGTTTAGACACCTATCAAATAGTACAAATATTCTACCAAGGATGCGACATCACTACAAGAAAAGACATAGATATAGCAGCTGGTGGTTCTATTATGAAGAAAACCGAAACTGATGCTTATAAAATTATTGATAACACTGCTTCCCACTCACATGAGTGGCACCAAGAAAAAGATATCGTTAGATCATCTAAAGCAGCTAGAGCCGATTCTAGCCATGACTTAGATTCCATTTTCGTAAAGATAGATGCTGTCGAGAGACGAATGGAAAAGATGACTAAAGATATTCACTCAATACGAATTAGTTGTGAGCAGTGTGGAGGACCACATTTGACAAAAGATTGTCTCAGTATTGAATTAACAATGGAACAAAGAGAGAATATTTCATACATAAACCAAAGGCCTGAAAATAATTATCAGAATAATTATCAACCGCCAAGACCAATTTACAATCAAAACCAGAACTATAACAGAAATATTCCATACAACAACCAACAAGGTCCTAGCAATCAACAAGTATCCAATAATACTTACAATCAGCAAAGACCTAATTTTCAAAACAAACCACCACAACAAACCGATGATAAAAAGCCGAATTTAGAAGATATGATGACGAAGCTAGTTGAAACTCAAATGCAGTTTTTCATATCTCAAAAACAAACCAATGAACAAAATGCTCAAGCATTTAGAAATCAACAAGCTTCTATTCAAAATCTGGAACAAGAAGTAAGTAACCTAGCAAGGTTAATAGGTGAAAGAAAACCGGGAAGTCTACCTAGTGATATAAATGCTAACCCCCGGAATGAAACAGCTAAAGCCATTACCACAAGAAGTGGTACAACACTTAAACCACCTGAAATACCTGATCAAGATAAGGAAAAAGAACCGGTAGTTGAAAAGGTTAATGAAGATAACACAGCTAAGGATAAACCTTATGTTAAACCATACCAACCACCACTTCCTTACCCGAGTAAAATGAAGAAAGAGAAACTTAAAGTCGAGCAATCCAAATTCTTGGATATGTTTAAACAGATAAATGTAAATCTTCCTTTCATTGATGTGATTTCAGGAATGTCTAGATATGCTAAATTCTTGAAAGATCTAATCTCAAATAGAAAGAAAATGGAAGAACTCTCGGCTGTTACCATGAATGCTAATTGTTCAGCAGTGCTGTTGAATAAGATACCAGAAAAACTATCTGATCCAGGAAGTTTCACAATTCCATGTTTTCTGGGTAGTCTTAGTTCAATAGAAGCATTGGCAGACTTAGGTGCTAGTATAAATCTAATGCCATATTCACTATACGCTAAACTAGACCTTGGAGAATTGAAACCAACCAGAATAAGCATACAACTAGTCGATAGATTAATAAAATATCCTAGAGGGATAATGGAAAACATGCTAGTTAAAGTTGGTACTTTAGTATTTCCAGTATATTTTGTTGTTCTGGACATGGAAGAAGATTCTCAAGTTCCTCTCATATTAGGAAGACCATTCTTAAACACAGCTAAAGCAATGATAGACGTGTTCGGTAAGAAACTGACCCTAAGTATAGAGGACGAGAGTGTTACCTTTTCAGTTGATAGAGCAATGCAACAACCGCAATCTGCAGATGATACATGTTATTATATTCAAACTATAGATGCACATGCAGAATTATTAGAAGAATTTCCAAAATTACAAGGAACAGGAGAATGTTCTTTAGGAGAAGGTAATGAACCAATTGATGAAGTTGAAATGTTAGCTACACTTATAGCTAATGGATATGAACCAACAACAGAAGAAATTCAAATGCTAAAAGAAGAAGACAGATATCGATATAAATCAACGATAGAAGAACCTCCGAAATTAGAGTTAAAGCCACTTCCAAACCATTTGGAATACGCTTATTTACATGGTGAATCTGAATTACCTGTAATAATATCATCTTCTCTTACTAAAAATGAGAAATCACAACTCATTTCTGTGTTGAAAGCTCATAAACCAGCCATTGCATGGAAGATTCATGATATTAAAGGAATAAGTCCTTCGTATTGCACACATAAAATTCTTATGGAAGAAGGTCATAAAACGTATGTGCAACGCCAACGAAGACTAAATCCTAATATGCAAGATGTAGTAAAAAAAGAAATTATTAAACTGCTAGATGCAGGTTTGATATATCCAATCTCTGATAGTCCATGGGTAAGCCCAGTACAATGCGTGCCTAAGAAGGGTGGCATGACTGTCATTACAAATGAGAAAAATGAGCTTATTCCTACTAGGACTGTAACAGGATGGCGTGTGTGTATTGATTATAGAAAATTAAATGACGCCACCAGAAAAGATCACTTTCCCTTACCTTTCATTGATCAAATGTTGGAAAGATTAGCCGGAAATAGTTACTATTGTTTTCTAGATGGATTTTCCGGATATTTTCAAATTCCAATAGCACCCGAGGACCAAGAGAAAACCACATTCACGTGCCCTTATGGTACTTTTGCTTACAAACGCATGCCATTTGGACTTTGCAACGCCCCTGCAACCTTTCAAAGGTGTATGATGGCGATTTTTCACGACATGATAGAAGAATGCATGGAAGTTTTCATGGATGACTTTTCAGTCTTCGGTGATACATTTGAATCATATCTAGTTAATCTGGAACGAATGCTTATTAGATGCGAACAATCAAATCTAGTACTTAATTGGGAGAAATGCCATTTCATGGTTAAAGAAGGTATCGTTCTTGGACATAAAATTTCAAAAGAAGGAATTGAAGTGGATAGAGCTAAAGTAGATGTAATTGCTAAACTTCCACATCCCACCAATGTTAGAGGAGTTAGGAGTTTTCTAGGGCATGCCGGTTTTTACCGACGTTTCATAAAAGATTTTTCTAAAATTGCCACTCCTATGAATAAACTCCTAGAAAAGGATGCTCCATTCATCTTTTCAGATGAGTGTATCAAATCTTTTAATATTCTTAAAGAGAAACTCACTAATGCGCCGATCATGATAACACCAAATTGGAATCTACCATTTGAACTAATGTGCGATGCAAGTGATTTTGCAATGGGAGCCGTTTTAGGACAAAGGATTAAAAAACGATTTCAACCTATATATTATGCTAGTAAGACGTTACAAGGAGCACAAACGAACTATACAACTACTGAAAAAGAACTCCTTGCTATTGTCTTTGCTTTTGACAAATTTCGATAATATCTCGTTCTAGCAAAACCGGTGGTCTATACCGACCATTCTGCTCTTAGATACCTATTTTTAAAACAAGATGCTAAACCAAGATTAATCCGTTGGATCTTACTCTTACAAGAGTTTGATATTGAAATCCGAGATAATAGAGGAGCAGAAAATCTCGCCGCTGATCATCTTTCTCGTCTTGAAAATCCTGAGTTAGAAGTTCTAAATGAATCGGCCATACAAGACAACTTTCCTGATGAATATCTATTGAAGATAGATTATAAAGAAATTCCATGGTTTGCAGACTATGTAAACTATTTAGTATATGGATTCCTTGAAAAAGGATTATCGTACCAAAGACGAAAGAAATTCTTCAGTGATATAAAACACTATTTTTGGGAAGATCCACATCTGTTTAAAAGTTGTCCCAATGGAATAATACGCCGATGTGTATTTGGAGATGAAGCTAGTAAAATATTAAACCATTGTCACACAGGACCAACAGGAGGGCATTATGGGCCTCAACTAACAGCAAGAAAAGTTTATGATGCTGGATTCTATTGGCCTACAATTTACAAAGACGCACACCTTCTTTGCAAATCCTGTGATGCTTGTCAAAGGGCCGGAAAAATAAGTCAACGTGATGAAATGCCACAAAATGTCATACAAGTATGTGAAGTATTTGACATTTGGGGTATTGACTTTATGGGTCCATTTCCAAAATCTCATAATAATCTATATATACTCGTAGCCATTGATTATGTATCTAAATGGGCGGAAGCACAAGCTCTCCCAACTAACGATGCACGAGTTGTAGTCAACTTTTTAATACGTCTTTTTGCAAGGTTTGGAACACCGAAAGCTTTAATAAGTGATCGGGGTACTCATTTTTGTAATAATCAACTTGAGAAAGTTCTTAAAAGATATGGAGTAACTCATAAAATCTCCACCGCATATCATCCACAAACAAGTAGACAAGTTGAAAATACCAACCGAGCTTTAAAACGTATTCTAGAGAAAACCGTAGGATCAAATCCGAAGGAATGGTCCATTAAATTGGAGGATGCACTCTGGGCTTTTAGAACAGCCTACAAAACTCCAATTGGAACCACACCTTTTAGACTTGTTTATGGAAAAGCATGTCATCTTCCAGTAGAAATTGAACACAAAGCATTTTGGGCTTTGAAGACATGTAATCTTGATTTACATGAAGCCGGACGTCTACGATTGAATTAGAAGAATTAAGATATGAAGCATACGAAAATTCGTTAATCTATAAAGAAAGAACGAAGAAATGGCATGATAAAAGAATTAGAAGTTCAAAAGAATTTAAAGAAGGAGACAGAGTTCTTCTTTTCAATTCACGATTCAAGTTATTTCCTGGAAAATTGAAATCAAGATGGTCTGGACCATTCATAGTCAAAAGAGTTTTCTTATACGGAACGGTAGAATTGATAAATTCAAATGGGATTGAATTTAAAGTTAATGGTCACAGAGTTAAACACTACATAGATAGTCCGATGGAAGTCGACAACGAAGTTAATCACAATTTCAACACCACAGCTAACTAAGTGTGGGGAGAATCAAGTCTTTAAAGGATAATATGTATTTCTGTTAGAGTTAGATTGTCTGTTTTCGTGTAGTTCTCGAAAATGGAACCCGAATGGTCTTTCCCTAGCAGACCCTAAAGAACTAGTCTTCTCCCCCCATTCTGAATTTTTATTTTTTTTAGGTTTTTACAAAATGAAGACTGCCTGTGAACTAAACCATGGTCTAATGTTACACGCTTTGATCACTAAACGTAATAATGACACACTTCCGAGTGAAATAGTATCAGTAATCAGAGAAAGATTGGACGGAGTTAGAAAAGAATCCAGATGCGAAGATAATAAGTTACAATTTGGTAAACGAAAATCAAAATCCGCAGCGAAAAGAAGAGCACGACACCTAGAAAGATGTCACAAATGTGAAAAATGGTCACATGGAGGTAAATGTTCAAATAATCAAACCTATTCAAACACCGAATTTGTTACTTTATGCAGAGACGGACCGTTCATATGTTTAGAAGAAAAGACACTGAATGCTCGAGGTTACGTCTATGTAGCCATGGAAAACCAATTAAACCGACTATCTTATGAATGAGATAGATCATATAACTAAGAAATCTATTTCACAGGTATGTTTGTACAGTTTTTATTTTTTATTTTTTATTTTTAACCTTTTGATAATAAACGCTAATTTGTTCGCTATAAAGTATTAAATTGGTATTGAATAAAATTAGGTTTGGCGACCGAAATTATTGATTTCATTCAAAAATTTATTACATCACTGCGAAATTTAACGTTTATTCTTAAGGTATAAATATCTTTAATCAATCAACCCAAAATATTTCAAAAATTCGTCATGAGTTAATTTAGGTCTTGGAACCGAAATTACTTTACCGAAAAGAGGGGCGCATATTTTTGATAATATTTGATTGATTAAAGTGGGATAAAAAGCCAAAAAGATTTTTAATTTTATTTTTACCATGTTTTTAAAATTAATATATAAATCTTAAATTAATATTGTAAACTTTATAAAATCAAAATATTTAAAATTGTAAATATTTGAAAAATTAATATAAGTTTGGTGTGAATTTATAATATGAATTTTTAAATTAAGTTTGGTGTGAATTTTTAATTTTTAAAATATGAATTTTATTTTTTTGCATTTTAAATTTTAAGTTTGGTGAGAATTTTTAATATTAATTTTGAATTTTATATTTAAATTGTGTGAATTTAAAAACAAAAATTTACTTTATCTCATTAAGTTAAAAATATGATTTTTAAAATTCGTCGTAAGTTGAAGACTAGGTCGTTGAACCGAAATTGCTTTACCCGAGGGAGGGACGAGAACTTTTATTATCATTATTTTTAATCTTATTGAATTAAAGTATGCCAAAAACATTAAAAAACCAAAAATCTTAGCTTTTAAAACAATCGCTACAAAAAGACAAATTTTAAAATTTTGTCGAGGGACGGACTAGGACATCGATCCGAAACGACCTCGCCCTAAATAACAAGGGAAACAAAATTTTAAAATTAATTACTTAATTGTTTTAATTAGTATAAGATGTTATAAAAAAAAAAAAAAAAAACTCGGCGAGTCGCGGAGTTTGAAGGGTAATATACCACGACTCGCGGAGTTCCTAAAATCCAGAAAAAAATATAAACGCAGAACTGATCAGTCCCCAACCCACAACACAGAAAAAACTGCGAAAATACTGCCGAAAAAACCCGCAAAAACACCCCCAAAATCACAATTTTTAACCGTTAATCATCAAATCTTTTACTAAAATCATGTTGAGAAGGATGCTATCATGGAATTACTCAAGAAAAACGGTAAATTTCTACACCTAAACACCATTTAATCCGAAAATTAGTGTTCTTGAGTAATTTTTTCCCCAATTTGATTTTGATGCGTTTTAGTGTAATTATGCTTAAATTGTTTATGTATTATGCTTGTATAACCTAGATTGATGCTATTTAACATGATTAGAAGCCTTAAACTTCAAATTTTGAGTAATCTAGGGTTTGTGTTCTTGAGAAATTTGGGGCTTTTTGATATAAACAGGTTATGGCCGATTTTTGTCATGAATTGTTGCTAAATTAAGTAGTGTAACATGTTTAGGTAGTTAAATGATCCAAACTTTGAGCCTAAACATGATTTTGAGAATTAAAGTGGACTTTTTCAAGTCTAAAAATTCATGAACTTGATTTTTGAGAGATAATGCCATTTGAAACTTGTTTAATTGCTAGTAATGATTATTTTGACATGTTATTTGAGTTGAATGCTTATGAACTTGGCGAACATTTTCGTATATGCTTATTTGAAAAAGTGTAGATTTGATGAAAATATGAAAATGAGCTTAAGTTTGATATAAATTGATCATGTCATTGTAATTATTTTGATTGATGATTTTGCTGACACTAATGCATATTTGGATGCACAAAAATTGTGTTTGATGTGTTTTGCAGACTGAAAGGGGTGAATCTTCATCCCAAGCTCGCAATGCTCCTGCTGAGAATGCGGAACAACAGGAGGTGGATAACTACTACAAACAAGATATACCTCATCCAGTCGTGACATTTTCTGATATGCACTTGGAAGATTTGCACCCGAACCTGAGATTTGACAGACTTTGGATAGATTATCCAAAATACCAAAGGGGTTTGCATACTCTTCATTCTAAAGTTGTTGAGGTACCTAGAGTCATAGAATGGGGACCATTAGAAGATGTAGAATTGGCCGGGCCAATTAGGGAATTACTTGCACAGAGGTATGGTAATTCTACTTTTAACGACTGGGTACGTTTATTCACCATGCGTAGACCTGTATATAAAGTATGGTGTAAAGAATTGTTGTGTAGTATAGAATTAAATGATCGGGTAGCTAGTTTAACTGATCGATCTTTTATTAGATTTTTGTTAGGAGGTTCGATGCGCCACATGTCTTTACTAGACATGGCTCAGGCTTTACGTATATATACGCCTGAGGAGTTAGCATCTGCCGATTGTAGAGGGTTGATACTAAATGGTAGAAAGATAGATGAAAATTTTGATACACATGGTGTATGGAGTCAAATGACAAGCCATCACCGATTTAAAGGGGGAAATTACTCTTATTTGGATATAGATAAAGCTGAATTAAGAGTGATTCATAGGTTTTTAGCTAATTCGATTACACAAAGAGGTAAGAACAAGGAAAAGGTAAATGAACAGGATTTGTTTTACCATATGTGTATTCGAGACCCACAAAGCGCTGTAAGTATACCTTATTGTGTGGGTTATTATTTATCAGCTATGGTTAGGGGGATGAGACCGCATAGCATAATAGGAGGTGGTATTTTTATTACTTTGATTGCTGAATATCTCGGTGTGGATATAAGTCGGGGGGGATTATTAGTCGAAGAACCAGAACCCCGCGATACAATAGGTTTAAATGTATACCATGGTGCGAAAGTTTTGAAGAGGCGAAATAACGCCGCAGTACAATACCATGGTAGACATCCACAGGTTGAGAGAAACCAACAGCAAGGTAATGTAGGAGGGGGAAATGAAATGCAAGAAATGCAAAGGTTTATAGCTTCACAGGAGTACGAAAATGCTAGACAGAGAGCATTTGAAGATTGACAAGTTCATCAAAACCAAATCATAGCTCATTGCCAACATATAGGTAGAAACTATATTCCTACTCCAAAACCCATATTCCCTCCCTGGTCTATAGAGATGCAACCACCGTATCCTACATATAACCCAGCCGAAGCATTCTATAGCACCTATGGTTATGCATGGAACCCCTATTGGTATCAGTATCATCCCTAGTCTACTTAGTTTTATTTATTTTATAATTTGTAATGTTGATACGTTTAATACTTATGTTAATATTGTAATAGTTTTTATAATTTTCTAACTTTTATTCTTAGATTTTAATAATTTATGAATGTGGGGTAATATACCAAACTTCAAAAAATATGTATATATGTTTGCAGTTTATCTTATGTACACAACAGGGTAAAACAACGCATTTTCAAAGACTGGCATTAAGTTCAGCAAAAGCAACTAATTTTGACGACAAGATGCAAAATATATGTGAAATAACAACAAGACGGAATGAACAAATGATGTGCACCATTTATCATTCATCAAATAAACGCCAATATATTTGGAAACTTTGGTAAAAATTTAATCATTTTCACACAAATCACCCTCAATAATTTAAATTATTACTGATTTCTTGCAAATGAGGGAATTGCAAGATCTTAAGTGTGGAAGGGGTTAAATTCTTTTGAATTTTATAATTTTTATTTTAAACACTTGGTTACCATTAAAAATACTAGTAAAGCAGTAGTTGCATTAGAATCTAGTGCTCTCTGATAATAAAGAACAGCCCTAGTCTTATATACTGACTACCCAATTCTAGTAAAATTTTCAATTAAATGAACTCAAAATCATGTTTATACATATTTATGAATGATAAAACTAGGTTTTAACACCGAAATTATTGTTACCTCGGAAAGGACATAAATTGAGAAACAAACCAAAATGTTAAAATTCATTTAAAATGGAATAGAGGACAATAAAAAGGAAAATAAAAGCCAAGTGTGGGAAAATTCTCCAAGTTATTCAAAACATATATCACATATTTTTGTACAAATAACTGAAAATACTTTTGCTTTGGACTAAACTAAAAAGTTTTACCTGATTTACTGTAAGAGAGATGGATCTACACGATGAATCAATTCCATCATTAAAAGGAAGTAAAGTCTTCCGAAAAAGAAACGCGCTTCTTGATTTAAGTCAGGAAGTTGTCGTCCAGACCAGCTGTAGGTTGACGAAAAATCTAGAAAAGTCATCACTAAAATCAGCAGGAAATCCACGGACCTCAGCATTAAACAGGGTCGCCAAGTGGTCAGATTTATCCTAACCATGAGAAGGATTTATCTCGTACAATGGGGGGCACCATGCAAATTAGCTTGATAAGACTAATGAATCAGATCCCTAAAAAGGATAATCTCCTTAAAGATTAAAAATCAGCTTTTAAAGCCTGATATTACTCAATCCTAGAGATTGACCTTAAAGATTGAGAATTCAAACTCATGGAATTCAATGATATCTAAACTCGAGCTTGAACGAGAAAATATTTTAATCAAAAATAAAACCGATTTGTTTTCTGAAAACCCTATTTTCAATACATTCATTACCATTGAACGTAAAATCCTAGGAATTCACCTGGAATTCATTAGGTCACCTGAACTAAATCGGGTGTCAACCGTAAGAACGGTGGTTGCATAGTGGTCAAAGACAGGACCTTGTGCCGGACCGAAAAATCATAAGGGTGAGCTTTACTATTGCTCTTACCAAGGATAGTAATTGCGTCCGACACGTTATAGACCATAATTAAAAGCATGTCAGGGGACATTGCCTTAACAGTTGCTTGTTCAACGCTTTCCTTTACAACCGGACAGTAGTTTACCGAAAGGTAATATACGGGACAAGTAAACTGGACGTGTTGCTTTCCAAATACAAGGTTAGCAAGTGGGTGACACAAAACCGCAAGTTTTGAGCTAAAATTTTCAAATCTGAAACCCACCAAACCCACAAAAATATTTTGCAAACACTGGTAAAGGGTTATTCCGAAAAACTTATCTAGGGTAAAAACTAGATTTAATTTTCAAAAGATCAAATGTTTTCATAAAGATCCAATTTCCTTAATGGATCTAAATTTTTATAGTCATGTGGGACTGTAAACCATATCGTTACTAACATTGTTTATACCGCCGTATAGAAATCACTGATGTACAAAGTGTGAAGAATAAAGAAGTGATTCTAGTATTTCAAGACGATATTGCTTGAGGACAAGCAACGCTTAAGTGTGGGAATATTTGATAATGCTAAAAACAAACATATATTTCATAGCATTATTCCTCAAGAAAGACAAGCTTTTAATTGCAATTGTTCTATTTACAAGTGATATTCGTTTAAATAATAAAAGGTGAAGACAAAAGACAGATTCGACGAATTGAAGACGCAAACGACCAAAAAGCTCAAAAGTACAAAAAACAATCAAAGAGGTTCCAATTATTGATAAGAAACGTCTCAAAATTACAAAAGTACAAGATTCAAAACGCAAAGTACAAGACATTAAATTGTACGCAAGGACGTTCGAAAATCCGGAACCGGGACCAGAGTCAACTCTCAACGCTCGACGCAACGGACTAAAAATTACAAGTTAACTATGTATATAAATATAATATAATATATAATTAATTATATAAATTATATATATATTATATTTATATAATAAACCGTCGGTAAACAAAGAGCCAAAATGGAGTGAGCTGTATTTACAAACTCCGCGACTCGCGGAGTTTGAAGGCAAAAAGGGCCGCGAGTCGCGGAGCCCCAAATTCTGAAACTCCCTATAAAAGCAAACGAATTCTGATCGCAAAAAAAAACATATATATCCATCCTCTCTATATCTATACGTAAATATTTATATTTATATTTTAATTTTAATTTTAATTTTAATTTTAATCCTAATAATAAGGGTATGTTAGCGAATATTGTAAGGGTGTAAGTCGAAATTCTGTCCGTGTAACGCTACGCTATTTTTAATCATTGTAAGTTATGTTCAACCTTTTTAATTTAATGTCTCGTAGCTAAGTTATTATTATGCTTATTTAATCCGAAGTAATCATGATGTTGTGCTAATTACTAAAATTGGGTAATTGGGCTTTGTACCATAATTGGGGTTTGGACAAAAGAACGACACTTGTGGAAATTAGACTATGGCCTATTAATGGGCTTTATATTTGTTTAACTAAATGATAGTTTTTTAATGTTAATATAAAGATTTACAATTGGGCGTCCCTATAAATTACCATATACACTCGATCGGACACGATGGGCGGGGTATTTATATGTACGAATAATGGTTCATTTAACCGGACACGGGAATGGATTAATAGCCACTAGAATAATTAAAACAGGGGTGAAATTATGTACAAGGACACTTGGTATAATTGATAACAAAATATTAAAACCTTGGGTTACACTCAGTCGACATCCTGGTGTACTTATTAAACAAAGTATTAAAATCTTGTTACAGTTTAAGTCCCCAATTAGTTGAAATATTTAACTTCGGGTATAAGGATAATTTGACGAGGACACTCGCACTTTATATTTATGACTGATGGACTGTTATGGACAAAAACCAGACGGACATATTAAATAATCCAGGACAAAGGACAATTAACCCATGGGAATAAACTAAAATCAACACGTCAAACATCATGATTACGGAAGTTTAAATAAGCATAATTCTTTATTTCATATTTAATTTCCTTTATTTTATATTTAATTGCACTTCTAATTATCGCATTTTTATTGTTATTGTATTTAATTGCACTTTTAATTATCGTACTTTTTAATTATCGCAAGTTTATTTTATCGCACTTTTATTATTCGCAATTTCATTATCGTTATTTACTTTACGCTTTAAATTAAGTCTTGTATTTATTTATTATTTTACATTTGGTTTTAACTGCGACTAAAGTTTTAAAATCGACAAACCGGTCATTAAACGGTAAAAACCCCCCTTTATAATAATAATATTACTTATATATATATTTGTATTTTTATAAAAGTAAACTAATATAGCGTTAAGCTTCGTTTAAAGATTTTCCCTGTGGAACGAACCGGACTTACTAAAAATTACACTACTGTACGATTAGGTACACTGCCTATAAGTGTTGTAGAAAGGTTTAGGTATATCCCATCTATATAAATAAAATAAAACTTGTATCTTATTTCGTCGTATTTCGTATTTAAATTAATAGTATTTTATACCCCTCTGCTAAAACATCATCATCTAATTCCTCATACAAATTGAGTGCTCGAGCCAAATTCATTCGACTCATGGCTCGGTTCTCTCCCCTAGTTGAAATGTCATAAACCCTTGATCCGTAGGATCCCTTCTTGAACGTACACTTAAAGAGGAGAAGAACTCCACAACCAACTCACGATAAAGGTCGTCTCTCAAAGACATAGCACGTTCCCAAGTGCCAAGATAGACTATGTTTCTCGACATTGCTAACATATCAGTAATTTCATCCCTGATCTCACTAGTTGCTCTATCAAACTCATCCCAACTAAAATACCAAGTCGCTTGTATATTTCGAACCAAAATAAATTCAAAATATTGGGAGTAGTTTTCTCCAACTGTTTGCAACCAAATCTCTGGGTTCGTTCTTCTCTCTTCATCCCTTCGTGATTGAGCTATGGAGGACGAGGGGACATCAACTCTGCTTATCTGCACACATGAAACAAGAACCAAACCAAACACCAAACCTTGAAAAGTTAGCGTTAGGACAATAATAATAATCAAACCAACATGTTCCACATACTTGCATTAACTACCATTAATACTCGTTTCAACTTCAATTAGGCATTTAAACAAAAGCAAGTATTTACAACACGTGTTTTGTTCCATGGTACCAAATTCAAACAAATTTCTGAAAACAACTATATCACATAAGTGCCCCATTAAACAATCCCCACTTAACTCAATTTCACAAACTCGTCTAATTAGTTCACCAACCTATGATAAATCATTCCTAGAATAACGAGTTAACTTCTAAACTTGCAAGAAGATTAAACAATTCCAACAACCAAATAAACATCTCACAAATCACAAAAATCATCATGCTTTACCAATTACCAAAGTCACATATGACCCGCCCAAATCACCCCACACTATCTTTAAACATGTATCTAGTAGCAAACATCTCCCTCACAAACAAAATCCCCAAACATTCAACATCAAATTCGGATTTATCGCTACCCTAATCTCAAGAATCAATATTATGCATAAACTACACAAGAATTCATGAATAAAACACAATAATATCATATTCATAAACAATTCATCAAATATTAAGGCATAAAAGTCTCAATTAAACAAACCCCACAAAATTTCAAACATGAACCCTAGAATTAATAAAATTAATCAAAGAAACATGAGAGAAAAAGATAGAGAATAGCAAAATCGAACATTAACCAGCATGATTGAACAAGGAATTGAAGAAATTAGGTAAGAATTAGTGTTAATTGAAATTAGGGTTTGAGAGCTCTAAGTGTGTTTGAGAGGTAGGTATAAGAATAGTGGGTGAAAATAGATCCAAAATCCCCTAAAAAGAGTGAGATTCCCGTCGGGTTTAATATTGGGTCGGGTTGACCCATTTGATTTAAAACATTTACCGTCGGTATGAATCTGTGCGACAGGAACGTTGAGCCGCGACATTTGTCGCCGCGCCGCGGCGATATGCTGTACCTGATACTTATTATTTTCTTATTAGGCGAACTCGAAACATTTGAAAACTCGCGCCGCGATACCAAATCCTCGCGACGCGGCATAAGATGTGGTCAGGCACCAATTTAAAATGCTGACTGATCATGAAAACTTTGTAATCTAACGCCGCGGCCATATGTGTCACGCCGCAGCAATGGGCATGACCTGATATTTTTACGTTTTAACTCATACAGTAGCTTTTAATCAACCTTAAGAATCAAACAACCAAATAAAAATAACAAGCAATCTTCCACAATCAATCAACTAGCATTTAAGACTCCGCAAACCCATGATCAAACCTATACATACAAACTATACAACAATGTGAACCATATTTAACGAGTCGTTCACACGACTCGTCCCCAAGTTCAAGTGGCGTTGGGATCGGGTTCAACGTGAACCCCGTCATCAATCTCAAACGGACCATCGAAATATTTCTTAACTCGATGTCCGTTAACTTTAAAGGTAGTACCACTCGCATTTTTCAACTCAATCGTACCGTATGGGTACACCTTGACAACCTCAAATGGTCCCGTCCACCGGGACTTAAGTTTTCCTGGTAAAATCTTCAATCTAGAGTTAAACAAAAGCACTCAATCGCTCGCATTAAACTCTTTCGGACCCTTTAACCTTCTATCATGCCATTGCTTGGTTTTCTCCTTATAAATCAACGAATTTTCGTACGCATCAAGGCGTAATTCACCAAGCTCATTCAATTGTCCCTCCCTTAGGCGTCCGGCTTCCTTTAAATCCAAATTGCACTTTTTAAGTGCCCACATCGTCTTATGCTCAATCTCCAACGGGAGATGACACGCTTTTCCATAAACCAATCGATAAGGAGTGGTACCAATCGGTGTTTTGTAGGCGGTTCTAAACGCCCATAAAGCTTCATCGAGCTTATTCGCCCACTTCAGATTCGACCCCACAGTTTTCTCAAGAATTCCTTTAAGAGCTCGATTGGTATTTTCAACTTGCCCGCTCGTTTGGGGATGGTAGGAAGTAGAAACTTTATGGAGAACTCCATATCGCTTCAATACCTTCTCCATTTGAGCGTTACAAAAATGAGTACCCCTATCGCTAATTAATGCTTTAGGAGTTCTAAATCAAGAGAATAAACGCTGAAGGAAAGAAATCACAACTCGTGCATCGTTTGTGGCTAAAGCTTGTGCTTTGGCCCATTTAGACACGTAGTCAGTGGCAACGAGTATGTAACTATAATTATGAGATTTCGGAAATGGCCCCATAAAGTCAATTCCCCAAACATCAAATACTTCACATACTTGAATGCTTTGTTGAGGCATCTCATCCGGTTTGGTGACTTTACCGGCCCTTTGACAAGAATCACACGATTTACAAATCAGGTGGGCAACTTTGAAGATTGTCGACCAAAAGAAGCCGGCATCATAGACCTTACGCCCCGTGATTTAGGGTCTAAAATGCCCACCGGTAGGCCCACTATGGCACTCGGTTAAAATTCGCATACACACTTCACCGGAAACACACTGGCGGATAACCCCATCGGGACAACAACGAAAAAGATAGGGATCCTCCCAGAAATAGTACTTAAGGTCACTAAAGAATTTCTTCCTCTTTTGATGTGACCACCCTTTTTCCAAGAATTTTCCCACAAGATAATTAGCAATGTCCACATACCATGGATCGTCCACCTTGTCCATCTTCATGAGATATTCATCGGGAAAATCATCATGGATACTCGACTCATGAAGGACTTCGAGATTTGGATTCTCGAGTCTAGACAAGTGGTCGGCCACGAGATTTTCAGCACCCTTCTTATCCCGGATCTCAATATCGAATTCTTGCAAAAGCAAGATCCATCTAAGCAGTCGAGGTTTGGCATCCGGCTTGGCAAAAAGGTACTTTAGAGCAGAATGGTCCGTAAAGACAATAGTCTTAGATAAGACTAAGTAGGACCGGAACTTATCAAACGAAAAGACCAACGCAATGAGCTCTTTTTCAGTGGTAGTATAATTTAATTGTGCTCCTTGCAAGGTTTTGCTTGCATAATAGATGGGTTGGAAATGTTTCTCGACCCTTTGGCCCAAAACAGAGCCAACAGCAAAATCGGATGCATCACACATAAGCTCGAATGGAAGGGACCAATTCGGCGCGATTATGATAGGTGCATTGATGAGTTTCTCCTTAAGAAGTTCGAATGCCTTTTAGCACTCTTCGGAGAAGTTCCAAGGTGTGTCCTTTTCGAGGAGTTTGTTCATCGGGTTAGCGATTTTGAAAAAATCCTTAATGAACCGCTGGTAAAAACCAGCTTGCCCGAGAAAACTCCGAACACCCTTAACATCGGTGGGAGGTGGAAGGTTCTTAATAGCCGTTACCTTTGCGAGATCCACCTGAATACCGTTCCTAGAAATCTTATGCCCGAGAACTATGCCCCCTTGTACCATGAAATGGCACTTTTCCCAGTCGAGCACAAGATTAGATTTCTCACACCTTACCAACCGAAAAGTCATCCATGAAGACCTCCATGCAATCTTCTATCATATCATGGAATATGGCCATCATGCACCTTTGAAAAGTGGCCGGAGCGTTACAAAGGACAAAGGGCTTGCGACGGTATGAGAATGTGCCATATGGGCACGTGAAAGTGGTTTTCGCTTGGTCCTCGGGCAAGATAGGAATTTGAAAATAGCCAAAAAACCATCAAGAAAACAATAAAAGCTATTTCCCGCCAACCTCTCTAGCATTTGATCTATGAAAGGTAACAGGAAATGGTCTTTGCGTGTGACGTCATTCAACTTACGATAGTCAATACAAACACGCCACCCTGTGACAGTCAGAGTGGAAATTAACTCATTTTATCATTGGTGGTAACAGTCATACCACCCTTCTTAGGTATACAGTGTACCGGGCTAATTCACGGACTGTCAGAAATCGGGTAAATTAGACCTGCATCAAGGAGCTTAATGATCTCTTTCTTCAAGACATCTTGCATGTGCGGGTTCAACCTCCTTTGACGCTGCACCACAGGTTTGGAGTTATCCTCCATTAGAATTTTGTGGATGCAATAGGAGGGACTAATTCCCTTGATGTCCTGAATTTTCCACGCAATGGCCGGTTTATGGACCTTTAGCATGGTCACAAGTTCAGTTTTCTGACCTGTAGTAAGAGAAGAAGAAATAATTACCGGGAGCTTAGATTCCTCTTGCAAATAAGCGTATTCCAAATGATCTGGAAGTGGCTTCAATTCTAACTCGGGAGGTTCTTCAATTGAAGACTTGCTCCGGTAATCCACATCACGATCGAGTTCTTTGAACTCCTCCTCAGTCAGCTCATAGCCGTTCTCCATCAAGGCGGTTAAAACATCCACCTCCTCAACCTGCAACTCCTCATTAATTTCAACCAATGAGCATTCTCCTGAACCATGTAATTCTAGGAATTCCTGCAAAAACTCAGACTGGACATCCACAGTGTTAAGAAAATAACATGTATCATCAGTGTAGGCAGGGTATTTTAGAGAGAATGGTCGATTGAGAATGTTTCACTCAAGTCATCTATCCTAAGGGTCAACTTTTGGCCATAAACATCGATGATACACCTAGCAGTATACAAAAACTGCCGACCCAAAATAAGTGGAATCCTTTCATCCACTTCCATATCCAAAACCATGAAATCAGCCTGGAAAACCAACGACCCGGTCTTAACTAGCATATTCTCTATAATTCCACGAGGGAATTTAATAGAGTGGTCAGCTAGCTGAATAGCCATACACGTGGGTTTTAACTCCCCGAGGTCTAGATGTAAATAAATAGAATAAGGCATTAAATTTATGCTAGCCCCCAAATCCGCCAATGCCATCACAGTCCAAATTATCAAGTAAACAAGGAATGGTGAAACTTCCAGGATCCTTAAGCTTCTCGGGAAGCTTGTTTGCAACTACCGCTGAGCATGCAGCATTCAACCTGACTGAAGATACGTTATCCAGCATCTTCCTGTTAGTTAGCAAATCCTTCAGAAACCTTGCATACTTTGGCATACCTGCAATCATATCAATAAAAGACATATTTATGTTAACTTTTTTAATCAAGTCCATGAACTTGGACTTTTCTGCCTCTAGCTTCTCCAATCTCTGCTTCCTTAGGAATAGGAGCGGTGGTTGATACTCTTTAACTACCAGTTTAGTAGCAACGGTTTTCGGTACCCTTACAACCTTCTCAATCACCTGTTCCGGCTCGTTTTCCCCCTCCGGCTCGCTAACAACAACCGGTTCACTATCCTTAGCTAACGGCACCCTCAAATCGTACTCAATGGGCTTCCTTGGTGATTCATATGCTAAACCACTTTGGGTGGTGATAGCATTAATGTGCCCATTCTTCGGGTTAGTATCCGTTTTACTCTGTAATTCCCCCCGGTTTCCTCTCATTACTCTGATTAGCAAGTTGACCAATTTGTTTCTCCAGATTCTGAATAGGCGCTTGTTGATTTCAAAACATTTGATCATTCTTCTCATTGTTTTGAGTAATAGTAGTAACAAGCTAAGTTTGAGACATCACAAGCTTTTCGATCATAGCTTCAAGGTTGGACTTTTTCTCTTCGGCTTGGGGTTTCTGAAAATACCTGGGAGCTTGCTGTTGATATCCTCCACTAGATCCTGGCTGGAACCTCGAACCTTGATTACCTTGAGGATTATAGGGATTGTTGAAATTCTTATTAAACTGCACACGTCCCTGAAATTGATTGTTGTTCTGTTGACTTATATAAGCAATCTCTTCTTTCTGGTTCATAGTCAAACCTGCATCACAATCTTTTCCTAAATGTAATCCCCCGCAAAACTCACAACCAACCTTAATACCATGCATGTCCTTTTCCAACTTCTCCAAGTGTCTACCAAATTTGTCTAACTTAGCATTAATAGACCCATAATCATCATACGCAACAGTGGTTTCGGTTCTCTTAACTGACGCTGAACGAGTTAACTCATGATCTTGATGTCATTCTTGAGTGTAGGCAGCTTACTTTTCAATTATCTCTAACGCCTCTTCTTCTATCTTATCCATTAAAGTTCCACCTGCTGCTTGATCAATACTCTGGGGAGTTGGTATGTCACAACCCTTATAAAAAATCTGGACCTCTTGTAAATCATTCAACCCGTGTTGCGGACAAGAGTGTAACATATTAGAATAACGGTCCCAAGCATCAAATAATGTCTCACTGCTCTTTTGTCTGAATTGCGAAATATCTGCTTGAAGTCTAGCAGCTCGAGACGCAGGGAAAAACTTTGCTAAAAACTTATCTACCAAAACTTCACAAGAGGTAATCACTCCCTCTGGTTGCTTATCTAACCATCTCTTAGCTTCTCCATTAAGAGTCCAGGGAAAAAGCCTTGTCTTGATCGAAGTATCAGCAACCTCATGCAGCTTGAATAAGTTGCAAACATCATTGAAAATACGAAGATGCTCATTAGCATCCTCACTATCCTTGCCATGAAATTGGCAATCAGAAGAAATCAAACTCAGAATTGGTCCTGTGATTTGGAAAGTCTGAGTGATGTTTGGTTGAGTAATCGAATTTCCTTGGCCAGCTCGAGTGGCCTTCAACTTTTCTGCCATAGTCTGAGGACGAGGTGATTGATCAGCCATCTCTTCAGTCTCGAAAGTATCTAATGAAACGTAAGAGTCTTCTGCTTCATGGATTTCAGGTGGTGTATCGGGCACCACAGTCTCAGCACTACTACCCAAATTAATTATATTATCACTTGAAGAAGCTGATGAATCCACTGTAGACTGTTGCTCTTGACTTAATGCTCTGAATAATTCTCTTTCAGGTTCGTCAAATGGTCGAAGAATCGGAGAATCTGAAGAACGCGTATGTGGCATGCACTACCTGTTATCTGCGAAATCACAACTAACAACTGATTAAACGCACCGATTCAACTGAGAATAAACGAAAAGTAATAATAAACTATAATTAAAACTAAACTAAGAACAATTAGATAACAATCTTAATTTTCGACACAACTGTCCCCGGTAGCGGCGCCAAAAACTTGATGTGTGAAATCTAGTATATAATTTATCTTGGAAAATGCCGGTTTAAAGATTACTACACACTAACGAGCAGTGTACCCGATCGTGCAATAGTATAAAGTTGGTAATTCCGAAATCGTTCCAAGGACAGTTAAAACGTGAGAATTAAGATTGCAACCAATGAAAATAAACTAAGTTAAGCTATGAAATTTGAAGGTACGAGATAATTTGTTTTGCGGCTATTTAACGATTAGCCATATCAAGGATAGATCAAAAGTAAAAGACAATATTTTTGTGTTTTTAAAGTTTATATAAAATAAATGCAGACTCAACAAAAGGTAAAGATATTTGAATTAAATAGATAAAAGAATTTTCGCCTAGATCTCCTATTCGAAGTGTCGGATGATTTGTTATTAAGCACTAGTTCAATTTATCAATACATGCAACTACATAGTCGGTTTACCCAGAGTTCTCTTTTAGCAAACACGTCAAACTAGGATTTATTGCCTTAGGGTTCTATTTCACCAAAGACCTCTTTCATTTGTGACTTAGTAATTAGCTAATTATAAGATTAAGATTCAATTGGTTACGCGTTCGCTCCACACAATTCACCCCTATTTTGTTCAATCTATGTTACCCGATTTACCCCTTGGTCCAGTAAGCACCCAATTGGTTAAGACAAATCAATTGGAAATTAGTTCACTAAATTGAAACAGGGTTCCCTTTGTTCAAACAAGATATCCAAGTAACAATAATCAAATCCCATAAGAATGGTTCTTAATCAAAATTCACAATTATCATGCATTAATCAAATTAAACGTTTAAGTATCATCCAAACACATACGAATATTCAATCTAGACCAACATTATAGTGCTTAGCCAACAATCATGGCTAAAGCCAAAATCACAAATAAACAATTAAGAGTATTCATTATTTTGATAAGAATTAAACCTAATGAAAATTGTGTTCTTGAATGATGAACGGATCGAGACGCGTTTCCGGAATGATTGAGTTGATCGAATGATATTGGGATTTCCCAAAAATCACCAAAATTCGCCCAAAAGCTGCTGGAATTCATCTGGATGGAAGAATGAATAATTAAGGTATTTTTCGGGCTTAAATACCTTCCAAAATTACCTGGGCCAACACCGCCGCGACGAGGCCCATATCATCGCGCCGCGACATAAAGCGTGCACGGGGACATTCTTGAATCCTTTCCTGATATTGAAAATAAGCAAACACCGCGCCGCGGCCCCATTTGTCGCCCCGCGACCCATAACTAATTTTGAACCCTTCTTTAACCCCCAATCTGATATCGAATCCTTCCGATCTCCGCACCGCGGCCATAAGTGTCGCGCCGCGACATAACACGAGAACTGATATCTCATTTTTCTTTGCACTTTTTCAACACAAATACTAACTCAAAACCAAAATACCCGATATGTACTTAGCGTTTTAAACCTCGGTGCACCAATCGATTAACAAAATGCCTCAAAAACTCCAAAGAATGCAACTCTTCTATATTTAGCTCCTCAAACTCGGACATTCCCAATATTATCAAAATAAACACCAAATCGTATCCGAACGGACTAAAATGTGATCGATATCGCTAAGGAAAACATGTATAAAATATGCGATATCAACTTCATTGAACCTACCCATCTATACCGCCAAGAAAGCTTCTTGGGACACGCACATTCTAACCAACAAGTTAGCAGATTTCGATTAAGAGTACTTCAACTACACTTGCCAAAATGTAATCTTCACCTGTCAATTGTGTTAGACACCCACAACAACTCTAGATCACCCGATTATGGAACTCCATTTGAACACCGCCGAATAAACACCCGAGACACGCCGCACTTCCACGCCATGGGAAGGAAGACTTTTGACACTCAAATAGTTGAGTAATAATCTGATCTTCATTGCTAGCTTGGGTCATCTTTCGATTTCTGCGCCACCATTGAAGTGTGCGAGACTTCAATCATAGGATTTTAAACAGGAGACAAAACTGCCTCAACTCATCACTCTAGACACGCCCAATCCTGTCACTGACATGTCAATGATCACACTCATACAAAATTTTAGTCTATCAATGATTTTCCTTCCCAGCAATCAGAAAATCTGACAAACGCCCTTGTAGACTATTCATCAAGGCTCCAGTGAGAACGCAGTCACAACCTCGAAATCTACACTTTAAACTTTCCGCTTTCATGCTGGTACACTGATCCTCATAGCTATGAATTTCACAAACCCATCTTCTCAATCTCAAGCACGCTCCTACTGTACGAGTAAGAAAAATAAGCCGCTGCTACCCGAGAAGAATCTATTTCGTACCACCCGATCAGTTGCAAATTTCTTTTCCAATGGAGAGTAAAACAAGTACCCGAGTATCTAGTGGGAATGACGCACTAACACTGTGAAAATCAGAGAAACATATCGCACAACTATCTCTACAACTCCCGCTAGTCGTCCAACTCCAACTTACCCGATACTTCCGTCAGTTCCCAAACTCACTCCGAGTTTCCGACACTCTCAACAATATCTTGAAAGCTTCAAGTGTGATGACCTGGAAATTTCCGAACAAATTTAAACTTTATCTTTATATCATTCTGACACGATAAGCAAAATTTGTTAAGTTGAATCTCAAGGATTTTAAACTATGTTCATACATTCATTTAACCTCGACCAAATTTCAATGATTCATGAACCATTAATTGAACGTAAATGATTATATATGAATATGTGTATATCTTATAACTTGAAAATGTTAGCAAAGTATTAAGTATAAATACTTTACTTAATAGTATTTAGTTTCATATGTTTATCAATGGAATTTGAAGATAATATCAAATGATTGATTTAATAGTTACCTTAAATTATGATTACGAGTCTCTGTTAAGAGGTCCACTTTGATTTAGAAAACCTTTCCTTTTTAACGGTATCCGAAATATTTGGTAAAAGTGATTTACAAAAGGTGTCATTAAAGAGAGTTAGTTAAAAGTTAGTAATCATTTCTGTTTAAATTTCAAAAGCGTACTTTACTTTGATTAACTTGTGTCCCTTGATAAATCAACTATTTAGTTTTCATATTAAAAACATTATTTGGTAAAATAACTACTATTATTTAAAACGAGTTATATTTTATAAAACGAACTTTGAAATGTAATTAGTTTTGAAAGACTAAATATTATATCATTAGATAAATATTTCAAACATATATATTATGTACAAATTTACAATTCTAAATAAAAATATATATATATTTTAACTTAGTCATAAAACGTCCTGATTTAAAATAATATATTTTGATAAACAACGAGTCACTGATTTATAGAAGCAAATGACCACAACCCTCAAATCTATAAGTTACATTTCTTACGATAAGATTCATCAATGTTTAAGTCTAATTATTGTTAAAGGTACTTGTCGCGTAACGTAAAATGCCAGTTTTCTTATCGAACAAAAAGTCGTTCGAAAAATCAAAAGTAGGACATGAGTCGAGTGACAACGTGCGAGTCTATGGAACTAAAATTACAAATTAACTATGCACGTAAATATAATATATATATATATATATATATATATATAAATCATTAGCAGCCCATGTGAAAATGAGCTGTAAGTCACGAGTAATGAGCTATAAAGCTCGAACTTAATTGCAAGTTAATTTCACAAATCCATTTTTCTATATTACTCCTATCTATATTACTACGTAGCATATTTATTTTATAAATTATTATTATTATTATTATTATTATTATTATTATTATTATTATTATTATTATTATTATTATTATTATTATCATTATTATTATTATTATTATTATTATTATTAATCGTATTATTATTATTATTATTATTATTAGTTGTAGTAGTAGTATTACTATTATACATAAAATACAACGACAAACTCATGAGCGAATTATTTCAAAATGGGTTTTTCGAGAGGGATAGAGCTAAGGAAATTATGGGTTATAGCTATGGAGGTTATGGGTAATGTTCATGGGTACGTTCGTGAGGTCAACCTAGTGTTTATCATCTTCGTTGTGTCTACGTACTTTTCCTGCAATATTGAATCTCAATATTGATACGTAAGCACTTATAATTTAAATTTTACATATTATTAGTGTATCCCTGACTAGTGCTCGAGTATTTAGGAGTATGCATGCTTGTACTTTTAATATTGCCCTTAGATAGGTTATGTTGAATCTTGAATTAGTTACACCTGGGTTGAGATAAGGTATAAGATATGCATGTCGTTGGAAAGCTAGCGAAAAATTAAGAACTTTTCATTTAGATATCGAATGGTTTCGATGAACAGATTAAAAGTTATAGTTAATTGAATTTTTATATTATTATTAAAAATGATTATTATTATCATCGTTATTATGGTCGTTCTAATTTTTATCTAATTGTTATTATTATTATTATTATTATTATTATTATTATTATTATTATTATTATTATTATTATTATTATTATTATTATTATCATCATCATTATCAATAAAAAGTATTATCATTAAAAATTGTTAATTTAGTTATTATTACTATCGTATTTTCGTTAAAGTTATAATTAGTATTATTATTATTATTATTATTATTATTATTATCAAAAAAATAGTTATTAGTATTATCATCATAATATTTATTATCATTATTAAAACTAATATTAGTAACACCTAATTACTATGATTTCTATTATTACCAATAATATGAACGCGATATAAAAGACGATTAAAAGCTATTAAATGAATCGATTAGAAAATAATGAGTATGAGTATCATGATAAAATTAAAATATCGTAAAATATTGATTTAGATAAAATTATCGTTTTTCATTATTTTTATCACTAATATTATTAAAAATATTATTAATATTAAAACTATTCTGTTACAAAATTATTATTTTAATAGGAATATCATTGTTAATATAAAAATTTCATTATTTTTATTATTAAGAATTATCAGCTTATCATAATACAAATTTTTCGTAAATATAAATATTGTTATTATTATTAGTAGAATTATTATTATTATTATTACAAAATAATACAAGTTTTGCTTACTATTAGTATTATCGATATTATTTTATCAAATAAATATGTAATACACAGATATTTTTCTAAGTGTAATATAATTACATTAATACTACCTATCATATTATTTTTATGATATTAAATGAACCTTATAAATTTTATTACTTAAGATATATAAAAGTATATTTTTATTATAATAAATGAATTATATTATTTACTCTAATAAAATCTTTTAAAAATATTTAAAAATATAAAACGACGATATTTTAACTATATAATAATCGTGTATAAATTTAGAAATCATTTTGAGTCAAATTGACTTTTGTTGACTTTTGCATATTAGTCTCGAGCATTAGGATTGTGGTATACTATGACTTGACCTAATTTGTTAGACAAATATTAACCAACATATAAATATATATAATTAATTTAGGTTCGTGAATCCGAGGCCAACCTTGCACTTGTTCAATGACGTTATATGTATTTTTACTACGAAATACAGTATGGTGAGTTTTATTTGCCTTTTTACCCTTTATATTTTTGGGCCGAGAATACGTGCGCAACTTTTATAAATGTTTGATGAAATAGACACAAGTAATCGAAACTACATTCTATGGTTGGATTATCGAATCAAATATCACCCTTTTTAGCTTGGTAACCTAAGAATTAGGGAACAGACACCCTAATTGACGCGAATCCTAAAGGTAGATCTACGGGCACTAACTCCCCCCATACTGGAAAATGGTATGCTTTAGTACTTCGAGTTTATGTTATACAGATGGATTTCTATTTTAGGGATATTCTATATGCATTATGTTAATATCGGTTACCAGGTGTTCAATCTATATGATTGATTTTTGTCTCTATGTATGAGACGTATATTTATAAGAAATGGAAATGAAAATCTTGTGGTCTATAAAATGATGAAAATGATCGATTATGATAAACTAATGAACTCACCAACCTTTAGGTTGACACTTTAAAGCATGTTTATTCTCAGGTGTTAAAGAAATCTTCCGCTGTGCATTTGCTCATTTTAAAGATATTACTTGGAGTCATTCATGGCATATTTCAAAAGACGTTGCATTCAAGTCGTTGAGTTCAGTAAAGATTATGATTAAGTAAATGACAGATTAGATCATTTATAGATGGATATTATGAAATGGTATGCATGCCTGTCAACTTTCGATGTAATGAAAGTTTGTCTTTTAAAACGAATGCAATGTTTGTAAAATGTATCATATAGAGGTCAAATACCTCGCGATGTAATCATATGTTATTGTATTCGTTCTTATGGATTAAGACGGGTCTTTACATGTGGTATCAGAGCGGTGGTCTTAGCAAACCAGGTCTTGCATTAGTATGTCTAACTGATAGTTGTTAAGATGCCTAGTGAGTCTGGACTTCTGGTGTGGTGCGGGGTGTATATAAAATAGTTATTAAATTTTATCAGAAAATACTATTAAATACGATACAATTTTACACAAGATATTTATTTATTTAGAGAACGGATATACTTAAACCTTGCTACAACACTTATAGGCAGTGTACCTAATCGTAAAGTAGTGTAGTTTTTAGTAAGTCCGGTTCGTTCCATAGGGAATCTTTTTTTTAAACAAAGCTCAACGCTATATTAGTTTACTTTTATAAAAATACAAATATATATATAAGTAATATTATTATTATAAAGGGGGGTTTTTACCGTTTAATGACCGGTTTGTCGATTTTAAAACTTTAGTCGCAGTTAAAACCTAATGTAAAATATTAAATAAATAAAAGACTTAATTTAAAGCGTAAAATAAATAACGATAATGAAATTGCTATAAATAAAAGTGCGATAAAATAAAATTGCGATAATTAAAAAGTACGATAATTAAAAGTGCGATTAAATAACAATAAATAATAAAAATGTGATAATTAGAAGTGCAATTAAATATAAAATAAAGGAAATTAAATATGAAATAAAAGAATTATGCTTATTTAAACTTTCGTAATCATGATGTTTGACGTGTTGATTTTAGTTTTATTCCCATGGGTTAATTGTCCTTTGTCCTGGATTATTTAATATGTCCGTCTGGTTTTTGTCCATAACAGTCCATCAGTCATAAATATAAAGTGCGAGTGTCCTCGTCAAATTATCCTTATACCCGAAGTTAAGTATTCCAACTAATTGGGGACTTAAACTGTAACAAGATTTTAATACTTTGTTTAATAATTACACCAGGATGTCGACTGAGTGTAACCCAAGGTTTTAATATTTTGTTATCAATTATACCAAGTATCCTTGTACATAATTTTACCCCTGTTTTAATTATTCTAGTGGCTATTAATCCATTCCCGTGTCCGGTTAAATGAACGATTATTTGTACATATAAATACCCCGCCCATCGTGTCCGATCGAGTGTATATGGTAATTTATAGGGACGCCCAATTGTAAATCTTTATATTAACATTAACAAACTATTATTTAGTTAAACAAATATAAAGCCCATTAATAGCCCATAGTCTAATTTCTACAAGTGTCGTTCTTTTGTCCAAACCCCAATTATGGTACAAAGTCCAATTACCCAATTTTAGTAATTTGCCCAACATCATGATTACTTCGGATTAAATAAGCATAATAATAACTTAGCTACGAGACATTAATATAAAAAGGTTGAACATAACTTACAATGATTAAAAATAGCGTAGCGTTACACGGACAGAATTTCGACTTACACCCTTACAATATTCGATAACATACCCTTATTATTAGAATTATAATTAAAATTAAAATTAAAATTAAAATTAAAATTAAAATATAAATATAAATATTTACGTAGTATTATGAGAGAAGAAGAAAAAGATGGTTTTTGCGATCAGAATTCGGATGCTTTTATAGGGAGTTTCAGAGATTGGGGCTCCGCGACTCGCGGCCCTTTTGGCCTTCAAACTCCGCGAGTCGCGGAGTTTGAAATTACAGCTCAGATACTTTGGAGTCTTTCTTGCCGACGGATTTATAAATATACATAATATATTAAATAATTATAAGAATTATTTAAATATTATATTATATTTATGTGCATAGTTGATTTGTAATTTTTAGTCCGTTGCGTCGAGCGTTGAGAGTTGACTCATGTCCCAGTTCCGGATTTTCGAACGTCCTTGCGTACAATTTAATATCTTGTACTTTGCGTTTTGAATCTTGTACTCTTGTAATTTCGAGACGTTTCTTATCAATAATTGGAACCTTTTTGATTGTCTTTTGTACTTTTGAGCTTTTTGGTCGTTTGCGTCTTCAATTCGTCGAATCTGTCTTTTGTCTTCACCTTTTATTATTTAAACGAATATCACTTGTAAATAGAACAATTGCAACTAAAAGCTTGTCTTTCTTGAGGAATAATGCTATGAATTATATGTTCGTTTTTAGCATTATCAAATATTCCCACACTTGAGCGTTGCTTGTCCTCAAACAATATCGTCTTGAAATACTAGAATCACTTCTTTATTCTTCACACTTTGTACATCAGTGATTTTCTATACGGCGGTATAAACAATGGTAGTAACGATATGGTTTACAGTCCCACATGACTATAAAAATTTAGATCCATTAAGGAAATTGGATCTTTATGAAAACATTTGATCTTTTGAAAATTAAATCTAGTTTTTACCCTAGATAAGTTTTCCGGAATAACCCTTTACCGGTGTTTGCAAAATATTTTTGTGGGTTTGGTGGGTTTCAGATTTGAAAATTTTAGCTCAAAACTTGCAGTTTTGTGTCACCCACTTGCTAACCTTGTATTTGGAAAGCAAAACGTCCAGTTCACTTGTCCCGTATATTACCTTTCGGTAAACTACCGTCCGGTTGTAAAGGAAAGCGTTGAACAAGCAACTGTTAAGGCAATGTCCCCTGACATGCTTTTAATTATGGTCTATAACGTGTCGGACGCAATTACTATCCTTGGTAGGAGCAATAGTAAAGCTCACCCTTATGATTTTTCGGTCTGGCACAAGGTCCTGTCTTTGACCATGCTATGCAACCACCGTTCTTACGGTTGACACCCGATTTAGTTCAGGTGACCTAATGAATTCCAGGTGAATTCCTAGGATTTTACGTTCAATGGTAATGAACGCATTGAAAATAGGGTTTTCAGAAAACAAATCGGTTTGTAATTTTGATCAAAATATTTTCTCGTTCAAGCTCGAGTTTAGATATCATTGAATTCCATGAGTTTGTAATTCTCAATCTTTAAGGTCAATCTCTAGGATTGAGTAATATCAGTCTTAAAAGCTGATTTTTAATCTTTAAGGAGATTATCCTTTCTGGGGATCTGATTCATTAGTCTTGTCCAGCTAATTTGCATGGTGCCCCCCCATTGTATGAGATAAATCCTTCTCATGGTTAGGATAAATCTGACCACTTGGTGACCCTGTTTAATGCTGAGGTCCGTGGATTTCCTGCTAATTTTAGTGATGACTTTTCTAGATTTTTCGTCAACCTACAGCTGGTCTGGACGACAACTTCATGACCTAAATCAAGAAGGGCGTGTCTTTTTCGGAAGACTTTACTTCCTTTTAATGATGGAATTGATTCATCGTGTTAATCCATCTTTTCTTTTCTTTCATCAGGTAAAACAGTTTAGTTTAGTCCAAAGCAAAAGTATTTTCAGTTATTTGTTACAGAAATATGTGACATATGTTTAAGATAACTTGGTAAATTTTTCCACACTTGGCTTTTATTTTCCTTTTTATCGTCCTCTATTCCATTTTAAATGAATTTTAACATTTTAGTTTGTTTCTCAATTTATGTCCTTTCCGAGGTAACAATAATTTTGGTGTTAAAACCTAGTTTTATCGTTCATAAATATGTATAAACATGATTTTGAGTTCATTTACTTGAAAATTTTGAAAATTTTTACTAGAATTGGGTAGTCAGTATATAAGACTAGGGCTGTTCTTTATTATCAGAGAGCACTAGATTCTAATACAACTACTGCTTTACTAGTATTTTTAATGGTAACCAAGTGTATAAAGTAAAAAATTTTAAAATCCGAAAATCCGAAAGAATTTATCCCCTTCCCACACTTAAGATCTTGCAATGCCCTCATTTGCAAGAAATCAGTAATAATTTAAATTATTGAGGGTGATTTGTGTGAAAATGATTAAATTTTTACCAAAGTTTCCAAATATGTTGGCGTTTGTTTGCTGAATGATAAATGGTGCACATCATTTGTTCATTCCGTCTTGTTGTTATTTCACATATATTTTGCATCTTGTCGTCAAAATTAGTTGCTTTTGCTGAACTTAATGCCAGTCTTTGAAAATGCGTTGTTTTACCCTGTTGTGTACATAAGATAAACTGCAAACATATATACATATTTTTGAAGTTTGGTATATTACCCCACATTCAAAAATTATTAAAATCTAAGAATAAAAGTTAGATAATTATAAAAATGATTACAATATTAACAAAAGTATTAAACGTATCAATAATTACAAATTACAAAAAAAAAAATACTAGGGATGATATTGGTACCAATAGGGGTTCCAGGCATAACCATAGGTGCTATAGAATGCTTCGGCAGGGTTATACGTAGGATATGGTGGCTGCATCTCTATAGACCAGGGAGGGAAGATGGGTTTCGGTGTAGGAATATAGTTTCTACCTATATGTTGGCAATGAGCTATGATTTGGTTCTGATGAACTTGCCAATCTTCAAATGCTCTCTGTCTAGCATTTTTGTATTCCTGAGAAGCTATAAACCTTTGCATTTCTTGCATCTCATTCCCCCCTCCTACATTACCTTGCTGTTGGTTTCTCTCAACCTGTGGATGTCTACCATGGTATGGTACTGCGGCGTTATTTCGCCTCTTCAAAACATTCGCACCATGGTATACATTTAAACCTATAGTATCGCGGGGTTCTGGTTCTTCTACTAATAATCCCCCCCGACTTATATCCACACCGAGATATTCACCAATCAAAGTAATAAAAATACTACCTCCTATTATGCTATGCGGTCGCATCCCCCGAACCATAGCTGATAAATAATAACCCACACAATATGGTATACTTACAGCGCTTTGTGGGTCTCGAATACACATATGGTAAAACAAATCCTGTTCATTTACTTTTTCCTTGTTCTTACCCCTTTGTGTAATCGAATTAGCTAAAAACCTATGAATCACTCTTAATTCGGCTCTATCTATATCCAAATAAGAGTAATTTCCCCCTTTGAAACGGTGATGGCTTGTCATTTGACTCCACACACCGTGTGTATCAAAATTTTCATCTATCTTTCTACCGTTTAGTATCAACCCTCTACAATCGGCAGATGCTAACTCCTCAGGCGTATATATACGTAAAGCCTGAGCCATGTCCAGTAAAGACATGTGGCGCATCGAACCGCCTAACAAAAATCTAATAAAAGAACGATCGGTTAAACTAGTTACCCGATCATTCAACTCTATACTACACAATAATTCTTCACACCATACTTTATATATAGGTCTACGCATGGTGAATAAACGTACCCAGTCATTAAAAGTAGAATTACCATACCTCTGTACAAGTAATTCCCTAATTGGCCCGGCCAATTCTACAGCTTCTAAGGGTCCCCATTCTATGACCCTCGGTACCTCAACAACCTTAGAATGAAGAGTATGCAAACCCCTTTGATATTTTGGATAATCTATCCAAAGTCTGTCAAATCTCAGGTTCGGTTGCAACTCTTCCAAGTGCATATCAGAAAAGGTCATGACTGGATGAGGTATATCCTGCTTGTAGTAGTTATCCACCTCCTGTTGTTCTGCGTTCTCAGCAGGAGCATTGCGGGCTTGGGATGAAGATTCACCCCTTTCAGTCTGCAAAACACATCAAACACAATTTTTGTGCATCCAAATATGCATTAGTGTCAGCAAAATCATCAATCAAAATAATTATAATGACATGATCAATTTATATCAAACTTAAGCTCATTTTCACATTTTCATCAAATCTACACTTTTTCAAATAAGCATATACGAAAATGTTCGCCAAGTTCATAAGCATTCAACTCAAATAACATGTCAAAATAATCATTACTAGCAATTAAACAAGTTTCAAATGGCATTATCTTTCAAAAATCAAGTTCATGAATTTTAGACTTTGAAAAAGTCCTCTTTAATTCTCAAAATCATGTTTAGGCTCAAAGTTTGGATCATTTAACTACCTAGACATGTTACACTACTTAATTTAGCAACAATTCATGACAAAAATCGGCCATAACCTGTTTATATCAAAAAGCCCCAAATTTGCTCAAGAACACAAACCCTAGATTACTCAAAATTTGAAGTTTAAGGCTTCTAATCATGTTAAACAGCATCAATCTCGGTTATACAAGCATAATACATAAACAATTTAAGCCTAATTACACTAAAAAGCATCAAAATCAAATTGGGGGAAAAAATTGCTCAAGAACACTAATTTCGGATTAAATGGTGTTTAGGTGTAGAAATTTACCGTTTTTCTTGAGTAATTCCTAGATAGCATCCTTCTCAACATGATTTTAGTAAAAGATTTGGTGATTAACGGTTAAAAATTGTGATTTTGGGGTGTATTTTTCGGTTTTTTTTCGAGCAGTTTTCGCAGTGTTTGTGTGTTTTGTGGGTTGGGACTGATCTGTTTCAGCTATATTTTTTTTTCTGTAATCCGACCCCTCCGCGAGTCGCGGCAATTAAGCCTTCAAACTCCGCGAGTCGCGGAGTTTGCTTTTTTTTTTTTTTTTTTAAATTATCATTAACTTATAAAACAATTAAGTAAATAATTTTTTAAAATTTTGTTTCCCTTATTATTGAGGACGAGGTCGTTTCGGATCGATGTCCTAGTCCGTCCCTCGACAAAATTTTAAAATTTGTCTTTTTGTAGCGATTGTTTTAAAAGCTAAGATTTTTGGGTTTTTTAATGTTTTTGGCATACTTTAATTCAATAAGATTAAAAATAATGATAATAAAAGTTCTCGTCCCTCCCTTGGGTAAAGCAATTTCGGTTCAAAAACCTAGTCTTCAACTTACGACGAATTTTAAAAATCATATTTTTAACTTAATGAGATAAAGTAAATTTTTGTTTTTAAATTCACACAACTTAAATATAAAATTCAAAATTAATATTAAAAATTCACACCAAACTTAAAATTTGAAATGCATAAAATTAAAATTTCATATTTTAAAAATTAAAAATTCACACTAAACTTAATTTAAAAATTCATATTATAAATTCACACCAAACTTATATTAAAAATTCAAATATTTACAATTTTAAATGTATTGTTTTTACAAAGTTTACAATATTAATTTAAGATTTAAATATTAATTTTAAAAATATGGTAAAAATAAAATTAAAAATCTTTTTTGGCTTTTTATCCCACTTTAATCAATCAAATATTATCAAAAATATGCGCCCCTCTTTTCAGTAAAGTAATTTCGGTTCCAAGACCTAATTTAACTCATGACAAAATTTTGAAATATTTTGGGTTGATTGTTTAAAGATATTTATACCTTAAGAATAAACGTTAAATTTCGCAGTGATGTAATAAATTTTTGAATGATATCAATAATTTCGGTCGTCAAACCTAATTTTATTCAATACCAATTTAATACTTTTTAGCGAACAAATTAGCGTTTATTATCAAAAGGTTAAAAAAAAAATAAAAACTGTACAAACATACCTGTGAAATAGATTTCTTAGTTATATGATCTATCCCATTCATAAGATAGTCGGTTTAATTGGTTTTCCATAGCTACATAGGCGTAACCTCGAGCATTCAGTGTCTTTTCTTCTAAACATATGAACGGTCCGTCTCTGCATAAAGTAACAAATTCGGTATTTGAATAGGTTTGATTATTTGAACATTTACCTCCATGTGACCATTTTCCGCATTTGTGACATCTTTCTAGGTGTCGTGCTCTTCTTTTTGCTGCGGATTTTGATTTTCCTTTACCAAATTGTAACTTATTATCTTCGCATCTGGATTCTTTTCTAACTCCGTCCATTCTTTCTCTGATTACTGATACTAATTCACTCGGTAGTATGTCATTATTTCGTTTAGTGATCAAAGCGTGTAGCATTAGACCATGGTTTAGTTCACAGGCAGTCTTCATTTTGTAAAAACCTAAAAAAAAATAAAAATTCAGAATGGGGGGAGAAGACTAGTTCTTTAGGGTCTGCTAGGGAAAGACCATTCGGGTTCCATTTTCGAGAACTACACGAAAACAGACAATCTAACTCTAACAGAAATACATATTATCCTTTAAAGACTTGATTCTCCCCACACTTAGTTAGCTGTGGTGTCGAAATTGTGATTAACTTCGTTGTCGACTTCCATCGGATCATGTATGTAATGTTTAACTCTGTGACCATTAACTTTAAATTCATTCCCATTTGAATTTATCAATTCTACTGTTCCGTATGGGAAAACTCTTTTGACTATGAATGGTCCAGACCATCTTGATTTCAATTTTCCAGGAAATAGCTTGAATCGTGAATTAAAAAGAAGAACTCTGTCTCCTTCTTTAAATTCTTTTGAACTTCTGATTCTTTTATCATGCCATTTCTTTGTTCTTTCTTTATAGATTAACGAATTATCGTATGCTTCATGTCTTAATTCTTCTAATTCGTTTAGTTGACTTAATCGTAAACGTCCAGCTTCATGTAAATCAAGATTACATGTTTTCAAAGCCCAAAATGCTTTGTGTTCAATTTCTACTGGAAGATGACATGCTTTTCCATAAACAAGTCTAAAAGGTGTGGTTCCAATTGGAGTTTTGTAGGCTGTTCTAAAAGCCCAGAGTGCATCCTCCAATTTAATGGACCATTCCTTTGGATTTGATCCTACGGTTTTCTCTAGAATACGTTTTAAAGCTCGGTTGGTATTTTCAACTTGTCCACTTGTTTGTGGATGATATGCGGTGGAGATTTTATGAGTTAATCCATATCTTTTAAGAACTTTCTCAAGTTGATTATTACAGAAATGAGTACCCCGATCACTTATTAAAGCTTTCGGTGTTCCAAACCTTGCAAAAAGACGTTTTAAAAAGTTGACTACAACTCGTGCATTGTTAGTTGGGAGAGCTTGTGCTTCCGCCCATTTAGATACATAATCAATGGCTACGAGTATATATAGATTATTATGAGATTTTGGAAATGGACCCATAAAGTCAATACCCCAAATGTCAAATACTTCACATACTTGGATGACATTTTGTGGCATTTCATCACGTTAACTTATTTTTCCGGCCCTTTGACAAGCATCACAGGATTTACAAAGAAGGTGTGCGTCTTTGTAAATTGTAGGCCAATAGAATCCAGCATCATAAACTTTTCTTGCTGTTAGTTGAGGCCCATAATGCCCTCCTGTTGGTCCTGTGTGACAATGGTTTAATATTTTACTAGCTTCATCTCCAAATACACATCGGCATATTATTCCATCGGGACAACTTTTAAAAAGATGTGGATCTTCCCAAAAATAGTGTTTTATATCACTGAAGAATTTCTTTCGTCTTTGGTACGATAATCCTTTTTCAAGGAATCCACAAACTAAGTAGTTTGCATAGTCTGCAAACCATGGGATTTCTTTATAATCTATCTTCAATAGATATTCATCAGGAAAGTTGTCTTGTATGGCCGATTCATTTAGAACTTCTAATTCGGGATTTTCAAGACGAGAAAGATGATCAGCGGCGAGATTTTCTGCTCCTCTTTTATCTCGGATTTCAATATCAAACTCTTGTAAGAGTAAGATCCAACGGATTAATCTTGGTTTAGCGTCTTGTTTTGAAAATAGGTATCTAAGAGCAGAATGGTCGGTATAGACCACCGTTTTTGCTAGAACAAGATATGATCGAAATTTGTCAAAAGTAAAGACAATAACAAGGAGTTCTTTTTCAGTAGTTGTATAGTTTGTTTGTGCTCCTTGTAACGTCTTACTAGCATAATATATAGGTTGAAATCGTTTTTCAATCCTTTGTCCTAAAACGGCTCCCATTGCAAAATCACTTGCATCGCACATTAGTTCAAATGGTAGATTCCAATTTGGTGTTATCATGATCGGCGCATTAGTGAGTTTTTCTTTAAGAATATTAAAAGATTTGATACACTCATCTGAAAAGATGAATGGAGCATCCTTTTCTAGGAGTTTATTCATAGGAGTGGCAATTTTAGAAAAATCTTTTATGAAACGTCGGTAAAAACCGGCATGCCCTAGAAAACTCCTAACTCCTCTAACATTGGTGGGATGTGGAAGTTTAGCAATTACATCTACTTTAGCTCTATCCACTTCAATTCCTTCTTTTGAAATTTTATGTCCAAGAACGATGCCTTCTTTAACCATGAAATGGCATTTCTCCCAATTAAGAACTAGATTTGATTGTTCGCATCTAATAAGCATTCGTTCCAGATTAACTAGACATGATTCAAATGTATCACCGAAGACTGAAAAGTCATCCATGAAAACTTCCATGCATTCTTCTATCATGTCGTGAAAAATCGCCATCATACACCTTTGAAAGGTTGCAGGGGCGTTGCAAAGTCCAAATGGCATGCGTTTGTAAGCAAAAGTACCATAAGGGCACGTGAATGTGGTTTTCTCTTGATCTTCGGGTGCTATTGGAATTTGAAAATATCCGGAAAATCCATCTAGAAAATAATAATAACTATTTCCGGCTAATCTTTCCAACATTTGATCTATGAAAGGTAAGGGAAAGTGATCTTTTCTGGTGGCGTCATTTAATTTTCTATAATCAATACACACACGCCATCCTGTTACAGTCCTAGTAGGAATAAGCTCATTTTTCTCATTTGTAATGACAGTCATGCCACCCTTCTTAGGCACGCATTGAACTGGGCTTACCCATGGACTATCAGAAATTGGATATATCAAACCTGCATCTAGCAGTTTAATAATCTCTTTCTTAACTACATCTTGCATATTAGGATTTAGTCTTCGTTGGCGTTGCACATACGTTTTATGACCTTCTTCCATAAGGATTTTATGTGTGCAATATGAAGGACTTATTCCTTTAATATCATGAATCTTCCATGAAATGGCTGGTTTATGAGCTTTCAACACAGAAATGAGTTGTGATTTCTCATTTTCAGTAAGAGAAGACGATATTATTACAGGTAATTCAGATTCACCATGTAAATAAGCGTATTCCAAATGGTTTGGAAGTGGCTTTAACTCTAATTTCGGAGGTTCTTCTATCGATGATTTGTATCGATATCTGTCTTCTTCTTTTAGCATTTGAATTTCTTCTGTTGTTGGTTCATATCCATTAGCTATAAGTGTAGCTAACATTTCAGCTTCATCAATTGGTTCATTACCTTCTCCTAAAGAACATTCTCCTGTTCCTTGTAATTCTGGAAATTCTTCTAATAATTCTGCATGTGCATCTATAGTTTGAATATAATAACATGTATCATCTGCAGATTGCGGTTGTTGCATTGCTCTATCAACTGAAAAGGTAACACTCTCATCCTCTATACTTAGGGTCAGTTTCTTACCGAACACGTCTATCATTGCTTTAGCCGTGTTTAAGAATGGTCTTCCTAATATGAGAGGAACTTGAGAATCTTCTTCCATGTCCAAAACAACAAAATCTACTGGAAATACTAAAGTACCAACTTTAACTAGCATGTTCTCCATTATCCCTCTAGGATATTTTATTGATCTATCGGCTAGTTGTATGCTTATTCTGGTTGGTTTCAATTCTCCAAGGTCTAGTTTAGCGTATAGTGAATACGGCATTAGATTTATACTAGCACCTAAGTCTGCCAATGCTTCTATTGAACTAAGACTACCCAGAAAATATGGAATTGTGAAACTTCCTGGATCAGATAGTTTTTTTGGTATCTTATTCAACAGTACTGCTGAACAATTAGCATTCATAGTAACAGCCGAGAGTTCTTCCATTTTCTTTCTATTTGAGATTAGATCTTTCAAGAATTTAGCATATCTAGGCATTCCTGAAATCACATCAATGAAAGGAAGATTTACATTTATCTGTTTAAACATATCCAAGAATTTGGATTGCTCGGCTTCAAGTTTCTCTTTCTTCATTTTACTCGGGTAAGGAAGTGGTGGTTGGTATGGTTTAACATAAGGTTTATCCTTAACTGTGTTATCTTCATTAACCTTGTCATAACCCGTCCTTAACCCTAAGAACGAGTTAGATAACGTATGATTTCATTGCGAGGTATTGACCTCTATATGAGACATTTTTAAAAGAAAACTGCATATATTTTACATTACAAACCACAAATCTTATTTTTGATACAAGCTTTAGACGATAGAAAGATGATTATCGTTTAGTGATAATCTTCGACTTACAAACTTTACAAATAATGATAACAACACGATTTCTAGTATATTTTACAACACAAATCCTCGGGTATGCAGTTTTATTTTTGACACAAATATGCGTACGCAAGATCCTGCTCAAATTCAACATAATGCAGCGGAAACTTCTAATTATCACCTGAGAATAAACATGTTTAAAACGTCAACATAAAGTTGGTGAGATATAGGTTTAGTGCCGGCAGCAATATATATATAGACCACAAGATTTCATATATAAACAGTTTAATAAAAATATTCTAAGTGGTTGAGCACTTGGTAACCATACTTAACATTTAATCACGTCGCATATTCCCTTTATTATGAAATCTTACTACACCGTACCAAGTGTAGTCACGAAACGAAGTACTGTGCAACTGTTGAATACTGGTCGTCCAGTCCGGTTGGGGTTGTCAGGCCCGATAGATCTATCAACAGGATTCGCGTTTACAATACCGCTGTAAATATTAGTTACCAAGCTACAGGGAAGTATGCCAGTGGTACAACTCAACGTAGAATATATTTTTCAGTTACTTGTGTCCATAACGTAAAACATAAAATACATGTATTCTCATCCCGAAATATTTAGAGTTTAAAAGTGGGACTATATACTCACTTTCGTCTTGAAGATATGTAATTTCGACTTGGTCTCCGATTGATATCACGAACCTATCCATATATAGTTTATCAATATATTTCTATTTTAAACAATCGTCACATATATATACTTTTTATACTTTTAATAGTTTTAATAATTTCTTAGTCCGTAGTTAGCAGTCCGATGTTAGTAATTCAATTTTAATGGTTCATTTTTAGGTGTTTAATAAACCCCCAATGAAATAAATAAAAACCCCCATCGTATATGTATTGGTCGAGATTAATCTTGACCCATGGTACCGGTGTTGTCAAATGACGTGTTGCGTACATAAAGTACCGGTGTTGTCAAATGACGTGTTGCGTACAATCATGGGATCTTATGATTAATCTTCTCGTATTGTTTACGGGTGATCCTGAACCATATAAAATTAAATTATGAGTACATATATATAAAATATCATGTTATTTTAAAAAGATGTGATTTATTTAATTTTCTCCAATTATTTTCGTAGCCAAACTAGTCTTAGATATCCGATCTCGTTTTGGTCATAGTTTCTTCGTTACAACTCCGTTTTCGTTGATTCAACTTGCCACTTCCTTGGATCGAGTCCCTCTTTAAGACTATGAACTGTAAATACCTTAGTTTGTATTCGAAATCACAGGTCATAGGTCAAACTTTAGTGAAACTTATGAAGTTAATCATTTTCCATCATGTAAACAACCTTAAATGATTATTTTTCTAAAAATACTTATACTTTGAGTTAAATCATGAAATTTTTATGTGTTATCATATTCATAGTAAAAATCATTTTTCCAGAAAATAAACCTCCAATTCAAAGTTTAAGATGGTTTTTAATTATCCAACCCAAAACAGCCCCCGGTTGCACTCCGACGTCATAAAAACAGTTTTTAAGGTGTTCTTTGAAAAACCAAGTTATACCTTGTTAAATTAGCATATTTTTAAGTTATATTACAGGTCTTGAAGTATTTTAAAAGTTAAGTTAGAAGGATCTATTTAGTTTGCGAACAAGTTTGAAATCATTCAAACTATGTTCTAGTTTATAAACTCTTATATATATAGCTATAAATATATGAATTGAAAAAGAGTTGAAGTAGAGTTTTTACCTCAAGTTTAAAATGTAAAGTTGCTGGAAAGAAGTAGTAAAATAAAAGTTGAGAGAGTTCTTGCAAGTGTGTGTGAAAATTGGAAGTAAAATTTGGAAAATGAATGTGTAAAAATGAGTTAGAAATGGTGCTTATTTATAGGCTTGAAAATTTGGTTTTTAGTGAAAATATCTAAGATAAGTTAAAATTTATTATGTCATGAATGACATATTATTCCAATAATTGAAGATTTCTATTGGTATATACCAATAGTAAATACTTCTAGAAGCTGTGTATAGTACCCTAGATATACGTATAGGATTATTGAGGAAACGGAACGAGAATTCAAATATAACTATCTTTTGTAAATATACTTATATTGTTTTATGTATAAAAGCCCTTTAAAAATGATTAAATACATTACTTATACGATATATGTATAAACATTATAAATCATCAGTATTTATGTCAAATAACGTTACGTATGGTTATTGTTTTGAAAACTTAAGTTAGTAGTTTCAAAATATACTTATGACTTTTTGTTATTAATACAAAATGAGATATTAAAACATCCTTAGATCATGTTAAATATGTATGTATAATTATCATATATTGTATAGTTCGTGATATCATCGGTCAAACTAGACGGTCAAACGTTGTGTAAAACTCTTTTCAAAAACATAAATCTTAACAATTTGGATTGCTTATCATGTTGGTAAGGTTTAATTTATATAAATATTAATCTTATAAGTATAGAACGATCGAAAAAGTGCGGGTCATTACAGTACCTACCCGTTAAATAAATTTCGTCCCGAAATTTTAAAATTGTACCTATTTTGCGTCATCGGAAAACAAGTGTGGATATTTTTGTTTCATTTGATCCTCTCGTTCCCAAGTAAACTCGGGACCCCTTCGAGCATTCCAACGAACCTTAACGATCGGTATGTTGCTCTGCTTGAGCCGTTTAACTTCACGATCCATGATTTCGATTGGTTCTTCGATGAATTGTAGTTTCTCGTCGACATGGATTTCTTCAAGAGGAATGGTGAGGTCTTCCTTTGCAAGACACTTCTTAAGGTTTGAGACGTGAAAGGTATTATGTACTCCGGCGAGTTGTTGCGGTAACTCGAGTCGATAAGCTACCGGTCCAATGCGTTCGATGATCTTGAACGGGCCTACATACCTTGGGTTTAGTTTACCCCTTTTTCCAAAACGTATTACACCTTTCCAAGGTGACACCTTTAACATAACCATGTCACCGATCTGAAACTCTAATGGTTTCCTTCGAACATCGGCGTAGCTCTTTTGGCGACTACGGGCTGTTTTCAATCTCTCCTTGATTTGTACTATCTTCTCAGTCGTTTCGTGTATGATCTCGGGACCAGTTAATTGTCGATCTCCTACTTCATTCCAACAAATAGGAGATCTACACTTCCTTCCGTACAATGCTTCGAATGGCGCAGCTTTAATGCTCGCATGATAACTATTATTATACGAGAATTCTGCTAATGGTAGATATTTATCCCATCCGTTTCCAAAATCGATCACACATGCCCTGAGCATGTCTTCAAGAGTCTGAATCGTTCTTTCACTCTGCCCGTCGGTTTGCGGATGATACGCGGTACTCATATCCAAACGAGTTCCTAGGGCCTCCTGTAGTGATTGCCAGAACTTTGATGTAAATCTACTATCACGATCGGATATAATGGAAATAGGTATTCCATGCCTTGAAACAACTTCCTTTATATACAATCGTAATAGTTTCTCCATTCTATCCGTTTCCTTTATAGGCAAGAAGTGTGCAGACTTGGTGAGACGATCAACAATCACCCAAATGGTGTCGTATCCCCAGGCAGTCTTTGGTAACTTCGTGATGAAATCCATGGTAATACCATCCCATTTCCATTCTGGGATTTCTGGTTGTTGAAGTAACCCTGACGGCTTCTGGTGTTCAGCTTTGACTTTGGAACAAGTTAAACATTCCCCAACATATGTTGCAACGTCTGTCTTTAAATTAGGCCACCAATAATGTGTCTTAAGATCTTGGTACATCTTTCCAACTCCAGGATGTATCGAGTATCTTGTCTTATGTGCCTCATTTAATATCAACTTCCTTAATCCACCCAACTTCGGTACCCAAATACGATTTGCAAAATATCGAATTCCATCTTCCCGCATAACGAGTTGCTTCTCATACTTCTTCATTATTTCATTTCCTATATTTTCTTTAGTAAGTGCTTCTCGTTGAACTTCTTTGATTTGTGAGTTGAGATTCATGCGAATTTTTATGTTCATCGCTCGTACTCGAATTGGTTCTCGTTCCTTTCTGCTTAAAGCATCGGCCACCACGTTCGCCTTCCCGGGATGATAACGAATTTCACAATCATAGTCGTTTATTAACTCGACCCACCTACGTTGTCTCATGTTCAGCTGTTTCTGATCAAAAATATGTTGAAGGCTTTTATGATCAGTAAACACAGTGCATTTAACCCCATACAAGTAGTGTCTCCATATCTTCAATGCAAACACGACTGCTCCCAGTTCTAGATCATGCGTCGTATAATTCCGCTCGTGAATCTTCAATTGTCGGGATGCGTATGCAATAACTTTCTTTCGTTGCATAAGAACGCAACCAAAACCTTGTCGCGAAGCGTCACAATATATTTCAAAATCATCGTTCCCTTCTGGTAACGATAAAATAGGCGCCGTAGTTAACTTCTTCTTTAGTAATTGAAATGCACTCTCCTGCTCAGAAGTCCATTCATATTTCTTCCCTTTTTGCGTTAACGCTGTCAACGGCTTAGCTATTCGGGAAAAATCTTGAATAAACCTTCTATAATAACCGGCTAAACCCAAAAATTGACGTATCTGCGTTGGTGTCTTAGGAGTCTCCCATTTTTCAATGGCTTCAGTTTTTGCTGGATCAACCTGAATTCCTTTGCTACTAACAACGTGGCCAAGAAATTGAACTTCTTTCAACCAAAAAGCACACTTAGAAAATTTAGCATATAGTTGTTCTTTTCTCAACAACTCTAATATCAACCTTAAATGCTCTTCATGCTCTTGCTCACTCTTGGAATAGATAAGAATATCATCAATGAAAACGATAACAAACTTATCTAAATACGGACTACAAACTCGATTCATGAGGTCCATGAATACAGCTGGCGCATTCGTCAATCCAAACGGCATAACCAAAAATTCGTAATGACCATAACGTGTCCGAAAAGCAGTTTTCAGTATATCTTCTTCTTTGACACGTAATTGATGATAGCCCGACCTTAAGTCAATTTTTGAGTACACACATGATCCTTGGAGTTGATCAAATAAGTCGTCAATTCTCGGTAGTGGATACCGATTCTTGATAGTTAACTTATTTAATTCACGATAATCTATACACATCCTAAAAGATCCATCTTTCTTTTTAACAAATAGAATCGGAGCTCCCCACGGTGAAGTACTTGGTCGTATGAATCCATGATCCAGTAATTCTTTTAACTGACTCTGAAGTTCTTTTAACTCGGACGGTGCAAGTCTATATGGAGCACGAGCCACTGGTGCAGCTCCTGGTACTAAATCTATTTGAAATTCTACAGATCTAAATGGAGGTAATCCCGGCAACTTTTCCGGAAAGACTTCAGGAAAATCTCTTGCCACAGGCACGTCATTGATGCTCTTCACTTTTTCCTTTGTTTCGACTTTATTAACATGTGCTAAGATAGCATAGCACCCTTTCTTCAAGCACTTTTGAGCTTTCAAATAACTAATGAGTTTTAGCTTTGAGTTACCCTTCTCTCCATAAATCATTACTGGCGTTTTATCCTTACGAGGAATGCGAATTGCCTTCTTGGCGCACACAACTTCAGCTCCTATTTTGGACATCCAGTCCATGCCGACTATTACATCAAAACTTCCTAATTCTACGGGTATCAAGTCAATTTTAAACGTTTCTCCGGCTAAATTTATTTTACAATCACGGCAAATTTTATCGGCTTTAATTAGTTTACCATTAGCTAACTCAATCATGTACTTAGCATCGAGAGGTAATGATGAACAATTCAATTTAGCGTTAAAGTCTCTACACACGTAACTTCTATCAGCACCAGTATCAAATATAATAGATGCGGATAAGTTATTAATGGTAAACGTACCCGTAACAAGCTCCGGGTCTTCACATGCCTCTTTAGCATTAATAACAAATGCTCTTCCACGTGCAGGTCCGATATTCTTCTCTGGATTCGGGCACTGGCTCTTATAGTGGCCTTGTTTTCCACACCCAAAACAAGTAATGGTAGCCAAAGCAGTTCTATTTGCGTTGGTGGCAGGAGTCTTGGCACCATTTGTATTCGTAACGAGAGCCCTACAATCTTCAGCAAGATGACCCTGTCGATTACATTTGTTGCATACCACACTACAGTAACCAAAGTGATGTTTGTGACATCGGTTGCATAAAGGACTTTGTCCTTTGTAACCAAAACCTAAACCACTACCCGCACCTTTCGGGGTTTCTTGTTTCTTAAAAGTTTGTTGTTGATTACCTCGATCATAGCTTCCATTCCACTTTCTCTTGTTACCTGCTAACCTTCACATCAGTATTGAATGCTTTCTTATCCAAAATGACCTGATCCATTAGCTCGTTTGCCATGGTTATAGCTTCATGAATTGTCTTAGGTTTCGATGCTGTAACATTTGCCTTGACCTTTTTGGGCAAACCATCTTTGTACATTTCAATCTTCCGTTCTTCGGTTGGAACCAATTCAGGACATAGCAAAACTAATTCCATGAATCGCTGATTGTAGTTGGTGATTTCAGTACCAATAACCTTCAGACTTCGTAACTCATCTTCCAACTTCCTAACCTCGTTCCTTGGACAATATTCATTGATTAACATTGTTTTGAATTCTTCCCACGGAGTATCATAAGCTACATCTCCTCCTACAGCCTTCACATAATTTTTCCACCACGTGAGTGCACTATCTTGTAAAGTGCACGATGCGTATTTGGTCATGTCCTTTTCAACACAACCACTGATTTTGAACACAGTTTCCATCTTTTCTATCCACCGGGTTAAACCGATCGGTCCTTCTGTTCCACTGAATGATGAGGGCTTGCAAGCTTGAAAAGTTTTGTAAGTGCACCCCACACGAGGATTTGGGTTAACTGCAGCACCTCTTGCAGCCTCGACCCATAACATTCTGTCGTTCACTCGCTGATTGATGAGTTCCTGGATTTCTTGTTCCGTTATTCGGTTCAATCGCTCCATATTCTTCTATAAGAATGAAAAGAAAATAATTATTCACATGGAATATTATAGATGTAGTGTATATTTACAGTACATTATAGCTTATTAATAATATGAACCAGGTATTATTATAAAAGCCTTTTCTTCTTATTAGCGTTTTATAATTATATCTAGGGTAGTACCTACCCGTTAATGTTCATACTTAATAGCTTAGTACCGAACCAATTACTACAATCTAAATAATACTTAACCATGGAAAATTATTGCATTTCACACTTCACTATTTTACATATGCTTATCTTACATCGAACATTAAGCAAACAACACTAATAATATTATACAAAACATTATATGATCCCATGGTTTAATACGGCAGCGCATCGTTTGGTCTATTTTCTAGGACGTTTAGTTCCAATGAATGGCCTAACGCTTATCCTAGCTGTCTGCCTATATTTTGGCGGTGGGGCTGAAGAACTAGATGCCGGGACAGCACGAATAGGAATAGCGGGAATAGGGGTGGTAGTGTTTAGTGGAGTTGGTGCCACATCATCCTCCCTAAACTCGAGATTTGAATTTTCTAATTCATTAGCTTTTCGTTTCTTTCCTTGTTCGAATGTGTCTTTCGTAATTTCCTCGGGTTCACTTTCCTCCTCGGGTTACTTTCCAGATTTTCTATAGTTGGTTCATCCGGAATTTGTGAGTCTTCCCCAAAGATATTATTTTCGTCATCGGATAGGTTAATGACTGGAACACCATCTGAAGATTCTGATTCGGAGTCGCTGAATGTGATAATAAGTTTTGAGCCCGACATCTATCACACCACAACTAACTCATTAGTACTACATAATATTTACATATAAATTTTAACCAACAGTGATAAGCAATGGTTTTTGAAATCAGACCCGGTCAAAGTCCAGACTTACTAATGTATCCTAACGACTTATCAGTTAGACACACTAATGCAAACCTGGTTCGCTAAGACCACCGCTCTGATACCACATGTCATAACCCGTCCTTAACCCTAAGAACGAGTTAGATAACGTATGATTTCATTGCGAGGTATTGACCTCTATATGAGACATTTTTAAAAGAAAACTGCATATATTTTACATTACAAACCACAAATCTTATTTTTGATACAAGCTTTAGACGATAGAAAGATGATTATCGTTTAGTGATAATCTTCGACTTACAAACTTTACAAATAATGATAACAACACGATTTCTAGTATATTTTACAACACAAATCCTCGGGTATGCAGTTTTATTTTTGACACAAATATGCGTACGCAAGATCCTGCTCAAATTCAACATAATGCAGCGGAAACTTCTAATTATCACCTGAGAATAAACATGTTTAAAACGTCAACATAAAGTTGGTGAGATATAGGTTTAGTGCCGGCAGCAATATATATATAGACCACAAGATTTCATATATAAACAGTTTAATAAAAATATTCTAAGTGGTTGAGCACTTGGTAACCATACTTAACATTTAATCACGTCGCATATTCCCTTTATTATGAAATCTTACTACACCGTACCAAGTGTAGTCACGAAACGAAGTACTGTGCAACCGTTGAATACTGGTCGTCCAGTCCGGTTGGGGTTGTCAGGCCCGATAGATCTATCAACAGGATTCGCGTTTACAATACCGCTGTAAATATTAGTTACCAAGCTACAGGGAAGTATGCCAGTGGTACAACTCAACGTAGAATATATTTTTCAGTTACTTGTGTCCATAACGTAAAACATAAAATACATGTATTCTCATCCCGAAATATTTAGAGTTTAAAAGTGGGACTATATACTCACTTTCGTCTTGAAGATATGTAATTTCGACTTGGTCTCCGATTGATATCACGAACCTATCCATATATAGTTTATCAATATATTTCTATTTTAAACAATCGTCACATATATATACTTTTTATACTTTTAATAGTTTTAATAATTTCTTAGTCCGTAGTTAGCAGTCCGATGTTAGTAATTCAATTTTAATGGTTCATTTTTAGGTGTTTAATAAACCCCCAATGAAATAAATAAAAACCCCCATCGTATATGTATTGGTCGAGATTAATCTTGACCCATGGTACCGGTGTTGTCAAATGACGTGTTGCGTACATAAAGTACCGGTGTTGTCAAATGACGTGTTGCGTACAATCATGGGATCTTATGATTAATCTTCTCGTATTGTTTACGGGTGATCCTGAACCATATAAAATTAAATTATGAGTACATATATATAAAATATCATGTTATTTTAAAAAGATGTGATTTATTTAATTTTCTCCAATTATTTTCGTAGCCAAACTAGTCTTAGATATCCGATCTCGTTTTGGTCATAGTTTCTTCGTTACAACTCCGTTTTCGTTGATTCAACTTGCCACTTCCTTGGATCGAGTCCCTCTTTAAGACTATGAACTGTAAATACCTTAGTTTGTATTCAAAATCACAGGTCATAGGTCAAACTTTAGTGAAACTTATGAAGTTAATCATTTTCCATCATGTAAACAACCTTAAATGATTATTTTTCTAAAAATACTTATACTTTGAGTTAAATCATGAAATTTTTATGTGTTATCATATTCATAGTAAAAATCATTTTTCCAGAAAATAAACCTCCAATTCAAAGTTTAAGATGGTTTTTAATTATCCAACCCAAAACAGCCCCCGGTTGCACTCCGACGTCATAAAAACAGTTTTTAAGGTGTTCTTTGAAAAACCAAGTTATACCTTGTTAAATTAGCATATTTTTAAGTTATATTACAGATCTTGAAGTATTTTAAAAGTTAAGTTAGAAGGATCTATTTAGTTTGCGAACAAGTTTGAAATCATTCAAACTATGTTCTAGTTTATAAACTCTTATATATATAGCTATAAATATATGAATTGAAAAAGAGTTGAAGTAGAGTTTTTACCTCAAGTTTAAAATGTAAAGTTGCTGGAAAGAAGTAGTAAAATAAAAGTTGAGAGAGTTCTTGCAAGTGTGTGTGAAAATTGGAAGTAAAATTTGGAAAATGAATGTGTAAAAATGAGTTAGAAATGGTGCTTATTTATAGGCTTGAAAATTTGGTTTTTAGTGAAAATATCTAAGATAAGTTAAAATTTATTATGTCATGAATGACATATTATTCCAATAATTGAAGATTTCTATTGGTATATACCAATAGTAAATACTTCTAGAAGCTGTGTATAGTACCCTAGATATACGTATAGGATTATTGAGGAAACGGAACGAGAATTCAAATATAACTATCTTTTGTAAATATACTTATATTGTTTTATGTATAAAAGCCCTTTAAAAATGATTAAATACATTACTTATACGATATATGTATAAACATTATAAATCATCAGTATTTATGTCAAATAACGTTACGTATGGTTATTGTTTTGAAAACTTAAGTTAGTAGTTTCAAAATATACTTATGACTTTTTGTTATTAATACAAAATGAGATATTAAAACATCCTTAGATCATGTTAAATATGTATGTATAATTATCATATATTGTATAGTTCGTGATATCATCGGTCAAACTAGACGGTCAAACGTTGTGTAAAACTCTTTTCAAAAACATAAATCTTAACAATTTGGATTGCTTATCATGTTGGTAAGGTTTAATTTATATAAATATTAATCTTATAAGTATAGAACGATCGAAAAAGTGCGGGTCATTACAAACCTTTTCAACTACCGGTTCTTTTTCCTTATCTTGATCAGGTTGTGGTTCTTGTGGAGTAGGAATAGCTTCATCAGAAGTTACAGGTATTTTCGGTGGTTTAAGTGTTGTACCACTTCTTGTGGTAATGGCTTTAGCTGTTTCATTCCGGGGGTTAGCATTTGTATCACTAGGTAGACTTTCCGATTTTCTTTCACCTATTAACCTTGCTAGGTTACTTACTTCTTGTTCCAAATTTTGAATAGAAGCTTGTTGATTTCTAAATGCTTGAGCATTTTGTTCATTTGTTTGTTTCTGAGATGTGAAAAACTGCGTTTGAGTTTCAACTAGCTTTGTCATCATATCTTCTAAATTCGGCTTTTTATCATCGGTTTGTTGTGGTGGTTTGTTTTGAAAATTAGGTCTTTGCTGATTGTAAGTATTATTGGATACTTGTTGATTGCTAGTGTAACATCCCGCCTTTTTCCATTTACTTTTCCGTTATACTAATATAAAGTCCGTTATATGTTTATAACATCTCCCGTTGATACGCGTTTTAAATTATCTCGTTTAGGTAATTCCCGCACCCGAACGAAAGTTGAGGGACTAAACTTGACAAGGGATTAAACCCTTGACTAGGTCAAAGGGTCAAACCCCTTTCACCCATTCATTTCCACCTCCATCTCTCTCTCTTTCTCTCTAGCAAGAACACACACTCAAAACCAAATTCATTCAATCATCATCTAAATCCGATCTAGGAGGCTTACAACAAAATAAATTACATATTCGTGATCCTCTCTTCATCCTCTTCATTTTGGTACCAACTTCATCTCGTTTGGGTAACATTTCTAAAACTCTAGATTTCTCTAAATTCGTGTTTTTGACTTGAAATGGTGTTAGTTAGTGTCTATGGCTCATTGTGATGTCGTGTATATAATTTGTATGCTCGATCTCGTTGTTTTAGTGTAACTAGCATGAACTTGAATTTTGGTGTGTTGTTCTTGAATTTTGGATGATCATATGTTGTTAGATGTTAAAAGTTCATGTTCTAATTGTGTTCCTAGTATCATTAGCTTCATTTTGATGTATAGATTGATTTAAGAAACTTCATAAACGCGATTATTGATTTTGTGAACTTTTGGTTAGGGTTGACAACTCTTAAAACGAACTTTTGATGCGTTGAATGCTTGTTAATGTTATTGATAAGTGTTTAGTTGTGTTACATGTTTCATTACCTTCAAAACGGCATATCATATGTATAAATTGCATTCCCGAAACTTAAATTTCAATTGATAAACTTGAAACTTGAAAATAAACCTTTATTGATCACTTGACGGGATTTCGGTTATAGTATATGATGTTTTTGCTTGATGAAAAGTGCTTAGTTGCGTTCCTTGTCGAAAGAGCTTTCCGATGATATAAAATACATGTTCTAATTGTTTGCGGATCATAAAATGTGATTGTTTGTGTTTTGGTTCGTCCATTTGAGGAATACAGCAAACAGGGCCTGGGAAAAGATCAGGACGCCGTCCAGATACTTGGGACGCCGTCCCACCTTTTGAACCGGGACGTCGTCTAGCTTCTCGGGACGCCGTCCCAACCTTAAAACCGGGACGCCGTCTAGCCATTTGGGACGCCGTCCCATTTGGCTAAAACTGGCTGTTTGTTTTGGTCATTTGACATGAAAATGTTTGCTATGCTACGGACCTCCGATTAACATGAAACTTGGCCAACATGCTCATATATGATTATATAACTTAGAAAAATTGTCGGATATCCAACCCGACCCCGTTGACTTTTCTGTTGACTTTGACCCGACCAAGTTGACTTTTAATCAAACTTAACCAAATAATTGTGCAATCGTTCTAACATGTTTTTATACTTGTACCTTGCATGAAACATGACAATTTGATTCACATGCTATTAGGATCGAGTCTTAACGAGCCATAGGACTAATTGAACATCTTTGACCTATCGTGTTTACCGTTATTGATACAAACCTATTGTTTAGGTCAAGACTAGCATTGTTCTTTGCACACGTTTACTTGTTGAAGTACTTTACTACTCGTGCACTCAAGGTGAGATCATAGTCCCACTTTTACTCTTTTTGAACTTACATTTGGGATGAGAAAACATAAACATTTCTTTACTAAGTGAACACAAGTACAGGAAAACAAACATTCTACATACGAGTTTAGAACAAAATCCTCAATTCGATTATCATTAGTTACACTTTCCGGGTGTAAGCGAGAACTTATGTTGTATGGATCCATATGGGTTTGACAAACCCTCATTCAAACGGTTCGCTACCGTTTACGAATGAAATATATTTTCGAGAAACAGTGTATGTTCTAGCACTAAGTGATGGGGTTCAATGGAAGGAAATGTTAAGCATTGATAATTGGGTGCTCGTGAAACAAACTTTTGGAATGTATTACTATTATTTCATTGATGCAAATCTTGTGGTTCACTTGTACTTACTTACTTAAACCTATGATTTCACCAACGTTTTCGTTGACAGATTTCTATGTTTTTCTCAGGTCCTTGAACGATACATGATACATGCTTCCGCTCATTATTTTGATACTTGCATTGGATGTCGAGTATACATGCATACATGGAGCGTCTTTTGGATACTTTTAAATTGTGTCGCATAAGTTTCATTTGTACTTAAAACTTGGTATCGTAACTTGTGGTGGAACTATTCTTGTAAAACTTGAACAACCTTTACATTTGAAATGAATGCGACATATCTTTTGGTCAAACGTTGTTTTAAAGACTTATGACCACGTAACGGGACCTAAGTAGACGGCGCCGTCAATGACGATTTGGTCGGGTCGCTACAGATGGTATCAGAGCGTTGGTTGTAGGGATTTAGAGTTCATTAGTGTCAACCCCGAGTCATAGGGTACATTGGTGAGTCTAGACTACAACCGGCATATAGACTTGAAGTAGGAATTACTTGACTACTTGTGCATTTATACTCGAACGCTTCTACTCATATCTACTCTTAGTTCATCTTAATCTCACGTTGTTTAATTTGATTGACGCGCCACCTTGACTATATGAAATGATGTCGAATGCACATATGAATCAGGGTAATATAATTTCCGGGATTATATTACGGTGACTCATATGAACGTTCCGACATTATGACATAAAGAATTTAAGGCGAGTCGAGGAAAAACTTCTCTTTATCTTTATTCTATATCACGGTTAGTATTATTGAGAATACTAATCAATGATATTCTTGTGTCTTGAAGGAACAATGGCTCCTCGTCGTGTACGCCGCAATGAAACTCCCGAACAAGCTCTCGAACGGATGATAGCCACCGCCGTAGATGCGGCCATGGCCGGTCACTCATCCAACAACAATAATAATAACAACCACAACAACAACAACAACAACCAAGGAGCCGGTAACTCTAGCGAAGGGTGCTCCTACAAAGCTTTCATGGGGTGCAAACCCCACACTTATGATGGAACCGGGGGACCGGTTGTGCTTACTCGTTGGTTTGAACAAACCGAGGCCGTCTTTAGCATAAGCGGTTGCCGGGATCAAGACAAGGTCAAATACTCCACTCACACTTTCTCCGGAATTGCTCTAACATGGTGGAACACCTATGTACAATCGGTGGGTACCGATGAGGCTCATGCCCTCTCTTGGGCCGATCTAAAGGAAAAGATGATTGTTGAATATTTTCCGCGCGAAGAAACCCGAAAGCTTGAGGAAGAACTAAGAGCTTTGAAAGCGGTCGGAAACGATCTTAAAGCTTATAATCAACGCTTCGCCGAACTATCCTTGATGTGTCCTAATCTTGTTAACCCCGAATCTCAAAGGATTGAGCTCTACATGCTCGGTCTTCCAAAAAGCATCAAACAAGGGGTGATGTCATCCAAACCCACTACTCATCAAGCCGCTATGAACATGGCTCGCCAACTAATTGAAACGGTTGACGAAATTGTAATTCCGGCACCTAAGGCCGAGGATAAATCGGGCGGCAACAAAAGAAAGTGGGAACCCTCCCAATCAAGCAAAAACAACTTTGCCAAGAAATCTTTCACTTCCGACGGCAAGAAGGGTTATGCCGGGAACCTACCTCTTTGCAACAAATGCAACAAACATCACTTTGGCGAATGTAGTAAGTTAATTTGCCACCGGTGCCAAGGAATTGGTCATAAGGCCAACGATTGTAAAAGTGCCACTCCCGTCGCTCGAAAATGGCCCAATGCACCAAAGACGGGCACTTGTTATGAATGTGGCCAAACGGGCCATTATAGAAATGCATGCCTGAAGAGGAAAGATAACCCCAATACGCGCGGCCGAGCTTTCAACATAAACACCGAGGAAGCCCGGGATGACACTGAACTAGTCACGGGTACGTTTCTTCTCAACAATTCTTATGTCTCTTGCTTATTCGATTCGGGTGCCGATAAATGCTTTGTATCCAAGACTTTGACTCATTCTTTTAGCACTCCACCTCTTCCATTAGATACCACTTATACCATTGAAGTGGCTAACGGAAAACTATTAAGTGCCGACACATATTACCGGGGGTGTACGTTAAACATTTTGGGTAGGGAATTTGAAATTGACTTGATACCCATGGAACTAGGAAGCTTTGATGTAATAATCGGTATGAATTGGTTAGTCAAAACGAAATCTCACATTCTTTGTGATCTCAACGCAATCCGAATTCCTATCGAGAATGGTGAACCTTTGATTGTTTATGGCGATAAGAGTTGCACCAGACTCAACCTCGTTTCGTGCCTTAAAGTTAGAAAACTACTCCGTAAGGGTTGTTTTGCGATCCTTGCCCACGTTAAGAAAGTCGAGTCCGATGAGAAGCACATCGATGATGTGCCAATTGTTAGTGACTATTCCGATGTATTTCCCGACGAATTGCCGGGTCTTCCGCCTCATCGACCGGTTGAATTCCAAATCGACCTTATTCCGGGAGCCGCACCCGTAGCACGTGCACCATATAGACTCGCTCCATCTGAAATGCAAGAATTGCAAAGTCAAATCCAAGAACTACTTGATCGAGGTTTTATCCAACCTAGCCATTCACCTTGGGGCGCTCCGATTTTGTTTGTTAAAAAGAAAGACGGATCCCTACGAATGTGCATCGATTATCGTGAACTAAATAAATTGACGGTTAAGAACCGATATCCTCTTCCTCGCATCGATGACCTCTTTGATCAACTACAAGGGTCTTGTGTATATTCGAAAATCGATCTCCGCTCGGGTTATCATCAATTGAGGGTTAAGGGGGAAGATGTCTCCAAAACCGCTTTCCGAACTCGTTATGGTAGTTATGAATTCCTTGTCATGCCATTTGGTCTCACTAACGCACCGGCGGTGTTCATGGATCTTATGAACCGCGTGTGCAAACCGTATCTCGATAAATTCGTTATTGTGTTCATCGATGACATATTGATCTATTCTAAAAATGAAGAAGAGCACGAACAGCATCTCCGACTTGTGCTTGAACTTTTAAGACAAGAACAACTCTATGCCAAATTCTCCAAGTGTGAATTTTGGTTAAAGGAAGTTCAATTTCTTGGTCATGTTGTAAGTGACCAAGGTATTAAAGTCGATCCAACGAAAATCGAAGCCATTAGCAAATGGGAGACTCCTACTACTCCTACTCACATTCGTCAATTTTTGGGTCTCGCCGGGTACTATCGTAGATTCATCGAAAATTTCTCTTTGGTTGCACGTCCTCTAACCGCATTGACTCACAAGGGAAAGAAATTCATTTGGGCGACCGAACATGAATCCGCATTCCAAATCTTGAAAACGAAGCTAACCACCGCTCCTATCTTGTCACTTCCCGAAGGCAATGATGACTTTGTTGTATATTGCGATGCCTCAAAACATGGTTTTGGGTGTGTATTGATGCAACGAACGAAAGTCATTGCTTATGCTTCTCGACAACTCAAAATTCATGAACGAAACTATACGACACATGATCTCGAACTCGGAGCCGTTGTCTTTGCACTTAAAATGTGGAGACACTATCTTTATGGAACCAAGAGTACTATCTTCACCGATCACAAAAGCCTTCAACACATTTTCGATCAAAAGCAACTAAACATGAGACAACGAAGGTGGATTGAAACCTTAAACGATTACGATTGCGAGCTTCGTTACCATCCCGAGAAGGCAAATGTAGTAGCCGATGCCTTAAGTCGAAAAGAAAGAGTGGTGCCTCTTCGTGTCCGAGCCTTAAACATCACCATCCACACAAACCTTAATAGCCAAATTCGGGTAGCCCAAGATGAGGCTCTCAAGGATGAAAACATCTCTCTCGAACACTTGAACGTCCTCACCTCTCGATTCGAAGTTAAAGAAACCGGACTCCGATATTTCGCCGGAAGGATTTGGGTGCCTAGTTATGGGGACCTACGAAGCCTTATTTTAGATGAAGCCCATAAGTCACGATACTCGATTCACCCCGGTGCCAATAAGATGTACCACGACCTTAAACAGCTATATTGGTGGCCGAACATCAAAAGGGACGTAGCTACTTATGTTTCCAAGTGTTTGACATGTTCCAAAGTCAAAGCCGGACACCAAAGACCGTCCGGACTACTTCGACAACCCGAGATCCCGCAATGGAAGTGGGAAAGGATAACGATGGATTTTATCACCAAACTACCAAAAACGACGGGCGGTTATGATACCATTTGGGTTATTGTTGACCGTCTCACCAAATCCGCACACTTCCTGGCCATGAAAGAAACGGACAAAATGGAGAAACTTGCACAACTTTACATTAAGGAGATCGTAGCCCGACACGGTGTACCTTTATCGATTATCTCCGACCGAGATGGCCGTTTCGTTTCTAGATTTTGGCGTACATTGCAAGAAGCGTTGGGAACACGTTTAGACATGAGCACCGCATATCATCCTCAAACCGATGGACAAAGCGAACGTACAATTCAAACCTTAGAGGACATGTTACGAGCTTGCGTGGTTGATTTCGGAAAAGCTTGGGACAAGCACTTACCTCTCGCCGAGTTCTCTTACAACAATAGTTATCACGCGAGTATTAAAGCCGCACCCTTTGAAGCGCTATATGGCCGCAAATGTCGTTCACCTCTTTGTTGGGCCGAGGTAGGCGACGTGCAAATCACCGGACCCGAACTCATTCACGAAACCACCGAGAAAATCGTTCAAATTCGAGATAGGCTTAGGACGGCCCGAAGTCGTCAAAAGAGCTATACCGACAAACGACGCAACGATCTTGAATTTCAAGTCGGTGACCGAGTAATGTTAAAAGTCGCACCTTGGAAGGGTGTAATCCGTTTTGGGAAACGCGGGAAGCTAAATCCGCGGTATATTGGTCCTTTCGAAATCTTAGAGCGTATTGGAACCGTTGCTTATCGTTTAGATCTTCCGCCTCAATTGAATTCCGTTCATCCTACCTTCCATGTATCTAACTTGAAAAAGTGTCTTGCCGAACCCGATATCGTCATCCCTCTCGAAGAACTTGCTATTGATGACAAACTTCATTTTTTGGAGGAACCGGTTGAAATTGTGGACACCTCCGTCAAGACATTGAAACAAAGCCGAATCCCGATTGTCAAGGTTCGTTGGAATGCCAAAAGAGGACCCGAGTTTACTTGGGAAAGACAAGATCAAATGCAAAGAAAGTATCCTCATCTATTCGTGAATTCGGAAACGCAAGATCTCGAGGAAGAAACAACGACTACTACGCCTACTTAAATTTCGGGACGAAATTTCTTTTAAGGAGTAGGTAATGTAACATCCCGCCTTTTTCCATTTACTTTTCCGTTATACTAATATAAAGTCCGTTATATGTTTATAACATCTCCCGTTGATACGCGTTTTAAATTATCTCGTTTAGGTAATTCCCGCACCCGAACGAAAGTTGAGGGACTAAACTTGACAAGGGATTAAACCCTTGACTAGGTCAAAGGGTCAAACCCCTTTCACCCATTCATTTCCACCTCCATCTCTCTCTCTTTCTCTCTAGCAAGAACACACACTCAAAACCAAATTCATTCAATCATCATCTAAATCCGATCTAGGAGGCTTACAACAAAATAAATTACATATTCGTGATCCTCTCTTCATCCTCTTCATTTTGGTACCAACTTCATCTCGTTTGGGTAACATTTCTAAAACTCTAGATTTCTCTAAATTCGTGTTTTTGACTTGAAATGGTGTTAGTTAGTGTCTATGGCTCATTGTGATGTCGTGTATATAATTTGTATGCTCGATCTCGTTGTTTTAGTGTAACTAGCATGAACTTGAATTTTGGTGTGTTGTTCTTGAATTTTGGATGATCATATGTTGTTAGATGTTAAAAGTTCATGTTCTAATTGTGTTCCTAGTATCATTAGCTTCATTTTGATGTATAGATTGATTTAAGAAACTTCATAAACGCGATTATTGATTTTGTGAACTTTTGGTTAGGGTTGACAACTCTTAAAACGAACTTTTGATGCGTTGAATGCTTGTTAATGTTATTGATAAGTGTTTAGTTGTGTTACATGTTTCATTACCTTCAAAACGGCATATCATATGTATAAATTGCATTCCCGAAACTTAAATTTCAATTGATAAACTTGAAACTTGAAAATAAACCTTTATTGATCACTTGACGGGATTTCGGTTATAGTATATGATGTTTTTGCTTGATGAAAAGTGCTTAGTTGCGTTCCTTGTCGAAAGAGCTTTCCGATGATATAAAATACATGTTCTAATTGTTTGCGGATCATAAAATGTGATTGTTTGTGTTTTGGTTCGTCCATTTGAGGAATACAGCAAACAGGGCCTGGGAAAAGATCAGGACGCCGTCCAGATACTTGGGACGCCGTCCCACCTTTTGAACCGGGACGTCGTCTAGCTTCTCGGGACGCCGTCCCAACCTTAAAACCGGGACGCCGTCTAGCCATTTGGGACGCCGTCCCATTTGGCTAAAACTGGCTGTTTGTTTTGGTCATTTGACATGAAAATGTTTGCTATGCTACGGACCTCCGATTAACATGAAACTTGGCCAACATGCTCATATATGATTATATAACTTAGAAAAATTGTCGGATATCCAACCCGACCCCGTTGACTTTTCTGTTGACTTTGACCCGACCAAGTTGACTTTTAATCAAACTTAACCAAATAATTGTGCAATCGTTCTAACATGTTTTTATACTTGTACCTTGCATGAAACATGACAATTTGATTCACATGCTATTAGGATCGAGTCTTAACGAGCCATAGGACTAATTGAACATCTTTGACCTATCGTGTTTACCGTTATTGATACAAACCTATTGTTTAGGTCAAGACTAGCATTGTTCTTTGCACACGTTTACTTGTTGAAGTACTTTACTACTCGTGCACTCAAGGTGAGATCATAGTCCCACTTTTACTCTTTTTGAACTTACATTTGGGATGAGAAAACATAAACATTTCTTTACTAAGTGAACACAAGTACAGGAAAACAAACATTCTACATACGAGTTTAGAACAAAATCCTCAATTCGATTATCATTAGTTACACTTGCCGGGTGTAAGCGAGAACTTATGTTGTATGGATCCATATGGGTTTGACAAACCCTCATTCAAACGGTTCACTACCGTTTACGAATGAAATATATTTTCGAGAAACAGTGTATGTTCTAGCACTAAGTGATGGGGTTCAATGGAAGGAAATGTTAAGCATTGATAATTGGGTGCTCGTGAAACAAACTTTTGGAATGTATTACTATTATTTCATTGATGCAAATCTTGTGGTTCACTTGTACTTACTTACTTAAACCTATGATTTCACCAACGTTTTCGTTGACAGATTTCTATGTTTTTCTCAGGTCCTTGAACGATACATGATACATGCTTCCGCTCATTATTTTGATACTTGCATTGGATGTCGAGTATACATGCATACATGGAGCGTCTTTTGGATACTTTTAAATTGTGTCGCATAAGTTTCATTTGTACTTAAAACTTGGTATCGTAACTTGTGGTGGAACTATTCTTGTAAAACTTGAACAACCTTTACATTTGAAATGAATGCGACATATCTTTTGGTCAAACGTTGTTTTAAAGACTTATGACCACGTAACGGGACCTAAGTAGACGGCGCCGTCAATGATGATTTGGTCGGGTCGCTACAGCTAGGACCTTGTTGGTTGTTGTATGGAATATTTCGGTTATAATTCTGGTTTTGGTTGTAAATCGGTCTTGGCGGTTGATAATTATTCTGATAATTATTTCCAGGCCTTTGGTTTATGTATGAAATATTCTCTCTTTGTTCCATTGTTAATTCAATACTGAGACAATCTTTTGTCAAATGTGGTCCTCCACACTGCTCACAACTAATTCGTATTGAGTGAATATCTTTAGTCATCTTTTCCATTCGTCTCTCCACAGCATCTATCTTTGCGGAAATGGAATCTAAGTCATGGCTAGAATCGGCTCTAGCTGCTTTAGATGATCTAACGATATCTTTTTCTTGGTGCCACTCATGTGAGTGGGAAGCAGTATTATCAATAATTTTGTAAGCATCAGTTTCGGTTTTTTTCATAATAGAACCACCAGCTGCTATATCTATGTCTTTTCTTGCAGTGATGTCGCATCCTTGGTAGAATATTTGTACTATTTGACAGGTGTCTAAACCATGTTGCGGACATCCTCTTAACAACTTTCCATATCTAGTCCATGCCTCATATAGAGTTTCATTCGGTTTCTGTGTGAACGTAACAATTTCTGCTTGAAGTCTTACGGCTTTAGATGCCGGAAAGAATTGTTTAAGAAATTTGTCAACTAAAACATCCCATGTATCAATCGCCCCTTCAGGTAGTGATTCCAACCAATCTTTGGCTTCTCCCTTTAAAGTCCAGGGAAATAACATGAGATATATCTGTTCATCCTCTACTTCTCGGATTTTAAATAGTGTGCAGATCCTATTAAAGGTACGTAGATGTTCATTTGGATCTTCCTTCGCGCACCACTAAATTGGCATTGATTAGTCACCATGTGTAGAATTTGTCCTTTGATTTCATAATCTGGCGCATTAATGTCTAGATGAGTAATTGCGTGACCTTGGCCAGTGCGTTTAGCTCTCATTCGGTCTTCCATACTTAAAGGTTCCAGATTCTCCATAATTGAATTTGTTGAATCGGAATCACTAGAGGATTCTGATTTAATGGTTCGTTCCTCAACAATCTCTGTTTGAATGATTGGTGGTTCCGGAGGAAAGTTTAGTGGTTCAGGATCTACGAATCATTCCTGAATATTCTCCGGATTCTCAATTGTGAGGTCGGGTTCAAAAAATGGATTATCGGAAATTTGAACTGAAGTACTTGGTCGACTGGATGACGATTCTAAATAAAAATCAACGGCGGTTATATTTGCTAAATGTCTTGATCTAGTTACAGGTGGTGAACGTACAAAAGGTGGTGAACGTCTTGCTCGGTGCATTCACTGAATATCCTATTAGTTTTTAAAAGGAAAGAAAAATTATAATAAGTTATCCAATTAATAGACTTTTCTGATTTTGCCCACGTTTCGAATAGCCAAAAGATGCAGCAGAGGGGCAGGATTCGTTTGGTCTCAATATAATTGAGGACTGTTTGGCTCCAATAACCCGGTCCACGTACAAATCCAACTATTACTACGAACCAGAAATTTTGATGTCTATCAATTTAACCACTTAAAATAAATTTTCGTAATTTTAAGAAATTTAGATAAGAAGTAGAATAAAAATCTATGTCCTAAAACTAGAATAGCGAGAAATAAGAAAGAAAAAGAGTTCGTCGGAAAAAGATTGAAAAAGAAAAATGGTTGAAAAATAAAAGGTGACGGAAAAATAAAAGAAACTTATAAAACTTAAAAATACTTGACTAACCTAACCTTATTACTACAACTAACTTAAAATTATAATCGCAAATTGAGATTACTAATTGAAATGATAATTGATACATAGTAAAAGGTGTCTAAAAATATTAAAGCTTACAGGAAAAACTATATCCCAAATGGAAATAACTTAAAAAGAAACTAAAACTTAAAAAGGCGTCGCAAAATTCTAAAGCACCTAAATCTTAGTCTAAAGAAAAAGCACTTAAGGAATTCTACGGCAAAGCCTAAAAATCTAAGAGTAAAAATAACTATGGCAAAAACTATGAATTAAAACTAAATATGAGCTAAAAATACAAATATTACGCTAAAACAATTAAAAAGGGACAAAATATAAAAATATACAAAAAGTTATAAAAAGTACAATTTTTATAAAAATATTATTTTTATATTATTTATTTAATAAAACTACTAATTTTACAATTTAATAAAACTAATTTAACTAAATATACAAAATAATAATAAACACTAAAAACTAATTAAAAACTAAAAACTAATTAGGGTTTTAATTAAAAATAATAATAATTACGTAATTAATGCCTGATTAGGGCTTCTGTCGGCGTGTCAGGTTATCTCCGCGAGTTGCGGTATTCGATGCAGCAAACCCCGCGAGTCGCGGGGTTCAGAATTTCAACTGACAGGTTTAATATTCGACGCGTTTTTGTTTTTTTTTATATTTTTAATTTCTGTTTTAATAAAAGTATTTATATAATAAAAACTTATATCTAAAAACTAAAATAGAAATATTTTATAATTTTATAAATAAAAATCTTAAAACTAGAATTATATATATATTTTTTATATGTTTTTAAATAAAAACAAAATACTTAAATAAAATTTATATAAAAATAAAGAAACTTTATAAAACTTAAATATTTAACAAAATCTTAAAAATACTTATATTTTTGTTTTTCTTTTTATATTTTCGAATATTTAAAACGTATTTTTACAAAAGCGACTTTTAATAGAAGTAAACTAAAAATCTTTTTTTTATGTAGCGTTGCGCTTCCGGCGTTTAAGAAGCTCCCCGGCAGCGGCGCCAAAAATACTTGGTGTGGTGCGAGGTGTATATAAAATAGTTATTAAATTTTATCAGAAAATATTATTAAATACGATACAATTTTACACAAGATATTTATTTATTTAGAGAACGGATATACTTAAACCTTGCTACAACACTTATAGGCAGTGTACCTAATCGTACAGTAGTGTAGTTTTTAGTAAGTCCGGTTCGTTCCACAGGGAATCTTTTTTTTAAACAAAGCTCAACGCTATATTAGTTTACTTTTATAAAAATACAAATATATATATAAGTAATATTATTATTATAAAGGGGGGTTTTTACCGTTTAATGACCGGTTTGTCGATTTTAAAACTTTAGTCGCAGTTAAAACCTAATGTAAAATATTAAATAAATAAAAGACTTAATTTAAAGCGTAAAATAAATAACGATAATGAAATTGCTATAAATAAAAGTGCGATAAAATAAAATTGCGATAATTAAAAAGTACGATAATTAAAAGTGCGATTAAATAACAATAAATAATAAAAATGTGATAATTAGAAGTGCAATTAAATATAAAATAAAGGAAATTAAATATGAAATAAAAGAATTATGCTTATTTAAACTTTCGTAATCATGATGTTTGACGTGTTGATTTTAGTTTTATTCCCATGGGTTAATTGTCCTTTGTCCTGGATTATTTAATATGTCCGTCTGGTTTTTGTCCATAACAGTCCATCAGTCATAAATATAAAGTGCGAGTGTCCTCGTCAAATTATCCTTATACCCGAAGTTAAGTATTCCAACTAATTGGGGACTTAAACTGTAACAAGATTTTAATACTTTGTTTAATAATTACACCAGGATGTCGACTGAGTGTAACCCAAGGTTTTAATATTTTGTTATCAATTATACCAAGTATCCTTGTACATAATTTTACCCCTGTTTTAATTATTCTAGTGGCTATTAATCCATTCCCGTGTCCGGTTAAATGAACGATTATTTTTACATATAAATACCCCGCCCATCGTGTCCGATCGAGTGTATATGGTAATTTATAGGGACGCCCAATTGTAAATCTTTATATTAACATTAACAAACTATCATTTAGTTAAACAAATATAAAGCCCATTAATAGCCCATAGTCTAATTTCCACAAGTGTCGTTCTTTTGTCCAAACCCCAATTATGGTACAAAGTCCAATTACCCAATTTTAGTAATTAGCCCAACATCATGATTACTTCGGATTAAATAAGCATAATAATAACTTAGCTACGAGACATTAATATAAAAAGGTTGAACATAACTTACAATGATTAAAAATAGCGTAGCGTTACACGGACAGAATTTCGACTTACACCCTTACAATATTCGCTAACATACCCTTATTATTAGAATTAAAATTAAAATTAAAATTAAAATTAAAATATAAATATAAATATTTACGTAGTATTATGAGAGAAGAAGAAAAAGATGGTTTTTGCGATCAGAATTCGGATGCTTTTATAGGGAGTTTCAGAGATTGGGGCTCCGCGACTCGCGGCCCTTTTGGCCTTCAAACTCCGCGAGTCGCGGAGTTTGAAATTACAGCTCAGATACTTTGGAGTCTTTCTTGCCGACGGATTTATAAATATATATAATATATTAAATAATTATAAGAATTATTTAAATATTATATTATATTTATGTGCATAGTTGATTTGTAATTTTTAGTCCGTTGCGTCGAGCGTTGAGAGTTGACTCATGTCCCGGTTCCGGATTTTCGAACGTCCTTGCGTACAATTTAATATCTTGTACTTTGCGTTTTGAATCTTGTACTCTTGTAATTTCGAGACGTTTCTTATCAATAATTGGAACCTTTTTGATTGTCTTTTGTACTTTTGAGCTTTTTGGTCGTTTGCGTCTTCAATTCGTCGAATCTGTCTTTTGTCTTCACCTTTTATTATTTAAACGAATATCACTTGTAAATAGAACAATTGCAACTAAAAGCTTGTCTTTCTTGAGGAATAATGCTATGAATTATATGTTCGTTTTTAGCATTATCAACTTCGACCGTGTCTGCATGTCAAAAGTTTTGCTTATCATTTCTAGTCGGAAATCATCTGCTTATCATCCTTAGGAAATTACCTGTTTATCATTATTAGTCTAGACACGTCTTGCTACATTAATTGCATGAGTAGTGTATAGACAAAAAAAAAATTCATATCTTAGCGTATCTGCTAAATCATATCTTATCATATCTGTTACTTTAAACTTTACCTGACATACCCCGCAAATTCGTCCGTAATCTACAAAATCTTTTGATCTATTTATACAGTTATCCTATGTAAATAGAATACCACCCGATAGCCGAAAACTCATTTTATATCGAAAAATCCTTTATCCAATCGTACGAAATAGAATTTGTCATCGGTACAAGTCACTCGGATTCCGAAATGGAATCTCACTCAAGCTCCGAAAGCAGTGTGACCGGAATGGATCAACCAATCAGTCATCACCTATTCTGGATGAATTGGGGATGGGTTTGTAGCCTCCTCAATCATTGGAAACAAGAAGAAGGCAATCCTTTCCATCCACCACATTGCCCTCCTGGCGAAGAACCTGAAGCACTTACCGGCGAATCTGTTTGAGACACCATTTTCTTTCTCATTTCCAGAGTATCTCGTCACGATTACATACTAAATCAAATTCTAGATTTTTTTATCCGCTCGTCCAAACCGACAATCACCCCGGTGTAATAGAAGAAGTCAACGAGCTTCGCGCTCGGGTAGTGGCTCTGGAGAATATGGTGCAAAGGTTACAAACACCAGCACCAGCACCAGCAGCATAAACAGTACTACCATCAGCAACACCAACAGTACCATCACCACCATCAACAACAACATCCGCATCTCACACCGCAACATCAATATCTGTACCTCAAGCATCAACGTCATACGCACCATAGATACCAAGGAGTACCAACAACAATAACTAAATGAAATATTAATTCATAACTTCATTGGAGAAACATTCCGCGGCGATTATGTAATCTCTAAAGTCTTAGAGATTATCTAATGTAGCCCTAACCATAAATCAGTTAAGCGAACCAAAATGATAGAAGGAAGAGTAGAAACACTGAAAAAAATGGTGTGTGATTAACAAGCTAAACTTGTATTACCAACAGCATCAACAGTACCGTCAGCGTCACCAGCATCGTCAGTACAGTCAACACCAGAATCAACAACACCGATAACATCACAAACTTCGTCAGTTCAAGAATCACTGTGGACATCATTACGAATCAATAACGCGTATATTGTATCAACGAGTTATGAAGAATTAACTCATTCCCTCTGAAGAAATTATATGTATAATATATATATATATATATATATATATATATATATATATATATATATATATATATTGAAATAAAAATAAATCTTTCCGTACTAAGCTATTGTGTGTTAATCTTAACTACTCGGTTAATTCATATTACAAATATGCAATAATGTACGTCCTTCGCCCGAAACTTAACCATCGTTAACTACAATCTCTGTCTCAATTCAACAAATTCCAATTCATAATAAATCAAGTATATATTTGATTTTACACTTCCATCATCGATGTAACCGAAACTTTTCAGACAACATCATTCGTACCTTGAGAAGTTCACAAGAATTCCACGAACATCAAGATCATGCATCAACAAATAACGAAGTATTGATTCATAATACTCCGTAAAAGTTATGTAATTTCTAAAGTTTTAGGGATTACTCAATTCTAGCTTCAACCGTAAATCAAATGAGTTAAATATTAACTCATTAAATCTATGTTACATCTGAAGAAAATATACATAGATATATATATTTTCATAAAGACTGTAATAAAAATTCCTTTGTACAAAATATTAACTGTGAAATTTTTTTTTAACAGGTAGGTAATACCCGAGAGATATATAAATTCACAATTAATATGTTACATTCTTCGAATCTGATCAAATAAATTATCAACTATACTTCCTACTTTCACAACAATATACATTCTTTCACAAAAATCAAAATAACCATACTCATTCAAATTCAATTACATATTCTGATTTTGAAATTGCAGAGTTCAATTCGAGATATAATCGGTATCATCCCTCTTAAATTCCTAAATCTTTCAAAGCTATACTTTGGCTTCAAAACTGTGTTAGAACATCATATGTGTATTAACGATTACAATCTGCGTTCAAACCCTCTGAAATTTTTGAAGAGACTTCAAATAATAAGCAATCGAGATGATGATCCAACCACATGTTACCCACAGTTATGTACCTGAAAAACTCTTGAAACCAAAGTCATAGTTTAACACGTATCCATGTCAGACCCTCTGGCATTTATTAGCTAAAATGACTTTTCAATTCCTTTTCAATGTAGCCAGTTTTGTCACAGCTCCAGCAAGTCAACTTCGACTTTTCAGTCGAACTAGTCTTATTATAACCTCGATAGATACGTTGCCCTTTCGCCATCATTACTGGGGAACCTTTTATATTCTACCACATTAGCAGTAAAGTTACCAACAACTTCATTACTCAATGGCTTATATCTTTCCGAAAAACCACTATATTGGTTCGTTAAAACCCGACCGTATACTCACCCGCATCTTGTAGCAAAAACTGACGTACCAATTACCAAGAATTAGCAACCAGTATTTTGAATTCTATAGCTTTTCTACGCCAACAGTTATATATATACATATAATGTTTGCCTCCAAGACTTACATACTGCGAATGTGAAGTTTCTGAAAAACATCCTGAACTGCGAACTAGTTCTCGAAATGCTGATGAAGCAGTAAAAACTATAAACGACCTTAATAGTAAAAAGTTTGATGATAATGAATAGTGTGCTGGCAAAGCGCAGAAAAAGAAAAGTTTTGGAACTGTAAAACGGATTGAGCAAAGTATGAAGGAGGTTGTGGACAAATCATAAAGGCTGAACCTGCCTTTAAAGAATCCAAATGATTCAATATCTGCTAAAGTCATTAACGAATACCTTGCTCCAGACTCTAAACCCTTGCGGAAAATATTCTTCATCATCCTCTGATATTAGAAATTCTAAGATATCATCGTATCTTTCATTATAAATATCCTTCATATTTCTGAAGATATTTTCATAATTATTCTTATCTGAAATCATTTATTTCTTCGCACTATCTGTGTTACATCATAAAAGAAACTATTTTAGTTTCTAAATTTTAAAACCTTCAAGTTTAAATTATGAATGTTTTTGAAGTAGTGTTGGGAACTGATGCATGAGTTAGTATAATATAATGACACTTGATCAACATGATTATATTACAGTAATTCATGCTGAGTTTCTAAAATGGAACGTGATGATTCACAGATCATAACGTCATCATGTATTTTATTTAACCTCTAAAATATCAAGAAAATATTTCTTGATGATTCGGTCTTTTCCGAGGTATTCTAGTAATTTAACAGATCAAAATCGTGCCATTACCATTTCCTTCCTAGAACATTAACAATGTTCATTCTGAAATTTATATATGCGAATTCTGGACCACTACAAGAGATGCCTAATTGCAAGAAGAAGAAACGAAGGGACAAAGCTCCGAAATAGAAATTGGAGTATAAATCGCAGCAAATAGGAGGGAGTATTAACTGTGGATGACAATGATAATAGAAGACAGAAGTAGGGACATTGAAATATAAGGGGAGATATAAAACCAGATAACAACGCATAAATTACAAACCGTGAATATCAATGTTTATCGCAACATAAAGACACGGGAGAATTAAAAGCACTACAACCCCAAGAGCAAAGTAGAAGTAAGCAGATTCCTCTGGTGGAAGTTAAAAAAGGAGAATGATTATTGCGATAGTAAGGATAAGGACAAAGATCAGAACTGGATTAAGCATTTTCACAATCTTTTGAATTTGAGAATTAAGTATAGGAATGGGAAAAGTGACAAACCGGAAGAAGTTAATTTATAATGAAATATTTGATAGAGAAATCAAGGCAGATCTTCGCATTCAATTAGAGAGATCCTAATTTCCTTATTCACCGAAGAATCAAATCTTTTAGATTTAGAAAATTTTCTTTAAATCCCTTGAATTTCAGAATTCAACAAGACAACATCAAAAGTTAAGACAAAACTTTAGTTCTCATTTCATTTCTTTTAGGATAGCTTCACTCGTACTCTTAAAGTAATCGAATCGTTTTATCTATATTACTCAATAGTGATAAAACTCTATATACCAACTCATATTCTTCGTAAAAACATTTTTATGATTAGCCATGACGACCACGATCAAATTTTGGGACGAAATTTCTTTAACGGGTAGGTACTGTGACGACCCGGAAATTTCCGAACAAATTTAAACTTTATCTTTATATCATTCTGACACGATAAGCAAAGTTTATTAAGTTGAATCTCAAGGATTTTAAACTATGTTCATATATTCATTTAACCTCGACCAAATTCCAATGATTCACGAACCATTAATTGAACGTAAATGATTATAAATGAATATGTGTATATCTTATAACTTGAAAATGTTAGAAAAGTATTAAGTATAAATACTTTACTTAATAGTATTTAGTTTCATATGTTTATCGATGGAATTTGAAGATAATATCAAATGATTGATTTAACAGTTATCTTGAATTATGATTACGAGTCTCTGTTAAGAGGTCCACTTTGATTTAGAAAACCTTTCCTTTTTAACGGTATCCAGAATATTTGGTAAAAGTGATTTACAAAAGGTGTCATTAACGAGAGTTAGTTAAAAGTTAGTAATCATTTCTGTTTAAATTTCAAAAGTGTACTTTACTTTGATTAACTTGTGTCCCTTGATAAATCAACTATTTAGTTTTCATATTAAAAATATTATTTGGTAAAATAACTACTATTATTTAAAACGAGTTATATTATATAAAACGAACTTTGAAATGTAATTAGTTTTGAAAGACTAAATATTATATCATTAGATAAATATTTCAAACATATATATTATGTACAAAGTTACAATTCTAAATAAAAATATATATATATTTTAACTTAGTCATAAAACGTCCTGATTTAAAATAATATATTTTGATAAACAACGAGTCACTGATTTATAGAAGCAAATGACCACAACCCTCAAATCTATAAGTTACATTTCTTACGATAAGATTCATCAATGTTTAAGTCTAATTATTGTTAAAGGTACTTGTCGCGTAACGTAAAATGCCAGTTTTCTTATCGTACAAAAAGTCGTTCGAAAAATCGAAAGTGGGACATGAGTCGAGTGACAATGTGCGAGTCTATGGAACTAAAATTACAAATTAACTATGCACGTAAATATAATATAATATATAATTAATTATATATATATATATATATATATATATATATATATATATATATATATATATATATATATATATATATATATATATATATATATATATATATATATATATATATATATATATCATTAGCAGCCCATGTGAAAATGAGCTGTAAGTCACGAGTAATGAGCTATAAAGCTCGAACTTAATTGCAAGTTGATTTCACAAATCCATTTTTTCTATATTACTCATATCTATATTACTACGCAGCATATTTATTTTATAAATTATTATTATTATTATTATTATTATTATTATTATTATTATTATTATTATTATTATTATTATTATTATTATTATTATTATTATTATTATTATTATTAATCGTATTATTATTATTATTTGTAGTAGTAGTATTACTATTATACATAAAATACTACGACGAAGTCATTAGTGAATTATTTCAAAACGGGTTTTTCGAGAGGGATAGAGCTAAGGAAATTATGGGTTATAGCTTTGGAGGTTATGGGTAATGTTCATGAGTATGTTCGTGAGGTCAACCTAGTGTTTATCATCTTCGTTGTGTCTACGTACCTTTCCTGCAATATTGAATCTCAATATTGATACGTAAGCACTTATAATTTAAATTTTACATATTATTAGTGTATCCCTGACTAGTGCTCGAGTATTTAGGAGTATGCATGCTTGTACTTTTAATATTGCCCTTAGATAGGTTATGTTGAATCTTGAATTAGTTACACATGGGATTGAGATAAGGTATAAGATATGCATGTCGTTGGAAAGCTAGCGAAAAATTAAGAACTTTTCATTTAGATATCGAATGGTTTCGATGAACAGATTAAAAGTTATAGTTAATTGATTTTTTGTATTATTATTAAAAATGATTATTATTAGCATCGTTATTATCGTCGTTCTAATTTTTATCTAATTATTATTATTATTATTATTATTATTATTATTATTATTATTATTATTATTATTATTATTATTATTATTATTATTATTATTATTATTATTATTATCATTATCAATAAAAAGTATTATCATTAAAAATTGTTATTTTAGTTATTATTACTATCGTATTTTCGTTAAAGTTATAATTAGTATTATTATTATTATTATCATTAAAATAGTTATTAGTATTATCACCATAATATTTATTATTATTATTAAAACTAATATTTGTAACACCTAATTATTATGATTACTATTATTACCATTAATATGAACACGATATAAAAGACGATTAAAAGCTATTAAACGAATCGATTAGGAAATAATGAGTATGAGTATCATGATGAAATTAAAATATCGTAAAATATTGATTTAGATAAAATTATCGTTTTTCATTATTTTTATCACTAATATTATTAAAAATATTATTAATATTAAAACTATTTTTTTACAAAATAATTATTTTAATAGGAATATCATTGTTAATATAAAAATTTCATTATTTTTATTATTAAAATTATCAGCTTATCATAATACAAATTTTTCGTAAATATAAATATTGTTATTATTATTAGTAGAATAATAGTTATTATTATTACAAAATAATACAAGTTTTACTTACTATTATTATTATTATCAATATTATTTTATCAAATAAATATGTAATACAAAGATATTTTCTAAGTGTAATATAATTACATTAATACTACCTATCATATTATTTTTATTATATTAAATGAACCTTATAAATTTTATTACTTAAGATATATAAAAGTATATTTTTATTATAATAAATGAATTATATTATTTACTCTAATAAAATCTTTTAAAAATATTTAAAAATATAAAACGATGATATTTAAACTATATAATAATCGTGTATAAATTTGGAAATCATTTTGAGTTAAATTGACTTTTGTTGACTTTTACATATTAGTCTCGAGCATTAGGATTGTGGTACACTATGACTTGACCTAATTTGTTAGACAAATATTGACCAACATATAAATATATATAATTAATTTAGGTTCGTGAATCCGAAGCCAACCTTGCACTTGTTCAATGATGTTATATGTATTTTTACTACGAAATACAGTATGGTGAGTTTCATTTGCCTTTTTACCCTTTATATTTTTGGGCTGAGAATACGTGCGCAACGTTTATAAATGTTTGACAAAATAGACACAAGTAATCGAAACTACATTCTATGGTTGGATTATCGAATCGAATATCACCCTTTTTAGCTTGGTAACCTAAGAATTAGGGAACAGACACCCTAATTGACGCGAATCCTAAAGGTAAATCTACGGGCACTAACTCCCCCCATACTGGAAAATGGTATGCTTTAGTACTTCGAGTTTATATTATACAGATGGATTTCTATTTTGGGGATATTCTATATGCATTATGTTAATGTCGGTTACTAGGTGTTCAATCCATATGAATGATTTTTGTCTCTATGTATGGGACGTATATTTATGAGAAATGGAAACGAAAATCTTGTGGTCTATTAAAATGATGAAAATGATCGATTATGATAAACTAATGAACTCATCAACCTTTTGGTTGACACTTTAAAGCATTTTTATTATCAGGTGTTAAAGAAATCTTTCGCTGTGCATTTGCTCATTTTAAAGATATTACTTGGAGTCATTCATGGCATATTTCAAAAGACGTTGCATTCAAGTCGTTGAGTTCAGTAAAGATTATGATTAAGTAAATGACAGATTAGATCATTTATAGATAGATATTATGAAATGGCATGCATGCCTGTCAACTTTCGATGTAATGAAAGTTTGTCTTTTAAAACGAATGCAATTTTGTAAAATGTATCATATAGAGGTCAAATACCTCGCGATGTAATCATATGTTATTGTATTCATTCTTATGGATTAGGACGGGTCTTTACATCAAGTTCCAGGACTTACAAGATTATCCACTCCATCAATCACCTAAGATTTCCTAATTGGTAACCCCGAAAGAAAAAGCTCGTTTGTTGAACCAAACATCACCCAAAACCCTGAGCACTGGTCGAACGCGTTCTATCCGACACCCTTCGTCAACCAATCTCCTTAGTGAGAGAAGCTCTAACCTGACTGCATATTCCACACAGTTTGAAATATCCAACCAAAACCTTTGGTCGTCCCGTTTCAAAACCGCAAACATAAAACTTCCCTGATAACTCCCACTGTCGATAATAACCCGGATGTAATCGCGTCATTACTGAAAGACCCAAACCTGAGAGAAACCACCCTCGTGAGCCTCTGTAACAAACCAACATCCCACAATATCCAGCTCGTATCTCCCGAAGTTTTCGAGACTAAACTATCTCTCACTCGCATCATCAAAACCCGAAAAGGTTCACCCTAAAAACTGCCCAGATTCGAAAAAACGTATCTCAAAATCCAACGGTACGATCATCTCTAAATTTAAACCACCAGTAGATCCGAATATTTTTCAATACCAATAAAATTTTTAGATCAATCCAACGGTAGACAAATTTACAATGAATTTTCTACTTCTTCTGCGCAATCACAAAACCCCAAGAGTTTTCATGACGGCTGTCAACTTCGAAAACACATAATTCCAAATCTAAAGGTCCAATAGCTTTAAAAATTTTACAGCCTCTAGATATACTTGTCGACCACTTACAATCCAATTTTCAGATCAATCCAACGGTTGACGAACCGGCAATGAATTTCATACTATAGCTGCGCAATAAAACCCCAACCTGAGTTGCTGCAACTTAGGAAAATCATATATCCCAATTGAACTGTCCGATCTCTACGAAATTTTGACCACAATTAGATCTATGACTCAAAAAACCCCAGTTAAAATATCATGGCGATCCAATGGTTAATGAACTCGCTATGAATTTTCTTCTGCAGCAGTTTATGAACATCCGAATTTTGCAAACCTCTCTCGCAACATAACTTATCGATCTGAACTCCAACTCCGTTACCACCGCGAGCCACCATAATAATCTATTAGTAATCATAGACAATTATAATTGATTATATCACGAGTACATAGACCATACCCGCGAGTTCTTCGTGATCAACTAAGTCTCTAGATCTCGATCCATGTTACACAAACCCTAGATCTATCGTTTGTTCATGCTTTCAACTCGCCATCGTTCCCACTCGAAATCATGAGCTCTTGATACCACTTGTAAGGATTTATTGGACCCAAACAATACATATGATTTAATCTAATCACACACCCACGAAAGACAAACGAATTAGCTAAAGCAATAAACGACACAGGGATTTAACGTGGTTATATCCCAACTCCAAACATGGAGAAGGGTTTAGTCCACGGGTGCAAACCAGAGAAATTTTCTTATTATTTTCGTGCACACTATTTACAGGTTACAATGAGGGTATTTATAGTGCAAATAACAAAACATGGAAAGATCTAGATCGAGTTGCTGGCTAAGGAAACCGTCGCGTTCCGCGACACCATGTCGCGTTCCGCGACACCATGTCGCGTTTCGCGACAAACAATGCTCTAACGTGACACCAAGATGCGACAGCATCCAACTCGATCCCTGCCACACCTGTCGCGTTCCAGTCGACTTCATCACGTTCCAACATGTCGCGTTTGGCGACAAACTCTACTCAAACACGATACTTGCAGTTTTTCGATCTTCTTGTTTAACTCGCTTCGCACTCAACAATCTCCCACTCGAAGAGACGTTAAACAACGTTAACCATACCAGATTACCTGTCTCGACTTCATTGAACCTACCCATCTATACTGCCAAGAAAGCTTATTGGGACACGCACATTCTAACCAACAAGTTAGCAGCTTTCGATAAAGAGTACTTCAACTACACTTGCCAAAACGTAATCTTCACCTGTCAATTGTGTTAGACACCTACAACAACTCTAGATCACCTGATTATGGAACTCCATTTGAACACCGCCGAATAAACACCCGGGACACGCCGCACTTCCACGCCATGGGAAGGAAGACTTTTGACACTCAAATAGCTGAGTAATAATCTGATCTTCGTTGCTAGCTTGGGTCATATTTCGATTTCTGTGCCACCATTGAAGTGTGCGAGACTTCAATTACAGGAATTTAAACAGGAGACAAAACCGCCTCAACTCATCACTCTAGACACGCCCAATCCTATCATCGACATGTCAATGATCACCCTCATACAGAATTTCAGTTTATCGATAGTCTAGATTGTATGCATTGGGCTTGGAATATTGTCCAGTCTCTTGAAAAGGTCAATACACATGAGGCGATCATGGTCACCCAACAATAATGTTGAAAGCGGTCGCCTCGTATGATTTGTGGATTTGGCACTCTTACTTTGTACCAGCTGGTTCAAATAATGATATCAATGTGTTAAACCAAGACGATTTATTTAAAGAGTTACTTGAAAATAGAGCTCCACCGTGTAACTTTACGGTGAATGGGAAACATTTTACAAAAGGCTATTATTTAGCGTATGGAATTTATCTTGATTGGGCGACACTTGTAAAATCGTTCAAAAGTACGGTTGAACCAAAAACATCAAAATTCAAAAGGTACCAAGAGGCAGTAAAAAAGGATATCGAACGAGCTTTCGGTGTACTTTAAGGTCGTTTTACAAAATGTTCTGCAAGGCAATTCTATATCGAGAAAATCCAAAGCATTATGTATACTTGCGTGATTTAACACATCATGATAACCGAAGATAACGGTTGAGCTTTTTTGGGTTAGAGGAGGATTATCGGTCCGCGCATTAACAATACGAGAAAGGGTAGATACGTATATGCGAATGGACATAATATATGCGATTCTACCATTCATCGTTTTCTCCGAGACATGCTTATCGAACACATTTGTAGTCTAACACCGAATGCACGTATTAGATATAACCCACAAGCAGGACCTTCAGCAATTCCCGAGCATGTCAATGACGATAACGATAAAGAAGCAGGACCTTCGACAATTCCCGAAGATGATGACGGGGACGGAGACGAGGACGAAGACGAGTGCGAGGAGTAGTTTAATTTTTTTTATTTAATTATGCAATGTAATTTTTAATTTGGAATTTTTTTTTGTAATTTTCTTTTGTTTAATGTAATTTTTTAATTAATAAAATAATCTATGTTTTAAAAAATAATTAGTTAATGACGGTGTGTCATGGTGGTTAACAGTTAATCTTTAGTTAGTCATGGGAAGAAGGTGTCGATGTGGCACTCAGTGATGAGATGACATACTGTCATGGTTAATAGTGCTCTTTGAAACAATACAAAGAATAAATATCATAATACAAATTCAGTGGCTTTGTATGCTAGGTGTACTTAGGAACATATATGACGCTCCTTCATCAACAAGAGTGAGACATGGTTTTAAAATATTTCGGCCAATGATTTCCTACGCAGAAAAATGTCCATGTTTCTAGTTAACAACATTTAGTAACAGCTTCGCGAAGTAATCTCGGTAAATTAAGACTTTCTTTCCAACCGACTTGCTTTCAACCTTTTTAAACTTGTGTTTCATCTCGTTCTTTTGTTTGATACAAAAGAATCCAGTTTATTTGATGATACCAAATTCTTCAACGTCCTACAAAGGCAATAGGTAGTCGAGAAGACAATACTTTTAGTAAAGATGATGGTACTCGAGAAGACAATACTTTTAGTAAAGATGATGCTTTTTTCTTCAAAAATCATTACTTGAATCATTACATGTATAAATTTTGCCGTATGCTCTAATTTCAAGGGTGATTTAAAATTTCAAAAGTAAAATTTGTTGAGAGGTGCATGGGTGGATCCAGCGGGGTCAATCCCCCCGAATATCAATTATTTTTATAGTATTTATATATATTTATAAATTAATATTAAAGTTTCACGTGTATTCTGTCAATTTTATTTCGATAAATAAATATGGGCCTTTTATATAAAAAAAATTTCCGTACCTAATAATAAGTTTCATAATACTAATCTATTCTATACTATCGATTAAAACACAAACCTTGTGATGTCATAAATAAAAAATTTCCCTTTATAAAAAAAAATTTTAACATTAAATTTATATAATCAAAATTTAAATATGTAATCTATTAATAAATTAATTCCATAACTAAAATTAATTAAATAATTAGTATTAGTAATTAGTATATAAAACGCACACTCTCTTAATTAGTCATAAAAATAAACGCATGCTCTCAAAACCCTAAGAAATTGATTGTGCATATACTCTTAAACGATTGTGCAGATCAAAACCCTAGAAAATTTAAACTACAATTAATTCTTTCAATTCCATTTAACTTAACCATCAATTACACTGTTAGAGGATAGAATTGGAGATTTAGGCTCTATCAGGCTAAACCGTATCCTTTCATATTGTCCGGATCATTTTTGCTACAAGTATGGATCAGGTTGAATGTAGATGCCTGTTGATTGCTCGATATATTTTTAAAAGTTCCAACTTGATGTTTATGTGTTTTTTACGTACTTTATAATGGTTATTTGAATAGAGGACTATCATCATATCTTACTTTTATGTATATCCATCAGTTATTAATAGAGTTTGATTTTATAAGTTTTCTAGATGCATACAAGTTGTTCGATGTAATGCCAATAACAATTCTGGACTGTTTGGATTAATAAAGATTGTAAACAGATAGTGATATTGCACATTTCTCATATATTTATCATGGAAATATCCGTCATTTTCAGTCCATTCGGATACAGTTTTAGTTAATATTCGTGATTATTATGTGTATTATGGTTTTGGAGCCGAGAAGTTCGTTATTACGCAGTTGGAGGTTTTTCGAGGTACATTTGACACCATGATGTTCTATGTGCCTGAATTGCCGAGTAATTGATGATCATTTGGGTATTATTCGAGTTTTGATGAGTTCAAGTTGAAGGGAAAGTGAAAATCAAAGTTACAATTATATGGCACTCCGCTCCACTAATTGGCTCTCCGCTCCACTCACTGGCCCTCTGCTCCAATAATCGGCGCTCCGCCCTGTATAACAGGATTTTCAAGCTGAGAGAAAATAAAAAGAAATAGACTGATCCTTTGATACGGAGCGCCGCGCCGTGGCTCGGCCTGGTGACTTTTTCAGGTATAAAAGCTAAATTTCAACCCTAATTAATATATCTTTTTGGCAGCCAATTTTCTTAGCACAAGAGGCGATTTTTAGTGACTTTTGGGGAATTCCAAGGTTACTCTAACGCTTCAATCATTCCGTTTTCAAGGATCAATCCAAGCACTAATCAAGATTCATCGTGTTAGGTGGATTCTTATTTATCAAATAATATTTTCTTTAGTTATTATTTTGATTTCCATTGTTGCTATGATTTTTGGATAGTTTCTTAATGTTTGTCTAGACTAATAAACCTATGTGTTGGATGCTATTTATCAATTGCTAGTTTAATATATGATGATTTGAAATTTGAATTATATATCGATTCTTATTGAAGCTAGACTTTTTGATTCAATTGATTGTGTGTTTGTTTGATAGGACGAGAGTTTATTAATTTAATACATAAATTTACAATTGGTTTGTCTTAATTGGTTGTTTGCTTAATCGGAGACGAGAGTAAATTGAATTCAAAAGGCTAGACGAAATAGGGGTGAATCATACACAACGAGAGTTGGTGTGGTTGAAATTAGAGTCTTCATCTCAGTTGAGATATTTGGTCACAATTAGGAAGTCTTAGGCTACGGGGAATTCCGTGTCGTGTAATCTTAATTGAAGTGTTTGCGCTGGAGAATTCCAGGTGGACCGACTTGGTAGTTCACATATGTTAGATTGTAATTGGGGCTTAATTTAAATGCATCCAGCACTAGATGTAAAAGGTCTAGACGAACATTCATTCTCGTATTTGATTTATGACTATCTTATTTTTATTGTTTGCTTTAAAGCTTAAATATAAAATACCAAAAATATTATTTTTACTTTTAATCGAATCTTGATTTGGCTAATCGTTAAATAGCCACAAAAACCATTATTTCGTATTTTCATATTTTCCTAGATTAACTTAGTTTTATTTCATTAGTTACAATTTTAATTCTCGCGCGTAAACTGTCCTTGGAACGATCTTGGATTTACCAACTTATATACTATTGCACGATCGGGTACACTGCCTGTTAGTGTGTATTAATCTTTGAACCGGTATTTTCTATTATAAATTATAGACGCGATTTTACACATCAAGTTTTTGGCGCCGCTGCCGGGGACAGTTGTGTCAAAAAATTAAGATTGTTATCTAATTGTTCTTAGTTTAGTTTAAATTGTTAGTTTATTATTATTCTTCGTTTATTCTCAATTGAATCGGTGCGTTTAACCAGTTGGTAGTTGTGATTTTTCAGTTACAGGTAGTTTATGCCAGATACGAGTTCATCAAATGCAGAGTTATATTCACCCTATCCGGAACCAGAAAGAGTATTTTGGAGTCGTGATACGGACGAGTCATCTGAATCTGACACGCTGGATTCAGAAACTGATATTCCCACTGCACCATCAACTAGCGACCCTGTGATTAATTTGGACAGTGTTACCAATTCGGTTCTGTTTGAAACTCAGGATTCACCGGTTGTTCAACCACCACCAGTGGTAATTAATACCCCCATTGGACCTGAGCTTCCTGTTATACCTGAGGTTCCAGTAGTTAATCAAATGGCTCAACAAGGCCAGAGTATGGCGGAAAAGATGAAGGCCTCCCGAGTAGGCCAGGGTAACGCTATCAGAGTTCCAGAAGTTAGGAATGATTTTGAGATTAAAGGCCCAATTCTCAGTATGATTGCGACGAAATGTTAGTTTAGAGGGGAACCACAAGAGGATGCTAACAAGCATATTCGTATTTTTCTACAAATTTATGGGTTTTTCAAGTTCATTAATGTCCATGATCATGTCATTTATTTGAAGCTTTTCCCATGGTCTTTGAAGGGGGAAGCTATAGTTTGGTTAGACAGTTTACCTGAAGGTACGATCGAGGATTGGAATACTTTGATGGAAAAATTCTTGAGCAAATACTTTCCTGCATCCAAAGCTACTCGACTTCAGCAAGAGATTTCTCAGTTTCGTCAAAAGCCTAACGAGACTCTTTATGATGCTTGGAATTGCTTTAGCCGGTTGTTGCGATCTTGTCCTCAACACGAGTTAGATACTTTTGCTAAGGTACAAACCTTTTATAAGGGATGTGTCATCAGTACTCGTATTACTATTGATCAAGTAGCAGGAGGTAGTCTCATGAACAAAACCGAAGAAGAGGCGTATGCGATAATTGAGAAGCAAGCAGAGTATTCTCATGAGTGGCATGAGGATAATGATTTGGGTCATTCTTCTTCTTCAGTTGCAGTCGCCGGTACTTAGAAAAGGTGGAAGACACTTAGAAAAGGTGGACAAAGACATCCACATGATGATGGTTGGATGTGAATTTTGTGGTGGTTTTCATTTGGGTAAAGATTGTGATGCGGGGTTCACTATGAATCAGAAAGAAGAGATTGCTTTTACTAGTCAACAGAATAACAATCAGTTTCAAGGACGAGCCCAGTTTAACAAAAAATTCAATAATCCTTATAATCCTCAAGGTAATCAGGGTTCGCGGTTCCAGCCGGGATCTAGTGGAGGATTTTAACAGCAAGCTCCTGGGTACTTTCAAAAGCCCCAAGCTGAAGAGAAAAAGTCTAACCTTGAAGCTATGATAGAAAATCTTGTGGTATCTCAAACTCAGTTTGTTACTACTGTTACCCAAAACAATGAGAAGAATGATCAAATGTTTCAAAATCAACAAGCCGTTATTCAGAATTTAGAGAAATAAATTGGTCAGCTTGCTAATCAGAGTATGAGAGGAAACCGGGGTAGTTACCGAGTAAAACATATAATAACTCGAAGAATGGGCACGTTAATGCTATCACCACGCGAAGTGGTTTAGCATACGATCCACCGATGAAGCCCGACGAGTATGATTTGCGGGTTCCGATAGCTAAGGGTAGTGATGTAAGACCCTGTTTCCTTTTTCAGCTATATGGGACGCCGTCCAATTTGGGGGACACCGTCCAGTAAAGAAGAGTGGGACGCCGCCCAATATTTGGGACGCCGTCTAAATGTACTGACGGGCCAGCTGTGTAACTTGTTTTAAAAAGGGCATTTTGGTCAATTCACTTGGGTGTCAGTTTGGAGCCTTCAAAGCTGATCCATTGGCCATTTGTGAATCTCATTCACCCACACAAACACTCTCATCCATATCTAGAGAGAGAAAGAGTTTAGAGAGAGAGAGAGAGCTTGATTTGGAGAAGAAGGAATCGGATTCTCACCAAAACTCGAGTTTTAAAGTTGTTCATCTCGTTCTTGGCTAGGTTGTGGTTGTATTGGTAAGTTCTAACTCCGAATTTCATTGTTTGAGTTGATGATTCAAAGTTAGGATTTGAACTTAAAATGTTGAGAAACCCATTTAAACTCATGAAGTGAGTTTAGTGATGCTAGTAATCGGGTTTATTGTTGTTGTTGGCGGGGTTTGGGTTAGAAACTGACTTGGCCATGATTTAGGATTTGAAATTGAGTATAATCACTAGTGTTAGTGATTTTGGAAGTGTTGGACCCCATTTGGGGGTATTTGGTTGATTAATTTTGAAATGGGTCAAAATTAGGGTTTGTATGTCAATTTAGGGAAGATAAGTGTTTAACACTTGTGTTCGGGTTTAATTGGCATATTAGGACCATTTTCACTTGTGTTAGTGATTATTGGTTAGTTTGGGCGCAGTTTGTGCTTGGAAGTGCAATTGGGTCAAAATTGCACTAAGTATCAATTGGGTTGGTTTGTAAGTCCACCCTAATTGTGTTGTTTGTATTGTGATAATGGAATATGTACTTTCCATTGATGTATTGCGGATTTGTTTGGTTGCATTCTTCAAGACGACAAGGTGAGTGTTAATATCCTATGTGCATATGTATGTGTAGGATGGGTGTGGGTCGGGTGAAGTGGTTCTAGGTTATAGAGCTCACTTCACATATAGGTGGATTTTATGGACTTGTGTAATAGGTCCAATTGGCACGGTTGTGCATTTTGGTTGACCACCTTTGGCGAGGTGCACACTTTGTGTGTACGTTATCACATGCGCTTGTGATGTGGATTATATAACCCCAATGGCAAAGGGTTAATATTGAGTTGTGATTGGATAACCCCGATGATGTGGATTTGTATAATCCCGGGACCGTGGGTTTTGATTTGGGAAGTGAATCACGTGTGGATGCGGATTCACGATGACGCGAGAAGTTCGGTCATCTTATTGAGGTAGTAGTCTCGTCTGGATGGGGATTTACTAAGGCTCGTGTAGTTCGACCAACCTAGATGTGTCGTGGTATTGAAGATAGTAGTCTCGTATGGATGCGGATTTACTAAGGCTCGTGTAGTTCAGCCAATCTTCATTTTGGTATTTGGTAGTTGTTTTCGGTATTGGGTTAAATGGTTAACCTTGGGCGGCTTAAGCTTTATTTTATATATATATATATATATATATATATATATATATATATATATATATATATATATATATATATATATATATATATATATATATATATATATATAAAAAGTCGTATTGTTGTGATGTAGCTAACCCTCTGGGTGTAGCTTGATGGTGTTGTACATATCGTTGTTGGTGTACTTACATTGTTGATATTACTAGCTTGTTGTATAGCAATCGTACGGTATGCTTAGTTTTGCTAGCCTTTATGCTTGGATGCTCCGGTATGTGCTATTTTATTATTGGTGTGGCGTGTCCATTTTATGTATATATATGTATGTTGTAACGACCCTGGTTTTCCCAATGTTTAATTAATAATAATTATTATTAATACTTGAGATTTAACGAATGTATGTTATTACATTTACATGATGCCATGATTAACCTTACGTGACTTTTGGATGCCCGACACGTCTTTGTGACACACGAACTTTCACGAATAATATTTTTAGATATTATTTGCATTCATGATTAAGTTTTATTAATCATTTTGATTAACTATGGTTATTAGTTAATCACTTGGGCTTTTATTGGACTTACTTGTTAATTACTTGAACTTGGGCTTGATTAATGTAAATGGACTCTTAAATTTGGGCTTATAAGCCCACCCTACTTCTTAGTTGGACTATTTAGCCCATGTCTTTCACTTGTAAGTATCATCATTTAAACTTAACTAATTAGTTTAAGACTTATTGGAATCTAGTTACTTGTTCCTCCCATGTAAACACCCTTAGTATCCAACTTTTTAAGGCTTTAACATGCTTAATCTTGTGGACAATCCCCTTCCCCCCATGCTCATTCAAACCAACGGTTTTGGTAGGCCAAGGGGAGCTTTTTTTGTTTCATTTTTGTTAACTTATGTGCTAGCATTCACTCATACCTCATTCATTCCAAAAAACACACACTTACTTGCACTTTTCTCTCATCTCACTTTTCTCTCAAGATTGTAAGTAACATGAACATATTTTCTCTCTTCTTTCTTGGCCAAAAACCAAAATATATACACCCTTTAATCATCATCATTCTTTGATTGTTATAATCTTTTGTTAGTTGTAGTTGTTTACTTGATTATTGTTACTTACTTACTAGTTGTTATCTTTCTTTACTTACTTGTTTTCAAGAATCAAACTACCTAGTTATTCTTCTTTTATCTTGTATCTTCAAGAACACACAAGAACTTAACTTACTAGTTATGTTCTACATACACTTTCTCAAAAGATTGCAAGATCATGTGTTGATTAAAACCATACTTGTAGTTCTTGAAGTAAACTTAAAGTTTACTTTACTTAAAGATCAAACTTTGGTTAAATCTTTAAGAGTATGAACAATCATGACTTAGTAACTTGTTCATTTAGTTCATTACTTCATTTTATACACTTTAATTTCATGTTTGTTGTTGTTGTTGGTCAAGTACCACAAGTTGGTCTTGATCTCATACCTTCTTGAAACAAAAGTTAACTTTATAAGTTTTCAAGAACATAGAAGTTTAACTTACTAGTTATAACTTCAATACTTGTGTAAGATCTAAGTTTATATAACTTATGGTCTTCTTATTTTGTCATGAACAAGAGCTTTAAGGCTTACATACTCTTTACAAGATGATAATCTAAGTTTTGTAGCTTATGGTTTCATTAAAGTAAAGATACAAGTGTTATTACTTAAGATTTAAACTTAATAACTTTAGATCAAGACTTTTGAGTCTTGGATCTTCAAGATCAAACTAAGAACTATGTTCTACTACTTATGATCTTGATTAGTTAGTTATTTTCAAGTTTATAGTTCAATATTACTTCTATACTTCATGTATGTGTTAAGAACTAAGACCTTGGTGTAACTTTGGTTCATCAAACTACATACAACTCTTAAGTGAGTTGTGCTTCATGTCTTAGACTTGCACTTGGGTTATGATGGTCAAAACTTGGTAAAGATGATGTAAACACATCAATGAGTTGTACACTTGAAGCTATAGGCATCAAGGATGAGAACCATGATGAACATCAAGCACCAAACCCACCGGAACCCATTATTTTTCTGCTTTCTGTCTCGTACCTAATGTTTTGTTGTTTATGTAACAGACCAGTAGACCTGGGCTGTTGAGATTATGATTTTCAAATAGCTCGTTTTGAGTAGATAATTTTTCGTTTAAGACTCGTCTTCATCCGAGTTACGGTTTAGGATTTATGGCCCTCCGATCGTCACTATGTCCTTTTAACGTTGTGCTGAAATTTCTGACCTACTCGCACTTCGACCGTCGCCACGGTCAAACTAAGACGAGTTTGCTTCTGGAAATTTTACCACAACTAGAGGACTCATATACGGAGCCATGGCCACTGGTCTCACCTCTGTTCGGTTTGTGTAGAGACCGTGGAGACTGACCGATGTCAGCCTTCGTTTTAAACTTCTTTTATAAACGAAACTTACTTTGTACCTTTTGTTTGATGATGATTGATGATGACCTTTATGACCTTAATTACATACATATAAACCTTTTGAGACGACTTACTGAATTAGTACTATTTGACTTAGGTTGAGGACTTCGGACCAATTACTTGCACACCTTTCCCGACTCAACTTAACCGCTACTTATCATTGTGAGTTATAGCATTCCCTTTTTACTTTAACTTATTTTGGGAACTGAGAATACATGCGGATTTTATGTTTTACATACTAGGCACGAGTACTTAAACTTTATATATGTGTGGGTTATATAACGGCAGAAAGATTCCCTTTAGCTCGGTAACGTTTAATCATTGGTTTATGAACCGGTGAACGCGAATCTTAGATATGGATCCATAGGGTTTGACAACCCCACTCGGGCTAGTCGCGCTAGCAGTCAACGAGTGTTTAATACTTCGTAAACATAAGCACTCGCCAAGTGTACTTTCAGGGGGTATTATTATTTAAACGTTAAGTTAGTTACCGAGTGCCCACGGTTGAGCATATACTTAAACATACTGATTTGGATTACTGTTTTGAAACGCTCGTTGTAGCACTGAAATCTCGTGACCTACTTACATTACTGTTATACTTAAACTATAGCTCACCAACATTCGTGTTGATGTTTTAAGCATGTATTTCTCAGGTGCTTGAGGTTGCTAGCTTCTGCTGTGTACTAGTTCTGCTGTAGACACCCGCTGCTTAGAGTTGTCACCGCATTAACTACTTTATCTTGCATTCAAACATTATTACTGTTGAGCTATGATTGTAACGACCACTTGGGGTCACCTACACTTATTTATTTGCTTAGTGAAGCATACTTTTGGGATGTAAAACTTTTGACGTTAGTTATGACGTCACCTTTATTTATGAATGCAAACTCTTTTTGAAATCGCATATAGTACTTAACCTCGTAATGATCCTGTTGTTGATGGTCCGTACATGATGATTTAGTACGGGGCGTCACATTTGGTATCAGAGCATTGGTTGTAGGGAATTAGGTTGCATTAGTGAGTCTAAGACCGACCCGATTAGGATTCACTAATAGGACTAATCTACAACTTGCTAGTTTACTTGTTTCCGCTGAACTTACTGCATGCTGCTGCCTACTCTTACTGCTATATGTTGTATGCTATTACTTACTTTCGCTACTGCATGCTATTATCTACTTTTGATTGCATGCTACCGTTTCCTTTTACTGCTATGTAAACCCGATGTATGCATTTGCTTATTCTCGCTACTGCGTGCTACTATCTGCTCCTAGTATGTTACTTCGGTATGATACTGTTGCTATTGCCATGCCATGTGCTGCTGTAAATGATCTAGGCTGCTGTAGTTGTTATGCCTGATTACGCTCTTACTATCTGTCTACTATCCGCTATACCGCCTTGGAGAACTTATCCTTCCCGGTTCAGATGTTTTCCTGAACTACCTTCCCACTCGTCTAACCCTAAGAACCAGTAGCGTAATCCATCTATTACTACTATCCCACCGTTCCAGAGATCGAAACATTACTTCACGCAATCTAGAAGATTGTTCAGTTAACACATACCCTGTACGCTTCATGACCATCACTTATCTCTTTCATTCTTCACCACTACTCGACGATGTAACGACACTTCTGCACTTAGGTCCCTACCACTCCTAGACATTGGAGAAATCGGGAAGGCATTCCCTTTAATGAGGTCATAGTGTCTTCTACCGATGCTCAGCCATACCCAAAGACTTGCGAGTCGCCTCGAGGCATATCGTATCACTACTTGCTACACGTACAACCCAATGCGAGACCCGAAATGAATATCTAGAAGAAACCTAACGACGTTACCTGAATCCAAACCCTTGAAGGAACTTCGGGACACCTAGGCATTAATACATGGTCCACGGAACCTACGCACCCACATCGAAAAACTGTGAGATCAGTTATGTCGATTCCGTTTGAGATGGCATAGATAAAGCACCGTTAGATGAAATTGTGTATAATCGGAAATGATCACGTTACATTGACCATATGAAATGATATTGGAATGAACGTACGATTTATTACAATATAATGACGCCAGGCCAACATGATTATATTGAAGTAAATCATGCAGAAGTTCCAATGTTACTACATGAGGAATATGGGGCGATCCAGGGAAAATTTTGGCAAGGATCATTTAAGCATACGCATTATAGTCTGTTAAAGGTAGGGAAGGAACAACCACGTAGCCCAGATACTATACAAGGAGGGCTTTGATTGCAGAATTGATAACCCGAAAATTTGTTATAAATATCGACACCCTGGACATTTAAGGAGAAAGTTCTCATATAGGAAAAACTTTAAACTTACCTGCGGTAAAGAAATCATTATGGAAACTTGCATGGATCCTGATTCTTGTTAGGGTACGTTTCGGCACAACGTTTTATTGTTTTGGAGTTGTTTAATACTAGAATGATAGAAACCTTACATCTAAGAACCTTAGCATTATCATGAATAATAAACCATCCACAACCATGGAAATTAAGTATTCTATAGGACACAAGCAAATGGTAAACTGAGGAAGATAGAGGAATAATTTAAAGTAGTACTTTAAGATTAACAGGTGGGTCATTTGGAAGATGACCTCATATTAACCAAACTTGAGAGTTTTAATGTAGTAGTTGAAAAGGATTAGTTACCTACGTACAGGCATATGCTATTTGAGAAGAGATAGAATTTTTCACAGTAGTACAGTAAGATTTGATTTGGGATGAACTTTAAGATTAACCTAATACTCATCGAGCTAGGAAGCTTTGATGAAATAGTTGGAACGAACTGACTTTCAAGGATGAAAGCGGAATTTATTTATAATGGGAAAAATTTATTTGTATACCTCACAAGAATGGTGAAACTATTATGGGGAGAAATGTAGCCCGAAAACTGAATCTTATTAGTTACATGACAATAACCCGAAATCCCACAATGGAAATGGGAAGAAATTCACCATTAACTACCAGAGACGGTATGCGGTTAGGACATCATCTGGGTTATTATTGACCATCTCGCCAAAACTGCTCACTTTCTAGCCATGAAAGAAACCGATACAATGGACAAACTTGCACAACGATACTTAAAGGAAATTGTATCCCGTCACTTCAGCAATTCAAATTCTATATTGAGGATTACCCAAGAATCTCATTTGATACTCATTCTTACGCAACTCTAAATCCTAACTTATTACGAGGAATTTCTTATTCGATGATAACCACACCACCATCCTTTTTACTTCGATAATAGTCATAACAGTTCGAAATTTTCCAAAAATCAATGGGTGGTTCATTCTCATCCTCATACTCTCCCATTCGTATCTCACTTATAAGCAACAACTTCACACTTAAGCATTTTTGGTCAAAGGACTTATGCCCTACTAATAGTCGTCAATCACATATAAATTCAATGGTTTTTGTTACCTCAAATATCACTCGAAATTTTCAAAAGCCTTTTACTCGATTCTCATCAATCTTTTCCAACTTGTAACCTCCGAAATATGAAAATTTTGTTTGCCAAAATCTCACACACATTATTTTACTGTGCTATCCTCTCAAAGATTTATAAAAATAAATATATTTTGTTCGCCATTCGCGCAAATTTTGAAATCATATACGTTATATAAAATAAAGTAAATGATTACTTATCTTTGACAAATACCTGTAAAAAAAATTTTACTTTCACTCTTACAAATCAAATCTTTTGTTCAAAATATATTTTACTTTGAATGGTACGGGTTGTACATAACCCTAGTTTACTAAAACTTCGTTTCTTTCCATACATTGTCACCTTAAACAATTTCTATAAAATTTTTCGTTGCTTGCTATATAAAATTCTCCGTTGCTCATTCGTACCCAAGTCATCGTGAAGACTTTACAACCGTCGAAGTCGAGAGATTCATGTGTTGAAGACACTTCTGCCACGTCATTCAGAGCCTTTGGGCATCCACTGACACTTAAACCATTTAAAAATTATTGCGTTACCCCAAGAACCTTATTTGCCACGCCTGTTGGAACAATGCTCTTTCTTACATAACTCTAAATCCTGACTTATTTCAAGGGATCCTCATTTAGTGGTATTAATACCATCATTATTCCGACTTTAATACTAGTCATAACCTGTTTGGCACTTTGCAAATTCAAGAAGCAATTAACTTCTCATCCTCATGCTTTATCCTTCGTACCCCACTTTTAGCAACGGCTTCACACGTAAATATTTTTGGCCCAAAGACTTGTGTCCTAATAATTACCAAAACTGCATTTATGTCATTAGTTTTCATTACCTAGTAACTGGTCACCCAAGGATTTCAAGCTTTTGCACTCAATCTTTTTCAACTCGTAACCTTTGAAATACGAAGAAATACGAAAAACTATGTTTATCAAAATTTTTTTTACACGTTGTTTATTTGTGCAGTCCTCACAAGATTTACAGACAATGAAAGTACTAAAAAAAAAAAAAACTTTTCGGTCACTTAAACGATTTATAAAATCATATATGTATAAATCTATACTTACTTGTTTTGATACTAAGTTATATCTTCAAATTATTTAAAAACCGCTCCTTTACCGAGTTATTCAACTTAAGTCAAATAGTTTTGAGCAAAATGGTACACGTTGTACCTACTTCTAAATTTACTAGGAACTTCATTCCGTTTACGTTGTCACAACAAGCGTTCAAAGGTTTGATTTTCAACACTCCCTTAGTTGATTTTATAAAAGGTTTTCGTATTAGACTACACCACGTATGGATCACACTTTTTCTCGCCCTCTGTTAGAGATGAAACTTACTATTAAGATCTTTGTTAAAAAAAAAAAAAAAAAAAAACTCTTGAGCCACTTTGGATGGCGGTTTTATAAAATTTGTTAGAAAAAAAAAATCTCTGCACCCATAAAATGTTCTTTTTAAAGTTAGACATGATAAAAACGCGGGCCGATAAATCAGTTTTTCAGGGTACACTCAGTAGTCACCCCATCGTAGGACAGGCACTAGGTGAGTTCCTACTCTCAAAATTTCACGGCTAAACGCAACACCCTCGTAAACATCATATCTATGAATCAGTATGTTGAGATACAAGAACCATTTTGGAGATTCTTTTCACTTGGAATAAACCATTCTTTAGGACCAAGAGTTCACGTATCTTCTCATCCGCTCGTCCCCTTAAGTACACAGATAAACTCAGAACGAACCACTCGAAGAGTTCACTCTCACGCCTTTCGTGCGACTTTCTTTTGGAAATGTAATATAAGATACTTTGAGAACCTATGAATCTCGTTATCCCTTTTGGGAAGAGACTGCTTAAAACATCTACAACACTCAGGTGGATACTCTATATATTTCTTCCTTCATTGCTTGCAACTGTATGTTGCTCTAGTTAACGTTAACCCTAACTTCAACATGTAACTGAAAGGATGAAGTTACATTGCGGAACTGTGTTTTCATTTCATCCAAGGATAGGGTCACCTGCAGTATGGTAAACTAGGTGATATCCCACATTGTTCGTTCAGACCGTTTTGAAGACACTATGAATAATTATGGCTTGCCAGTCCGATTGATCACTTTTAGATAAATTTCAATTCACTTATTCAAATGAAACGTTCTTAAATATCGAGTTCCTTATGCCTATGGTCTCCTTCCGAAATCAAGGGGTTAGTAAAATCTGTGGCTAACACTATCCAGACATCAAATCGCATGGTCATGTTTTCATTCTACCTGTCAGCTTTGTATTACGACATAAGCGCTCGATGTTTTAGATGAGCTTAGAAATATTCAGGATGCATTTCACGCATCCAGCTTACTGAAGGTGCCTGTAAGGCTAAACACACCATCTTTCCTTTCGTGGATATACATTCAGATGACATACTCCTATTAATCAAAAACGAAATCAATTTGTTGATCTCTTAGGACAAGAGACTTAATTAATGGCATATACCTATTCTTACTTTCATACGTCGAAGTACCTTTCAAGGTAAATAACTCACTTCTGAGCCACGAGTCTCACGGAACTTTGATACGCTCCTTCTTATTTAAATGCGGTACCATTGTTGGTCACTCCTTAAAATTTCGGGACGAAATTTTCTTTAATAGGTGGGTAATGTAACGACCCTGGTTTTCCCAATGTTTAATTAATAATAATTATTATTAATACTTGAGATTTAACGAATGTATGTTATTACATTTACATGATGCCATGATTAACCATACGTGACTTTTGGATGCCCGACACATCTTTGTGACACACGAACTTTCACGAATAATATTTTTAGATATTATTTGCATTCATGATTAAGTTTTATTAATCATTTTGATTAACTATGGTTATTAGTTAATCACTTGGGCTTTTATTGGACTTACTTGTTAATTACTTGAACTTGGGCTTGATTAATGTAAATGGACTCTTGAATTTGGGCTTATAAGCCCACCCTACTTCTTAGTTGGACTATTTAGCCCATGTCTTTCACTTGTAAGTATCATCATTTAAACTTAACTAATTAGTTTAAGACTTATTGGAATCTAGTTACTTGTTCCTCCCATGTAAACACCCTTAGTATCCAACTTTTTAAGGCTTTAACATGCTTAATCTTGTGGACAATCCCCTTCCCCCCATGCTCATTCAAACCAACGGTTTTGGTAGGCCAAGGGGAGCTTTTTTTGTTTCAATTTTGTTAACTTATGTGCTAGCATTCACTCATACCTCATTCATTCCAAAAAACACACACTTACTTGCACTTTTCTCTCATCTCACTTTTCTCTCAAGATTGTAAGTAACATGAACATATTTTCTCTCTTCTTTCTTGGCCAAAAACCAAAATATATACACCCTTTAATCATCATCATTCTTTGATTGTTATAATCTTTTGTTAGTTGTAGTTGTTTACTTGATTATTGTTACCTACTTACTAGTTGTTATCTTTCTTTACTTACTTGTTTTCAAGAATCAAACTACCTAGTTATTCTTCTTTTATCTTGTATCTTCAAGAACACACAAGAACTTAACTTACTAGTTATGTTCTACATACACTTTCTCAAAAGATTGCAAGATCATGTGTTGATTAAAATCATACTTGTAGTTCTTGAAGTAAACTTAAAGTTTACTTTACTTAAAGATCAAACTTTGGTTGAATCTTTAAGAGTATGAGCACTCATGACTTAGTAACTTGTTCATTTAGTTCATTACTTCATTTTATACACTTTAATTTCATGTTTGTTGTTGTTGTTGGTCAAGTACCACAAGTTGGTCTTGATCTCATACCTTCTTGAAACAAAAGTTAACTTTATAAGTTTTCAAGAACATAGAAGTTTAACTTACTAGTTATAACTTCAATACTTGTGTAAGATCTAAGTTTTTATAACTTATGGTCTTCTTATTTTGTCATGAACAAGAGCTTTAAGGCTTACATACTCTTTACAAGATGATAATCTAAGTTTTGTAGCTTATGGGTTCATTAAAGTAAAGATACAAGTGTTATTACTTAAGATTTAAACTTAATAACTTTAGATCAAGACTTTTGAGTCTTGGATCTTCAAGATCAAACTAAGAACTATGTTCTACTACTTATGATCTTGATTAGTTAGTTATTTTCAAGTTTATAGTTCAATATTACTTCTATACTTCATGTATGTGTTAAGAACTAAGACCTTGGTGTAACTTTGGTTCATCAAACTACATACAACTCTTAAGTGAGTTGTGCTTCATGTCTTAGACTTGCACTTGGGTTATGATGGTCAAAACTTGGTAAAGATTATGTAAACACATCAATGAGTTGTACACTTGAAGCTATAGGCATCAAGGATGAGAACCATGATGAACATCAAGCACCAAACCCACCGGAACCCATTATTTTTCTGCTTTCTATCTCGTACCTACTTTTTTTGCTGTTTCTGTAACAGACCAGTAGACCTGGGCTGTTGTGATTATGATTTTCAAATAGCTCGTTTCGAGTAGATAATTTTTCGTTTAAGACTCGTCTTCATCCGAGTTACGGTTTAGGATTTATGGCCCTCCGATCGTCACTATGTACTTTTAACGTTGTGCTGAAATTTCTGACCTACTCGCACTTCGACCGTCGCCACGGTCAAACTAAGACAAGTTTGCTTCTGGAAATTTTACCAAAAATAGAGGACTCATATACGGAGCCATGGCCACTGGTCTCACCTCTGTTCGGTTTGTTTAGAGGCCGTGGAGACTGACCGATGTCAGCCTTCGTTTTAAACTTCTTTTATAAACGAAACTTACTTTGTACCTTTTGTTTGATGATGATTGATGATGACCTTTATGACCTTAATTACATACATATAAACCTTTTGAGACGACTTACTGACTTAGTACTGTTTGAGTTAGGTTGAGGACTTCGGACCAATTACTTGCACACCTTTCCCGACTCAACTTAACCGCTACTTATCATTGTGAGTTATAGCATTCCCTTTTTACTTTAACTTATTTTGGGAACTGAGAATACATGCGGATTTTATGTTTTACATACTAGGCACGAGTACTTAAACTTTATATATGTGTGGGTTATATAACGGCAGAAAGATTCCCTTTAGCTCGGTAACGTTTAATCATTGGTTTATGAACCGGTGAACGCGAATCTTAGATATGGATCCATAGGGTTTGACATCCCCACTCGGGCTAGTCGCGCTAGCAGTCAACGAGTGTTTAATACTTCATAAACATAAGCACTCGTCAAGTGTACTTTCAGGGGGTATTATTATTTAAACGTTAAGTTAGTTACCGAGTGCCCACGGTTGAGCATATACTTAAACATACTGATTTGGATTACTGTTTTGAAACGCTCGTTGTAGCACTGAAATCTCGTGGCCTACTTACATTACTGTTATACTTAAACTATAGCTCACCAACATTCGTGTTGACGTTTTAAGCATGTATTTCTCAGGTGCTTGAGGTTGCTAGCTTCCGCTGTGTACTAGTTGTGCTGTAGACACCCGCTGCTTAGAGTTGTCACCGCATTAACTACTTTATCTTGCATTCAAACATTATTACTGTTGAGCTATGATTGTAACGACCACTTGGGGTCACCTACACTTATTTATTTGCTTAGTGAAACATACTTTTGGGATGTAAAACTTTTGACGTTAGTTATGACGTCACCTTTATTTATGAATGCAAACTCTTTTTGAAATCGCATATAGTACTTAACCTTGTAATGATCCTGTTGTTGATGGTCCGTACATGATAATTTAGTACGGGGTGTCACATATGTAGTATATTCTCACTCACTCAGCATTAGCTTACCCTCTCGTTATTTACATTTTTTATAGATTTGCGTGGAGGCGGTGGCTCGGGTAAGTATGGGGACTAGCGGACTTGCGTAGTCGCTTAGAAGATGTGCTTTTGGATTTGATTAGGATTGGGTAGCGTATCCCCAATCACCATGATCGATCTTTATTTTTGTGTTAAAACTCACGTGGTCGGAAACTTGTATTTTTGTACGAAAGTCGTAAAACGGCCGATGTGGGCCCGGTATTGTAAAACTTGTTTTATCGTGGGAAATTCTTAGTTTTACTTATGATGACGTGTCTTGATAATTGGTTTCGTTTAAAAGTGTCGGAAAGTGGGTTTTCCGCTCGCGTGTAATTGAAAAACTGATAAGAGATTTTTAGTTCATTTGGACGACGTCCAAAAGATTTGGACACCGTCCTGTACTTCACTGTTGGACGCCGTCCAGATAACTGGACATCGTCCAGATGCACTGTCTCACAAATTTTTTTTTTGGTCGTGATTTTGGTATAACGAGGGTTGGGTCGTTACAAGTGGTATCAGAGCATGGTCTAAGGGATTTAGGTGACTTGAGATAGGTGCCTAGACTTAGACATTTGTGTGTGCTGATTTGTTGCGGGACTTGTAGGTGAACGGGTCGGATGGGGACTTGGTTAGTCTCTTAGCGTGTAGGTGAACTAACTAGGATTGTGGCTTGTGTTGTGATGTAATTCTTGCGTGTATTTTTATCGCGTAGAATTTTTCGTTGTGTTGGTTTATATCATCGAGTGAGGCGGTCGTTGTACTAACGAGTTGATATGGCGTGTGTGCGTAATAAGGTTTGCAGAGTGCAAATCGTGTCAAACAAGCGATGTACGACGAGTGTTGAGCAAGATGGGGCGGTGTTGTGCGTGTGGTTTTATACGTTCGTGGACTAATTGTTTTGCATTCTTTAGAATGACGATGCGAAATGAGATCGTGATGAATGATGATGAGTTCAACGCTAGAGTTTCGGCCGCCGTTGTAGAGCAAGTGGGAGCGTTTTGAGAAGAAATGATTTGGAAGTATTCTGAATTTCAAAGTAGTGGTTGTGACATCCCAGTCCAGTTAACACGTTCCCCGTTGCATGATATTGTCCGCTTTGCTCGTAGGCGCGCGGATTTTTCTTGGCAACCACACACGATGAGCACTTTCCCAAGAGGTCACCCATCCTGGTTGTAGTGACCCGAACTTTTCCATGTTTATATATATATTAAATGAAATTGTTATTTACATGATTAAGTGTTTCCAACATGTTAAGCAATCAAACTTGTTAAGACTTGATTAATTGAAATAGGTTTCATATAGACAATTGACCACCCAACTTGACCGGTGATTCACGAACGTTAAAACTTGTAAAAACTATACGATGACATATATATGGTTATATATATAGTTAACATGATTTTATTATAAGTATGTATCTCATTAGGTATTTTAACAATGAGTTATATACATAAAAATGAGACTATTAATTTAAGAAACTCGAAAACGATATATATAACGATTATCGTTGTAACAACGTCTTACTAGGTACATATGAATCATATTAAGATATTGATACACTTGGTTAATTATGTTAAATGATAAGTAAATATATTATTAAGTGTATTAACAATGAAATACATATGTAAAAATAAGACTACTAACTTAATGATTTCGAAACGAGACATATATGTAACGATTATCGTTGTAACGGCATTTAACTGTATATATATCATACTAAGATATATTATATATCATAATATCATGATAAAATAACAATTTAACATCTCATTTGTTATAATAAACAATGGGTTAACAACATTCAACAAGAACGTTAACCTAAAGGTTTCAAAACAACATTTACATGTAACGACTAACGATGACTTAACGACTCAGTTAAAATGTATATACATGTAGTGTTTTAATATGTATTCATACACTTTTTAAAGACTTAAAGACACTTATTAAAATACTTCTACTTAACAAAAATGCTTACAATTACATCCTCGTTCAGTTTCATCAATAATTCTACTCGTATGCACCTGTATTCGTACTCGTACAATACACAGCTTTTAGATGTATGTACTATTGGTATATACACTCCAATGATCAGCTCTTAGCAGCCCATGTGAGTCACCTAACACATGTGGGAACCATCATTTGGCAACTAGCATGAAATATCTCATAAAATAACAAAAATAAGTTCGAAGCCCACGGAGCGGTTCTGAAAGAACGTAGTGGTGAACGAAGTTGACTTTGACTTCATTCATGACTTATTTACATGAAAACAAAATTACATATCCTTTATATCTAATCCATACACCAACGACCAAAAACACCTACAAACACTTTCATTCTTCAATTTTCTTCATCTAATTGATCTCTCTCAAGTTCTATCTTCAAGTTCTAAGTGTTCTTCATAAATTCCAAAAGTTCTAGTTTCATAAAATCAAGAATACTTCCAAGATTGCAAGTTTACTTCCAAGTTTTCTAAATCCATTCCAAGTAATCATCCAAGATCAAGAAACCTTTGTTACTTACAGTAGGTTATCTTTCAAATACAAGGTAATAATCATATTAAAACTTTAATTCAATTTCTATAACTATAACAATCTTATTTCGAGTGGAAATCTTACTTGAAATTGTTTTCTTGTCATGATTCTGCTTCAAGAACTTTCAAGCCATCCAAGGATCCTTTAAAGATAGATCTATTTTTCTCATTTCCAGTAGGTTTATCCAAGGAACTTGAGGTAGTAATGATTTTCATAACATCATTCGATTCATACATATAAAGCTATCTTATTCGAAGGTTTAAACTTGTAATCACTAGAACATAGTTTAGTTAATTCTAAACTTGTTCGCAAATAAAAGTTAATCCTTCTAACTTGACTTTTAAAATCAACTAAACACATATTCTATATCTATATGATATGCTAACTTAATGATTTAAAACCTGAAAACACGAAAAACACCGTAAAACCGGATTTACGCCGTCGTAGTAACACCGCGGGCTGTTTTGGGTTAGTTAATTAAAAACTATGATAAACTTTGATTTAAAAGTTGTTATTCTGGGAAAATTATTTTTATTATGAACATGAAACTATATCCAAAAATTATGGTTAAACTCAAAGTGGAAGTATGTTTTCTAAAATGGTCATCTAGACGTCGTTCTTTCGACTGAAATGACTACCTTTACAAAAATGACTTGTAACTTATTTTTCTGACTATAAACCTATACTTTTTCTGTTTAGATTCATAAAATAGAGTTAAATATGAAACCATAGCAATTTGATTCACTCAAAACGGATTTAAAATGAAGAAGTTATGGGTAAAACAAGATTGGATAATTTTTCTCATTTTAGCTACGTGAAAATTGGTAACAAATCTATTCCAACCATAACTTAATCAACTTGTATTGTATATTATGTAATCTTGAGATACCATAGACACGTATACAATGTTTCGACCTATCATTTCGACACATCTATATATATTTCGGAACAACCATAGACACTCTATATGTGAATGTTGGAGTTAGCTATACAGGGTTGAGGTTGATTCCAAAATATATATAGTTTGAGTTGTGATCAATACTGAGATACGTATACACTGGGTCGTGGATTGATTCAAGATAATATTTATCGATTTATTTCTGTACATCTAACTGTGGACAACTAGTTGTAGGTTACTAACGAGGACAGCTGACTTAATAAACTTAAAACATCAAAATATATTAAAAGTGTTGTAAATATATTTTAAACATACTTTGATATATATGTATATATTGTTATAGGTTCGTGAATCAACAAGTGGCCAAGTCTTACTTCCCGACGAAGTAAAAATCTGTGAAAGTGAGTTATAGTCCCACTTTTAAAATCTAATATTTTTGGGATGAGAATACATGCAGGTTTTATAAATGATTTACAAAATAGACACAAGTACGTGAAACTACATTCTGTGGTTGAATTATCGAAATTGAATATGCCCCTTTTTATTAAGTCTGGTAATCTAAGAATTAGGGAACAGACACCCTAATTGACGCGAATCCTAAAGATAGATCTATTGGGCCTAACAAACCCCATCCAAAGTACCGGATGCTTTAGTACTTCGAAATTTATATCATATCCGAAGGGTGTCCCGGAATGATGGGGATATTCTTATATATGCATCTTGTTAATGTCGGTTACCAGGTGTTCACCATATGAATGATTTTTATCTCTATGTATGGGATGTATATTGAAATATGAAATCTTGTGGTCTATTGTTACGATTTGATATATATAGGTTAAACCTATAACTCACCAACATTTTTGTTGACGTTTTAAGCATGTTTATTCTCAGGTGATTATTAAGAGCTTCCGCTGTCGCATACTTAAATAAGGATGAGATTTGGAGTCCATGCTTGTATGATATTGTGTAAAAACTGCATTCAAGAAACTTATTTTGTTGTAACATATTTGTATTGTAAACCATTATGTAATGGTCGTGTGTAAACAGGATATTTTAGATTATCATTATTTGATAATCTACGTAAAGCTTTTTAAACCTTTATTGATGAAATAAAGGTTATGGTTTGTTTTAAAATGAATGCAGTCTTTGAAAAACGTCTTGTATAAAGGTCAAAACCTCGCAACGAAATCAATTAATATGGAACGTTTTTAATCAATAAGAACGGGACATTTCAGTTGGTATCCGAGCGTTGGTCTTAGAGAACCAGAATTTTGCATTAGTGTGTCTTATCGAGTTTATTAGGATGCATTAGTGAGTCTAGACTTCGACCGTGTTTACTTGAAAAATGATTGCTTAACAAATTTTGTTGGAAACTATATATTTTTAACATGTGAATATTATGTGATATATTAATCTCTTAACATGTTCGATATTGTGTGATAGATGTCTACCTCTAGTACAAATCCCATTGACTCACCTAATAATAATGAAGAGTCGAATATATATTGGACTGATTCACAAGTTCCCGAAGAAGAACCGGAAGAAGAATCAGAACCGGAAGAAGAATCAGAACCGGAAGAGGAGGAACCGGAGGGGGAAATAGAACCGGTGGGGGAAATAATAAAACAGTTAAGTAAAAGAGAATCCTCAACCAACCGACCAAGGTTAATTATGGTCAATGGTGTTTCCGCCAAGGAAGCAAAATATTGGGAGGATTACCAATTCTCCGATGAATCGGATTCCGACGAGAATTCCGATGATGTTATAGAAATTACCCCAACTGAATTTAAAAAGGCAAAAGAAAATAATAAGGGAAAGGGCATAAAAATAGAGAAATCTAATTTCAACCCCGATGAACTTTATATGTATCGTCAACCCCCGAAGTCCTTAAGTTGTAACAATGACCTGGGAACCTCTAAACCACCAGGTTTTTCTAAACCAATGTGAAAAACGACGGCTCGTATTAAGGGAACATCATATATCCCTAGAAACTTGGCAAAATGAACCAAAACCGAAGAAGAAGAAACGAGCGAGTCGGAATAAGATAGTTGTATTCGTGTGGTGTAATATATGTAATATAGTGTGCTTATGCTTTATGATATATGTAAAAAATTGCTTGTATTAATAAGTATTTTTTTTTTATGAATCTAACTCTTGTCTATTTTACAGTATAAAAACACAAAATGGATAGACAACCCAATATTTTAAGAGACCTACCCGGAGACGTGATTGATGAAATCTTGTCTAGAGTCGGTCAGAATTCTTCGGCACAACTATTTAAGGCGAGATCAGTTTGTAAGACATTCGAAGAACATTCCAAGAATGCCTTGGTTTATAAAAGGCTTTCGTTCGAAAGATGGGGGATATCACATTGGGAAATCCATAAGTTACGATGTGTTTACTTTGACGCATATATTGCGGGGAACCCAAATGCTATTTTACGCAATGGGTTAAGAAATTATTTTGACTCAATATATCCGAATATTGGACTTCGTGATTTAGAAAAAGCGGCTAACATGCAACATAAAGAAGCATGTTATGCTTACGGATTAGTAATGTTCGCTTCTCACCAAAGTGAGAACAAGAACATTGGGCTACAACTATTAAACAAAACGTTCCCACAAGTGACGGAGTCGGTAATTGGGGTAAAAAAATGAGGTTTTTAGATTGTTACGGGACTGTTGGACATTACGTAACCCTCGTCCCTTTGACGACGTTACAACACGCTGTCTTATCAACGGCCATAACGGTTATGTTCCACAAGACCAAGGATGGGAAGTAGTCCTAGTAAAACCAGAATGCATGACTTGTTTCTGGACGTATGAATTACGTGTCTTTATTGCCTTTGCTGAACGACTTGTGTACTAGCTAGAATTATCTTCACAACCATCTTGTATCAAATTTATTGTGTGCTATATTTCATGCTATATGTAAAATAAGCGGTATTGTAAGTTTGTAAAATATTGTGTAAAAGTTTGAACGCGAAATATTATTATAATCAGTTTTTCATATAGAATTATAGTAGTTGAATTGTATATTAGCTACTAAGTATGAACTTAACGGGTAGGTACTACTCGAATTTAAACTTATAAAACGCTAATATGAAGAAAAAGCTATTATAAATAAGTTCATATTATGCTACGAAATACTATTAACTACTCTTAATATTCTGTATGATTAACTTGTTCCATTTGACTATTTTGAAGGAAATGGCACCGACTACTCGACAAACCGTGAATATGAATGAAGAGGAATTCCGTACTTTTCTAGCTTCAAACATAGCCGCAGTACAGGCTGCGCTACATACCAACAATAACCTTGGATCTAGCAGTACAGGAAATCGTGTAGGATGCACCTACAAAGAATTCACTGCCTGCAAACCTTTGGAATTTGATGGAACCGAAGGACCGATCGGATTGAAACGATGGACCGAGAAGGTCGAATCAGTGTTTGCCATAAGTAAGTGTACTGAAGAGGACAAAGTGAAGTACGCTACGCATACCTTCACAGGTTCTGCGTTAACATGGTGGAATACCTATCTAGAGCAAGTGGGACAAGACGATGCGTACGCACTACCGTGGTCAGCATTCAAGCACTTGATGAACGAGAAGTACCGTCCCAGAACCGAGGTCAATAAGCTCAAGACAGAACTTAGAGGGTTACGAACCCAAGGATTTGATATTTCCATGTACGAAAGACGATTCACAGAATTGTGCCTATTGTGTCCAGGAGCGTTCGAAGATGAGGAAGAGAAGATCGACGCGTTTGTGAAAGGATTACCGGAAAGAATCCAAGATGATATAAGTTCACATGAGCCCACCTCCATACAACAGGCATGTAGAATGGTTCACAAACTAGTGAACCAGATTGAGGAAAGAATTAAAGAACAGACGGCTGAAGAGGCCAATGTGAAGCAAGTCAAAAGAAAGTTGGAGGAAAACGGCGATAAGAATCACCAATACAACAACAACAGCAATTACAATAATAATCGCAACAATTATCCCAACAATCGCAACATTAATCGCAACTACAACAAACGGCCCAACAACAACAACAACAGCAACAGCAACTACAACAATCATCCCAACAACTATAACAACCGCAACAACAACAACAATCAGAAGCAGCTATGCCAAAGGTGTGAAAAGTATCACTCGGGGTTCTGCACCAAATTTTGTAACAAGTGTAAAAGAAATGGTCATAGCGCGGCGAAGTGTGAGGTCTACGGACCAGGGGTTAATATAACGAAAGGAACACATGGTGTCGGAACGAGTAATGGCGGAGCAAGTAGTGTCAGAGCAAGTTATGCCAATGTAGTTTGTTATAAATGTTGGAAACCGGGCCACATTATTAGAAATTGCCCGAACCAGGAGAACAAGAATGGACAAGGCCGCGGAAGAGTTTTCAATATTAGTGCGGCAGAGGCACAGGAAGACCCGGAGCTTGTTACGGGTACGTTTCTTATTGACAATAAATCTGCTTACGTTTTATTTGATTCGGGTGCGGATATAAGCTATATGAGTAGAGATTTTTGTACTAAATTAAGTTGTCCATTGACGCCGTTGGATAGTAAATTTTTACTCGAATTAGCAAACGGTAAATTAATTTCAGCAGATAATATATGCCAGAATCGAGAAATTAAACTGAGTAGCGAAATATTTAAGATTGATTTGATACCAGTAGAGTTAGGGAGTTTTGATGTAATAGTTGGCATGGACTGGCTGAAGAAGGTGAAAGCAGAGATCGTATGTTATAAAAATGCAATTCGCATTGTACGAGAAGAAGGAGAACCCTTAATGGTGTACGAAGAAAAGGGAAACATGAAGCTACATCTTATTAGTAATTTGAAGGCACAAAAACTAATAAGAAAAGGTTGCTATGCTGTTCTAGCACACGTCGAGAAAGTACAAACTGAAGAAAAGAGCATCAATGATGTTCCCATTGCCAAAGAATTTCCCGATGTATTTCTGAAAGAATTACCGGGATTACCCCCACATCGATCCGTTGAATTTCAAATAGATCTTGTACCAGGAGCTGCACCAATAGCTCGTGCCCCTTACAGACTCGCACCCAGCGAGATGAAAGAACTGCAAAGCCAATTACAAGAACTTTTAGAGCGTGGTTTCATTCGACAAAGCACATCACCGTGGGGAGCTCCTATTTTGTTTGTCAAGAAGAAGGATGGTACATTTAGGTTGTGTATTGACTACAGAGAGTTGAACAAACTTACCATCAAAAACCGTTATCCACTGCCGAGAATTGACGACTTATTTGATCAACTACAAGGCTCGTCGGTTTATTCGAAGATCGATTTACGTTCTGGATATCATCAAATGCGAGTAAAGGAGGATGATATTCCAAAAACTGCTTTTAGGACGCGTTATGGTCATTACGAGTTTATGGTTATGCCGTTTGGATTGACTAACGCACCAGCTGTGTTCATGGACCTTATGAACCGAGTGTGTGGGCCATATCTTGACAAGTTTTTCATTGTTTTCATCGATGACATACTTATTTACTCAAAGAATGATCAAGAGCACGAAGAACATTTGAGAAAAGTGCTAGAAGTATTGAGGAAAGAAAAACTGTACGCTAAGTTTTCAAAGTGTGCATTTTGGTTGGAAGAAGTTCAATTCCTCGGTCACATAGTGAACAAAGAAGGTATCCAGGTGGAACCGGCAAAGATCGAAATCGTTGAAAAGTGGGAAACCCCAAAAACTCCGAAGCATATACGTTAATTTTTAGGATTGGCTGGTTACTACAGAAGATTCATCCAAGATTTCTCCAAAATAGCAAAACCCTTGACTGCATTAACGCATAAAGGGAAGAAATTTGAATGGAAGGATGAACAAGAGAAGGCATTTCAATTATTGAAGAAAAAGCTAACTACGACACCTATATTGTCATTGCCTGAAGGGAATGATGATTTTGTGATTTATTGTGACGCATCAAAGCAAGGTCTTGGTTGTGTATTAATGCAACGGACGAAGGTGATTGCTTATGCGTCTAGACAATTGAAGATTCAGGAGCAAAATTATACGACGCATGATTTGGAATTAGGCGCGGTTGTTTTTGCATTAAAGACTTTGAGGCACTACTTATATGGGGTCAAAAGTATTATATATACCGACCACAAAAGTCTTCAACACATATTTAATCAGAAACAACTGAATATGAGGCAGCGTAGGTGGATTGAATTGTTGAATGATTACGACTTTGAGATTCGTTACCACTCGGGGAAGGCAAATGTGGTAGCCGACGCCTTGAGCAGAAAGGACAGAGAACCCATTCGAGTAAAATCTATGAATATAATGATTCACACTAACCTTACTACTCAAATAAAGGAGGCGCAACAAGGAGTTTTAAAAGAGGGAAATTTAAAGGATGAAATACCCAAAGGATCGGAGAAGCATCTTAATATTCGGGAAGACGGAACCCGGTATAGGGCTGAAAGAATTTGGGTACCAAAATTTGGAGATATGAGAGAAATGGTACTTAGAGAAGCTCATAAAACCAGATACTCAATACATCCTGGAACGGGGAAGATGTACAAGGATCTTAAGAAACATTTTTGGTGGCCAGGTATGAAAGCCGATATTGCTAAATATGTAGGAGAATGTTTGACGTGTTCTAAGGTCAAAGCTGAACATCAGAAACCATCAGGTCTACTACAACAACCTGAAATCCCGGAATGGAAATGGGAAAACATTACCATGGATTTCATTACTAAATTGCCAAGGACTGCAAGTGGTTATGATACTATTTGGGTAATAGTTGATCGTCTCACCAAGTCAGCACACTTCCTGCCAATAAGAGAAGATGACAAGATGGAGAAGTTAGCATGACTGTATTTGAAGGAAGTCGTCTCCAGACATGGAATACCAATCTCTATTATCTCTGATAGGGATGGCAGATTTATTTCAAGATTCTGGCAGACATTACAGCAAGCATTGGGAACTCGTCTAGACATGAGTACTGCCTATCATCCACAAACTGATGGGTAGAGCGAAAGGACGATACAAACGCTTGAAGACATGCTACGAGCTTATGTTATTGATTTCGGAAACAGTTGGGATCGACATCTACCGTTAGCAGAATTTTCCTACAACAATAGCTACCATTCAAGCATTGAGATGGCGCCGTTTGAAGCACTTTATGGTAGAAAGTGCAGGTCTCCGATTTGTTGGAGTGAAGTAGGGGATAGATAGATTACAGGTCCGGAGATAATACAAGAAACTACCGAGAAAATCATCCAAATTCAACAAAGATTGAAAACCGCCCAGAGTCGACAAAAGAGCTACGCGGACAGTAAAAGAAAAGATATAGAGTTTGAAATTGGAGAAATGGTCATGCTTAAGGTTTCACCTTGGAAAGGCGTTGTTCGATTTGGTAAACGGGGGAAACTAAATCCAAGGTACATTGGACCATTCAAGATTATAGATCGTGTCGGACCAGTAGCTTACCAACTGGAGCTACCTCAATAACTCGCGGCTGTACATAACACTTTCCATGTCTCAAATTTGAAGAAATGTTTTTCTAAAGAAGATCTCACTATTTCGTTGGACGAAATCCAAATCAATGAAAAACTTCAATTCATTGAAGAACCCGTCGAAATAATGGATCGTGAGGTTAAGAGACTTAAGCAAAACAAGATACCGATTGTTAAGGTTCGATGGAATGCTCGTAGAGGACCCGAGTTCAACTGGGAGCATGAAGATCAGATGAAGAAGAAATACCCGCATTTATTTCCAGAAGATACGTCAACACCTCCAACTGCTTAAAATTTCGGGACGAAATTTATTTAACGGGTAGGTACTGTAGTGACCCGAACTTTTCCATATTTATATATATATTAAATGAAATTGTTATTTACATGATTAAGTGTTTCCAACATGTTAAGCAATTAAACTTGTTAAGACTTGATTAATTGAAATAGGTTTCATATAGACAATTGACCAGCCAAGTTGACCGGTGATTCACGAACGTTAAAACTTGTAAAAACTATACGATGACATATATATGGTTATATATATAGTTAACATGATTTTATTATAAGTATGTATCTCATTAGATATTTTAACAATGAGTTATATACATAAAAATGAGACTATTAATTTAAGAAACTCGAAAACGATATATATAACGATTATCGTTGTAACAACGTCTTACTAGGTACATATGAATCATATTAAGATATTGATACACTTGGTTAATTATGTTAAATGATAAGTAAATATATTATTAAGTGTATTAACAATGAAATACATATGTAAAAATAAGACTACTAACTTAATGATTTCGAAACGAGACATATATGTAACGATTATCGTTGTAACGGCATTTAACTGTATATATATCATACTAAGATATATTATATATCATAATATCATGATAATATAACAATTTAATATCTCATTTGTTATAATAAACAATGGGTTAACAACATTCAACAAGATCGTTAACCTAAAGGTTTCAAAACAACATTTACATGTAACGACTAACGATGACTTAACGAATCAGTTAAAATGTATATACATGTAGTGTTTTAATATGTATTCACACACTTTTGAAAGACTTAAAGACACTTATCAAAATACTTCTACTTAACAAAAATGCTTACAATTACATCCTCGTTCAGTTTCATCAATAATTCTACTCGTATGCACCTGTATTCGTACTCGTACAATACACAGCTTTTAGATGTATGTACTATTGGTATATACACTCCAATGATCAGCTCTTAGCAGCCCATGTGAGTCACCTAACACATGTGGGAACCATCATTTGGCAACTAGCATGAAATATCTCATAAAATAACAAAAATATGAGTAATCATTCATGACTTATTTACATGAAAACAAAATTACATATCCTTTATATCTAATCCATACACCAACGACCAAAAACACCTACAAACACTTTCATTCTTCAATTTTATTCATCTAATTGATCTCTCTCAAGTTCTATCTTCAAGTTCTAAGTGTTCTTCATAAATTCCAAAAGTTCTAGTTTCATAAAATCAAGAATACTTCCAAGATTGCAAGTTTACTTCCAAGTTTTCTAAATCCATTCCAAGTAATCATCCAAGATCAAGAAACCTTTGTTACTTACAGTAGGTTATGTTTCTAATACAAGGTAATAATCATATTAAAACTTTAATTCAATTTCTATAACTATAACAATCTTATTTCGAGTGGAAATCTTACTTGAAATTGTTTTCGTGTCATGATTCTGCTTCAAGAACTTTCAAGCCATCCAAGGATCCTTTAAAGATAGATCTATTTTTCTCATTTCCAGTAGGTTTATCCAAGGAACTTGAGGTAGTAATGATGTTTATAACATCATTCGATTTATACATATAAAGCTATCTTATTCGAAGGTTTAAACTTGTAATCACTAGAACATAGTTTAGTTAATTCTAAACTTGTTCGCAAATAAAAGTTAATCCTTCTAACTTGACTTTTAAAATCAACTAAACACATGTTCTATATCTATATTATATGCTAACTTAATGATTTAAAACCTGGAAACACGAAAAACACCGTAAAACCGGATTTACGCCGTCGTAGCAACACCGCGGGCTGTTTTGGGTTAGTTAATTAAAAACTATGATAAACTTTGATTTAAAAGTTGTTATTCTGGGAAAATGATTTTTATTATGAACATGAAACTATATCCAAAAATTATGGTTAAACTCAAAGTGGAAGTATGTTTTCTAAAATGGTCATCTAGACGTCGTTCTTTCGACTGAAATGACTACCTTTAAAAAATGACTTGTAACTTATTTTTCCGACTATAAACCTATAATTTTTCTATTTAGATTCATAAAATAGAGTTAAATATGAAACCACAGCAATTTGATTCACTCAAAACGGATTTAAAATGAAGAAGTTATGGGTAAAACAAGATTGGATAATTTTTCTCATTTTAGCTACGTGAAAATTGGTAACAAATCTATTCCAACCATAACTTAATCAACTTGTATTGTATATTATGTAATCTTGAGATACCATAGACACGTATACAATGTTTCAACCTATCATGTCGACACATCTATATATATTTCGGAACAACCATAGACACTCTATATGTGAATGTTGGAGTTAGCTATACAGGGTTGAGGTTGATTCCAAAATATATATAGTTTGAGTTGTGATCAATACTGAGATACGTATACACTGGGTCGTGGATTGATTCAAGATAATATTTATCGATTTATTTCTGTACATCTAATTGTGGACAACTAGTTGTAGGTTACTAACGAGGACAGCTGACTTAATAAACTTAAAACATCAAAATATATTAAAAGTGTTGTAAATATATTTTAAACATACTTTGATATATATGTATATATTGTTATAGGTTCGTGAATCAACCAGTAGCCAAGTCTTACTTCCCGACGAAGTAAAAATCTGTGAAAGTGAGTTATAGTCCCACTTTTAAAATCTAATATTTTTGGGATGAGAATACATGCAGGTTTTATAAATGATTTACAAAATAGACACAAGTACGTGAAACTACATTCTATGGTTGAATTATCGAAATTGAATATGCCCCTTTTTATTAAGTCTGGTAATCTAAGAATTAGGGAACAGACACCCTAATTGACGCGAATCCTAAAGATAGATCTATTGGGCCTAACAAACCCCATCCAAAGTACCGGATGCTTTAGTACTTCGAAATTTATATCATATCCGAAGGGTGTCCCGGAATGATGGGGATATTCTTATATATGCATCTTGTTAATGTCGGTTACCAGGTGTTCACCATATGAATGATTTTTATCTCTATGTATGGGATGTATATTGAAATATGAAATCTTGTGGTCTATTGTTACGATTTGATATATATAGGTTAAACCTATAACTCACCAACATTTTTGTTGACGTTTTAAGCATGTTTATTCTAAGGTGATTATTAAGAGCTTCCGCTGTCGCATACTTAAATAAGGATGAGATTTGGAGTCCATGCTTGTATGATATTGTGTAAAAACTGCATTCAAGAAACTTATTTTGTTGTAACATATTTGTATTGTAAACCATTATGTAATGGTCGTGTGTAAACAGGATATTTTAGATTATCATTATTTGATAATCTACGTAAAGCTTTTTAAACCTTTATTGATGAAATAAAGGTTATGGTTTGTTTTAAAATGAATGCAGTCTTTGAAAAACGTCTCATATAGAGGTCAAAACCTCGCAACGAAATCAATTAATATGGAACGTTTTTAATCAATAAGAACGGGACATTTCACTGGTAGTGCCCTCACATGAGCACGCTTAACTGTAGAATTCTCATGAGATCTGCTGCGCTTGTGGTTCCAAAACGCGTCATGCTAGGAAAGGTCTCCACACCCTTATAAGGCATGCTTCATTCCGCTCTCCAACCGATGTGGGATGGATGTAACACGAATGTTACAATCCTCCCCCTAATGGGACACAGCGTCCTCGCTGTGCACGTTTGGTTTGGGGCCTGGCTCTGATACCATCTGTCACATCCCAGTCCAGGTAACACGTTCCCCGAAGCATGATATTGTCCGATTTGCCCGTAGGCGCACGGATTTTCCTTGGCAACCACACACAACGAGCACTTTCCCAGGAGGTCACCTATCCTGGTAGTGCCCTCGCATGAGTACGCTTAACTGCAGAGTTCTCATGGGATCTGCTGCGCTTGTGGTTCCAAAACGCGTCATGCTAGGAAAGGTCTCCACACCCTTATAAGACATGCTTCGTTCCCCTCTCCAACCGATGTGGGACGGATGTAACACGAATGTTACAGTGGTGAAATGGAGCGTTGTCATAAGAGTTTCATGAGGACTAAACCTCCGATGTATGATGGGAAAACGGATCCTTTGGTTAGCACAACATGGATCTCGGATGTCGAAGGGTGTTTTCGCACTATTGATTGCCCTCCCGAGAAGAGGACACGACTCGCTACTAGCTTGTTGCGGGGTAGGGCGAAAGATTGGTTGAACGGTAAAATTGATATTGTTGGTGGTGAAGCGTTTATGGCATTATCGTGGGACGATTTTAAGAAGGAATTCTTCGAGGAGTTCCGGACACTAGCTGATTTGTCGGATGTACGTAATGAGTTGTGAGATTTGCAACAGGGTTCTATGGATTTGAATACTCTAAAGATGACCTTTATGGCGAAGGCTCGTTTTTGCCCGGAGTATATGGGGAATGATCGTATGTTGATGGAAGATTTCTATCGAATCTTGAATGATGATTTGAAGAACAAAATTAGCAGAGGTCAAGCGAAGTCGTTCGCAGAGTTATTCGCAGTGGCTAGGGGTTTCAAATCGTATACGCGATCAAAAGTTGGTGAACCTTCAAGTAAGAGAAGGGTTGATTCGTATGTCACTCCAATTGTGACGGGTGGTACATGGACGAGTATATCAGATTCTAGTGCGTCTAGATGTTACAATTGTGACGTGAGGGGTCACAAGTCTTGGGAATGTTCAGTGTCAAAGGGTGATGGCACGGTGTGCTTCAATTGCCAAGAAGAAGGACATCGTAAGTCGGAGTGTCCTGAATTAGCGGAGACGGGTGCGGTGAGAAGATGTTAAGGTACTTTTCGTTTTAATAAATATGTCCTTTGATTATTTATTATGTGCCAATGAGTTCGGGTTTGATAAATGTGTGGTGTTGTGCATGTTATTGTTATGGGTGACACTAATAATGGAATTACCCTATGGTGGTGTATGGATTGACGGAGGAAGGGCGTAAGACTTGGTGTGACCAAGAATTCCTTAGTGTTGGAAAATGTTTCTACCAAGCCATGGGTATGGGATTTGGTGTTCGGTCGTTAAACGCGTGTTTGCTTTCGTGTTGAAGTTGATGAACCATGAGGTTCGACGGGTGGATAAAACCCTAAAGATCGAGTGGTTGATCTCGATGTGTATTGGTAATGGAGTCTACGTGACGCGATGTTAGGTGCCTCTTTCATACCTACTAGCGTGGTATTCGACTCCGATGGTGTTGCAGTTACATTGTACTTAGGGTACCGGAGAGAAACCCTTAGGTTCATGAGTGACTAGGTGGAAATTTGACAAGCTAGAGCAATCGGAGGATTGCAAGATTAAAGTTTGTGTAATTTGTGGTGAACTCTTCATTCGAAGTGTTTAAGGATAGGTTAAAATCCTTCGTGTGCTCAAGGTTAGAGCAAGGTATTGTGATGTGGTTATGAAACGGAGTTCTAAGTGGGGGAGTTTGAACTCTCGTACGAAGAAGTTCTAGTGTATTGATAGTGGACGATGCTCGTATGGATTCAGAGCTAGTGTTGAGACCTACGTTGGTCGATTGTGGTAAAAGTACGATTTCGAATCAATTGTACTTAGGGTTTGGATTTAAATTATCACCGAGGTGGTAATGTGGTGAATCTCGTTGAGAGATAATGGATGTGTTTGACGAGCAAGGTGAGATCCCTCGGTTAAGGGATGTGTGTGTCGGATTCTCTTCTAGAGAATTATTGTTTTTGTGCCTATGTGCGATATAGGTGGTTCTTGCTCGATTGTGGTGGCGTTGTGTACACATACGTGTGATGCGTGTGCAAGGATTTCCAAGTGAGTGGAATGTTCCTAAGTATGAGTATATACTTGTTGTTCGAGGTAGATGGTTGGTGTATTCCATTAGGATTCACTATGGTGTAGCAGGGCGCGATGTTACACTACTCGTTGTGATCGAGGCCAAAAGAGCGTGTGTTGATGGTTAGTGTATTCCGTTAGGATTCACTATGGTGTAGCAGTGCGCGATGTTACACTACTCGTTGTGTGAGGCCAGAAGAGCGTGTGTGATTGGCGGGTTATGACCGTTGACTTGGTCCGCTAACTTCACCTTGGGAGAAGTGTTATGTCGGTATGGTATAACGTTATCAGGAAATGCGAGTACCGATGGAGAATGGGAGTACCATTCCTGTGTTGAGATTTGGGAAGTGAGTCGCGTGTAGTTCGGATTCACAATGACACGTGTGGATGCGGTCATTCTATTGGGATAGTGACTCTCGTGTAGTTCGGATTCACTAAGGCGCGTGTAGTTCGGCCAATCCCGATTATTGTTGCGGTAGAGGTGGTGAGTCGTGTGTGGTGCAGATTCACTAAGGCGCGTGTAGTTTCGGCCAGCCTTCATGTGGTTAGTATTGAGAACTATTGGTTGTTTTATACGCCTCATGGTGGGGTCATGAGGACCATGATGTGTGATTAGTGATGCGATAGCCGTGTTTCGCTCACATATTGTTACGGGTGTGACAATAGTCGATTTTGTACACCTTGGGATTAGCGTTGACATAGTCGTTTTGGGCGCTATTGGCTTTAGCCGTTTGCTTATGATGTTACGATAGTTGCGTATTAGTCGTATTGCGCACTACAAGGGATGTTAAGTGCTAAGTGTTATCCGTAAGGAATCGTTTTGTTCGGTCTTCATCGTTCGGGTTGTTGACCTTAGGTTAAGACTTGGTTGCTATTAGCATTGTACTTGGCAATGGTACGCTAAGGGATTGATATCTCGGTAAGAGATTGGTTGAGTTTTTCCTGATGTGAGGGATTGAGCAAGTTTTAGTGCTCGGATTTGATAAGTCGCGGATGACGATTTAGTGTTAAAGGTGATTCATTGGGAAGAATTGCCTAGAGGAATTTGGAAGAAACGCGTAATGTTTCCTTGGACGCTAAGCGTTGTAGTAGTTTTCGGATGTTGTGTGCGATGCATGTCTTGAAATGCGTGTACGTGGGTACCTTGACCAACTCCAGGTCCAATAGAAGCAAGCCCTACAGCCAATCCAGCAGCAATGTCTAAAAGAGGTAATATATATATGTGTGTGTGTGTGTATATATATATATATATACACACACACACACACACACACACATATATATATATATATATATATATATATATATATATATATATATATATATATATATATATATATATATATATATATATATATATATATATATATATATATATATATATATATAACGGGATCAGTCTGGATTGGTGCCCTAAATGAAGGGAAATCTATAAAAAATTAGCATTTTGCCCAGATAGAACTTTTTAAGGGCTGAGTGCCGGTGAAATGCTTTTTGAGACTTACCCCACTCAATGGAAATTGATTTAGGCAAGATCCCACATCCAAGAGTCTAATTCTGATTCTGCTTCCACTCTTATCAGGAGGCCACCAAACCAAAGGGGAGGTATTTGTACTTAGTAAGTGGAATAATCCTCGAGATTAACGATAAATGTGGTGGAAGTAGGAAGTCGTATTGGAATGTTTGTCAGAGGACCTTTGAGTGTTGGCCCGATTGGTTAAGTGATGGAGATAACGGGGACGTGATCTAGTTTAAGTGGGGGAGAGTTGTAAGACCCTGTTTCCTTTTTCAGCTATATGGGACGCCGTCCAATTTGGCGGACGCCATCCATTAAAGGAGAGTGGGACACCGTCCAATATTTGGGATGTCGTCCAAATGTACTGACGGGCCAGCCGTGTAACTTGTTTTAAAAGGGCATTTTGGTCAATTCACTTGGGTGTCGGTTTAAAGCCTTCAAAGCTGATCCATTGGCTATTTGTGGATCTCATTCACCCACACAAACACTCTCATCCATATCTAGGGAGAGAGAGAAAGAGTTTAGAGAGAGAGAGAGAGAGCTTGATTTGGAGAAGAAGGAGTCGGATTCTCACCAAAGCTCGGGTTTTAAAGCTATTCATCTCGTTCTTGGCTACGTTGTGGTTGTATTGGTAAGTTCTAACTCCGAATTTCATTGTTTGAGTTGATGATTCAAAGTTAGTGTTTGAACTTAAAATGTTGAGAAACCCATTTAAACTCATGAAGTGAGTTTAATGATGTTAGTAATCGGGTTTATTGTTGTTGTTGGCGGGTTTTGGGTTGGAAACCGACTTGGCCATGATTTAGGATTTGAAATTGGGTATAATCACTAGTGTTAGTTATTTTGGAAGTGTTGGAACCCATTTGGGGGTATTTGGTTGATTAATTTTGAAATGGGTCAAAATTAGGGTTTGTATGTCAATTTGGGCAAGATAAGTATTTAACACTTGTGTTCGAGTTTAATTGGGATATTAGGACCATTTTCACTTGTGTTAGTGATTATTGGTTAGTTTGGGCGCGGTTTCTGCTTGGAAGTGCAATTGGGTCGAAATTGCACTAAGTATCAATTGGGTTGGTTTGTAAGTCCACCCTAATTGTGTTGTTTGTATTGTGATAATGGAATAGGTACTTTCCATTGACGTGTTGCGGATTTGTTCGATTGTATTCTTTAAGACGACAAGGTGAGTGTTAATATCCTATGTGCCTATGTATGTGTAGGATGGGTGCAGGTCGGGTGAAGTGGTTCTCGGTTATAGAGCTCACTTCACATATAGGTGGATTTGATGGACTTGTGTAATAGGTCCAATTGGCACGGTTGTGCATTTTTGTTGACCACCTTTGGCGAGGTGCACACTTTGTGTGTACGTTATCACATACGCTTGTGATGTGGATTATATAACCCCAATGGCGAAGGGTTGATAATGAGTTGTGATTGGATAACCCCGATGATGTGAATTTGTATAATCCCGGGACCGTGGGTTTTGATTTGGGAAGTGAATCACGTGTGGATGCGGATTCACGATGACGCGTGTAGTTCAGTCATCTTATTGGGGTAGTAGTCTGGTGTAGATGCGGATTTACTAAGGCTCGTGTAGTTCGGCCAACCTCGATGTGTCGTGGTATTGAAGATAGTAGTCTCGTGTGGATGCAGATTTACTAAGGCGCGTGTAGTTCGGCCAATCTTCATTTTGGTATTTGGTAGTTGTTTTCGGTATTGGGTTAAAGGGTTAACCTTGGGTGGTTTATGCTTTGTTACATATATATATATATATATATATATATATATATATATATATATATATATATATATATATATATATATATATATATATATATATATATATATATATATATATATATATATATATATATATATATATATATATATATATAGGGGCATGATCAATGGGGAAGTAACCAATCGGGGGGAAGCAAAAAAAAAAAATTCGTTTTTTTGAATTTTTTTTTCCGGCATCAAGATCACACGAAAATATGAACATTTAGAAGAGACACTTCGGGATGAATGTTATTATTTAGGCGGGAAAACGATCGACAAAAATAACATTCAAGATAATATTGTTCGCGAAGAATATGAACGTTTTTTTTCTTCATGTTTTGTGAAGTAAAATTTAGCCCAATTTAGAGTTTAGGGTTTAAGGTTTGGTGTTTTGGGTTTATTCCATAAACCCAAAACACCAAACCCTAAACCCTAAACCCTAAACCCTAAACTCTAAACCGTTCGTGTTAAAAATTCAATCTAAATCCTAAATCTAAACCCTAAATCTAAACCCTAAACCTAAATTTCTAAACCCTAATATCTAATCCCTATAAATTCTAATATCTAAACCCTAATATCTAAACCCCAATAGCTAAAACCTCAAAATACGCCCGAAAAACACGATAATTGTTATATATTACTTCTTTGAGCGTTTTCCCGCCAAAATAAAAACATTTATCACAAAGTGTCTCTACTAAATGTTCATATTTTCATCTCATCTATAATGTTCGTGAACAAAGTTTTTTCAAAAAACGAAAAAAAAAAAATTTTGCTTCCCCCCGCTTCCCCCCGAATGGTTACTTCCCTCTTGATCCTACCACTATATATATATATATATATATATATATATATATATATATATATATATATATATATATATATATATATATATATATATTCTCGTATTGTTGTGATGTAGCTAACCCTCCGGGTGTAGCTTGATGGCGTTGTACATATCGTTGTTGGTGTACTTACATTGTTGATATTACTAGCTTGTTGTATAGCGATCGTACGGTATGTTTAGTTTTGCTAGCCTTTATGCTTGGATGCTCCGGTATGTGCTATTTTATTATTGGTGTAGTGTGTCCATTTTATGTATATATATGTATGTAGTATATTCTAACTCACTAAGCATTAGCTTACCCTCTTGTTGTTTACATTTTTTATAGATTTGCGTGGAGGCGGTGGCTCGGGTAAGCATGGGGACTAGTGGACTTGCGTAGTTGCTTAGAAGAGATGCTTTTGGATTTGATTAGGATTGGGTAGCGTATCCCCAATCACCATGCCCGGTCTTTATTTTTGTGTTAAAACTCACGTGGTCGGAAACTTTTATTTTTGTACGAAAGTTGTAAAACGGCCGATGTAGGCCCGGTATTGTAAAACTTGTTTTATCGTGGGAAATTGTTAGTTTTACTTATAATGACGTGTCTTGATAATTGGTTTCGTTTAAAAGTGTCGGGAAGCGGGTTTTCCGCTCGCGTGTAATTGAAAAACTGATCAGAGATTTTTAGTTCATTTGGACGTCGTCCAAAAGATTTAGACGCCATCCTGTATTTCACTGCTGGACGCCGTCCAGATAACTGGACGCCCTCCATATGCACTGTCTCACAAATTTTTTTTTTTGGTCGTGATTTCGGTATAACGAGGGTTGGGTCGTTACAACTGAGCCAGTTGTTGTTAGTAAACCGAATGGGGAAAAGGAGCCGGGACAGGTGATTGAGAATGTTGTAAAAGTACCGAAAACCGTTGCTTCTAAACCGGTAGTTAACGACTATCAACCACCGCTCCCATTCCCAAGGAAGTAGAGATTGGAGAAGCTAGAGGCAGAAAAGTCCAAGTTCATGGACTTGATTAAAAAAGTCAATATAAATATGCCTTTTATTGATGTGATTGCAGGTATGCCAAAGTATGCAAGGTTTCTTAAGGATTTGCTAACTAACAGGAAGAAGCTGGAGAACGTGTCTTCAGTCAGGTTGAATGCCGTATGCTCAGCGGTAGTTGCAAACAAGCTTCCCGAGAAGCTTGAGGATCCTGGGAGTTTCACCATTCCTTGTTTACTTGGTAATTTAGACTGTGTAATGGCGTTGGCGGATTTGGGGGCTAGCATCAATTTGATGCCTTATTCTATTTATCTAAAGCTAGACCCCGGGGTGTTAAAACCCACTCGTATGGCTATTCAACTAGCTGACTGCTCTATTAAATTCCCCCGTGGAATCATAGAGAACATGCTAGTTAAGACCGGGTCGTGGTTTACCCGACTGATTTTGTGGTGTTGGATATGGAAGTGGATGAACGGATTCCACTTATTTTAGGTCGGCCATTTTTGAATACTGCTAGGTGTATCATCGATGTTTATGTTGACCCTTAGGATAGATGACTTAAGTGCAACATTCTCAATCGACCATGCTTTAAAATACCCTGCGTAAACTGATGATACATGTTATTTTCTTAACACTATGGATGTCCAGTCCGAGTTTTTGCAGGAATTCCCAGAGTTACAGGGTTCAGGAGAATGCTCTTTGGTTGAAATTGATGAGGAGTTGCAGGTTGATGAGGTGGATATTTTGACCGCCTTGATGGAAAACGGCTATGAGCCGACTGAGGATGAGTTCAAGGAACTCGATCGTGATGCTGATTACCGGAGCAAGTCTTCAATTGAAGAACCTCCCGAGTTAGAATTGAAGCCACTTCCAGATCATTTAGATTACGCTTATTTGCAGGAGGAATCTAAGCTCTCGGTAATTATTTCTTCCTCTCTTACTACAGGTCAGAAAACTGAGCTTGTAACCATGCTAAAGGCCAATAAACCGACCATTGTGTGGAAAATTCACGACATCAAGGAGGTTGAACTCCAAATGGAGGATAACTCCAAACCTGTGGTGCAACGTCAAAGTAGGTTGAACTCTCACATGCAAGACGTCGTGAAGAAAGAGATCATTAAGCTCCTCGATGCAGGTCTTATTTACCCGATTTTTGACAGTCCGTGGATAAGTCCGGTACACTGTGTACCTAAGAAAGGTGGTAAGATTGTTACCACCAATGATAAAAATGAGTTAATTTCCACTCGGACTCTCATAGGATGGCGTGTTCGTATTGACTACCGAAAGTTGAACGACACCACACGCAAAGACCACTTCCTGTTACCTTTCATGGACCAAATGCTAGAGAGGTTAGAGGGAAAAAACTTTTATTGTTTTCTTGATGGTTTTTCGGGCTATTTCCAAATTCCTATCTAGCCCGAGGACCAAGAGAAAACCACTTTCACGTGCCCGTATGGAACATTCTCATACCGTCGCATTCCCTTTGGCCTTTGTAATGCTCCGACCACCTTTCAAAGGTGCATGATGGTCATATTCCATGATATGATATAAGATTGCATGGAGGTGTTCATGGATGACTTTTCGGTCTTCGGTGACACTTTTGATTCATGCCTTCTTAATTTAGAAAGGATGTTGGTAAGGTGTGAGAAACCCAATCTTGTGCTCGACTGGGAAAAGTGCCATTTTATGGTACAAGAGGGCATACTCCTCGGGCACAAGATCTCTAAGAATGGTATTGAGATGGATCCCGCGAAGGTAACTGCTATTAAAAACCTTCCACCTCCTACCGATGTCAAGGGTGTTCGAAGTTTTCTCTGGCACGCCGGTTTTTACCGGTGCTTCATTAAGGATTTTTCCAAAATGGCTAACCCGATGAACAAACTCCTCAAAAAGGACACACCTTGGAACTTCTTCGAAGAGTGCCAAAAGGCATTAGAACTTCTTAAGGAGAAACTCATCAATGCACCTATCATAATTGCTCCGAATTGGTCTGTTTCGTTCGAGCTTATGTGTAATGCATCCAATTTCGCTGTTGGTGCTGTTTTGGGCCAAAGGGTCGAGAAACACTTCCGACCCATCTATTATGCAAGCAAGACCTTGCAAGGAGCACAGTTGAATTACACTACCACTGAAAAGGAGCTCCTTGCGGTGGTCTTTTCATTTGATTAGTTCCGGTCCTACTTATTCTTGTCTAAGACTATTGTTTTTATGGACCATTCGAATTTAAAGTACCTATTCTCAAAATCGGATGCCAAACCTCGATTGCATAGATTGATCTTGCTTTTACAAGAATTCGATATCGAGATCCAGGATAAGAAAGGTGCTGAAAATCTTGCGGTCGACCACTTGTCTAGACTCGAGAATCCAAATCTCAAAGTCCTTCATGAGTCGAGTATTCATGATGATTTTCCTGACGAGTATCTCATGAAGATGGACAAGGTGGATGAGCCATGGTATGTGGATATTGATAACCACCTTGTGGGAAAATTCTTGGAGAAAGGTTGGTCACATCACAAGAGGAAGAAATTCTTTAGTGGCCTCAAGTACTATTTCTAGGAGGACCCTTATCTTTTTAGGCGATGTCCCGATGGGATGATTCGCCGATGTGTTTCCGGAGAGGAGTGCACGCGCATTCTTATCTAATGTCATCATGGACCTACGGGTGGGCATTATGGTCCCCAAGTTACGGGACGAAAAGTCTATGAGGCCGATTTTTATTGGCCTACTATCTTCAAGGATGCCAACCAAATATGTCAATCGTGCGATTCATGCCAACGGGTAGGTCAAATCACCCAACGAGATGAGATGCCTCAAACAGTTATCCAAGTTTGCGATGTTTTTGATATATGGGGGATTGACTTCATGGGCCCGTTCCCGAAATCTAATAATAAGCTCTACATTATTGTTACCATCGATTATGTTTCGAAATAGGTCAAAGCGCAAGCTTTGCCCACTAATGATGCACGGGTTGTAGTTTCATTTCTTAAACAACTCTTTTCTCGGTTTGGTGCCCCGAAAGCTCTAATTAGTGATCGAGGAACTCATTTTTGCAATGCCCAACTTGAAAAGGTGTTGAAACGATATGGGGTAACTCATAAAGTTTCTACATCTTACCATCCTCAAACGAATGGGCAAGTCGAAAACACCAATCGAGCTTTAAAGAGGATTCTTGAAAATACGGTTGGATCTAATCCAAAGGAGTAGTCATTCAAGCTTGATGATGCCTTATAGGCATTTAGAACGGCGTACAAGACGTCAACCGGAACCACCCCTTTCCGTTTACTCTATGGTAAAGCTTGTCATCTTCCCGTGGAGATTGAGCATAAAGCTTTTTGGGCTCTCAAAACGAGTAATCTCTATCTTAAGGAGGCGGGTCGCCTTCGTTTGAGCCAGTTGAATGAGTTGGAAGAGTTGAGGTTTGAAGCCTATGAGAATTCGTTGATTAGTAAAGAAAGGACAAAGAAGTGGCACGATAGTCATTTGATGGATCCCAAGGAATTTAAGGAAGGGGATCGTGTGCTTCTTTTCAATTTGCGTTTTCGTTTGTTTCCCGGAAAGTTGAAATCGAAGTGGTCGGGACCATTTGTTGTTTGTAAGGTATTTTCCCATGGAGTTGTTGATTTGGTTAATTCAAAAGGGAAAGAGTTTAAGGTGAACGGTCATTGAATTAAACACTATGTCGATGGACCGCAAGAGGTGGACGATGAGATTAAACTTATCTTTACCTCTAACGATGCGTGATAATCTTGGTTATGTTAATTTGTTGTAGAGTTTTGTATATGTTTTTTATGTTTGCTAGTTTGGTTTGTGCAAAATGATCATCGGGTAATGAATTTGGCTAAGTTAAATATTAAAAATAATTTCCCAGGGGGTGGCGCACCGCTCCATTATCTTGCGCGCCGCTCCATATAAAGTGATTTTGTGCCCGATTGTTTGTGAAAAAAAAATGTGTTTTTCCCATAGTGAAACGGCGCTCCGCTCCATTTTATTGCGCGCTGCTCCATTTAAGGTGAACTAAAGTCCGAAAGTTATTGAATAAAAAGTGAATTTTTTAAAGTAAAACGGTGCGCCACTCAGACATTCTGCGCCCCGCGCGAATTATGCTCGAATTTAAAATCACCCTAAATGGCGCGCCGCTCAGCAATCTGCACCCTGCACAATTTTTATTTATTACGGCGCCCCGCGCCAACAGTTGAGCACCGTGCAGGCAACACTGTGTTTGATTCTGCCCTGTTTTGTTTAAAATCACTTGGTTGAACCCGTTTGGAACAAGACCCGATCAGTTTTTATACCCTTTTTGGGTTACTTTGCAGCCATAAAACACACACTTACATACTATTTGCTCTACACACTCCAATTTCTCTCAAAGCCCTTAAATTTTATCATCTAATTTCTCACTAATCTTTACTTCTTTTCTTCAATTAATGGCGAATAAGGTCCGATTTTACTTCTCATTTTCTTATATTCTTCTAATTATGTGCTTATTTGTGTTAATTTCATGATTTAGTTTTGAATTGGTGTGGGGTTGTCTAATTAGATATGTATGCTTAATCTTTGTATGAATTGGGTTTGATTATAATGAGTATGCTTAAGGTTCATGTCTTTATTGTGTTATTATAGTATGATGATGATTTTAGGGTTTTTAAATTGTTAAATCCGAATTATTTGAGTTCTATTGGAGGTTTTTGGTTATGAAAAGAGTTTTTATTTGATAATAGAAGTTGTTTTTGAGATAAGTGTGGGGTGGTCTTCATATGGCCGGGTCATTGGGTTTTGGTTTGATATTTGATGGCATGAGTAGAACTAATGATTGTTAGTAAGTTGTTTTGCCATGGTTTTTGTATTGGTGGAGTTATTGATGGATTGTTTAATGGTTGAGATTGTTTTCATGTCTAAACTTCTTAAAAGTTAAAATTCAACGTAATTTGGTTTGGATGTTTTGTTTAAGGAATGTCATGATATTGTTACGGTTTTATGGTGGTGTGAGCCCACACTAACATTAATGTTGTTTTGCTTGCTTGGTATTGTTTTGTTTTGTATGCAGAGAACTCGAAGTAGCCAAAATAACCGGGGCACGGCTCGCCCACCACCAAATAATCCAGCTATTTGGCTTGAGGCGGTTGCTTCTAGTAAGGATTATGCGGATAAGTATGCGATTCTTAGCTGTAGGCCAGTGGGGGTAACCCCGAATCTTGATTATACTGCTCTTGAACAAGCGGGACCGGGGCTTAAAAGATCGATCACTAGTTTGTTATGGCAAAAAGTTGGTGGTGATTTGGTTATTCATCCGTGGGAGCATTTGTTTATGATTGATGATGAGGTTTACATGGAACTTACTCTTGAGTTCTTATCCACCGTCACGTACATGGCAACAAACGATCCGCGTGAGAATAGTTTTCTTCAATTTCATTTAGGAGGACATGAACGATGGTTAAGTAAGATTAATTTAGCAAGTGCTCTAGGTTTGTATCCTGAATTTGAGGCGGATGATATGGGTCGAAATATTTTGTTGAGACAATCAAAAATCTGGGGTGAAGATACTTGGGATTTCCAGAAGTTCTGGAGAGATAATAAGAAACCGGGGGTGTTACATTTTCGATCAAGTTGGAGTTTAGGTTCTGAATTCAAAGATAGAGAGTGTCGTATTCTCTACAAGTTTATTTCCACAATGTTCAACTCAAGAGTGAAGCGTACAAACAAAGTTCAAGTGAAAGACTTGTGGGTTCTTAGTAAGATTAGGAATAAGGAGGTGACTGGTATCCCGGGCATGATTGCCCAATTGTTTGTTGAGGATGCTAAGGTTATTCGGCCTAAAACACCGATGATGGGGGTATTTGGATTACCCGAATTGCTAAAGCTTATAGTATTGACCTAAGTCGTTGCACAGTCCAAACACCTTCTGGGGGCCCGACCGATCTACTTTATTTTAGGGCAGCTGATTGTAGTGATCCGAACTTTTCCATGTTTATATATATTAAATGAAATTATTATGTACATGATTAAGTGTTTCCAACATGTTCAGCAATCAAACTTGTTAAGACTTGATTAATTGAAATAGGTTTCATATAGATAATTGACCACCCAAGTTGACCGGTGATTCACGAATGTTAAAACTTGTAAAAACTATATGATGACATATATATGATTATATATATATAGTTAACATGATATTATGATAAGTAAGTATCTCATTAGGTATTTTAACAATGAGTTATATACATAAAATTGAGTTTATTGAATTAAGAAACTCGAAACGATATATATAACGATTATCGTTATAACAACGTCTTACTAAATACATATGAATCATATAAAGATATTGATACACTATGTTTAATCATGATAAATGATAAGTAAACATGTCATTAAGTGTATTAACAATGAACTACATATGTAAAAACAAGACTACTAACTTAATGATTTCGAAACGAGACATATATGTAACGATTATCGTTGTAACAACATTTAACTGTATATATATCATACTAAGATATATTAATATATCATAATATTATGATAATTTAATAATTTAACATCTCTTTAGATATAATAAACAATGGGTTAACAACATTTAACAAGATCGTTAACCTAAAGGTTTCAAAACAACATTTACATGTAACGACTAACGATGACTTAACGACTCAATTAAAATGTATATACATGTAGTGTTTTAATATGTATTCTTACACTTTTGAAATACTTTAAGACACTTATCAAAATACTTCTACTTAACAAAAATGCTTACAATTACATCCTCGTTCAGTTTCACCAACAATTCTACTCGTATGCACCCGTATTCGTACTCGTACAATACACAGCTTTTAGATGTATGTACTATTGGTATATACACTCCAATGATCAGCTCTTAGCTGTCCATGTGAGTCACCTAACACATGTGGGAACCATCATTTGGCAACTAGCATGAAATATCGCATAAAATTACAAAAATATTAGTAATCATTCATGACTTACTTACAAGTAAACAAAATTACACATCCTTTATATCTAATCCATATATCAACGACCAAAAACACCTACAAACACTTTCATTCTTCAATTTTCTTCATCTAATTGATCTCTCTCAAGTTCTATCTTCAAGTTCTAAGTGTTCTTCATAAATTCTATAAGTTCTAGTTTCATAAAATCAAGAATACTTCCAAGTTTGCTAGCTTACTTCCAATCTTGTAAAGTGATTATCTAACCTCAAGAAATCTTTCTTATTTATAGTAAGATATCTTTCTAATACAAGGTAATACTCAAATTCAAACTTTGATTCAATTTCTATAACTATAACAATCTTATTTCAAGTGGAAATCTTACTTGAACTTGTTTTCGTGTCATGATTCTGCTTCAAGAACTTTTAAGCCATCCAAGGATCCTTTGAAGCTAGATCTATTTTTCTCATTTCCAGTAGGTTTACCTACTAAAAATAAGGTAGTAATGATGTTCATAACATCATTCGATTCATACATATAAAACTATCTTATTCGAAGATTTTAACTTGTAATCACTAGAACATAGTTTAGTTAATTCTAAACTTGTTCGCAAATTAAGTTAATCCTTCTAACTTGACTTTTAAAATCAACTAAACACATGTTCTATATCTATATGATATGCTAACTTAATGATTTAAAGCCTGGAAACACGAAAAACACCGTAAAACCGGACATACGGCGTCGTAGTAACACCGCGGGCTGTTTTGGGTTTGATAATTAAAAACTATGATAAACTATGATTTAAAAGTTGTTCTTCTGAGAAAATGATTTTTCTTATGAACATGAAACTATATCCAAAAATCATGGTTAAACTCAAAGTGGAAGTATGTTTTTCAAAATGGTCATCAAGACGTCGTTCTTTCGACTGAAATGACTACCTCTTACAAAAATGACTTGTAACTTATATTTCCGACTATAAACCTATACTTTTCTATTTAAATTCATAAAATAGAGTTCAATATGAAACCATAGCAATTAAATTCACTCAAAACGGATTTAAAACGAAGAAGTTATGGGTAAAACAAGATTGGATATTTTTTGATTGTTGTAGCTACGAGAAATATTGTAACAATTCTATACAAATCATATCCTAGCTAACTTATATTGTATTATACATGTATTCTAATATATTATGTAATCTTGGGATACCATAGACACGTATGCAAATGTTTTGACATATCATATCGACCCATGTATATATATTATTTGGAACAACCATAGACACTCTATATGCAGTAATGTTTGAGTTAGCTATATAGGGTTGAGGTTGATTCCAAAAATATATATACTTTGAGTTGTGATATAGCCTGAGACGTGTATACACTGGGTCGTGGATTGATTCAAGATAATATATATCGATTTATTTCTGTACATCTAATTGTGGACAACTAGTTGTAGGTTACTAACGAAGACAGCTGACTTAATAAACTTAAAACATTAAAATGTATTAAAAATGTTGTAAATATATATTGAACATACTTTGATATATATGTACATATTTATTATAGGTTCGTGAATCGACCAGTGGCCAAGTCTTACTTCTCGACGAAGTAAAAATCTTTGAAAGTGAGTTATAGTCCCAATTTTAAAATCTAATATTTTGGGATGAGAATACATGCAGTTTTATAAATGTTTTACAAAATAGACGCAAGTAAATGAAACTACATTATATGGGTGAATGATCGAAGCCGAATATGCCCCTTTTGTTTGGTAGCCTAAGAATTAGTAAACCGATCTACTAATTGACGCGAATCCTAAAGATAGATCTATTGGGCCTAACGAACCCCATCCAAAGTACCGGATGCTTTAGTACTTCGAATTCGTTTTTATCATGTCCGAAGGATTTCGCGGAATGATAGGGGATATTCTTATATGCATCTTGTTAATGTCGGTTACCAGGTGTTCACCATATGAATAATTTTTATCTCTATGTATGGGTTGTATATTGAAATATGAAATCTTGTGGTCTATTATTACGATTTGATAAATATATAGGTTAAACCTATAACTCACCAACATTTTTGTTGACGTTTAAAGCATGTTTATTCTCAGGTAATTATTAAGAGCTTTCGCTATTGCATGCTAAAATATGGACAAGATATGGTGTCAGCATGCTTGTATAATATTGTTTAAAACTGCATTCGAGATTTACTTTGTTGTAACATATTAATATTGTAAACCAACATGTATTGGTGGAGTGTATGTGTGATATTTTTAGATTATCATTTCTGATAATCTAGGTGGTGTCCTTTTAATCTTGTCGATAAAATAAAGGTTATGTTTTTTTTTTAAAAACGAATGCAGTCTTTGAAAAACTTCTCATATAGAGGTCAAAACCTCGCAACAAAATCAATTAATATGGAACGTTTATAATCTATATGAATGGGACATTTCAGTTGGTATCCGAGCGTTGGTCTTAGAGAACCAGAAATTTGCATTAGTGTGTCTTATCGAGTTTGTTAGGATACATTAGTGAGTCTGGACTTCGACCGTGTTTTCTTTAAAAATGATTGCTTAACACTTTTGTTTAAAACTATATATTATTAACATGTAAATATTATGTGATATATTAACCTCTTAATGTGTTTGATATTGTCTGATAGATGTCTACCACTAGTACAAATCCCATCGATTCACCTAATAATAATGAAGAGTCGAATATATTTTGGGAAGATTTACAAATTCCCGAAGAAGAACCGGAAGAGGAGGAATCGGAAGAGGAGGAACCGGAAGAAGAGAAATCGGAAGAGGAGGAACCGGAAGAGGAGGAACCGGAAGAGGAGGAACCGGAAGAAGAAGAGGTTCTGGAGGAAGAAATATTGATACCTACAGTAATTCGATTAAAGAAAAGAAAATCCTCAACCAACGGACCAAAGTTAATAATGGTCAATGGTGTTTCCGCCGAGGAAGCAAAATATTAGGAAGATTACCAATTTTTCGATAAATCGGATCCCGATGAGGATTCCGATGATGTTATAGAAATTACCTCGACCCAATTTAATAAAGCGAAAGAAAATAATAAGGGAAAAGGTATAAAAATAGAGAAACCCGATTCCAACCCCGATGAACTTTATATGTATCGGCAACATCCGTATTTCCTAAAATGTAACAATGACCCGGGAACCTCTAAACCACCAGGTTTTTCTAAACCATTGTGGAAAAAGACGGCTTGTATTAGAGGAACACCATATATTCCTAGAAAATTAGGAAAACGAACCAAGTTCGAAGAAGAAGAAACCAGTGATTCAGATTAGAGGGTTGTAATCATGTTGTGTATTATATGTATTGTAGTGTGCTTGTACTTTTATGTTCTATGTAAAAATTGCTTGTATTGTTTGTTAATTATCTTTTACGAATCTAATCCTTGTCTATTTTACAGTATAAAAATAAAATGGACGTTAAGGGTAGACAACCGAATATTTTAGAAGATCTACCAGAGGATATGATTGAGGAAATCTTGTCTAGAGTCGGTCAGAATTCATCATCACAATTAATTATGGCAAAATTAACTTGTCAAACATTTGAAAGACTTTCCAGAAATGCCTTAGTTTATAAAAGGCTTTCCTTTGATAGGTGGGGTATATCACATTGGGGAGACCGTAAGTTACGCCGTGTTTTCTTTAAAGCATTAAATGCGGGGAACCCAAATGCAATTTTACGCTACGGGTTAAGAACCTATTTTGACTCAACATATCCCAACATAGGATTTCGTGAATTAGAAAGAGCTTCTAACATGCAACATAAAGAAGCATGTTATGCTTACGGGTTAGTGATGTTCGCTTCTTACCAAAGTGAGAAAAAGAACATCGAATTGCAACTTTTAAATAAAACCTTCCCACAAGTGACGGATTCAGTAGTTGGGGTGAGAAACAAGGTTTTTAGATTATTACGGGGCTGTTGGACATTACGAAATCCTCGTCCTTTTGACGATATTACAACATGCTACCTAGCCAATGGTCATAACGGTTATTTTCCACAAGACCAAGGATGGGAAGTCATCTTAGTAAAACCAGAATGCATGACTTGTTTCTGGACTTATGAATTACGTGTCTTTATTTCCTTTGCTGAACAACTTGCGTATTAACTAGATTTATCTTCAAAAGTGTCCTGTATCAAAGTGTACTATATTTCTTGTTATATGTAATATAGCGAAATTGTAAGTTTGAAGAATATTTGTATATGATATATTATTATAATCAGTTTTTCATATGGAATTGTAGTAGTTGAATTGTATATTAGCTACTAAGTATGAACTTAACGGGTAGGTAGTACCCGAATTTAAACTTATAAAACGCTAATATGAAGAAAAAGCTTTTATAAATGAGTTCATATTATGCTACGAAATACTATTGACTACTCTTAATATTCTGTATGATTAACTCGATTCAGTTGGCTATTTTGAAGGAAATGGCACCGACTACTCGACACACCATGAATATGAGCGAAGAGGAATTTCGTACGTTTCTTCTGTAAACATAGCCGCAGCACATGCTGCACTACATACCAACAATAACTCTAAATCTAGCAATGCAGCTAACGGCGCAAGAAATCGTGTAGGATGCTCCTACAAAGAATTCATTGCCTGCAAACCTTTGAAATTTGATGGAATCGAAGGACCAATTGGATTGAAACGGTGGACCGAGAAAGTTGAATCGGTGTTTGCCATAAGTAAGTGTACTGAAGAGGACAAAGTTAAGTACGCTATGCATACCTTCACAGGTACTACGTTAACGTGGTGGAACACCTATCTTGAACAGGTAGGACAAAATGCTGCTAACGCACTACCGTGGTCGGCATTCAAGCAATTGATGAATGAGCAGTACCGTCCTAGAAACGAAGTCAATAAGCTCAAGGTAGAGCTTAGAGAGTTACGAACACAAGGGTTCGACATAACCACGTATGAACGACGATTCACGGAGTTGTGCCTATTGTGTCCGGGAGTTTTTGAAGATGAAGAAGAGAAGATGGACGCGTTTGTAAAAGGGTTACCAGTAAGGATTCAAGAAGATGTGAGTTCACACGAGCCCACTTCTATACAAAAGGCAAGTCGAATGGCTCATAAACTCATAAATCAAATAGAGGGAAGAATTAAAGAGCAGGCAGCCGAAGAAGCCAACACGAAACAACTCAAGAGGAAGTGGGAGGAAAACGGTGACAAGAGTCACCAGTACAACAATAATAACAATTACAACCACAATCGCAACAAGTATCCCAACAACCGCAACAGCAATCGCAACAATAACCGCAATCCTAACAATAACTACAACAAACATCCCAACAACAACAACAACAACTACAACAATAGTATCAACAACAATAACAATCCCAACAATAACCTCAATAACAACAACGGCAACAAAAACCAAAAACAGCCATGCCATAGGTGTGAAGAAAATCACCAGGGGTTTTGCACGACATTTTGCAACAGGTGTAAAAGAAATGGTCATAGCGCGACAAAGTGTGAGGTCTACGGACCAAGGTTATACAGAACTAAAGGAACAAATATTGTCGGAACAAGTAATGCCGAAACGAATAGTGTCAGAGCAAGTAATACCAACGCTGTTTGTTATAAATGTGGAAAATCGGGCCACATTATTAGAAATTGCCCGAATCAGGGGAATACTAATGGGCAGGGCTGTGGAAGAGTTTTCAATATTAATGTAGCAGAAGCACAGGAAGACCCGGAGCTTGTTACAGGTACGTTTCTTATTGACGATAAATCTGCTTATGTTTTATTTGATTCGGGTGCGGATAGAAGCTATATGAGTAGAGATTTTTGTGCTAAATTAAGTTGCCCATTGGCGCCTTTGGATAATAAATTTTTACTCGAATTAGCAAATGGTAAATTAATTTCAGCAGATAATATATGTCGGGATAGAGAAATTAAACTGGGTGATGAAACATTTAAGATTGATTTAATACCAGTCGAGTTAGGGAGTTTTGATGTAATAATTGGCATGAACTGGTTGAAGAAGGTAAGAGCAGAGGTCGTTTGTTACAAAAATGCGATTCACATTATGCGTGAAAAAGGAAAACCTTTAATGGTGTACGGAGAAAAGAACAAAGCGAAGTTAAATCTTATTAGTAGTTTGAAGGCACAAAAACTAATAAGAAAAGGTTGTTACGTCATTCTAGCACACATCGAGGAAGTTAAACCTAAAGAAAAGAACATCAGTGATGTTCCCGTCGCAAAAGAATTTTCCGATGTATTTCCGAAAGAATTACCGGTATTACCCCCACATCGATCCGTTGAATTTCAAATAGACCCTGTACCAGGAGCTGTACCAATAGCTCGTGCTCCATACAGACTCACACCCAGCGAAATGAAAGAATTACAAAGTCAGTTACAGGAACTTTTAGAGCGTGGTTTCATTCGACCAAGTTCATCACCATGGGGAGCTCATGTTCTGTTTGTCAAGAAGAAAGATGGTACATTCAGGTTGTGTATCGACTACCGAGAGTTGAATAAACTTACCATCAAGAACTGTTACCCATTATCGAGAATCGACGACTTATTTGATCAACTACAAGGCTCGTCGGTTTATTCGAAGATCGATTTACGTTCTGGATATCACCAAATGCGGGTGAAAGAGGATGACATTCCGAAGACTGCTTTTAGGACGCGTTACGATCATTACGAGTTTATGGTTATGCCGTTTGGATTGACTAACGCACCAGCTGTGTTCATGGACCTCATGAACCGAGTGTGTGGGCCATATCTTGACAAGTTTTTCATTGTTTTCATCGATGACATACTTATTTACTCGAAGAATGATCAAGAGCATGAAGAACATTTGAGAAAAGTGCTAGAGTTGCTGAGAAAAGAAAAATTGTACGCTAAATTTTCAAAGTGTGCATTTTGGTTGGAAGAAGTTCAATTCCTCGATCATATAGTGAACAAAGAAGGTATTCAGGTGGATCCAGCAAAGATTGAAACCGTTGAAAAGTGGGAAACCCCGAAAACTCCGAAACACATACGTCAAGTTTTAGGACTGGCTGGTTATTACAGGAGATTCATCCAAGATTTTTCCAAAATAGTAAAACCCTTGACTGTATTAACGCATAAAGGGAAGAAATTTGAATGGAAGGATGAATAAGAGAAAGCGTTTCAATTATTGAAGAAAAAGTTAACTACATCACCTATATTGTCATTACCTGAAGGGAATGATGATTTTGTGATATATTGTGACACCTCAAAGAAAGGTCTCGGTTGTGTATTAATGCAACGAACGAAGGTAATTGCTTATGCTTCTAGACAATTGAAGATTCACGAGCAGAATTATACGACGCATCATTTGGAATCAGGCGCAGTTGTTTTTGCATTAAAGACTTAGAGGCACTACTTATATGGGGTCAAAAGTATTATATATACCGACCACAAAAGTCTGCAACACATATTTAATCAGAAACAACTGAATATGAGGCAGTATAGGTGGATTGAATTGTTAAATGACTACGACTTTGAGATTCATTACCACCCGGGGAAGGCAAATGTGGTAGCCGACGCCTTGAGCAGAAAGGACAGAGAACCCATTCGAGTAAAAGCTATGAATATAATGATTCACACTAACCTTACTACTCAAATAAAGGAGGCGCAACAAGGAGTTTTAAAAGAGGGAAATTTAAAGGATGAAATACCAAAAGGATCGGAGAAGCATCTTAATATTCGGGAAGACAGAACCCGGTATAGGGCTGAAAGAATTTGGGTACTAAAATTTGGAGATATGAGAGAAATGGTACTTAGAGAAGCTCATAAAACCAGATACTCAATACATCCTGAAACGGGAAAGATGTACAAGGATCTTAAGAAACATTTTTGGTGGCCGGGTATGAAAGCCGATGTTGCTAAATACGTAGGAGAATGTTTGACATGTTCTAAGGTCAAAGCGGAACATCAAAAACCATCAGGTATACTTCAACAACCCGAAATCCCAGAATGGAAATGGGAAAACATTACCATGGATTTCATCACTAAATTGCCAAGGACTGCAAGTGGTTTTGATACTATTTGGGTAATAGTTGATCGTCTCACCAAATCAGCACACTTCCTGCCAATAAGAGAATATGACAAGATGGAGAACTTAGCACGACTGTATTTGAAGGAAGTCGTCTCCAGACATGGAATACCAATCTCTATTATCTCTGATAGGGATGGCAGATTTATTTCAAGATTCTGGCAGACATTACAGCAAGCATTAAGAACTCGTCTAGACATGAGTACCGCATATCATCTACAAACTAATGGGCAGAGCGAAAGGACGATATAAACGCTTAAAGACATGCTACAAGCATGTGTTATTGATTTCGGAAACAGTTGGGATCGACATCTACCGTTAGCAGAATTTTCCTACAACAACAACTACTATTCAAGCATTGAGATGGAGCCGTTTGAAGCACTTTATGGTAGAAAGTGCAGGTCTCCGATTTGTTGGAGTGAAGTGGGGGATAGACAGATTACGGGTCCGGAGATAATACAAGAAACTACTGAGAAGATCATCCAAATTCAACAACGGTTGAAAACCGCCCAAATTCGACAAAAGAGCTACGCCGATATTAAAAGAAAAGATATAGAATTTGAAATTGGAGAGATGGTCATGCTTAAGGTTGCACCTTAGAAAGGCATTGTTCGATTTGGTAAACGAGAAAAATTAAATCCAAGGTATATAGGACCATTCAAGATTATTGATCGTGTCGGACCAGTAGCTTACCGACTTGAGTTACCTCAACAACTCGTGGCTGTACATAACACTTTTCACGTCTCGAATTTGAAGAAATGTTTTGCTAAAGAAGATCTCACTATTCCATTAGACGAAATCCAAATCAACGAAAAACTTCAATTCATCGAAGAACCCGTCGAAATAATGGATCGTGAGGTTAAAAGACTTAAACAAAACAAGATACCAATTGCTAAGGTTCGATGGAATGCTCGTAGAGGACCCGAGTTCACTTGGGAATGAGAAGATCAGATGAAGAAGAAATACCCGCACTTATTTCCAGAAGATACGTCAACACCTCCAACTGCTTAAAATTTCGGGACGAAATTTATTTAACGGGTAGGTACTGTAGTGACCTTAACTTTTCCATGTTTATATATATTAAATGAAATTGTTATCTACATGATTAAGTGTTTCCAACATGTTAAGCAATCAAACTTGTTAAGACTTGATTAATTTAAATAGGTTTCATATAGACAATTGACCACCCAAGTTGACCGGTGATTCACAAACGTTAAAACTTGTAAAAACTATATGATGAAATATATATGATTATTTATATAGTTAACATGATATTATGATAAGTAAGTATCTCATTAGGTATTTTAACAATGAGTTATATACATAAAATTGAGTTTATTGAATTAAGAAACTCGAAACGATATATATAACGATTATCGTTATAACAACGTCTTACTAAATACATATGAATCATATTAAGATATTGATACACTATGTTTAATCATGATAAATGATAAGTAAACATGTCATTAAGTGTATTAACAATGAACTACATATGTAAAAACAAGACTACTAACTTAATGATTTCGAAACGACACATATATGTAACGATTATTGTTGTAAAAACATTTAACTGTATATATATCATACAAAGATATATTAATATATCATAATATCATGATAATGTAATAATTTAACATCTCTTTAGATATAATAAACAATGGGTTAACAACATTTAACAAGATCGTTAACCTAAATGTTTCAAAACAACATTTACATGTAACGACTAACGATGACTTAATGACTCAGTTGAAATGTATATACATGTAGTGTTTTAATATGTATTCTTACACTTTTGAAAGACTTTAAGACACTTATCAAAATACTTCTACTTCACAAAAATGCTTACAATTACTTCCTCGTTCAGTTTCATCAACAATTCTACTCGCATGCACCCGTATTCATACTCGTACAATACACAACTTTTAGATGTATGTACTATTGGTATATACACTCCAATGATCAGTTCTTAGTAGCCCATGTAAGTCACCTAACACATTTGGGAACCATCATTTGGCAACTAGCATGAAATATCTCATAAAATTACAAAAATATTAGTAATCATTCATGACTTATTTACAAGTAAACAAAATTACACATCCTTTATATCTAATCCATATACCAACGATCAAAAACACCTACAAACACTTTCATTCTTCAATTTTCTTCATCTAATTGATCTCTCTCAAGTTCTATCTTCAAGTTCTAAGTGTTCTTCATAAATTCTATAAGTTCTAGTTTCATAAAATCAAGAATACTTCCAAGTTTGCTAGCTTACTTCCAATCTTGTAAAGTGATCATCCAACCTCAAGAAATCTTTCTTATTTACAGTAAGATATCTTTCTAATACAAGGTAATACTCATATTCAAACTTTGATTCAATTTCTATAACTATAACAATCTTATTTCAAGTAGAAATCTTACTTGAACTTGTTTTCGTGTCATGATTCTGCTTCAAGAACTTTCAAGCCATCCAAGGATCCTTTGAAGCTAGATCTATTTTTCTCATTTCCAGTAGGTTTACCTACTAAAATTAAGGTAGTAATGATGTTCATAACATCACTAGAATATAGTTTAGTTAATTCTAAACTTGTTCGCAAATAAAGTTAATCCTTCAAACTTGACTTTTAAAATCAACTAAACACATGTTCTATATCTATATGATATGCTAACTTAATGATTTAAAACCTGAAAACACGAAAAACACCGTAAAATCGGACATACACCGTCGTAGTAACACCGCGGGCTGTTTTGGGTTTGATAATTAAAAACTATGATAAACTTTGATTTAAAAGTTGTTCTTCTGGGAAAATGATTTTTCTTATGAACATGAAACTATATCCAAAAATCATGGTTAAACTCAAAGTGGAAGTATGTTTTTCAAAATGGTCATCAAGACGTCGTTCTTTCGACTGAAATGACTACCTCTTACAAAAATGACTTGTAACTTATATTTCTAACAATAAACCTATACTTTTCTGTTTAGATTCATAAAATAGAGTTCAATATGAAACCATAGTAATTTGATTCACTCAAAACGGAATTAAAACGAAGAAGTTATGGGTAAAACAAGATTGGATATTTTTTGATTGTTGTAGCTACGGGAAATATTGTAACAATTCTATACAAATCATATCCTAGCTAATTTATATTGTATTATACATGTATTCTAATATATTATGTAATCTTGGGATACCATAGACACGTATGCAAATGTTTTGACATATCATATCGATCCATGTATATATATTATTGGAAACAACTATAGACACTATATATGCAGTAATGTTTGAGTTAGCTATACAGGGTTGAGGTTGATTTCAAAAATATATATACTTTGAGTTGTAATCTAGCCTGAGACATGTATACACTGGGTCGTGGATTGATTCAAGATAATATATATCGATTTATTTCTGTACATCTAATTGTGGACAACTAGTTGTAGGTTACTAACGAAGACAGCTGACTTAATAAACTTAAAACATTAAAACGTATTAAAAATGTTGTAAATATATTTTGAACATACTTTGATATATATGTACATATTTGTTATAGGTTCGTGAATCGACCAGTGGCCAAGTCTTACTTCTCAATGAAGTAAAAATCTGTGAAAGTGAGTTATAGTCCCACTTTTAAAATATAATATTTTGTGATGAGAATACATGCAGTTTTATAAATGTTTTACGAAATAGACACAAGTAAATGAAACTACATTATATGGGTGAATGATCGAAGCCGAATATGCCCCTTTTGCTTGGTAGCCTAAGAATTAGTAAACCGATCTACTAATTGACGTGAATCTTAAAAATAGATCTATTGGGCCTAATGAACCCCATCCAAAGTACCGGATGCTTTAGTACTTCGAATTCGTTTTTATCATGTCCGAAGGATTTCCCAGAATGATAGGGGATATTCTTATATTCATCTTGTTAATGTCGGTTACCAGGTGTTCACCATATGAATGATTTTTATCTCTATGTATGGAATGTATATTGAAATATGAAATCTTGTGGTATATTATTACGATTTGATAAATATATAGGTTAAACCTATAACTCACCAACATTTTTGTTGACGTTTAAAGCATGTTTATTCTCAGGTGATTATTAAGAGCTTCCGCTGTTGCATGCTAAAATATGGACAAGATATGGTGTCAGCATGCTTGTATAATATTGTTTAAAACTGCATTCGAGATTTACTTTGTTGTAACATATTAATATTGTAAACAAACATGTATTGGTGGAGTGTATGTGTGATATTTTTAGATTATCATTTCTGATAATCTAGGTGGTGTCCTTTTAATCTTGTCGATAAAATAAAGGTTATGGTTTGTTTTAAAAACGAATGCTGTCTTTGAAAAACATCTCATATAGAGGTCAAAACCTCGCAACGAAATCAATTAATATGGAACGTTTATAATCTATATGAACGGGACATTTCAATGATTACATTATGCCATATCTATATGTCAGGGGTCAGTTTGTTCTATTTGAGGCGCCGGTTCGTACCAACGGTGCGAGTGGTAGTGGTTTAGGTCATGGTGGAGATGATGCTAATGTGAATGATGAGTTTGTTCAAGCCAGGGTAAATGAGTGTTTTGGTCCTGACAGCCCGGTTGAGCCGCATATGGCGGGTGGTGCTAGTGGTAGTGGGGCATCTTCTTGGGTGCCCTCGCAGTCGGCATGGGATAGTTTGGTTTCTGGGGTCAGTCAAATTCGATTCGATAATACTGAGCGTATTGAGGAGCAGCTGTCGTTTGAGGACAATATGTGGGAAAGTCAGCAGGAAGAGTTAGAGTTGGTGCGGGAAGTCCGCCATGATCAGTAGTGGATGGCTTATGGTAATGACTGGCAGTGCCTCAATGCGCGCATTTACTATAGCTACCCTAATGACTATATGAGTACGCCACACCAAGAGCCGGTTTATTACCGCAACCCGATTAGGACACGAGTTACTGTACCAACCTACAACGCACTTAAAGCCATGAATGAGACCAGGAGGCAGTTTTATAAGCGATATCCGCAAGGCAACTGGCCTTTCGGAGATTTTTATTGATGAGGGCCTGCGCACCCGATGATCATGTTGTAATCTGTTTAAGACTATTTCCTTTTCTTTGGTCTGTATTTGGATAATTATGTATTCTGCTTATGTCCTTTGAAAACTTATTTTGGGGGCAAGGCGTTTAGGCATCGGGTGGTGCCACCTTTATGTAGTTCTTTTTTATTTGTGTTAGGTTGATTGGTGAAATAGTTTTCAAGTCTGGCATTAAGTTCAGCAAAACAGCATGTTGACGATTTTTATGTGATGATCGGGAATGGACGATGTTCTTATGCTGGCAGTCAGTTCAACGCCATCTGTCACTGGCATTCCGCGATCAGTGGGTAAAACTCGATAAGTTTTTATTCTCTTTATCACATTACCCTTTCGATTTTAATCTATTTTTGATCTCAAGTAATGGGGACATTGCTTGATCTCAAGTGTGGGGTGGGGATGTAAAATCTCTCGGGTTAGTTTTTAAGGAATTGTCAACATGTGCGTTTTGAATCTAAAAAGTCTTGACGTTTGACGGGTTTTTGGTCGTAAAAAAAATGAAAAATTTAGGGAAAAATATAAAAAAATAGAAAATTATTAGAAAAATAAATACAAAAAAGAGAAAAACGATTGAAAATTAGGCCAAAACCCTATGCTTTAAGAATGGCAAGTTGTTACCTACGAATTGATGGTTACAAAATGTGCAAAATGTCGTTTCCTATGTTCTTTCCGCACTAGGCCGAAGCCGGGTCTAGTTGGCTCGGAAATTACACTTGCTCCGTTTCGTTTCTCTAAAACCAAGGGGAACTGTGGGTGACACTTTCAATACCTTAGGATGTATCGTTTCCATCCTATTAAGGAAGTAAAGTCTTCCGAGTGTACGTCCTACTTGGTATACCAGACTTCCTAAACTATACCATTTCATACCAATATCATATCACGATATAAAGGTACTGTGGAAAGAGGAAGTCTTGAACTTCCAAACATGCACGTTCATTACCATTGAACGTGAAATCCTACGAATTCTTTCAGAATTTAATCGTAGGTCACCTGTACCAAAACTGGTGTCAACCGTAAGAGCGGTGATTGGATCGTGTGGTCAAAACCGGGCCATGCGCTAGATCGAAAATACTTTAATAGGGCGATCCTCATTGTTTCTCCTAAAAAGGACAATGTTGCGTCTGACCACTGTTTATACCACATAGGATGTATCCATTCCATCCTTAAGGGAGTCAAGTCTCCCGACCGACACACTTAATGACTTATGTCATAAGATGTAGTCCAGATCAGCTGTAGGTTGACGAACAATCTTGAAAAGTCTTCTCTAACATCAACTGGAAATCCACCAGGCCTCAACATCAAACAGGGAGCTGGTGGTCAGACTTATCTCGATGAGGGAGATCTGTCTCGTAAAACGGGGGGGGGGGGGGCACCATGCATACACAAAATGTCAGTGATTTATCAGATCCCCGGAAGGATAATCTCCTTAAAGATTAATCAGCTTTTAAGCCTGATGAACTTCAATCGTTATGATTGACTTAACGGATTAGATGATCACCTCATGATTATCGATGATATCTGGACGTATTGTGTATCCTCCTAAGCACATTATTTTCTTACCGACATCTCGCGATGTTAGGTACCGTGGGAGGCATTGGATTGACCAATCGCGGGGTAGCCTGTACGGTTCGCATTGTTCACTGGTTTCACCTTCTCGGCTCATGACTTCCACTTGTATTCCCCATTTCATATTTATGAAGACATTATCAGGTTCGAGATCCTCTACATTTATTTGGATTACATATTTGGTACACTTTGTTCGAGTTATTATTTTGTGCCAATTTTTTATTTGGGGACGATGGAGATTTTGGGATTACAAGTGGAAGTCACATGGTTGATTTGTTCTCTTTTAACCGTACCCACGCTAGTTTCTTATTTAGTTATGTTCGATGATTCTACTTACATTCATGAAGACGTTATCATTTGGTAGAAGATTATTTTCGAGTCGGATTTGCTTGAGGACAAGCAAGACTCTAGTGTGGGGTGATTTGATATTGAACATTTCTCATATATTTATCATGGCAATATCCGTCATTTTCAGTCCATTCGGATACGGTTTTAGTTAATATTCATGATTATTATATGTATTATGTAGTTACCCGAACTTTTCCATGATTATATATTATATGAGATTCATATTTACATGATTAAATGTTTCCAACATGTTAAGCAATCAAACTTGTTAAGACTTGATTAATTGAAATTAGGTTATGTAAACAATTGACCACCCAAATTGACCGGCGATTCACGAACGTTAAAATTTGTAAAAACAACATGATGATATATATATACCGGTGGTGAAGAAATTGAATCAACGGCAACGAATGCAAGCTCTGATAAAGTTTTATTCTTATTTATGGACTTTATATAATATAAAAAAAAGATATCAAATTATATAATATAAAAAAAGATATCGAAATCTTTAAAGTACCCTTAGAGTAGGGCATATATATATATATATATATATATAACATGATATTATGATAAGTAAGTATCTCACAAAGTATATTAATAAAGAGTTATATGCATAAAATAAAACTACTGAATTAAAGAACTCGAAACGATATATATAACAATTATCGTTATAACAACATCTGAATTAAAAATAATTACATATGTATCGTATTAAGATATTACTACACTATGCTTAACATAATAAAATGATAATTAAATATATCATTAATTGTGTTATCAATGAATTACATATGTAAAACAAGACTACTAACTTAAGAATTTCGAAACGAGTTATATATGTAACGATTATCGTTGTAATAACGTTTTAATGTATATATATCGTATTAAGATATATTCATACACCATGTTATCATGATAATATAAAAATTTAACATCTCATTGGATATAATATTAATGGTTGATTATATTAAACAAGTTCGTTAACTTATAAGTTTCAAAATAACACATACATTTAACGACTAACGATGAGTTAACGACTTAATTAAAATGTATATATATGTATTGTATTAAGATGTATTAGTACAATTTTGAAAGGCTTAATGACATGTATCAAAATACTTCTACTTAACAAAAATGATTACATTTACATTTCCATTCATTTTCATTAACAATTCTACTCGTATACATACAGTAGTTGTACTCGTATTGTACTCAGCTTTTAGATGTATTTACTATTAATCCACACCAATAAAAATCTGCTCCTTAGTAGCCCTAAATGATTAACCAACATGTGGAACCAACTATTTGGAAACTAGCTAGAATTATTACACTAAAAATCAAACGACAACTTGCATATATACACATGCATACTCACGAAATTGATCACACACACATACACTTTCATTTTTCAATTTTCTTTCATCCATTTGATCTCTCTCTAGTTCTATGATGATGTTCTAAGTGTTCTTCATCATCTTCATCAAAATCTACATCAATCTATCTCAAAAATCCCAACATAAATCAACCTACAAAACAACTATTCAAGAACACTTCAAGAACACTTTCAAGTTTGATAGATTACTTCTAAGCTTTCAAATCCATTTCAAGTAATCATCTAAGATCAAGAAATCTTTGTTATTTACAGTAGGTTATCTTTCTTATTCAAGGTAATATTCATATTCAAACTTTGATTCAATTTCTATAACTATAACTATCTTAATTCAAGTAGTAATCTTACTTGAATTTGTTTTTGTGTCATGGTGTTCATAATCTTGTTCGATTCATATATATATATATATATAACTATATTATTCGAAGATTATAACTTGTAATCACTAGAACGTAGTTTAGTTAATTCTAAACTTGTTCGCAAACAAAGTTAATTCTTCTAACTTAACTTTTAAAATCAACTAAAAATATTTTATATATATATATATATATATATATATACATATATATATATACATATATATATATATATATATATATATATATATATATATATATATATATATATATATATATATATATATATATATATATATATATATATATATATATATATATATATATATGATATGCTAACTTAATGATTTAAATGTTGGAAACGCGAAGAACACCGTAAAACCGGACATACGCCGTCGTAGTTAAACCGGGGGCTGTTTTGGGTTGGATAATTAAAAACTATGATAACCTTTGAATTAAAAGTTTTTCTTCTGGGAAAATTATATTTCTTATGAACATGAAACTATATCCAAAAATCATGGTTAGACTCAAAGTGGAAGTATGTTTTTCAAAATGGTCATCAAGATGTCGTTCTTTTGACGAAATTGACTATCTCTTTCAAAAACGAGTTGTAACCTGTATTTCCGACTATAAACCTATACTTTTTCTATTTATATTAATAAATTATGGTTCGATACGAAACCATAGTCTTTTGATTCACTCAAAATGGATTTGAAATGAAGAAATTATGGGTAAAACAAAATTGGATAGAATTACTAGTTTAGCTACGATAATTCTATAACAAATCTATACTAACCATATCCTAACTAACTTATCCTATATTCTATATATATAATATACCTTGATAGACTATAGATACGTATACAATGTTTTGACATATCATATTGACATCATCTATATATATTATTTTGAATAACCCATAAGACACTATATGCGGTAATGCTCGAGTTAGCATATAATGGGTGTAGGTTAATTCTAAAATAATTCATATACCATGGGTTGTGATCGAGTCTGAGACATGTATACACTGGGTCATGGATTAATTCAAGATAATATGCATAATATGATATATTGATTTATTTATGTACTACTAACTGTGGACTACTAATTGTGGACTACTAACGTTGGACTGCTAACTTAACAAGTTAAATCGTCAACACGTAATAAAATATGTTGTGAATATATTTCGATCATACTTTGATATGTATATATATATTTGTTATAGGTTCGTGAATCGACCCGTGGCCAAGTCTTATTTTCCGATGAATTGAAAATCTGTGAAAGTGAGTTATAGTCCCACTTTTAAAATCTAATATTTTTGGGATGAGAATACATGCAAATTTATAAATGTTTTACAAAATAGACACAAGTATGCAAAACTACATTCTATTGTTGGATTATCGAATCGAATATCACCCTTTTAGTCTGGTAATCTAAGAATTAGGGAACAGAAACCTTAATTGACACGAATCCTAAAGATAGATCTATTGGGCCTAACAAACCCCATCCGGGTTACGGATGCTTTAGTAATTCGATTTTATCATGTCCAATGAGAGTCCCGGAATGATGGGGATATTCTAGATGCATTTTGTTAATGTCGATTACCAGGTGTTCACCATATGAATGATTTTTATCTCTATGCAGTTTGCGAAATGCCTGATATGAGATGGATGTTTATGAAAAATGAAATCTTGTGGTCTATAATTACAATTTGATATATATATATATATATATAAATATATATATATATATATATATATATATATATATATATATATATATATATATATATATATATATATATATATATATATATATAGGTTAAACCTATAACTCACCAACATTTTTTGTTGACGTTTTAAGCATGATTATTCTCAGGTGATTATTAAGAGTTTCTGCTGTTGCATGCTAAATTTAGGACAAGATTTGAAGTCAGCATGCTTGTAATATAATGTTTAAAAACTGCATTCGGGGACTGAAATTGTTGTGTAATATTATTGTAAACCATTATGTAATGGTCGTGTGTAAACGCTACATTTTAGATTATCATTACTTGATAATCTACGTTATGCTTTTTAAACCTCTATCGATAAAATAAAGGTTATGGTTTGTTTTAAAATCGAATGCAGTCTTTGAAAAACGTCTCATATAGAGGTCAAACCTCGCAATGAAATCAATTAATATTAAACTTTATAATCGATATGAACGGGACATTTCATATTATGGTTTTGGAGCCGAGAAGTTCGTTATTACGCAGTTGGAGGTTTTTCGAGGTACATTTGACACCATGATATTCTATGTGCCTGAATTGCCGAGTAATTGATGATCATTTGGGTATATTCGAGTTTTGACGAGTTTAAGTTGAAGGGAAAGTGAAAATAAAAGTGACAGCTATATGGCGCTCCGCTCCACTAATTGGCACTCCGCTCCACTCTCTGGCGCTCCGCCCCATATAACAGGATTTTCAAACCGAGAGAAAATAAAAAGAAATAGACTGATCCTTTATTACGGAGCGCCGCGCCATTTTTCTGAGCGCCGCGCCGCGGCTCGGCCTGGTGACTTTTTCGGGTATAAAAGCTAAATTTCAACCCTAATTAATATATCTTTTTGGCAGCCGGTTTTCTTAGCACAAGAGGCAATTTTTAGTGACTTTTGGGGAATTCCAAGGTTACTCTAATGCTTCAATCATTCCGTTTTCAAGGATCAATCCACGCACTAATCAATAATCATCATGTTAGGTTGATCCTTATTTATCAAACAATGTTTTCTTTAATTATTATTTTGATTTCCATTGTTGCCATGATTTTTAGCTAGTTTCTTAATGTTTGTCTAGACTAATAAACCTATGTGTTAGATGTAACATCCCGCCTTTTTCCGTTAACTTTCCGTTTAATTATTTTAAAGTCCGTTCTATAATTATAACATCTTCCGTTAATACGCGTTTTAAAATATTTCGTTTAGATAATTCACGCACCCGTTTCAAACTTGAGGGACTAAACTTGCCAAGAGACCAAACCTTTGACTAGGTCAAATGGTCAAACTTCATCTCATCCATTCATTTTCACCTCCTCTCTTTTACTACTTCCACTTTATTCTCTCAAACATTCAAATAAAGAATCATCATCTACTTTCGATCTAGCAAGTGTTTCACAAAACAAATTACATATTTGGAATCCTTGCAACTTCCTCTTCGATTCCATACCGATTTCATTACATTTGGGTAACTTTCTTAAATCACTAGATTTCTTGTTCTTGATGTTTTTAACTTATAAAAGTGTTAATTAGTGTCTATGGCTCAAGTCTAACATGAATATGTATTTGGTTTACTCAATTTGTTGTTTTGAGTAACTAGCATGAATTTGTTAAATGGGTGTGTTTAATCTTGGGTTTTGGATAATTAAATGTTGTTTAAATGTTAAAGTTCATGTATTAAATGTGTTACTAGCATCACTAGCTTCAATTTAATGTGTAGGTTGACTTGGAAAACTTCACTAACATGATTATTGATTTTGTGACTTTGAGTTAGGGTTTGATAAGAGTAAAATGAATTTTGGATGCATTAAATGCTTTGTAATGTGGTTTGTAAGTATTTAGTTGTATTGTATGAGTAACTACCTACAAAACGGCGTAATATATGTGTGCATTTAATTCCCGAATCATAAATATGTATTTATGAACTTGAAGTATTATTGTTGAACATTAAATGATCATTCAATGTGGATTTGGTTGTTATAAATGATGGAAATTGTTTGTTGATATGTGCTTAGTTATATCACTCGTTAAAATAACTTTCCAACGTTATACTATATGCGTTTTATATGTTTATGGACCATAAATTGTGTTGGAAAAGAGTTTGGCTCGTGCACAGAAATTTTCAGCTGAAAAACACATGAAATTCATCAGTGCGCGGCGCGCACCCCAGGTTCATGCACGGCGCGCACTAGGCCAAAAACTGGCTGATCAAATTTGTCATTTTCATGAAAAATGTTTGCTATGCTACGAACATCCGATTCAAATGTATCTTGTTCTAACATGCTTATATATGATTAAAAACTTCATAAAAATATTTCGGGACCCGACCCGAACGTGTTGACTTTTTGTTGACTTTGACTTTGACCAAAATTTGACTTTTAGTCAAACTTAACCAAATGTTTAGGCAATTGTTCTAACATACTTTTATACTTGTACCTTGCATGAAACTTGACAATTTGATTCAGATGCTATAATAATCGAGTCAAAGTGAGCCATAGGACTAATTGAACACTTTATGTTTACCGTTATTGATACGACCTACTTGTTTAGGTCAAGACTAGCATTCGTCCTTGTACACGTTTACTTATGAAGTACTTTTTTATGCTTGCACTTAAGGTGAGATCATAGTCCCACCTTTTCAACAACTTTTACTTCTAAAATATGGGATGAGAAACATATACGTATCATACTTTTATGCTTTGAACACAAGTACGAAAACAAACATTCCACAGCGAGTTAGACCGAAAAGCCATAATTCAATTATCATTAGTTACACTTGCAGGGTGTAAACGTGAACTTATGTTATGTGATCACATTGGGCATGACGAGCCCTCATTCAGACGGTTCGCTACCGTTAGCTGATGAAATATATTTTCGAGTTTAGTGTATGTTCTAACACTACGTAACAGGGTATAAAACAGTTAAGTCTTGATAATTGGGTGCTCGCGAACATACTTTTGGAATACAAACGATTTGGATAATCAACCATATTAAATCTTGTGGTTCAAAAACAACGTTACTATTACACCTATGATTTCACCAACATTTTTCATTGACAGTTTTCTATATGTTTTCTCAGGTCCTTGAATGCTAGGTGATACATGCTTCCGCACATTATTTTTGATACTTGCTTGGATGTCGAGTATACATGCATACGTGGAGCGTCTTTTGACTTATTCTTAAATTGTGTCGCATATGTTTCAATTGCACTTTAAACTTCGTAATGTAACTAGTTGTCGAACTACTTTGTAAACCTTGAAATATCCTTACTTTTGAAATGAATGCGACATACTTTTGGTCAAACGTTGTGTTAAAGACTTATGACCACGTAACGGGACCTAAGTAGACGGCACCTGTAGAGACCCGTCCTAATCCATCCGGACGAAGTCCATATCGATTATAAATGACTCACAATAGTTGGTTACATCGCGAGGTACTTGACCTCTATATGATACATTTTACAAACATTGCATTCGTTTTTAAAAGACAAACTTTCTTCACATCAAACGTTGACAGGCATGCATATCCTTCCATAATATATCCAACTATAATTGACTTAATAATAATCTTGATGAACTCAATGACTCGAATGCAATGTCTTTTGAAATATGTCATGAATGACTCCAAGTGGTATCTCTAAAGTGAGCAAATGCACAGCGGAAGATTTCTTTAATACCTGAGAATAAACATGCTTTAAAGTGTCAACCAAAAGATTGGTGAGTTCATTAGTTTAACATAAATAATCATTTCCATTATTTTAATAGACCACAAGATATTCATTTTCAGTTCTCATAAATGTACGTCCCATGCATAGAGACAAAAATATCATTCATATGAATTGAACACCTGGTAACCGACATTCACAATATGCATATAAGAATATCCCCATCATTCCGGGATCCTCCTTCGGACATGATATAAATTTCGAAGTACTAAAGCATTCGGTACTTTGGATGGGGCTTGTTGGGCCCGATAGATCTATCTTTAGGATTCGCGTTAATTAGGGTGTCTGTTCCCTAATTCTTAGATTACCAGACTTAATAAAAAGGGGCATATTCGGTTTAATAATCTAGCCATAGAATGTAGTTTTAAGTACTTGTGTCTATTTCGTCAAACATTTATAAAGCAGCGCATGTATTCTCAGTCCTAAATATATATATATATATATATATATATATATATATATATATATATATATATATATATATATATATATATATATATATATATATATATATATATATATATATATATATATATATATTGCAAAAGCATTTAAAAAGGGAGCAAATGAAACTCACTGTACTGTATTTTGTAGTAAAAATACATATGACGACATTGAACAACTGAACAATGCAGGGTTGGCCTCGGATTCACGAACCTATATCATTCATATATATATTAATACATATACCTGTTTTCGAACGATTATATATATTATTTATTATTGATATAATGTTTTATATTATTAATTTATATATTTCATTGTTACTATATAAAAATATAACTTTAGTTATGTTATATGTATCAAATATTTTATATGTATATAATACATATGTTTGTTAAAATAGTAGTTATAATAATACTAAAATAACATTAGTAGTGATTAAATTAGTGATGAAGATAATACTAATATTAATAATAATGATAATAGTATTAATGATTTTATTAATAATAATATTAATGATAGTTTTAATAATAAATCTTATGATAATAACAGTAGTTTTTAGTAAAATGAAAAGTTTAATAATAATCATAGTGAAAATAATAGTTTTGATAATGATACAATGGTTTAAATAATAATAATAATAATAATAATAACAACAATACTAATAGTTACAAAATTGATACTAATACTAATATTAATGAAAGTAATAATAATCCTTATTACTTTCTTAACAATCTTAATAATAATCATATTTGTTTCTAACATTATATTAGTACTAGATGATATCTTTTATAAATACACTTTTATTAGTAATAATAATAATAATGATGATGATATTTATAATACTAATACTTGCCTTTCAAAAAAAATAAAAATAAATAAATACTAATAATAATTATAATACTAGTAAAAATAACACTAATTAATAACAATAATAGCCATAGTAACAACAATCTTGATAACATCAATAATTATAATTATAATCATAATAATACTAAAACTAATAATAATTATAATTATAATGATAATAATAATAGTAATAAAAAGAAGTGTATACCCTTTGAAAAGTCATTCTAAAAAGAATTGCCCGAGACCGGGCTCGAACCTGTGACCTCTCGCTAACTGACACCACCCCTAAACCATCCGCGCTGCATATCTTTTCTTTTTTTTAATTCCTAACTCGATTGTTTTTAACCCATATTAACTGTTTCTATTTCTCCTTCATCCCATCCAGTCGACAAAACTCCAATTAACAACAGAGACTTAATTCGTTTGCTTTGGGATTTGAAATTGATTCATAAACGTTTTATGAATGAGACAATAGATTAACAAACGCGAAAAGAAAAAAAATAAATAAAAAAAAGAAAAACAAGAACAGCAGTAGCTGTATCGACGAGAAAAAAAATATATACAAAAGCTCATTTAGAAATCTAGATCATTTTAAGTGAAACTTTCAACATGAAAGTGATTGGAAATCCTTCCTAGAAACTTTATCAAGCAACAATTTAACTGGAAACAAAACAGAAACTTCGAATTTGTCTGATGAATAAACTGTTGACTTTTTAAAAGTAAACTTTGACTCCAAAATTCTTGATCGATATAACGAATTGAGACTTGATATTTTGAAGAAAGTTTACATGTATGATTCCTAACGTTTCTGCATTAACACATTTTTAAAATTTATTCAAAATCGAGTATTTGCTGAAAAGTTAGAAGAACAGGGCTATCGAGCGTATATATAAAAATTTAGTTTGATTTTTACTGTTATCAAATGAATTGCAATCACAGAGTATTAGGTAAAGGCTATTAGATAATATTAGAACTCATATAACTTGTTTGATAGCTCAATTGATTTCGACACCATTGAAATCAGGAACCGAAAAAAATAAAATAAATAAAGGCGTACGATTTCCTACAGATTCTTGTTTGTTACAAGACTTTTTGGGATCAATTGGTACAAGTTCACAGGTATATAACAATTTATAAAACAGTTTGATAGTTACTTATAACTGATTTGGATTTTTTTTTCTAGATTTATTTTATATAAAATTGATAATAATAATAATAATCTTATTAAATATCACTAATAAAATACTGAAATAATAATATAACAATACTATTAATAGTAATTATCTTAATAATATTAATATTTATAATATTAATACTAATAGTTATAATAATGTTTATAATGATATTATTAATGATAATGTTACTAAATTGTATTATTTTTTTAATAACAATAATAATGATAATATATTTTAGTAATAATAATTCTTAGCGATACTACTAACAATTATCATAATTGTATAACAATAATAATGTTATTAATAATAATTGTGATGCCCCGTACAAAACCATCGTGTACGAATCATCAACAACATGATCATTACAAGGTCAAACACTATATGCGTTTTCAAAACAAGTTACATTCATGATAAAAGGTGACGTCATAACCAACGTCAAATGTTTTACAATCAAAAGTATGCTTCAATGAACGGAAGAAAATAGTAGTAGTACGTGACCCTTATATCGTTACAAACTATTGTTCAAAAGTATTAAAGTTATGAATGCAAGATAAACAGTTCATGCGGTGATAACTCTAGAGCAGCAGGTGTCTACAGCAAGACTAGTACACAGCGGAAGCAGCTAACCTTAAGCACCTGAGAAAAAACATGCTTAAAAACGTCAACAAAAAGGTTGGTAAGCTATAGTTTAAGTATAACAGTAATGTAAGGTAGGCCATGAGATTTCAGTGCTACAAAGAGCGTTTCAAAATAGTATGTTAAAGTATATGCTTAACCGTGGGCACTTGGTAACTAACTTAACGTTTATACCCCCTGAAAGTACACTTAGCAAAGGTGTATGTTTACGAAGTATTAAACACTCGTTAAATGCTAGCGCGACTAGCCCGAGTGGGGATGTCAAACCCTATGGATCCATATCTAAGATTCGCGTTCATCGGTTCAAAAACCAATGACTAAACGTTACCGAGCTAAAGGGAATGTTTATGCCGTTGTATAACCCACACATATATAAAGTTTAAGTACTTGTGCCTAGTATATAAAACGTAAAATGCGCATGTATTCTCAGTTCCCAAAATAGTTAAAGTAAAAAGGGAATGCTATAACTCACAATGATAAAGTAGCGGTAAAGTATGACTCGGGAAATAAGCAAGTACGTAGGTCCGGAAAGTCTTCAACCTAAGTCAAATAGTACTAAGTCAGTAAATCGTCTCAATAGGTTTAAATGTATGTAAATTAGGTTTTAAAGGTCATCATCATTCATCATCAAACAAAAGGTGTATAGTAAGTTTCGTTCATGAAAAGAGTTTAAAACAAAGGCTGACTTGGATTAGTCACCACGACTTCAATACCTACTGAAATAACGTGAGACCAGTGGCTATGGCTCCGTATATGAGTCCTTTAGTTATGGTAAAAATTCCAGAAGCAAACTTGTCTTCGTTTGACCGTGGCGACGGTCTAAGTGCGAGTAGGTCAGAATTTTTAGCACAACGTTAAAAGGACATAGTGACGATCGGAGGGCCATAAATCCTAAACCGTAACTCGGATTAAGACGAGTCCTAAATGAAAAGTTATCTACTCAAACAGAGCTATCTGAAAATCATCTTTACAGTAGCCCAGGTTATACAAGTCAGACACAGAAACAGTAAAACAGTAGGTTCCGGGGTTTCTTGGTACTCGATGCTTATCACGGTTCTCATCCTTGATGCGTATAGCTTCAAGTGTACAACTCGTTGATGTGTTTACATCATATTTACCAATTTTTGACCATCATAATCCAAGTGTAAGTCTAAGATAAGTAGCACAACTCAATTAAGTGTTGCAAGTGTTTTGATGAACCAAAGTTACATCAAAGTCTTAGATTTAACACATAAATGAAATATAAAAGTAATATTGAACTACAAACTTGAATGTAAACTAACTAATCAAGATCTTAAGATGTAGAACATAGTTCTTAGTTAGATCTTGAAGATCCAAGACCCAAAGGTCTAGATCTAAAGTTATTAAGTTAAATCTAACACAAGTGTATGAAGTTATAACTAAAGAGTTACACTTCCATGTTCTTGAACCTTTAAAGTTAACTTTTGTTCAAGAAAAATGAGATCAAAGTTAACTAGTAACACTTGACCAACAACAACATGAATCATGAATTTAAAAAGTGCAAGAATGAAGTAAATAACTAAGTAAACAAGTAACTAGTTCATTGTTGTTCATACTTTAAAGATTCAAGCCAAAGTCTTGATCTTTAAGAAAGTAAACCTTAAGTTTACAAACATGAATTACAAGTATGCTTTTAACAACATATGAACTTTAATCTTTTAAAACATTTAGTGTAGAACATAAACTAGAAAGTTTATGTTCTTGTATGTCTTGTAAGAACAAGTTAATATGAAGAACAAACTAAAGAGTTTGGTTCTTAGTAATATGTAAGTAAATAACAACAACTAACAACTACAAGAAATCAAACAACAACAAAAACAAAAGATGATGATGATTATGTATGCATATGTTTCGGTTTTAAAGGGAAAAGAAGAGAAGAAAAAGTCTTATGTTACTTACAAACTTGAGAGAGAAAGGTGTGAAAATGAAATGCAAGTTGAAGTGTGTGTGAAATGTGAAGTAAAAATGAGAGCATAAGTAATCAAAATTTGAAACAAACACTCCCCCATGTGGACTAGAAGCCAACAGTTTGTAGAGGGAGAAGAGAGAGGGATTTGTCCACAAGATCATTGTATGTAAAGACTTCAAAAGTTGGTTATTTGGTGTATGTGCATGGGAAGAACAAGTAACTAGATTCTTTAAGTCTTAAACTAACTAGTTAATCCTTAATGTGATACTTACATGTGTGTTGGGTTAAAAAGTCCATTATGATGTAGGGTAGGCTTATAAGCCCAAGTATGTATGTAAGTAACAAGTTAAATAAATAAGCCCAAGTCCAAATAAATAATAATCCAATAAAAGCCCAAGTAATTAACTAGTAACTTTAGTTAATTAAAATGATTAATAAAACTTAATCATGAATGTAAATAATATTCAAAAATATTATTCGTGTAATGTACGTGTGTCACAAAGACGTTTCAGGCATTTAAAGTCAAGTATGATCAATCATGGTAACAAGTAAATGTAATAACATACATTCGTTAAATCACAAGTATTAATAATAATAATTATTAATAAATAAATGTTGGAAAATCCAGGGTCGTTACATTACCCACCTGTTAAAGAAAATTTCGTCCCAAAATTTTAAGCTGAGGTAGATGGAGGAGTCGAAAAAAGGTGAGGATACTTCTGCATCATTTGATCCTCTCGCTCCCAGGTAAACTCAGTTCCGCGTTTGGCATTCCATCGTACTCGGACGATCGGAATCTTGTTGCGTTTCAAAGTCTTGACCTCACGGTCCATAATCTGGACAGGTTCTTCCACGAAGTGGAGTTCGTCATCAATAGTAAGTTCTTCAAGTGGTATGATAAGTTCAGGTGCAGCAAGACACTTCTTTAACTTTGACAAGTGGAAGGTGGGATGAACTGAGCTCAATTGTGCTGGTAGATCTAAACGGTAAGCAACGGGTCCAACACGTTCTAAGATTTCAAAAGGACCAATGTATCGTGGGTTCAACTTTTCACGTTTTCCAAAACGGATCACACCTTTCCAAGGTGCAACCTTCAACATTACACGGTCACCAACGTTGAACTCAAAGTCTTTACGTTTAAGATCGGCATAACTCTTTTGACGATCACGGGCAGTCTTAAGTCTCGCTTGAATCTGAGCAATCTTCTCCGTGGTTTCATGGACTACCTCGGGTCCGGTGATTTGCTTTTCGCCTACTTCGGCCCAACAAATAGGAGATCGGCACTTGCGGCCATACAACGCTTCAAAAGGTGCGACATTAATGCTCGAGTGATAACTGTTGTTGTAAGAAAATTCGGCGAGTGGCAAATGCCTTTCCCAGGCCTTTCTGAAATCAATAACACATGCACACAACATGTCCTCCAAGGTCTGAATCATTCGTTCCCATTGCCCGTCGGTCTGTGGGTGATAAGCAGTACTCATGTCGAGACGGGTTCCCATGGCTTCTTATAAAGAACGCCAAAATCTGGAAGCAAAACGGAGATCGCGATCAGAGATGATCGATAAAGGTACACCATGATGAGATACAACCTCTTTGATGTATAGTTGAGCAAGTCTCTCCATTGTATCCATTTCCTTCATAGCCAAGAAGTGTGCAGATTTAGTAAGGCGGTCAATAATAACCCAAATGGTATCGTATCCGCCCACCATCTTCAGCAGCTTAGTAATGAAATCTATCGTGATCCTTTCCCACTTCCATTGTGGGATTTTCGATTGTTGAAGTAACCTAGAAGGTCTCTGATTCTCGGCTTTAACCTTCAAGCAAGTCAAACACTTACCAACATAAGTTGCAACGTCCTTCTTAAGATTACGCCACCAATACTGTTCTTTAAGGTCGTGGTACATTTTGCCCGCTCTGGGATGAATCGAATATCTTGACTTGTGTGCTTCATCAAGTATGAGGTTCCGTAGATCTCCATAACGTGGTAGCCAAATTCTTCCGGCATAACATCGGAGTCCAGACTCCCTAACCTCGAATCGAGAGACAAGTATGTTCAAATGTTCGTGAGATATATTCTCCTCCTTGAGAGCCTCATCTTGGGCTACTCAGATCTGACTGTTGAGATTCGAATGGATGGTGATGTTCAGAGCCCTAATACGAAGAGGTGCCGTCCTCTCCTTTCAGCTTAAAGCGTCAGCTACAACATTGGCCTTGCCAGGATGATAACGAAGTTCACAATCGTAGTCGTTGAGGGTCTCGATCCATCGACGCTGTCTCATATTCAGTTGCTTCTGATTGAAGATGTGCTGGAGACTCTTGTGATCGGTGAATATAGTACTCTTAGTTCCATAAAGATAGTGTCTCCATAATTTGAGCGCAAAGACAACGGCTCCAAGTTCGAGATTGTGAGTAGTGTAGTTTCGTTCGTGAATCTTCAGTTGACGAGAAGCATAGGCAATAACCTTTAATCTTTGTATCAGTACACAGCCAAAACCACTTTTCGATGCATCGCAATAAACAACAAAGTCGTCACTACCCTCAGGAAGTGATAAGATAGGCGCGGTGGTTAACTTCTTCTTCAAGGTTTGAAATGCTGATTCGTGTGCGGGTTCCCAAATGAACTTATTCCCTTTATGAGTCAACGCGGTCAAAGGACGCGCAATCAAAGAGAAACCTTCGATAAACCTTCGGTAGTAACCGGCGAGACCTAGAAATTGGCGAATATGCGTTGGAGTAGTGGGGGTCTCCCACTTGCTGATAGCTTCAATCTTGGCGGGGTCAACTTTGACACCCTGGTCGCTCACAACATAACCCAGAAACTGGACTTCCATCAACCAAAATTCACACTTGGAGAATTTCGCATAAATTTGCTCTTGTCTCAAGAGTTCAAGTACTAATCGAAGATGTTGCTCATGCTCTTCTTCACTCTTAGAGTAGATGAGGATATCATCTATGAAGACGATAACGAACTTATCCAAGTACGGCTTGCAGACACGATTCATGAGGTCTATAAATACGGCAGGTGCGTTGGTTAAACTAATTGGCATCACGAGAAACTCATAATGACCATAACGAGTTCTGAACGCAGTTTTCATCACGTCACTTTCCTTCACCCTCAACTGGTGATAACCGGATCGCAAATCGATCTTCGAGTAAATGGTAGATCCTTGTAGTTGGTCAAAAAGATCGTCAATGCGGGGAAAAGGATACCGATTCTTGATTGTCAATTTTTCGAGTTCACGGTAGTCGATACACATACGGAAGGATCCATCCTTCTTCTTCACAAACAGAACAGGTGCGCCCCAAGGCAAGAAACTTGGTTGGATAAATCCACGATCTAACAGCTCTTGTAGTTGACTATGTAATTCTTGCATCTCGAAAGGTGCGAGTCTATAAGGTGTGCGAGCTACAGGCGCAGCTCCTGGCACTATGTCGATCTGAAACTCTACTGCTCTCGGCGGCGGTAATCCAGGAAATTCTTCAGGGAAGACATCAGAAAATTCGTTCACAATTTGAACGTCGTTTACACTCTTCACCTCGGTTTCTACCGTTTTCACATGCGCTAGGACAGCAAGACGTCCCTTCTTCATGATCTTCTGCGCTTTCACGCAACTAATGAGGTTCAGCTTCGAGGTACATCTCTCTCTGTAAATGATCAGTGGCTCACCATCGCCTTGTGGTATACGAAGAGCCTTATCTCCACAAATAATGTCGGCTCTTATCTTACTCAACCAATCCATACCGACGATCACGTCAAAACTTCCCAATTTGATGGGTATCAAACCAATTTCAAAATCTGCACCAGCTATGTTGATAATAGCCCCTCGACTAACATGGTCAACTTTCTCAAGTTTTCCATTGGCGACCTCGACAAGCATATTCTCTTTTAACGGGACTAATGACCAATTAATCTTATCGCAAAAATGTCTACATACATAACTTCTATCGGCACCAGTATCAAATAAGACAGAAGCTAATAGATTATTGATAGTAAATATAGCTGTCACCAAGTCGGGGTTTTCTCGGGCGTCCCTTGCATTAACGTTGAAAGCTCTACCACGGGGTGGTCCGCCGTCTTTTCTTTTGTTGGGGCACGCATTTTTGAAATGGCCCGTTTGTCCGCATTCATAACACTTTGTCGGCCCATTGGTGTTCGGCTTCCCATTCAAAGTGGTGACCTTGCAGTCCTTACCGATGTGCCCAGCCCTTTGGCACTTTTCACAAACAATGTTACAATACACAGTATGGTGCTTGTAGCACCGCTTGCATTGTGGTAAGGTTCCCTTGTAGTTGGGGTTGGAGTTCCCACCGTTGTTGTTTCCTTTGAAACCCTCATGTCGCTTCACTGGGTTTTGATCATAGTTCTTTCCCCTGTTGTTATCCCATTTGCGCTTCTCACTACTACCCGCTTCAGACTTAGCCTTCTCCGGTTCATCGATGATAATTTGATTCATTAAAGTATGCGCCATGCGCATTGCCTCAGGGACATTAGGTGGCTTGGACGAGGTGACGTTTCCCTTAATGCTCTTAGGAAGTCCCCAGAAGTACCTTTCCATTCGCTTGAATTCCGGGGTGACCATTGTCGGACACATCAGGGCTAATTCCAAAAATCTCCTGTTGTAACCATCAAGGTCGTTCCCAACGGCTTTTAACTGCATAAATTTCATCTCCATCTTCTGGATCTCGGTCCTAGGGCAATATTCCTCAATCAGGGCCCCTTTGAACTCCTCCCATGGAGTAGCAAATGCCTCATCAATACCTTTTGCTTGAGCCAACGTGTTCCACCACGTTAGCGCGCCATCAGACAGCGTGCATGAAGCAAACTTAGTTTTATTCTCCTCTGAACAGTTACTAACTCGAAACACAGATTCTAACTTCTCGAACCATCTAATAAGACCAACCGGCCCCTCTATTCCACTGAAGTTATGAGGTTTACAGCTCTAAAACTCTTTGTACGTACACCCATTACGAATGGGCGGGATAACCGGTGGCGGTGGCGGTGGAGCTTGGCGGTTCCTTTCTGCTAAGGCTGCGGTGACTCGTTCATTGATCATATCTTCAATTTGGGCTGCGGTAGGTGTGGATCATCCGTTGGCCATGGTGTTCTAAACAAAAATTTTGACTCAAGTCAAAATCCAGTATGCAAATAGTAATAATACAATATATAGTAACCAACATGGAATCAAAACATTACATGTTATTAAATAACGCATCTAGGTACAAATACCACAGAATCATCGTACAATAATGTAAATAGAACATCGTGCAAGAATTAAATAACGCAAAGTTCCATTAATTAATAATAAGTTGCATACATCTGTATAAGTTTGTACAATACATAAGTGAAACATAAAACTACAACTAGATTACATAATGAAATCTAAATACAAAAGTCCTACGGTGATGGTGGGTGTAGGATGTCCAATACATGAGACATCTGGTCCTCGAGCTCAATTACCCGAGCACGGAGGATATCCACCTCCCTCATCAGTTCCTCGACAGAGGGAGTGAGTGGGGCAGGCGGTGTAGTCGGTACGGGTGGTGTTGGTGGAGCTGGCAGTGCAGATGGTCCGGCTCCAGAAGTAGAGGCTGCCAAGCGGTAAGGCTTATGGATGAAGGGATCAGCAGGATACGGCACAAGCCGTTTACGGGCGGTAACCCTACGACACCGACCATATGTGTCAGTGAATGCTCGACCTCCGTTGATCCCCGGAATAATGGTGCCGTCGAAATGGCACCGCTTCTTCGGCGGGGTGGAGGGTGACTGAACAGGTGCATCATCGGGGTCCTCCTCGTCGAAGTCATCATCACTCGAGTCGTTTGTGGATGAATCATCGGATGAAGGATCATCTGAATCGTGTGGAGGTGGCTGCATGGGTGGTTGTACTAGCTCCCCTCGGGCAACCATCATCTTTCGGTATCTGAAGGGTGGAATAGGCACGAGACGTCCGTTAGGGGCGCGTCGGCACCAATGGAGATACTGGTTATGGAATGGACCCTCCCCAAATTCCGCGAGAATCACAACATCACCGGAGCGAGGCTGTGACCTTGAGGGTCCTGGGGCAGATGGAGCTAGAATCTCTGGGAGATCCTGGGCTCCGTCAGAAGTAGCCACTGGGGCGGGAGTATGGCTGCTGGCTCCGGAAGTCGAAGCGCCTGGGTCACTAGAGTGTGTCGCTGACAGGATCGGGGGATCGGCAACAGTGGCAGGTGAAGTGGCTGAAGTTGAAATGTCCCGTTCATATTGATTATAAAAGTTCCATATTAATTGATTTCGTTGCGAGGATTTGACCTCTATATGAGACGTTTTTCAAAGACTGCATTCATTTTTAAAACAACCATAACCTTTATTTTATCAATAAAGGTTTCAAAAGCATTACGTAGATTATCAAATAATGATAATCTAAAATATACTGTTTACACACGACCATTACATAATGGTTTACAATAGAAATATATTACATCGACATATGTTTCTTGAATGCAGTTTTTATATAATATCATACAAACATGGACTCCAAATCTTGTCCTTATTTTAGTATGCAACAGCGGAAGCTCTTAGTATTCACCTGAGAATAAACATGCTTTAAACGTCAACAAAAATGTTGGTGAGTTATAGGTTTAACCTATATATATCAAATCATAACAATAGACCACAATATTTCATATTTCAATATACATCCCATACATAGAGATAAAAATCATTCATATGGTGAACACCTGGTAACCGACATTAACAAGATGCATGTATAAGAATATCCCCATCATTCCGGGATACCCTTCGGATATGATATAAATTTCGAAGTACTAAAGCATTCGGTACTTTGGATGGGGTTTGTTAGGCCCAATAGATCTATCTTTAGTATTCGCGTCAATTAGGGTGTATGTTCCCTAATTCTTAGATTACCAGACTTAATAAAAAGGGCATATTCGATTTCGATAATTCAACCATAGAATGTAGTTTCACGTACTTGTGTCTATTTTCGGGTCAAAACGTGTAAGTTGGCAGGGACACGCTAACCCTGTGTGCCGTAGCACCCACCAATCCCACCCCGAAAGAGACCTGTGCCGGAAAAGTACCTCCTCCCAAGTACCATAGTAACGGCAAGGTGATTTTTAACAAAAGCTAGCTAGTCCCCCGAAACACTTCACAAATTTCCCCCCGGAGGGAGAAATAATTTCATGCGGGGCGCCCAGACTGAGAATCGAACTTGCGCCTTTCTTCGGGTCAAAGCTTCCCCCAATATGGGCCCAGGGATCAAAGGCATCGGGTACCACTGAGCTATAAGCTCGTTGGTTACTTATAAAACCTGCATGTATTCTCATTCCAAAAATATTAAATTTTAAAAGTGGGACTATAACTCACTTTCACAGATTTTTACTTCGTCGGGAAGTAAGACTTGGCCACTGGTCGATTCACGAACCTATAACAAAATATGTACATATATATCAAAGTATGTTCAAAATATATTTACAACACTTTTAATACATTTTGATGTTTTAAGTTTATTAAGTCAGCTGTCCTCGTTAGTAACCTACAACTAGTTGTCCAACGTTAGATGTACAGAAAAAAAATTGATATATATTATCTTGAATCAATCCACGACCCAGTGTATACACTTCTCAGGCTAGATTACAACTCAAAGTATATATATATTTGGAATCAACCTCAACCCTGTATAGCTAACTCCCACATTATTGCATATAGAGTGTCTATGGTTGTTCCAAATAATATATACACATGGGTCGATATGATATGTCAAAACATTTGCATACGTGTCTATGGTATCCCAAGATTACATAATATATTAGAATACATGTATAATACAATATAAGTTAGCTAAGATATGATTAATATAGATTTGTTACCAATTTTCACGTTGCTACAACAAGAAAAATTATCTAATCTTGTTTTACCCATAACTTCTTCATTTTAAATCCGTTTTGAGTGAATCAAATTGCTATGGTTTCATATTGAACTCTATTTTATGAATCTAAATATAAAAAGTATAGGTTTATAGTCATAAATATAAGTTACAAGTCGTTTTTGTAAAGGTAGTCATTTCAGTCGAAAGAACGACGTCTAGATGACCGTTTTAGAAAACATACTTCCACTTTGAGTTTAACCATGATTTTTGGATATAGTTTCATGTTCATAAGAAAAATCATTTTCCCAAAAGAACAACTTTTAAATCAAAGTTTATCATAGTTTTTAATTAACTAACCCAAAACAGCCCGCGGTGTTACTACGACGGCGTATGTCCGGTTTTACAGTGTTCTTAGTGTTTCCAGGTTTTAAATTATTAAGTTAGCATATCATATAGATATAGAACATGTGTTTAGTTGATTTTAAAAGTCAAGTTAGAAGGATTAAATTTTGTTTGCGAACAAATTTAGAATTAACTAAACTATGTTCTAGTGATTACAAGTTTAAACCTTCGAATAAGATAACTTTATATGTATGAATCGAATGATGTTATGAACATCATTACTACCTCAAGTTTTCTGGATAAAGCTACTGGAAATGAGAAAAAATGGATCTAGCTTCAAAGGATCCTTGGATGGCTTGAAAGTTCTTGAAGCAGAATCATGACACGAAAATAAGTTCAAGTAAAATTTCCACTCGAAATAAGATTGTTATAGTTATAGAAATTGAATCAAAGTTTGAATATGAGTATTACCTTGTATTAGAAAGATATCTTACTGTAAATAAGAAAGATTTCTTGAGGTTGGATGATCACTCTACAAGATTGGAAGTAAGCTAGCAAACTTGGAAGTATTCTTGATTTTATGAAACTATAACTTGTAGAATATTTGAAGAACACTTAGAACTTGAAGATAGAACTTGAGAGAGATCAATTAGATGAATAAAATTGAAGAATGAAAGTGTTTGTAGGTGTTTTTCGTCGTTGGTGTATGGATTGCATATAAAGGATATGTAATTTTGTTTTCATGTAAATAAGTCATGAATGATTACTCATATTTTTGTAATTTTATGAGATATTTCATGCTAGTTGCCAAATGATGGTTCCTAAATGTGTTAGGTGACTCACATGGGCTGCTAAGAGCTGATCATTGGAGTGTATATACCAATATTACATACATCTAAAAGCTGTGTATTGTACGAGTACGAATACGGGTGCATACGAGTAGAATTGTTGATGAAACTGAACGAGGATGTAATTGTAAGCATTTTTGTTAAGTAGAAGTATTTTGATAAGTATCTTGAAGTCTTTCAAAAGTGTATGAATAAATATTAAAACACTACATGTATATACATTTTAACTGAGTCGTTAAGTCATCGTTAGTCGTTACATGTAAGTGTTGTTTTGAAACCTTTAGGTTAATGATCTTGTTAAATGTTGTTAACCCAATGTTTATAATATCAACTGAGATTTTAAATTATTATATTATCATGATATTATGATGTATGAATATCTCTTAATATGATATATATATATACGTTAAATGTCGTTACAACGATAATCGTTACATATATGTCTCGTTTCAAAATCATTAAGTTAGTAGTCTTGCTTTTACATATGTAGTTAATTGTTAATATACTTAATGATATGTTTACTTATCATAATATCATGTTAACTATATATATATATCCATATATATGTCATCATATAGTTTTTTTTACAAGTTTTAACGTTCGTGAATCACCTGTCAACTTGGGTGGTCAATTGTCTATATGAAACCTATTTCAATTAATCAAGTCTTAACAAGTTTGATTGCTTGTTGGAAATACTTAATCATGTAAATAACAATTTCATTTAATATATATATATATATATATATATATATATATATATATATATATATATATATATATATATATATATATATATATATATATATATATATATATATATATATATATATAAATGGAAAAGTTCGGGTCACTACAGAAGTGTCTGAACTGCCCAAAATGATAGCAGGTGGAATATCCGACATCTGAACAAGGAAAAATAAATTTTCCATGTCAGTAAGTCATAAAGCAAGCACGTATTAGGCCAACAGTCTAAATTACGTATAACGGTAAATAGCATGGCAATAACAGTAAATCGTACAGAAGTAGCATGCAATCGAAAGCAAGTAATATCATGCAGTAGTGAAATCATGTAGTAGCATACGGCATATAGCAGTAAAAGTAAACAGCAGCATGCAGTAAGTTCAGCGAAAACAAGTAAACTAGCAAGTTGTAGATTAGTCCTATTAGTGAATCCTAATCGGGTCGGGTCTTGACTCACTAATGCAACCTAATTCCCTACAACCAATGCTCTGATACCAAATGTGATGCCCCGTACAAAACCATCGTGTACGAATCATCAACAACAGGATCATTACAAGGTCAAACACTATATGCGTTTTCAAAACAAGTTGCATTCATGATAATAGGTGACGTCATAACCACGTCAAATGTTTTAAAATCAAAAGTATGCTTCAATGAACGGAAGCAAATAGTAGTAGTACGTGACCCTTAGGTCATTACAAATCATTGTTCAAAAGTATTAAAGTTATGAATGCAAGATAAACAGTTCATGCGGTGATAACTCTAGAGCAGCGAGTGTCTACAGCAAGACTAGTACACAGCAGAAGCAGCTAACCTTAAGCACCTGAGAAAAACATGCTTAAAAACATCAACACAAAGGTTGGTGAGCTATAGTTTAAGTATAACAGTAATGTAAGGTAGGCCACGAGATTTCAGTGCTACAAAGAGCGTTTCAAAACAGTATGTTAAAGTATATCCTTAACCTTGGGCACTTGGTAACTAACTTAACGTTTATACCCCCTAAAAGTACACTTGGCAAGTGCGTATGTTTACGAAGTATTAAACACTCGTTAAATGCTAGCGTGACTAGCCCGAGTGGGGATGTCAAACCCTATGTATCCATATCTAAGATTCACGTTCATCGGTTCAAAAACCAATGACTAAACGTTACCGAGCTAAAGGGAATGTTTATGCCATTCTATAACCCACACATATATAAAGTTTAAGTACTCGTGCCTAGTATGTAAACCATAAAATGCGTATGTATTCTCAGTTCCCAAAATAGTTAAAGTAAAAAGGGAATGCTATAACTCACAATGATAAAGTAGTGGTAAAGTATGACTCGGGAAATAAGCAAGTACGTAGGTCCGGAAAGTCCTCAACCTAAGTCAAATAGTACTAAGTCAGTAAATCGTCTCAATAGGTTTAAATGTATGTAAATTAGGTCTTAAAGGTCATCATCATTCATCATCAAACAAAAGGTGTATAGTAAGTTTCGTTCATGAAAAGAGTTTAAAACAAAGGCTGACTTGGATCCGTCACCACGGCTTCAATACCTACTGAAATAAGGTGAGACCAGTGGCCATGGCTCCGTATATGAGTCTTTTAGTTGTGGTAAAAATTCCAGAAGCAAAATCTTCTTCGTTTGACCGTGGCGACGGTCTAAGTGCGAGTAGGTCAAAATTTTCAGCACAACGTTAAAAGGACATAGTGACGATCGGAGGGCCATAAATCCTAAACCGTAACTCGGATTAAGACGAGTCCTAAATGAAAAGTTATCTACTCAAACAGAGCTATCTGAAAATCATATTTACAGTAGCCCAGGTCATACAGGTCAGACATAGAAATAGTAAAACAGTAGGTTCCGGTGTTTCTTGGTACTCGATGCTTATCACGGTTCTCATCCTTGATGCGTATAGATTCAAGTGTACAACTCGTTGATGTGTTTACAACATCTTTACCAAGTTTTGACCATCATAACCTAAGTGTAAGTCTAAGATAAGTAGCACAACTCAATTAAGTGTTGCAAGTCTTTTGATGAACCAAAGTTACATCAAAGTCTTAGATTTAACACATACATGAAATATAAAAGCAATATTGAACTACAAACTTGAATGTAAACTAACTAATCAAGATCTTAATATGTAGAACATAGTTCTTAGTTAGATCTTGAAGATCCAAGACCCATAGGTCTAGATCTAAAGTTATTAAGTTAAATCTAATACAAGTGTATGAAGTTATAACTAAAGAGTTACACTTCCATGTTCTTGAACCTTTAAAGTTAACTTTTGTTCAAGAAAAATGAGATCAAAGTTAACTAGTAACACTTGACCAACAACAACATGAATCATGAATTTAAAAAGTGCAAGAATGAAGTAAATAACTAAGTAAACAAGTAACTAATTCATTGTTGTTCATACTCTAAAGATTCAAGCCAAATTCTTGATCTTTAAGAAAGTAAACCTTAAGTTTACAAACATGAATTACAAGTATGCTTTTAACAACATATGAACTTTAATCTTTTAAAACATTTAGTGTAGAACATAAACTAGAAAGTTTATGTTCTTGTATGTCTTGTAAGAACAAGTTAATATGAAGAACAACCTAAAGAGTTTGGTTCTTAGTAATATGTAAGTAAATAACAACAACTAACAACTACAAGAAATCAAACAACAACAAAAACAAAAGATGATGATGATTATGTATGCATATGTTTTGGTTTTAAAAGGAAAAGAAGAGAAGAAAAAGTATTATGTTACTTACAAACTTGAGAGAGAAAGGTGAGAAAATGAAATGCAAATTGAAGTGTGTGTGAAATGTGAAGTAAAAATGAGAGCATAAGTAATCAAAATTTGAAACAAACACTCCCCCATGTGGACTAGAAGCAAACGGTTTGTAGAGGGAGAAGGGGGAGGGATTTGTCCACAAGATCATTGTATGTAAAGACTTCAAAAGTTGGTTATTTGGTGTATGTGCATGGGAAGAACAAGTAACTAGATTCTTTAAGTCTTAAACTAACTAGTTAATCCTTAATGTGATACATACATGTGTGTTGGGTTAAAAAGTCCATTATGATGTAGGGTGGGCTTATAAGCCTAAGTATGTATGTAAGTAACAAGTTAAATAAATAAGCCCAAGTCCAAATAAATAATAATCCAATAAAAGCCCAAGTAATTAACTAGTAACTTTAGTTAATTAAAATGATTAATAAAACTTAATCATGAATGTAAATAATATTCAAAAATATTATTCGTGTAATGTACGTGTGTCACAAAGACATTTCGGGCATTTAAAGTCAAGTATGATCAATCATGGTAACAAGTAAATGTAATAACTTACATTCGTTAAATCACAAGTATTAATAATAATAATTATTAATAAATAAACGTTGGAAAATCCAGGGTCGTTACAATAATACTAATTATACTAATTATATTAATAATAACAATAATATTAGAAATCGTATACCAATTTATATATGCTAACTTATTCACACCGATTTCATGTATATATCGTGTATTAGAAATAATGATACAAATATTGACATTGATATTAACACTAACAATATTAATGAAAGTAATAGTAATAATTTTGATATATCAGTTATATTTTAACTTGTAATTACATTTAATATAATAATATTACATTTCATTAGTTATGTAATACTTATAATAACACATTTGGATATTTAACATTTATATACCTTATATATATTACTATATAATAATTATTGATAGCAATGATATATATATATGTGTGTGTATATATATATATATATATATAAATTTATTTTAATTTATACTTAATTATCTTGTATCTTATTTTACATTTTTAATTTCACACAATTGTTCGTGAATCGTCGGGAATAGTCAAAGGTCAACTGAATCTATGTAAACAGTTCAAAAATTCTTAAGACTCAACTTTACAAACCTTGCTTATCGTATTAAAATCATATAAAGATTAAGTTTAAATTTGGTCGGAAATTCCCGGGTCGTCACAGTACCTACCCGTTAAAGAAATTTCGTCCCGAAATTTGAGTGAGGTGGTCATAGCTAACAATAAAAATGTTTTCATGACGAATATGAGTCGATAAATAGAGTTTTATTACTGTTGAGTAATATGGATAAGATAATTCGATTACTCAAAGAGTACGAGTGAAGCTATCACAAAAGATTGAAATAGGAGAAGTAAAGATTCTTCTTAACTTTTGACATAGCCAGGGTTGAATTCCGAAATTCAAGGGATTTAAAGTAAATCTTCAAAATCTAAAAGATTTGATTCTTCGGCGAATAAGGGAATTAAGATCTCTCTATATTTAAATACGGTGATCTGCCTCGATAACTCTGTCTGATATTTCCATTATAAATTTACCTTTTCCGTTCCATTAGTTTCCACCACTTCTATACCTTCTTTCTCAGTTCATATATCCAAAATATTATAATAATGCTTAATCCGGTTCTAATCCTTGTTCTTATTCTGACTATCGCAATGATCGTTCTTCTTTTCCAACTCCCACAAGAAGAATCTGTTTATTTCTACTATGCTCTAGGGATTATTGTATTTATAATCCTCCCGTGTCTTTATATTGCTATACGTACTGATATCCACAGTTTGTAATTTCAGTGTTATTGTTGGGCTTTATATTCTCCCTTATATTTCGTAGTCCCCACTTCGATCTTCTATAATCATTGTCATTCACAGTTAATGTTCTCTCTTATTTGCTGCGATTTATACTCCCATTTCTATGTCGGAGCTTCATTCTTTCGTTTCCTCTTCTTGCGATTAAGCACCGCATGTAATGGTCCAGAATTCGTAAATATGAATTTTGGAATGATCATAGTTAGTGTTTGAAGGAAATTGTAATGGCACAATCTTGATTCGTCAAATTACCAGAATATCACGGAAAAGATAGAACTATCAAGAAAAATATATTCTTGATATGTTTATAGATTAGATAGAATGTAGGAGTCGTGTAACATGGCACATGATGACGTTATGATCTGTGAATCATCACATTCCATTTAGAAACTCAGCATGACTTACTGTAATATAATCACGTTGATCAAGTGTCATTATATTATACTAACTCATGCATCAATTTCCAACATTTCTTCAATAACATTCATATTTTAAGCTCGAAAGTTTACAGAATATAGAAACTAACAGTTTCTATAAGATGTAACACTGATAGCATAAAGAGATTAATGATTTCAGATAAGAATAGTTATGAAAATATCTTCAGAAATATGGAGGATATTTATAATGAAAGATACGATGATATCTTGGAATTTCTAATATCATAGGATGATGGAAACTATTGTTCGCAAGGGTTTAGAGTAATGAGCAAGATATTCGCTAAAGACTTCAGCAGGCATTGAATCATTTGGATTCTTTGAAGTCAAACTTATTCTTTGTGATTTGTCCACGGCTTCCTTCATAGTTTCGCATAATTCACTTTTCGGTACTAAATTTTCTATTGAGTGTTTCCAATACTCCATTCTTTATCATCAAACTTTCGACGGTTAAGGTTGTTTACGGTTCTCTACGGTTTCTGCTGCTTCATTCAGCTTCCTCAAAATTTAGAGTATTGATTCATAGACTGGGTGCTTTTCAGAATTTCGGAATGGAAGATCATGATTTTAAGGGGTACATGTTATATACATATATATATATATATATATATATATATATATATATATATATATATATATATATATATATATATATATATATATATATATATATATATATATATATATATATATATATATATATATATACATATAACTGTTGTTGTAAAATTGTTGCGAGATTCAAAATAATGATTGCTGATTCCCGGTATTTGGTATGGCAATACTCGTTACAAGATGCGGATGAGTATATGATAGGGTTTCAATGTATATAATAATTTTCGGAAAATCAAAGATCAGCGGAGTTGCTGGTACATCTTCTGATAATGTCGTGGAATATAAAAGGTTCCTCGGTAACAATAAAAGAGTACACATATATATCAAGGTTATAATAAGGTTGTTTTGAACAAAAAGTCAAAGTTGACTTGCTGGAGCTGTGATAAAATTGGCTAATTTGAAAAGGGATTGTACGGCTATTGTAGGTAATAACAACGTCAAAGAAGCTAGCACAGATACGTGTTAAATGTTTACTCAGGTTCCAAGTGTTTTTCAGGTGCATAACTATATGCATAAATATTTTCTTCCGTAGATGAAGTACGTTTGGTTCATTCTCTCGATTGAGGTGTTTTCAAGAATCATGAAAGGTTTGAACGCAGATTGTATTCATCAAGATACAAATGAGGTTTAAGATGCAATCAAGTGGCAAACTTGAAGAATTATTTAGTTTCATATGTTATAAACAATATTTTAATTCATTTTAATTATCCAATGTTGATAGTCCACAGCTAGCAGTGTACAATTTGGAATTTAATAATTCATATATAGTTTACTATATAATATTCGAATTAATTAATACGTATCGTGACCTGTGTACATGTCTCAGACTCGATCACAACTCAAAGTATATATATTATTGTAGAATCAACCTCAACCCTGTATATAGAACTCGATCATTACTGCATATAGAGTGTCTATGGTTATTCCAAATAATATATATATATATATATATATATATTTATATATATATGTATATGTATATGTATATATATATATATGTATATATATATGTATATATATATATGTATATATATATATATATGTATATATATATATATGCGTCGATATGATATGTCAAAACTTGTATACGTGTCCCGATATGTAAATTGCGATAATTAAATTGCGATAAATAAAATGTAATCAGTTAGCTAGGAACAATTAGCTAGGAAGAGTTAGCGTGGATTCTTAACAAAATTCCTCATAGTTAATTTGTTTGTTTCTAACAAATTTTATTTTGTCCAATGTTTTCTTCATTATGCCACTTGTTGGATTCTGATTAATCATAATCCAAATATGAAATTGAATGAAAATGGTTATTCTGCGGCGAACGGATACGTATATCGGTGGTTGTAAATTGGATAGTAAATGACTGTTGAATCAGATTCGAAGAACGTACAATGTAACTTATTAATGTGAAATCTAAATATTCTTCGGGTATTACCTACCCGTTAAAATATTTTCACCATTAACAGTTTGTACAAAAGAATTTTTAATTACAATCTTTATGAAAACATATATACATATATATTTTCTTCAGATGTAATTATGGATTTAATGAGTTAATTTGATATTAAACTCATATGATTTTCGGTTAGAACAAGAATATATAATCTCTAAAACATTAGAGATTACATAATCGCCATGAAGAACGAAGATAATTGATTTAGAATGATATGTAGAACGATGATTATACTCGAGGTACAGAATGAGATGTTGAGGCATGGATTGTTGATACTTGGGTTGTTGGTGGTACTGGTGCCATTGGTGCTGAGGCTGGTAATGTTACTGGTGTTGGTGATACTGCTGGTGCTTGCAAATTGTATACCGTGCTCTCTAAAGTTAATACTCGAGCTCAGAGTTCTCTAACTTCTTCTACTAACCCTGGTTGATTATCAGTGTGAGGTAGTGGTCGGATATCTTCTCTAGTTCCGTTAATGGTAGCTTCAAGACGATAAATTCTTGCAAATAGGGTATAAACGGTGTTGCGAACGGATTCGCCGGTGAGCGGGTCGAGTACTCCAAGGTTAGGTGGTAGATTTGGTTCATGATATGGAGTACCTTCTTCCCTTCTCCATATGGTGAGTATGTCGCGAACCCACCCCCATTTTATCCAGTAATCATGGTAGTTGATTTACTGGTGTGCTCTTATCACGCTGTCTTCGGAGTCAGAGGAACGTGGCCGATTCGTAGAGGCCATCTTACGCGATTACAGAAAAGATTTTGAGTATGAAGAGTGTAGTGACCCGAACTTTTCCATGTTTATATATATTAATTGAGATTGATATTTACATGATTAAATGTTTCCAACATATTAAGCAATCAAACTTGTTAAGACTTGATTAATTGAAATATGTTTCATATAGACAATTGACCATCCAAGTTGACCGGCGATTCACGAACGTTAAAACTTGTAAAAACGACATGACGATATATATATGGATATACATATAGTTAACATGAGATTATGATAAGTAAGTATCTCCATAAGTATATTAACAATGAGTTATATACATATAAACAAGACTACTAACTTAAGGATTTCGAAACGAGACATATATGTAACGATTATCGTTGTAACGACATTTAAATGTATATATATCATATTAAGATATATTAATATATCATAATATCATGATAATATAATAATTTAACATCTCATTAGATATAATAAACAATGGGTTAACAACATTAATTGAGATCGTTAACTTAAAGGTTTCAAAACAACACTTACATGTAACGACTAACGATGACTTAACGACTCAGTTAAAATGTATATACATGTAGTGTATTTAGATGTATTAAAATACTTTTGGAAGACTTCAAGACATATATCAACACACTCATACTTAACGAAAATGGTTACAGTTACTTTCCCATTCTTTTCTTTCATCAAGAATTCTAGTCGTATTCTTACCCGTATTATACACAGCTTCAAAACGTACTTACTATGGGTATATACCAATAGGAACTAGCATGGGATTCCACTCTTGATTATGTCATGTATGACTAATCAATTTTAACTTCTACCATGAGCTAGTCAACTAACTAGAACTCCTTTTAACCCCACTCACCACTCACCAATTACCACTCATCATTCACTCCATTTCACTTCCAATTCTCTTTCTAATTCTCTCTCAACACACACACACACTATTATGAACGTATTTTTCCAGTAGTTAATCATCATCTTCATCAAAAATCACTTCAAGAATCAAGCTATAATCATCATAGGAAGAACACTTCAAGAACACTTCAAAAATCCCTTCAAGTTTACTAATTTACTTCCAAGCTTTCTAATCCATTCCAAGTAATCATCTAAGATCAAGAAACCTTTGTTATATACAGTAGGTTATCTTTCTTATTCAAGGTAATATTCATATTCAAACTTTGATTCAATTTCTATAACTATAAACTATCTTAATTCGAGTAAAAATCTTACTTGAACTTGTTTTTGTGTCATGATCCTACTTCAAGAACTTTCAAGCCATCCAAGATCCTTTGAAGCTAGATCATTTCTTGTCACTTCCAGTAGGTTTACCTACTAAACTTGAGGTAGTAATGATGTTCATAACATCATTCGATTCATATATATAAAACTATCTTATTCGAAGGTTTAAACTCGTAATCACTAGAACATAGTTTAGTTAATTCTAAACTTGTTCGCAAACAAAAGTTAATCCTTCTAACTTGACTTTTAAAATTAACTACACACATGTTCTATATCTATATGATATGCTAACTTAATGATTTAAAACCTGGAAACACGAAAAACACCGTAAAACCGGATTTACGCCGTCGTAGTAACACCGCGGGCTGTTTTGGGTTAGTTAATTAAAAACTATGATAAACTTTGATTTAAAAGTTGTTATTCTGAGAAAATGATTTTTATTATGAACATGAAACTATATCCAAAAATTATGGTTAAACTCAAAGTGGAAGTATGTTTTCTAAAATGGTCATCTAGACGTCGTTCTTTCGACTGAAATGACTACCTTTACAAAAACGACTTGTAACTTATTTTTCCGACTATAAACCTATACTTTTTCTATTTAGATTCATAAAATAGAGTTCAATATGAAACCATAGAAATTTGATTCACTCAAAACGGATTTAAAATGAAGAAGTTATGGGTAAAACAAGATTGGATAATTTTTCTCATTTTAGCTACGTGAAAATTGGTAACAAATCTATTTCAACCATAACTTAATCAACTTGTATTGTATATTATGTAATCTTGAGATACCATAGACACGTATACAATGTTTCGACCTATCATGTTGTAGTGACCCGAACTTTTCCATGTTTATATATATTAATTGAGATTGATATTTACATGATTAAATGTTTCCAACATGTTAAGCAATCAAACTTGTTAAGACTTGATTAATTGAAATAGGTTTCATACAGACAATTGACTACCCAAGTTGACCGGTGATTCACGAACGTTAAAACTTGTAAAAACTATATGATGACATATATATGGTTATATATATAGTTAACTTGATATTATGGTAAGTAAACATATCATTAAGTATATTAACAATGAACTACATATGTAAAACAAGACTACTAACTTAATGATTTTGAAACGAGACATATATGTAACGATTATCGTTGTAACGACATTTAATGTATATATATCATATTAAGAGATATTCGTACATCATAATATCATGATAATATAATAATTTAAAATCTCTTTTGATATTATAAACATTGGGTTAACAACATTTAACAAGATCGTTAACCTAAAGGTTTCAAAACAACATTTACATGTAACGACTAACGATGACTTAACGACTCAGTTAAAATGTATATACATGTAGTGTTTTAATATGTATTCATACACTTTTGAAAGACTTCAAGACACTTATCAAAATACTTCTACTTAACAAAAATGCTTACAATTACATCCTCGTTCAGTTTCATCAACAATTCTACTCGTATGCACCCGTATTCGTACTCGTACAATACACAGCTTTTAGATGTATGTACTATTGGTATATACACTCCAATGATCAGCTCTTAGCAGCCCATGTGAGTCACCTAACACATGTGGGAACCATCATTTGGCAACTAGCATGAAATATCTCATAAAATTACAAAAATATGAGTAATCATTCATGACTTATTTACATGAAAACAAAATTACATATCCTTTATATCTAATCCATACACCAACGACCAAAAACACCTACAAACACTTTCATTCTTCAATTTTCTTCATCTAATTGATCTCTCTCAAGTTCTATCTTCAAGTTCTAAGTGTTCTTCATAAATTCCAAAAGTTCTAGTTTCATAAAATCAAGAATACTTTCAAGTTTGCTAGCTCACTTCCAATCTTGTAAGGTGATCATCCAACCTCAAGAAATCTTTGTTTCTTACAGTAGGTTATCATTCTAATACAAGGTAATAATCATATTCAAACTTTGCTTCAATTTCTATAACTATAACAATCTTATTTCAAGTGATGATCTTACTTGAACTTGTTTTCGTGTCATGATTCTGCTTCAAGAACTTCGAGCCATCCAAGGATCCATTGAAGCTAGATCCATTTTTCTCTTTTCCAGTAGGTTTATCCAAGGAACTTAAGGTAGTAATGATGTTCATAACATCATTCGATTCATACATATAAAGCTATCTTATTCGAAGGTTTAAACTTGTAATCACTAGAACATAGTTTAGTTAATTCTAAACTTGTTCGCAAACAAAAGTTAATCCTTCTAACTTTACTTTTAAAATCAACTAAACACATGTTCTATATCTATATGATATGCTAACTTAATGATTTAAAACCTGGAAACACGAAAAACACCGTAAAACCGGATTTACGCCGTCGTAGTAACACCGCGGGCTGTTTTGGGTTAGTTAATTAAAAACTATGATAAACTTTGATTTAAAAGTTGTTATTCTGAGAAAATGATTTTTATTATGAACATGAAACTATATCCAAAAATTATGGTTAAACTCAAAGTGGAAGTATGTTTTCTAAAATGGTCATCTAGACGTCGTTCTTTCGACTGAAATGACTACCTTTACAAAAATGACTTGTAACTTATTTTTATGACTATAAACCTATACTTTTTTCTGTTTAGATTCATAAAATAGAGTTCAATATGAAACCATAGCAATTTGATTCACTCAAAACGAATTTAAAATGAAGAAGTTATGGGTAAAACAAGAGTGGATAATTTTTTCTCTTTTAGCTACGTGAAAATTGGTAACAAATCTATTCCAACCATAACTTAATCAACTTGTATTGTATATTATGTAATCTTGAGATACCATAGACACGTATACAATGTTTCGACCTATCATGTCGACACATCTATATATATTTCGGAACAACCATAGACACTCTATATGTGAATGTTGGAGTTAGCTATACAGGGTTGAGGTTGATTCCAAAATATATATAGTTTGAGTTGTGATCAATACTGAGATACGTATACACTGGGTCGTGGATTGATTCAAGATAATATTTATCGATTTATTTCTGTACATCTAACTGTGGACAACTAGTTGTAGGTTACTAACGAGGACAGCTGACTTAATAAACTTAAAACATCAAAATATATTAAAAGTGTTGTAAATATATTTTAAACATACTTTGATATATATGTATATATTGTTATAGGTTCGTGAATCAACTAGTGGCCAAGTCTTACTTCCCGACGAAGTAAAAATCTGTGAAAGTGAGTTATAGTCCCACTTTTAAAATCTAATATTTTTGGGATGAGAATACATGCAGGTTTTATAAATGATTTACAAAATAGACACAAGTACGTGAAACTACATTCTATGGTTGAATTATCGAAATCGAATATGCCCCTTTTTATTAAGTCTGGTAATCTAAGAATTAGGGAACAGACACCCTAATTGACGCGAATCCTAAAGATAGATCTATTGGGCATAACAAACCCCATCCAAAGTACCGGATGCTTTAGTACTTCGAAATTTATATGATATCCGAAGGGTGTCCCGGAATGATGGGGATATTCTTATATATATATATATGCATCTTGTTAATGTCGGTTACCAGGTGTTCACCATATGAATGATTTTTATCTCTATGTATGGGATGTGTATTGAAATATGAAATCTTGTGGTCTATTGTTACAATTTGATATATATAGGTTAAACCTATAACTCACCAACATTTTTGTTGACGTTTAAAGCATGTTTATTCTCAGGTGAATACTAAGAGCTTCCGATGTTGCATACTAAAATAAGGACAAGATTTGGAGTCCATGTTTGTATGATATTGTGTAAGAACTGCATTCAAGAAACTGATTTCGATGTAACATATTTGTATTGTAAACCATTATGTAATGGTCGTGTGTAAACAGGATATTTTAGATTATCATTATTTGATAATCTACGTAAAGCTTTTTAAACCTTTATTTATGAAATAAAGGTTATGGTTTGTTTTAAAAATGAATGCAGTCTTTGAAAAACGTCTCATATAGAGGTCAAAACCTCGCAACGAAATCAATTAATATGGAACGTTTTTAATCAATAAGAACGGGACATTTCACATGTCGACACATCTATAAATATTTCGGAACAACCATAGACACTCTATATGTGAATGTTGGAGTTAGCTATACAGGGTTGAGGTTGATTCCAAAATATATATAGTTTGAGTTGTGATCAATACTGAGATACGTATACACTGGGTCGTGGATTGATTCAAGATAATATTTATCGATTTATTTCTGTACATCTAACTGTGGACAACTAGTTGTAGGTTACTAACGAGGACAACTGACTTAATAAACTTAAAACATCAAAATATATTAAAAGTGTTGTAAATATATTTTAAACAAACTTTGATATATATGTATATATTGTTATAGGTTCGTGAATCAAACAGTGGCCAAGTCTTACTTCCCGACGAAGTAAAAATCTGTGAAAGTGAGTTATAGTCCCACTTTTAAAATCTAATATTTTTGGGATGAGAATACATGCATGTTTTATAAATGATTTACAAAATAGACACAAGTACATGAAACTACATTCTATGGTTGAATTATCGAAATCGAATATGCCCTTTTTTATTAAGTCTGGTAATCTAAGAATTAGGGAACAGACACCCTAATTGACGCGAATCCTAAAGATAGATCTATTGGGCCTAACAAACCTCATCCAAAGTATCAGATGCTTTAGTACTTCGAAATTTATATCATATCCGAAGGGTGTCCCGGAATGATGGGGATATTCTTATATATGCATCTTGTTAATGTCGGTTACCAGGTGTTCACCATATGAATGATTTTTATCTCTATGTATGGGATGTGTATTGAAATATGAAATCTTGTGGTCTATTGTTACGATTTGATATATATAGGTTAAACCTATAACTCACCAACATTTTTGTTGACGTTTAAAGCATGTTTATTCTCAGGTGAATACTAAGAGCTTCCGCTGTTGCATACTAAAATAAGGACAAGATTTGGAGTCCATGTTTGTATGATATTGTGTAAAAACTGCATTCAAGAAACTGATTTCGATGTAACATATTTGTATTGTAAACCATTATGTAATGGTCGTGTGTAAACAGGATATTTTAGATTATCATTATTTGATAATCTACGTAAAGCTTTTTAAACCTTTATTTATGAAATAAAGGTTATGGTTTGTTTTAAAAATGAATGCAGTCTTTGAAAAACGTCTCAAATAGAGGTCAAAACCTCGCAACGAAATCAATTAATATGGAACGTTTTTAATCAATAAGAACGGGACATTTCAGTTGGTATCCGAGCGTTGGTCTTAGAGAACCAGAAAATTTACATTAGTGTGTCTTATCGAGTTTGTTAGGATGTATTAGTGAGTCTGGACTTCGACCGTGTTTACTTGAAAAATGATTGCTTAACAAATTTTGTTGGAAACTATATATTTTTAACATGTGAATATTATGTGATATATTAATCTCTTAACGCGTTTGATATTATGTGATAGATGTCTACCTCTAGAACAAGTCCCATTGACTCACCTAATAATAATGAAAAGTCAAATGTAAATTGGAATGATTCGTGGACTGATTCACAAGTTCCCGAAGAGGAACCGGAAGAAGAGTCGGAACCGGAAGAAGAATCAGAACCGGAAGAAGAATCGGAACCGGATGAAGAAATAGAACCGGTGGGGGAAATAATAAAACGGTTAAGTAAAAGAAAATCCTCAACCAACCGACCAAGGTTAATTATGGTCAATGGTGTTTCCTCCAAGGAAGCAAAATATTGGGAGGATTACCAATTCTCCGATGAATCGGATTCCGACGAGAATTCCGATGATGTTATAGAAATTACCCCAACTGAATTTAAAAAGGCAAAAGAAAATAATAAGGGAAAGGGCATAAAAATAGAGAAATCTAATTCCAACCCCGATGAACTTTATATGTATCGTCAACCCCCGAAGTCCTTAAGTTGTAACAATGACCAGGGAACCTCTAAACCACCAGGTTTTTCTAAACCAATGTGGATAACGACGGCTCGTATTAGGGGAACATCATATATCCCTAGAAACTTGGCAAAATGAACCAAAACCGAAGAAGAAGAAACAAGCGAGTCGGAATAAGATAGTTGTATTCGTGTGGTGTAATATAAGTAATATAGTGTGCTTATGCTTTATGATATATGTAAAAATTGCTTGTATTAATAAGTATTTTTTTTATGAATCTAACTCTTGTCTATTTTACAGTATAAAAACACAAAATGGATAGACAACCCAATATTTTAAGAGACCTACCCGGAGACATGATTGATGAAATCTTGTCTAGAGTCGGTCAGAATTCTTCGGCACAACTATTTAAGGCGAGATCAGTTTGTAAGACATTTGAAGAATGTTCCAAGAATGCGTTGGTTTATAAAAGGCTTTCGTTCGAAAGATGGGGGATATCACATTGGGAAATCCATAAGTTACGATGTTTTTACTTTGACGCATATATTGCGGGGAACCCAAATGCTATTTTACGCAATGGGTAAGAAATTATTTTGACTCAATATATCCGAATATTGGACTTCGTGATTTAGAAAAAGCGGCTAACATGCAACATAAAGAAGCATGTTATGCTTACGGATTAGTAATGTTCGCTTCTCACCAAAGTGAGAACAAGAACATCGGGCTACAACTATTAAACAAAACGTTCCCACAAGTGACGGAGTCGGTAATTGGGGTAATAAATGAGGTTTTTAGATTGTTACGGGACTGTTGGACATTACGTAACCCTCGTCCCTTTGACGACGTTACAACACGCTGTCTTATCAACGGCCATAACGGTTATGTTCCACAAGACCAAGGATGGGAAGTAGTCCTAGTAAAACCAGAATGCATGACTTGTTTCTGGACGTATGAATTACGTGTCTTTATTGCCTTTGCTGAACGACTTGTGTACTAGCTAGAATTATCTTCACAACTATCTTGTATCAAAGTTATTGTGTGCTATATTTCATGCTTTATGTAAAATAAGACGTATTTTAAGTTTGTAAAATATTGTATAAAAGTTTGAACGCGAAATATTATTACAATCAGTTTTTCATACAGAATTGTAGTAGTTGAATTGTATATTAGCTACTAAGTATGAACTTAACGGGTAGGTACTACCCGAATTTAAACTTATAAAACGCTAATATGAAGAAAAAGCTTTTATAAATGAGTTCATATTATGCTACGAAATACTATCAACTACTCTTAATATTCTGTATGATTAACTTGTTCCATTTGACTATTTTGAAGGAAATGGCACCGAATACTCGACACACCGTGAATATGAATGAAGAGGAATTCCGTACTTTTCTAGCTTCAAACATAGCCGCAGTACAGGCTGCGCTACATACCAACAATAACCTTGGATCTGGCAGTACATGAAATCGTGTAGGATGCACCTACAAAGAATTCACTGCCTGCAAACCTTTGGAATTTGATGGAACCGAAGGACCGATCGGATTGAAACGGTGGACCGAGAAGGTCGAATCGGTGTTTGCCATAAGTAAGTGTACTGAAGAGGACAAAGTAAAGTACGCTACGCATACCTTCACAGGTTCTGCGTTAACATGGTGGAATACCTATCTAGAGCAAGTGGGACAAGACGATGCGTACGCACTACCGTGGTCAGCATTCAAGCACTTGATGAACGAGAAGTACCGTCCCAGAACCGAGGTCAATAAGCTCAAGACAGAACTTAGAGGGTTACGAACCCAAGGATTTGATATTACCACGTACGAAAGACGATTCACAGAATTGTGCCTATTGTGTCCGGGAGCATTCGAAGATGAGGAAGAGAAGATCGACGCGTTTGTGAAAGGATTACCGGAAAGAATCCAAGAAGATATAAGTTCACACGAGCCCGCCTCCATACAACAGGCATGTAGAATGGCTCACAAACTAGTGAACCAGATTGAAGAAAGAATTAAAGAACAGACTGCTGAAGAGGCCAATGTGAAGCAAGTCAAAAGAAAGTGGGAGGAAAATGCTGATAAGAATCACCAATACAACAACAACAGCAATTACAACAATAATCGCAACAATTATCCCAACAATCGCAACATCAATTCCAACTACAACAAACGGCCCAACAACAATAACAACAACAACAACAACATCAACTACAACAATCATCCCAACAACAATAATAACCGCAACAACAACAACAATCAGAAGCAGCTATGCCAAAGGTGTGAAAAGTATCACTCGGGGTTCTGCACCAAATTTTGAAACAAGTGTAAAAGAAATGGTCATAGCGCGGCAAAGTGTGAGGTCTACGGACCAGGGGTTAATAGAACGAAAGGAACAAATGGTGTCAGAACGAGTAATGGCGGAGCAAGTAGTGTCGGAGCAAGTTATGCCAATGTAGTTTGTTATAAATGTGGAAAACCGGGCCACATTATTAGAAATTGCCCGAACCAGGAGAACATGAATGGACAAGGCCGCGGAAGAGTTTTCAATATTAATGCGGCAGAGGCACAGGAAGACCCTGAGCTTGTTACGGGTACGTTTCTTATTGACAATAAATCTGCTTACGTTTTATTCGATTCGGGTGCGGATAGAAGCTATATGAGTAGTGATTTTTGTGCTAAATTAAGTTGTCCATTGACGCCTTTGGATAGTAAATTTTTACTCGAATTAGCAAATGGTAAATTAATTTCAGCAGATAATATATGTCGGAATCGAGAAATTAAACTGGTTAGCGAAACATTTAAGATTGACTTGATACCAGTAGAGTTAGGGAGTTTTGATGTGATAATCGGTATGGACTGGTTGAAAGAAGTGAAAGCAGAGATCGTTTGTTACAAAAATGCAATTCGCATTATACGAGAAAAAGGAAAACCCTTAATGGTGTACGGAGAAAAGGGCAACACGAAGCTACATCTTATTAGTAATTTGAAGGCACAAAAACTAATAAGAAAAGGTTGCTATGCTGTTCTAGCACACGTCGAGAAAGTACAAACTGAAGAAAAGAGCATCAATAATGTTCCCGTCGCAAAAGAATTTCCCGATGTATTTCCGAAAGAATTACCGAGATTACCCCCACATCGATCCGTTGAATTTCAAATAAATCTTGTACCAGGAGCTGCACCAATAGCTCGTGCTCCTTACAGACTCGCACCCAGCGAGATGAAAGAACTGCAAAGCCAATTACAAGAACTTTTAGAGCATGGTTTCATTCGACCAAGCACATCACCGTGGGGAGCTCCTGTTTTGTTTGTCAAGAAGAAAGATGGTACATTCAGGTTGTGTATCGACTACCGAGAGTTGAACAAACTTACCATCAAGAACCGCTACCCACTACCGATAATTGACGACTTATTTGATCAACTACAAGGCTCATCTGTTTATTCAAAGATTGACTTACGTTCCGGGTATCATCAAATGCGGGTGAAAGAAGATGATATTCCAAAGACTGCTTTCAGAACACGTTACGGTCATTATGAGTTTATGGTCATGCCATTTGGTTTAACTAATGCACCAGCTGTGTTCATGGACCTTATGAACCGAGTGTGTGGATCATACCTTGACAAGTTTGTCATTGTTTTCATTGATGACATACTTATTTACTTAAAGAATGACCAAGAACACGGTGAACATTTGAGAAAGGTGTTAGAAGTATTGAGGAAGGAAGAATTGTACGCTAAATTTTCAAAGTGTGCATTTTGGTTGGAAGAAGTTCAATTCCTCGGTCACATAGTGAACAAAAAAGGTATTAAGGTGGATCCGGCAAAGATAGAAACTGTTGAAAAGTGGGAAACCCCGAAAACTCCGAAACACATACGCCAGTTTTTAGGACTAGCTGGTTACTACAGAAGGTTCATCCAAGACTTTTCCAGAATAGCAAAACCCTTGACTGCATTAGCGCATAAAGGGAAGAAATTTGAATGGAAGGATGAACAAGAGAAAGCGTTTCAGTTATCGAAGAAAAAGCTAACTACAGCACCTCTATTGTCTTTGCCTGAAGGGAATGATGATTTTGTGATTTATTGTGACGCATCAAAGCAAGGTCTCGGTTGTGTATTTATGCAACGAACGAAGGTGATTGCTTATGCGTCTAGACAATTAAAGATTCACGAGCAAAATTATACGACGCATGATTTGGAATTAGGCGCGGTTGTTTTTGCATTAAAGACTTGGAGGCACTACTTATATGGGGTCAAAAGTATTATATATACCGACCACAAAAGTCTTCAACACATATTTAATCAGAAACAACTGAATATGAGGCAGCGTAGGTGGATTGAATTGTTGAATGATTACGACTTTGAGATTTGTTACCACCCGGGGAAGGCAAATGTGGTAGCCGATGCCTTGAGCAGGAAGGACAGAGAACCCATTCGAGTAAAATCTATGAATATAATGATTCATAATAACCTTACTACTCAAATAAAGGAGGCGCAACACGGAGTTTTAAAAGAGGGAAATTTAAAGGATGAAATACCCAAAGGATCAGAGAAGCATCTTAATATTCGGGAAGACGGAACCCGGTATAGAGCTGAAAGGATTTGGGTACCAAAATTTGGAGATATGAGAGAAATGGTACTTAGAGAAGCTCATAAAACCAGATACTCAATACATCCTGGAACGGGGAAGATGTACAAGGATCTCAAGAAACATTTTTGGTGGCCGGGTATGAAAGCCGATGTTGCTAAATACGTAGGAGAATGTTTGATGTGTTCTAAGGTCAAAGCTGAGCATCAGAAACCATCAGGTCTACTTCAACAACCCGAAATCCCAGAATGGAAATGGGAAAACATTACCATGGATTTCATCACTAAATTGCCAAGGACTGCAAGTGGTTTTGATACTATTTGGGTAATAGTTGATCGTCTCACCAAATCAGCACACTTCCTGCCAATAAGAGAAGATGACAAGATGGAGAAGTTAGCACGACTGTATTTGAAGGAAGTCGTCTCCAGACATGGAATACCAATCTCTATTATCTCTGATAGGGATGGCAGATTTATTTCAAGATTCTGGCAGACATTACAGCAAGCATTAGGAACTCGTCTAGACATGAGTACTGCCTATCATCCACAAACTGATGGACAGAGCGAAAGGATGATACAAACGCTTGAAGACATGCTACGAGCATGTGTTATTGATTTCGGAAACAGTTGGGATCGACATCTACCATTAGCAGAATTTTCCTACAACAACAGCTACCATTCAAGCATTGAGATGGCACCGTTTGAAGCACTTTATGGTAGAAAGTGCATGTCTCCGATTTGTTGGAGTGAAGTGGGGGATAGACAGATTACGGGTCCGGAGATTATACAAGAAACTACCGAGAAGATCATCCAAATTCAACAACGGTTAAAAACCGCCCAAAGTCGACAAAAGAGCTACGCTGACATTAAAAGAAAAGATATAGAATTTGAAATTGGAGAGATGGTCATGCTTAAAGTTGCACCTTGGAAAGGCATTGTTCGATTTGGTAAACGAGGGAAATTAAATCCAAGGTATATTGGACCATTCAAGATTATTGATCGTGTCGGACCAGTAGCTTACCGACTTGAGTTACCTCAACAACTCGCGGCTGTACATAACACTTTCCACGTCTCGAATTTGAAGAAATGTTTTGCTAAAGAAAATATCACTATTCCGTTAGATGAAATCCAAATCAACGAAAAACTCCAATTCATCGAAGAACCCGTCGAAATAATGGATCGTGAGGTTAAAAGACTTAAGCAAAACAAGATACCAATTGTTAAGGTTCGATGGAATACTCGTAGAGGACCCGAGTTCACCTGGGAGTGTGAAGATCAGATGAAAAAGAAATACCCGCATCTATTTCCAGAAGATTCGTCAACACCTTCAACAGCTTAAAATTTCGGGACGAAATTTATTTAACGGGTAGGTACTGTAGTGACCCGAACTTTTCCATGTTTATATATATTAATTGAGATTGATATTTACATGATTAAATGTTTCCAACATGTTAAGCAATAAAACTTGTTAAGACTTGATTAATTGAAATATGTTTCATATAGACAATTGACCACCCAAGTTGACCGGCGATTCACGAACGTTAAAACTTGTAAAAACGACATGACGATATATATATGGATATACATATGGTTAACATGAGATTATGATAAGTAAGTATCTCCATAAGTATATTAACAATGAGTTATATACATATAAACAAGACTACTAACTTAAGGATTTCGAAACGAGACATATATGTAACGATTATCGTTGTAACGACATTTAAATGTATATATATCATATTAAGATATATTAATATATCATAATATCATGATAATATAATAATTTAACATCTCATTAGATATAATAAACAATGGGTTAACAACATTAATTGAGATCGTTAACTTAAAGGTTTCAAAACAACACTTACATGTAACGACTAACGATGACTTAACGACTCAGTTAAAATGTATATACATGTAGTGTATTTAGATGTATTAAAATACTTTTTGAAGACTTCAAGACATATATCAAAACACTCATACTTAACGAAAATGTTTACAGTTACTTTCCCATTCTTTTCTTTCATCAAGAATTCTAGTCGTATTCTTACCCGTATTATACACAGCTTCAAAACGTACTTACTATGGGTATATACCAATAGGAACTAGCATGGGATTCCACTCTTGATTATGTCATGTATGACTAATCAATTTTAACTTCTACCATGATCTAGTCAACTAACTAGAACTCCTTTTAACTCCACTCACCACTCACCAATTACCACTCATCATTCACTCCATTTCACTTCCAATTCTCTTTCTAATTCTCTCTCAACACACACACACACTATTATGAATGTATTTTTCCAGTAGTTAATCATCATCTTCATCAAAAATCACTTCAAGAATCAAGCTATAATCATCATAGGAAGAACACTTCAAGAACACTTCAAAAATCCCTTCAAGTTTACTAATTTACTTCCAAGCTTTCTAATCCATTACAAGTAATCATCTAAGATCAAGAAACCTTTGTTATATACAGTAGGTTATCTTTCTTATTCAAGGTAATATTCATATTCAAACTTTGTTTCAATTTCTATAACTATAAACTATCTTAATTCGAGTAAAAATCATACTTGAACTTGTTTTTGTGTCATGATCCTACTTCAAGAACTTTCAAGCCATCCAAGATCCTTTGAAGCTAGATCATTTCTTGTCACTTCCAGTAGGTTTACCTACTAAACTTGAGGTAGTAATGATGTTCATCACATCATTCGATTCATATATATAAAACTATCTTATTCGAAGGTTTAAACTCGTAATCACTAGAACATAGTTTAGTTAATTCTAAACTTGTTCGCAAACAAAAGTTAATCCTTCTAACTTGACTTTTAAAATTAACTACACACATGTTCTATATCTATATGATATGCTAACTTAATGATTTAAAACCTGGAAACACGAAAAACACCGTAAAACCGGATTTACGCCGTCGTAGTAACACCGCGGGCTGTTTTGGGTTAGTTAATTAAAAACTATGATAAACTTTGATTTAAAAGTTGTTATTCTGAGAAAATGATTTTTATTATGAACATGAAACTATATCCAAAAATTATGGTTAAACTCAAAGTGGAAGTATGTTTTCTAAAATGGTCATCTAGACGTCGTTCTTTCGACTGAAATGACTACCTTTACAAAAACGACTTGTAACTTATTTTTCTGACTATAAACCTATACTTTTTCTGTTTAGATTCATAAAATAGAGTTCAATATGAAACCATAGCAATTTGATTCACTCAAAACGGATTTAAAATGAAAAAGTTATGGGTAAAACAAGATTGGATAATTTTTCTCATTTTAGCTACGTGAAAATTGGTAACAAATCCATTCCAACCATAACTTAATCAACTTGTATTGTATATTATGTAATCTTGAGATACCATAGACATGTATACAATGTTTCGACCTATCATGTCGACACATCTATATATATTTCGGAACAACCATAGACACTCTATCTGTGAATGTTGGAGTTAGCTATACAGGGTTGAGGTTGATTCCAAAATATATATAGTTTGAGTTGTGATCAATACTGAGATACGTATACACTGGGTCGTGGATTGATTCAAGATAATATTTATCGATTTATTTATGTACATCTAACTGTGGACAACTAGTTGTAGGTTACTAACGAGGACAACTGACTTAATAAACTTAAAACATCAAAATATATTAAAAGTGTTGTAAATATATTTTAAACATACTTTAATATATATATGTATATATTGTTATAGGTTCGTGAATCAACCAGTGGCCAAGTCTTACTTCCCGACGAAGTAAAAATCTGTGAAAGTGAGTTATAGTCCCACTTTTAAAATCTAATATTTTTGGGATGAGAATACATGCAGGTTTTATAAATGATTTACAAAATAGACACAAGTACGTGAAACTACATTCTATGGTTGAATTATCGAAATCGAATATGCCCCTTTTTATTAAGTCTGGTAATCTAAGAATTAGGGAACAGACACCCTAATTGACGCGAATCCTAAAGATAGATCTATTGGGCCTAACAAACCCCATCCAAAGTATCAGATGCTTTAGTACTTCGAAATTTATATCATATCCGAAGGGTGTCCCGGAATGATGGGGATATTCTTATATATGCATCTTGTTAATGTCGGTTACCAGGTGTTCACCATATGAATGATTTTTATCTCTATGTATGGGATGTGTATTGAAATATGAAATCTTGTGGTCTATTGTTACGATTTGATATATATAGGTTAAACCTATAACTCACCAACATTTTTGTTGACGTTTAAAGCATGTTTATTCTCAGGTGAATACTAAGAGCTTCCGCTGTTGCATACTAAAATAAGGACAAGATTTGGAGTCCATGTTTGTATGATATTGTGTAAAAACTGCATTCAAGAAACTGATTTCGATGTAACATATTTGTATTGTAAACCATTATGTAATGGTCGTGTGTAAACAGGATATTTTAGATTATCATTATTTGATAATCTACGTAAAGCTTTTTAAACCTTTATTTATGAAATAAAGGTTATGGTTTGTTTTAAAAATAAATGCAGTCTTTGAAAAACGTCTCATATAGAGGTCAAAACCTCGCAACGAAATTAATTAATATGGAACGTTTTTAATCAATAAGAACGGGACATTTCAAATAGTTTAGTGACAGCAATTGATAGTTGGATGTATTCTCAATGCATAATATGCATAGATATTATATATATATATATATATATATATATATATATATATATATATATATATATATATATATATATATATATATAGTACTAGGATCCCTTAAATTACGGAGAAATTTACGAGAGATATCAGGCAAGGTCTACAGTAACAGATACGCTAAGATATGAATTTTGTCTATACACTATTAATGTAGTCAATGCAGTAAAACGTGTCTAGACTAAGAATAATGAGCAGGTAATATCCTAAGGATGATAAGCAGATGATTTTCGACAAAAACGATAAGCAAAACTTTTGACATGCAGACACGGTCGAAGTCCAGACTCACTAATGCATCCTAACGACTATCAGTTAGACTCACTAATGCAAGACCTGGTTCGCTAAGACCACCGCTCTGATACCAACTGTAGAGACCCGTCCTAATCCATCCAGACGAAGTCCATATCGATTATAAACGACTCACAATAGTTGGTTACATCGCGAGGTACTTGACCTCTATATGATACATTTTACAAACATTGCATTTGTTTTTAAAAGACAAACTTTCTTCACATCAAACGTTGACAGGCATGCATATCCTTTCATAATATATCCAACTATAATTGACTTAATAATAATCTTGATGAACTCAACAACTCGAATGCAACATCTTTTGAAATATGTCATGAATGACTCCAAGTGGTATCTCTAAAGTGAGCAAATGCACAGTGGAAGATTTCTTTAATACCTGAGAATAAACATGCTTTAAAGTGCCAATCAAAAGGTTGGTGAGTTCATTAGTTTAACATAAATAATCATTTCCATCATTTTAATAGACCACAAGATATTCATTTTCAGTTCTCATAAATGTACGTCCCATGCATAGAGACAAAAATATAATTCATATGGATTGAACACCTGGAAACCGACATTCACAATATGCATATAAGAATATCCCCATCATTCCGGGATCCTCCTTCGGACATGATATAAATTTCGAAGTACTAAAGCATCCGATACTTTGGATGGGGCTTGTTGGGCCCGATAGATATATCTTTAGGATTCGCGTCAATTAGGGTGTCTGTTCCCTAATTCTTAGATTACCAGACTTAATAAAAAGGGGCATATTCAGTTTAATAATCCAACCATATAATGTAGTTTTAAGTACTTGTGTCTATTTCATCAAACATTTATAAAGCAGCGCATGTATTCTCAGTCCCATATATATATATATATATATATATATATATATATATATATATATATATATATATATATATATATATATATATATATATATATATATATATATATATATATATTGCAAAAGCATTTAAAAAGGGAGCAAATGAAACTCACTGTACTGTATTTTGTAGTAAAAATACATATGACGACATTGAACAACTGAACAATGCAGGGTTGGCCTCGGATTCACGAACCTATATCATTCATATATATATTAATACATATACCTATTTTCGAACGATTATATATATTATTTATTATTGATATAATGTTTTATATTATTAATTTATATATTTCATTGTTACTATATAAAAATATAACTTTAGTTATGTTATATGTATCAAATATTTTATATAATACTAATATTAATAATAATGATAATAGTATTAATGATTTTATTAATAATAATATTAATGATAGTTTTAATAATAAATCTTATGATAATAACAGTAGTTTTTAGTAAAATGAAAAGTTTAATAATAATCATAGTGAAAATAATAGTTTTGATAATGATACAATGGTTTAAATAATAATAATAATAAAAATAATAACAATACTAATAGTTACAAAATTGATACTAATACTAATATTAATGAAAGTAATAATAATCCTTATTACTTTCATAACAATCTTAATAATAATCATATTTGTTTCTAACATTATATTAGTACTAGATGATATCTTTTATAAATACACTTTTATTAGTAATAATAATAATGATGATGATATTTATAATACTAATAATAATTATAATACTAGTAAAAATAACACTAATTAATAACAAAAATAACCATAGTAACAACAATCTTGATAACAACAATAATTATAATTATAATCATAATAATACTAAAACTAATAATAATAATAATGATAATAATAATAATAATAAAAAGAAGTGTATACCCTTTGAAAAGTCATTCTAAAAAGAATTGCCCGAGACCGGGCTCGAACCCGTGACCTCTCGCTAACTGACACCACCTCTAAACCATCCGCGCTGCATATCTTTTCTGTTTTAATTCCTAACTCGATTGTTTTTAACCCATATTAACTGTTTCTATTTCTCCTTCATCCCATCCAGTCGACAGAACTCCAATTAACAACAGAGACTTAATTCGTTTGCTTCGGGATTTGAAATTGATTCATAAACGTTTTATGAATGAGACAATAGATTAACAAACGCGAAAAGAAAAAAAAATAAATAAAAAAAAAAGAAAAACAAGAACAGCAGTAGCTGTATCGACGAGAAAAAATATATATATATACAAAAGCTCATTTAGAAATCTAGATTGTTTTAAGTGAAACTTTCAACATGAAAGTGATTGGAAATCCTTCCTAGAAACTTTATCAAACAACAATTTAACTGGAAACAAAACAGAAACTTCGAATTTGTCTGATGAACAAACTGTTGACTTTTTAAAAGTAAACTTTGACTCCAAAATTCTTGATCGATATAACGAATTGAGACTTGAGATTTTAAAGAAAGTTTACATGTATGATTCCTAACGTTTCTGCATTAACACATTTTTAAAATTTATTCAAAATTGAGTATTTGCTGAAAAGTTAGAAGAACAGGGCTATCGAGCGTATATATAAAAATTTATTTTGATTTTTGCTGTTATCAAATGAATTGCAATCACAGAGTATTAGGTAAAGGCTATTAGATAATATTACAGCTCATATAACTTGTTTGATAGCTCAATTGATTTCGACACCATTGAAATCAGGAATCGAAAAAAATAAAATAAATAAAGGCGTACGATTTCCTACAGATTCTTGTTTGTTACAAGACTTTTTGGGATCAATTGGTACAAGTTCACAGGTATATAACAATTTATAAAACAGTTTGATAGTTACTTATAACTGATTTGGATTTTTTTTTTCTAGATTTATTTTATATAAAATTGATATTAATAATAATAATCTTATTAAATATCACTAATAAAATACTGAAATAATAATATAACAATACTATTAATAGTAATTATCTTAATAATATTAATATTTATAATATTAATACTAATAGTTATAATAATGTTTATAATGATATTATTAATGATAATTTTACTAAATTGTATTATTTTTATAATAACAATAATAATGAGAATATATTTTAGTAATAATAATTCTTAGCGATACTACTAACAATTATCATAATTGTATAACAATAATAATGTTATTAATAATAATACTAATGATACTAATTATATTAATAATAACAATAATATTAGAAATCGTATACCAATTTATATATGCTAACTTATTCATACCGATTTCATGTATATATCGTTTATTAGAAATAATGATACAAATATTGACATTGATATTAACACTAACAATATTAATGAAAGTAATAGTAATAATTTTGATATATCAGTTATATTTTAACTTGTAATTACATTTAATATAATAATATTACATTTCATTAGTTACGTAATACTTATAATAACACATTTGGATATTTAACATTTATATACCTTATATATATTACTATATAATAATTATTGATAGCAATGATATATATATGTGTGTGTGTGTGTGTGTGTGTGTATATATATATATATATATATATATATATATATATATATATAAATTCATTTTAATTTATACTTAATTATCTTGTATCTTATTTTACATTTTTAATTTCACACAATTGTTCTTGAATCGTCGGGAATAGTCAAAGGTCAACTGAATCTATGTAAACAGTTCAAAAATTCTTAAGACTCAACTTTACAAACCTTGCTTATCGTATTGAAATCATATAAAGATTAAGTTTAAATTTGGTCGGAAATTCCCGTGTCGTCACAGTACCTAACCGTTAAAGAAATTTCGTCCCGAAATTTGAGTGAGGTGGTCATGGCTAACAATAAAAATGTTTTCATGATGAATATGAGTCAATAAATAGAGTTTTATTACTGTTGAGTAATATGGATAAGATAATTCGATTACTCGAAGAGTACGAGTGAAGCTATCACAAAAGATTGAAATAGGAGAAGTAAAGATTCTTCTTAACTTTTGACATAGCCAGGGTTGAATTCCGGAATTCAAGGGATTTAAAGTAAATCTTCGAAATCTAAAAGATTTGATTCTTCGGCGAATAAGGGAATTACGATCTCTCTATATTTAAATACGGTGATCTGCCTCGATTACTCTGTCTGATATTTCCATTATAAATTTACCTTTTCCGTTCCATTAGTTTCCACCACTTCTATACCTTCTTTCTCAGTTCATATATCTAAAAGATTATAATAATGCTTAATCTGGTTCTAATCCTTATTCTTATTCTGACTATCGCAATGATCGTTCTTCTTTTCCAACTCCCACCAGAAGAATCTGTTTATTTCTACTATGCTCTAGGGATTATTGTATTTATAATCCTCCCGTGTCTTTATATTGCTATACGCACTGATATCCATAGTTTGTAATTTCGGTGTTGTTGTTGGGCTTTATAGTCTCCCTTATATTTCGTAGTCTCCACTTCAGTCTTCTATAATCATTGTCATTCACAGTTAATGTTCTCTCTTATTTGCTGCGATTTATACTCCCATTTCTATGTCGGAGCTTCATTCTTTCGTTTCCTCTTCTTGCGGTTAAGCACCGCATGTAATGGTCCAGAATTCGTAAATATGAATTTTGGAATGATCATAGTTAATGTTTGAAGGAAATTGTAATGGCACAATCTTGATTCGTCAAATTACCAGAATATCACGGAAAAGATAGAACTATCAAGAAAAAATGTTCTTGATATGTTTATAGATTAGATAGAATGTAGGAGTAGTGTAACATGGCACATGATGACGTTATGATCTGTGAATCATCACATTTCATTTAAAAACTCAGCATGACTTACTGTAATATAATCACGTTGATCAAGTGTCATTATATTATACTAACTCATGCATCAATTTCCAACATTTCTTCAATAACATTCATATTTTAAGCTCAAAAGTTTACAGAATATAGAAACTAACAGTTTCTATATGATGTAACACTGATAGCACAAAGAGATTAATGATTTCATATAAGAATAGTTATGAAAATATCTTCAAAAATATGGAGGATATTTATAATGAAAGATACGATGATATCTTGGAATTTCTAATATCAGAGGATGATGGAAACTATTGTCCGCAAGGGTTTAGAGTAAGGAGCAAGATATTCGCTAAAGACTTCAGCAGGCATTGAATCATTTGGATTCTTTGAAGTCAAACTTATTCTTTGTGATTTGTCCACGGCTTCCTTCATAGTTTTGCATAATCCGCTTTTCGGTACTAAATTTTCTATTGAGTGTTTCCAATACTCCATTCTTTATCATCAAACCTTCGACGGTTAAGGTCGTTTACGGTTGTCTACGGTTTCTGCTGCTTCATTCAGCTTCCTCAAAATTTGGAGTATTGATTCGTAGACCTGGGTGCTTTTCAGAATTTCAGAATGGAAGATCATGATTTTAAGAGGTACATGTTATATATATATATATATATATATATATATATATATATATATATATATATATATATATATATATATATATATATACATATAACTGTTGTTGTAAAATTGTTGTGAGATTCAAAATAATGATTGTTGATTCCCGGTATTTAGTATGGCAATACTCGTTACAAGATGCGGATGAGTATATGATAGGGTTTCAATGTATATAATGATTTTTGGAAAATCAAAGATCAACGGAGTTGCTGGTACATCTTCTGATAATGTCGTGGAATATAAAAGGTTCCTCGGTAACAATAAAAGAGTACACATATATATCAAGGTTATAATAAGGTTGGTTTGAACGAAAAGTCGAAGTTGACTTGCTGGAGCTGTGATAAAATTGGCTAATTTGAAAAGGAATTGTACGGCTATTGTAGGTAATAACAACGTCAAAGAAGCTAGCATAGATACGTGTTAAACGTTTACTCAAGTTCCAAGTGTTTTCAGGTGCATAACTATATGCATAATCTTTTCTTTCGTAGATGAAGTGCGCTTGGTTCATTCTCTCGATTGAGGTGTTTTCAAGAATCATGAAAGGTTTGAATGCAGATTGTATTCGTCAAGATACAAATGAGGTTTAAGATGCAATCAAGTGGCAAACTTGAAGAATTATTTAGTTTCATATGTTATAAACAATATTTTAATTCATTTTAATTGTCCAATGTTGATAGTCCACAGCTATCAGTGTACAATTTGTAATTTAATAATTCATATATTGTTTACTATATAATATTCGAATTAATTAATACGTATCGTGACCCGTGTACATGTCTCAGACTCGATCACAACTCAAAGTATATATATTATTATAGAATCAACCTCAACCCTGTATAGAGAACTCGATCATTACTGCATATAGAGTGTCTATGGTTATTCCAAATAATATATATATATATATATATATATATATATATATATATATATATATATATATATATATATATATATATACGTCAATATGATATGTCAAAACTTGTATACGTGTCCCGATATTTAAAGTGCATAAAAATAAATAATAGAAATTAAATGACGATAAATAAAGTGCGTAAAGTAAATAACAGAAATTAAATGACGATAAATAAAATTGCGAGAATGTAAATTGCGATAATTAAATTGCGATAAATAAAATGTAATCAGTTAGCTAGGAACAGTTAGCGTGGATTCTTAACAAAATTCCTCATAGTTAATTTGTTTGTTTTTAACAAATTTTATTTTGTCCAATGTTTTCTTCATTATGCCACTTGTTGGATTCTGATAAATCATAATCCAAATATGAAATTGAATGAAAAGGGTTATTCTACGGTGAACGGATATGTATATCGGTGGTTATAAATTGGATAGTAAATGACTTTTGAATCAGATTCGAAGAACGTACAATGTAACTTATTAATGTGAAATCTAAATATTCCTCGGGTATTACCTACCCGTTAAAATATTTTCACCATTAACAGTTTGTACAAAAGAATTTTTAATTACAATCTTTATGAAAACATATATACATATATATTTTCTTCAGATGTAATTATGGATTTAATGAGTTAATATGATATTAAACTCATATGATTTTCGGTTAGAACAAGAATATCTACTCTCTAAAACATTAGAGATTACATAATCACCATGAAGAACGAAGATAATTGATGTAGAATGATATGTAGAACGATGATTATACTCGAGGTACAGAATGAGATGTTGAGGCATGGATTGTTGATACTTGGGTTGTGTAGCGACCCGACCAAATCGTGTTTGACGGTGCCGACTACTTAGGTCCCGTTGCGTGGTCATAAGTCTTTATCATGACGTTTGACCAAAATATGTCGCATTCATTTCATAAGAAAAAGGATGTATCAAGTTTACAAAGGTAGTTCAAAAGACTAGTTACATTACAATGTTTAACGTACGAATGAAACCTATGCGACACAATTTAAAGTAGTCAAAAGACGCTCCAACTATGCATGTATACTCGACATCCAAGCAAGTATCAAAAAGAGTGCGGAAGCATGTATCAAGTAGCTTTCAAGGACCTGAGAAAACATATAGAAAACTGTCAACGAAAACATTGGTGAAATCATAGGTGTTTTAGTAAACGTTGCATTTGAACCACAAGATTTAATATAATATGATTATCAAAATCATTTGCATTCCAAAGTTGTTATTTGTTTAGCGGGCACCCAATTATCAAACTTAACTGTTTTGTACCCTGTTACATAGTGTTAGAACATACACTATACACGAAAATATATTTCATCCGCTAACGGTAGCGAACCGTCCGAATAAGGCTCGTCAAGCCCATGTGATCACATAATATAAGTTCTCGTTTACACCCTGCAAGTGTAACTAATGATAATTGAATTGAGGATTTTTGTTCAAACCCGTACGTGGAATGTTCATTTTCGTACTTGTGTTCAATGTGTAAAAGTATGATACGTATATGTTTCTCATCCCATAGTTTAAAGCGTAAAAGTTGTTTGAAAGATGGGACTATGATCTCACCTTGAGTGCACGTATGAAAAGTACTTCACAAAGTAACGTGTGCGAAGGATAGTGCTAGTCTTGACCTAAACAAATAGGTCGTAACAATAACGGTGAACACGAAAGGTCAAAGATGTTCAATTAGTCCTATGGCTCGTTACGACTCGATTATGTAGCATGTGAATCAATTTGTCAAGTTTCATGCAAGATACAAGTATAGAAACAAGTTGGGAAGGTTGCATAATCATTTGGTTAAGTTTGACAAAAGTCAAACTTTGGTCGGTCAAAGTCAATGAAAAAGTCAACACGTTCGGGTCGGGTCCCGAACTATTTTTCTGAGGTTTCTATTCATATATAAGCATGTTAGAACAAGTCTCATGTGAATCGGAGGTCCATAGGGTGCTAAACATTTTTCATATAATTGACATGTAGGTCAGAATCTGAACACGTTATATGTCGCGCCGTGACCCAAGGCTGCCGCGCCGCGGCATATAACGGGCGCTGGTACCTGGTCAGTCTCAAATGTTCAAGTCTTTTTCCGAACTTCGAACGAACACAAATCACAAACCGTAAACACTTATGACTCGCACCTTATATCGTTGGAAAGCTCTTTTGACAAGGAAGACAACTAAGCACATTTCACTAACCGAAAACATTATTTGCAATAACCGACTTTTCAAATCAAATGATCAATCAATGCACACATTTAATACTCAAATTTGATAAGTGCACATTTATGATTCGGGCATTTAATGCATACATACAACACGCCGTTTTGTAGGTAATCGAGTATATAATACAACTAACTACTTACTAACAATAATTCATGGCATTCAATGCATCAAATATTCATTTCAAACTTATCAAACCCTAACCCAAATTCACCAAAATCACTAATCAAGTTTATGGAGTTTTCTCAAGCAACCTACACATGAAATTGAAGCTAGTGATGTTAGGAACACATTTAATACATGCATTTATGACATTTAACATCATTCAAACAATCAAATCACCAAATCAAACACACCAAAGTTTATGTTCATGCTAGTTACTTCAAATAACAAAATCGAACATATAAATCATATATTCATGTTAGACTTGAGCCATAGACACTAATTAACAACTTTATAAGTTAAAAACATCAAGAACACCAAATCTAGTGATTTTAGAAAGTTACCCAAATGTAATGAAGTCTGTATGGAATCGAAGAGGAAGTTGCAAGGATTCCAAATATGTAATTTGTTTTGCAAGACACCCGCTAGCTTGGATTTAGATGATGATTCTTTGTTTGAAGATTTGAGACAAAAAAATGGAAAGTATAGAAAGAAAAGGAAAATGAAATGGAAAAGAAAGAGGTGGGTTGACTAGTCAAATGCTAGTCACCTCTTTGGCACTTTGACGAAATTAGTCCCTCGAGTTGGTTGCGGGTGCGTGAATTACCTAAACGAGATATTTTTAAAACGCGTATTAACGAGGGATGTCATAATCATATAACGGAATTTAAATAGTTAAACGGAAAAGTAAACGGAAAAAGGCGGGATGTTACATTACCTACTCCTTAAAAGAAATTTTGTCCTGAAATTTAAGTAGGCGTAGTAGTCGTTGTTTCTTCCTCGAAATTTTGCGTTTCCGGAATCGGGAATAAGTGCGGGTATTTCTTTTGCATTTGATCTTGCCTTTCCCAAGTAAACTCGGGTCCTCTTTTAGCATTCCAACGAACCCTGACAATCGGGATTCAAATTTGTTTCAATGTCTTGACGGAGGTGTCCACAATTTCAACCGGTTCCTCCACAAAATGAAGTTTGTCATCAATAGTAAGTTCCTCGAGAGGGATGACGATATCGGGCTCGGCAAGGCACTTTTTCAAGTTGGATACATGGAAGGTAGGATGAACGGTGCTCAATTGAGGCGGAAGATCTAAACGATAAGCAACGGTTCCAATACGCTCCAAGATCTCGAAAGGACCAATATACCGCGGATTTAATTTCCCCCGTTTTCCAAAACGAATGACACCTTTCCAAGGTGCGACTTTTAACATGACGCGGTCACCGACTTGAAATTCAAGGTCGTTGCGTCTTTTGTCGGTATAGCACTTTTGACGACTCCGGGCCGTCCGAAGCCTATCTCGGATTTGAACGATCTTCTCGGTGGTTTCGTGAATGAGTTCAGGTCCGGTGATTTGTACGTCGCCTACTTCGGCCCAACAAAGAGGAGAACGACATTTTTGACCATATAACGCTTCTAATGGGGTGGATTTTATACTCGCGTGATAACTATTGTTGTAGGAGAATTCAGCGAGAGGTAAGTGCTTGTCCCAAGCTTTTCCAAAATCAATAACACAAGCCCGTAACATGTCCTCTAAGGTTTGAATTGTGCGTTCGCTTTGCCCATTAGTTTGAGGATGATATGTGGTGCTCATGTCTAAACGCGTTCTCAACGCTTCTTGCAAGGTACGCCAAAATCTAGAAACAAAACGGCCATCTCGGTCGGAGATAATCGATAAAGGTACACCGTGTCGGGCTACGATCTCCTTGATGTAAATTTGTGCAAGTTTCTCCATTTTGTAGGCCTCCTTCATGGCGAGAAAGTGTGCGAATTTGGTGAGACGGTCAACAATAACCCAAATGGTATCATAACCGCCTGTTGTCTTTGGTAACTTGGTGATGAAGTCCATCGTTATCCCTTCCCACTTCCATTGCGGGATCTCGGGTTGTTGAAGTAGTCCAGACGGTCTTTGGTGTTCGGCTTTGACTTTGGAACATGTCAAACACTTGGAAACGTAAGTAGCTACGTCCCTTTTGATGTTTGGCCACCAATATTGTTGTTTAAGGTCGTGGTACATCTTATTGGCATGGGGTGAATCGAGTATCGTGACTTATGGGCTTCATCTAAAATAAGGCTTCGTAGGTCCCCGTAGCTAGGCACCCAAATCCTTCCAGCGTAATATCGGAGTCCGGTCTCCCTAATTTCGAATCGAGAGACAAGAATGTTCAAGAGCTCGTGTGAAACGTTTTCATCCTTGAGAGCCTCATCTTGGGCTACCCGAATTTGGCTATTAAGGTTGGTGTGGATGTTGATGTTTAAGGCTCGGACACGAAGAGGCATCGCTCTTTCTTTTCTACTTAAGGCATCGGCTACTACATTTGCCTTCCCGGGATGGTAACGAAGCTCGCAATCGTAATCGTTTAAGGTTTCAATCCACCTTCGTTGTCTCATGTTTAGTTGCTTTTGATCGAAGATGTGTTGGAGACTTTTGTGATCGGTAAAGATAGTACTCTTGGTTCCATAAATATAGTGTCTCCACATTTTAAGTGCAAAGACAACGGCTTCGAGTTCGAGATCATGTGTCGTATAGTTTCGTTCATGAATTTTGAGCTGTCGAGAAGCATATGAAATGACTTTCGTTCGTTGCATCAACACACACCCAAAACCATGTTTCGAGGCATCGCAATACACAACAAAATCGTCATTGCCTTCGGGAAGTGACAAGATAGGAGCGGTGGTTAGCTTTGTTTTCAAGATTTGAAATGCGGATTCTTGTTCGGTCGCCCAAACGAATTTCTTTCCCTTGTGAGTTAACGCGGTTAGAGGACGAGCAACTAAAAAGAAATCCTTGATGAATCTACGATAGTATCCGGCGAGACCCAAGAATTGACGAATGTGAGTAGGAGTAGTAGGAGTCTCCCATTTACTAATGGCTTCAATTTTTGTTGGATCGACTTTAATACCTTGATCACTTACAACATGACCAAGAAATTGAACTTCCTTCAACCAAAATTCACACTTGGAGAATTTGGCATAGAGTCGTTCTTGTCTTAAAAGTTCAAGCACAAGTCGGAGGTGTTCCTCGTGTTCTTCTTCGCTTTTAGAATAAACCAAAATATCATCGATGAACACGATAACGAATTTGTCAAGATACGGTTTGCACACGAGGTTCATAAGATCCATGAACACCGCCAGTGCGTTAGTGAGACCAAATAGCATGACAAGGAATTCATAACTACCATAACGAGTTCGGAAAGCGGTTTTGGAGATATCTTCCCCTTTAACCCTTAGTTGATGATAACCCGAGCGGAGATCGATTTTCGAATATACACAAGACCCTTGTAGTTGATCAAAGAGGTCATAGATGCGAGGAAGAGGATATCGGTTCTTAACCGTCAATTTGTTTAGTTCACGATAATCAATGCACATTCGTAGGGATCCGTCTTTATTTTTAACAAACAAAATCGGAGCACCCCAAGGTGAATGGCTAGGTTGGATAAAACCACGATCAAGTAGTTCTTGGATTTAACTTTGCAATTCTTGCATTTCAGATGGAGCGAGTCTATATGGTGCACGTGTTACGGTCGCGGCTCCCGGGATAAGATCGATTTGGAATTCAACCGGTCGATGAGGTGGAAGACCCGGCAATTCTTCGGGAAATACATCGGAATAGTCACTAACAATTGGCACATCATCGATGTACTTCTCATCGGACTCGACTTTCTTAACGTGAGCAAGGATCGCAAAACAACCCTTACGGAGTAGTTTTCTAACTTTAATGCATGAAACGAGGTTGAGTCCGGTGCAACTCTTATCGCCATAGACGATCAAAGGTTCACCATTCTCGATAGGAATTCGGATTGCGTTAAGATCACAAAGGATGTGAGATTTCGTTTTGGCTAACTAATTCATACCGATTATTACATCGAAGCTTCCTAGTTCCATGGGTATCAAGTCAATTTCAAACTCATTACCCAAAATGTATAACGTACACCCCCGGTAATATGTGTCGGCACTCAATAGTTTCCCGTTGGTCACTTCAATGGTATAAGTGGTATTTAGTGGAAGTGGTGGAGTGCTAAAAGAATGAGACAAAGTCTTGGATACAAAACTCTTATCGGCACCCGAATCGAATAAACAAGTAACATAAGTGTTGTTGAGGAGAAACGTACCCGTAACTAATTCATTGTCATCTCGGGCTTCCTCGGTGTTGATGTTGAAAGCTCGTTCGCGTGTGTTGGTGTTGGCTTTCTTCTTCGAACATGCATTTCTAAAATGACCCGTTTGGCCACATTCATAACAAGTACCCGGTTTTGGTGCATTGGGCACCTTTTGAGCGACGGGGGCGGCACTTCTACAATCGTTGGCCACATGACCACCCCATTGGCACCGGTGGCAAAATAGATTGCTACATTCACCATAGTGGTGTTTGTGGCATTTGTTGCAAAAGGGTTTATTTCCACCATAACTTTTCTTGGTGTCGGAGGTGAAAGGCTTTTTGGTGAAGTTGTTGTTGTAGTTGTTGCTTGATTGGGGGGCTTCCCATTTTCTTTTGTTGCCGCCCGATTTATCCTCGGCCTTGGGTGCCGGAACTACGATTTCGTTAACCGTTTCGATCAATTGGCGGGCCATGTTCAAAGCTTGTTGTAGGTTAGCGGGTTTGGATGACATCACTCCTTGTTTGATGCTCTTTGGAAAACCATCCATATATAGTTCAACCCTTTGAGATTCGGGGTTCACGAGGTTGGGACACATCAAGGATAGCTCGACGTATCGTTGATTGTAGGCCTTGAGATCGTTTTCGACCGCCTTTAAAGTTCTTAGCTCTTGTTCGAGCTTTCGGGTTTCTTCACGAGGGAAAAATTCGACGATCATCCTTTCTCTCAAATCGTCCCAAGAGAGGGCGTGAGCTTCATCGGTACCCACCAATTGTACATACGTGTTCCACCACGTGAGGGCGATACCGGCAAAGGTGTGGGTGGAATATTTGACTTTATCTTGGTCTCGACAACCGCTTATGCTAAAAACGGCTTCCGTTTGTTCGATCCATCGAGTGAGTACAACCGGTCCCCCGGTTCCATCAAAAATGTGAGGTTTGCACCCCATGAAGGCTTTGTAGGAGCACCCTTCGCTTGAGTTACCGGCCCCTTGATTGTTGTTGTGATTGTTGTTATTGTTGGAGGAGTGATTGGCCATGGCCGCTTCCACGACGGTGGCTATCATTCGTTGTAGTGCTTGTTCGGGAGTCTCATGGCGTGGCACACTACGAGGAGGCATTGTTCCTTCAAAACACAAGAATACCGTTAATTAGTATTCTTAATAATACTAACCATGATATGGAATAAGGATAGAGAGAAATTTTCCTTGACTCGCCTTAAATTCTTTATGTCATAATGTCGGAATGTTCGTATGAGTCACTGTAATATAATCCCGGAAATTATATTACCCTAATTCATATGTGCATTCGACACTAATTCATATAGTCAAGGTGGCGCGTCAATTAAATCAAGTAACGTGAGATTAAGATTGAATAAGAATTAGATATGATAGACGAGTTCGAGTATAATGCACAAGTAGTCAAGTAATTCCTACTTCAAGTCTATATGCCGGTTGTAGTCTAGACTCACTAATGTACCCTATGACTCGGGGTTGACACCAATGAACTCTAAATCCCTACAACCAACGCTCTGATACCATCTGTAGCGACTCGACCAAATCATGTTTGACGGCGCCGACTACTTAGGTCCCGTTGCGTGGTCATAAGTCTTTATCATGACGTTTGACCAAAATATGTCGCATTCATTTCATAAGAAAAAGGATGTATTGAGTTTACAAAGGTAGTTCAAATAACTAGTTACATTACAATGTTTAACGTACGAATGAAACCTATGCGACACAATTTAAAGTAGTCAAAAGACGCTCCAACTATGCATGTATACTCGACATCCAAGCAAGTATCAAAAAGAGTGCGGAAGCATGTATCAAGTAGCTTTCAAGGACCTGAGAAAACATATAGAAAACGGTCAACGAAAACGTTGGTGAAATCATAGGTGTTTTAGTAAACGTTGCATTTGAACCACAAGATTTAATATAATATGATTATCAAAATCATTTGCATTCTAAAGCTGTTATTTGTTTCGCGGGCACCCAATTATCAAACTAAGCTGTTTTGTACCCTGTTACGTAGTGTTAGAACATACACTATACACGAAAATATATTTCATCCGCTAACGGTAGCGAACCGTCCGAATGAGGCTCGTCAAGCCCATGAGATCACATAATATAAGTTCTCGTTTACACCCTGCAAGTGTAACTAATGATAATTGAATTGAGGATTTTTGTTCAAACCCGTACGTGGAATGTTCGTTTTCGTACTTGTGTTCAATGTATAAAAGTATGATACGTATATGTTTCTCATCCCATAGTTTAAAGCGTAAAAGTAGTTTGAAAGATGGGACTATGATCTCACCTTGAGTGCACGTATGAAAAGTACTTCACAAAGTAACGTGTGCGAAGGATAGTGCTAGTCTTGACCTAAACAAATAGGTCGTATCAATAATGGTAAACACGAAAGGTCAAAGATGTTCAATTAGTCCTATGGCTCGTTACGACTCGATTATGTAGCATGTGAATCAATCTGTCAAGTTTCATGCAAGATACAAGTATAGAAATAAGTTGGGAAGGTTGCATAATCATTTGGTTAAGTTTGACAAAAGTCAAACTTTGGTTGGTCAAAGTCAACGAAAAAGTCAACACGTTCGGGTCGGGTCCCGAACTATTTTTCTGAGGTTTCTATTCATATATAAGCATGTTAGAACAAGTCTCATGTGAATCGGAGGTCCATAGGGTGCTAAACATTTTTCATATAATTGACATGTAGGTCAGAACCTGAACACGTTATATGTCGCGCCGTGACCTAAGGCTGCCGCGCCGCGGCATATAACGGGTGCTGGTACCTGGTCAGTCTCAAATGTTCAAGTCTTTTTCCGAACTTCGAACGAACACAAATCACAAACCGTAAACACTTATGACTCGCACCTTATATCGTTGGAAAGCTCTTTTGACAAGGAAGACAACTAAGCACATTTCACCAACCAAAAACATTATTTGCAATAACCGACTTTTCAAATCAAATGATCAATCAATGCACACATTTAATACTCAAATTTGATAAGTGCACATTTATGATTCGGGCATTTAATGCATACATACAACACGCCGTTTTGTAGGTAATCGAGCATACAATACAACTAACTACTTACTAACAATAATTCATGGCATTCAATGCATCAAATATTCATTTCAAGCTTATCAAACCCTAACCCAAATTCACCCAAATCACTAATCAAGTTTATGGAGTTTTCTCAAGCAACCTACACATGAAATTGAAGCTAGTGATGTTAGGAACACATTTAATACATGCATTTATGACATTTAACATCATTCAAACAACTAAATCATCAAATCAAACACACCAAAGTTTATGTTCATGCTAGTTACTTCAAATAACAAAATCGAACATATAAATCATATATTCATGTTAGACTTGAGCCATAGACACTAATTAACAACTTTATAAGTTATAAACATCAAGAACACCAAAACTAGTGATTTTAGAAAGTTACCCAAATGTAATGAAGTCGGTATGGAATCGAAGAGGAAGTTGCAAGGATTCCAAATATGTAATTTGTTTTGCAAGACACCCGCTAGCTTGGATTTAGATGATGATTCTTTGTTTGAAGATTTGAGAGAAAAAAATGGAAAGTATAGAAAGAAAAGGAAAATGAAATGGAAAAGAAAGAGGTGGGTTGACTAGTCAAATGCTAGTCACCTCTTTGGCACGTTGGCGAAACTAGTCCCTCGAGTTCGATTGCGGGTGCGTGAATTACCTAAACGAGATATTTTTAAAATGCGTATTAACGAGGGATATCATAATCATATAACGGAATTTAAATAGTTAAACGGAAAAGTAAACGGAAAAAGGCGGGATGTTACAGGTTGTTGGTGGTACTGGTGCCATTGGTGCTGAGGCTAGTGATGTTACTGGTGTTGGTGATAATGCTGGTGCTTCCAAATTGTATACCGTGCTCTCTCAAGTTGATACTTGAGCTCGGAGTTCTCTAACTTCTTCTACTAACCCTGGTTGATTATCAGTGTGAGGTAGTGGTCGGATATCTTCTCTAGTTCCGTTAATGGTAGCTTCAAGATGAAAAATTCTTGCAAATAGGGTATAAACGGTGTTGCGAACGGGTTCGCCGGTGAGCGGGTCGAGTACTCCAAGGTTAGGTGGTAGATTCGGTTCATGATATGGAGTACCTTCTTCCCTTCTCCATATGGTGAGTATGTCACGAACCCACCCCCATTTTATCCAGTAATCACGGTAGTTGATTTACTGGTGTGCTCTTGTCACGCTGTTTTCGGAGTCAGAGGAACGTGGCCGATTCGTAGAGGCCATCTTACGCGATTACAGAAAAGATTTTGGGTATGAAGAGTTTAGTGACAGCAATTGATAGTTGGATGTATTCTCAATGCATAATATGCATAGATATATATATATAGTACTAGGATCCCTTAAATTACGGAGAAATTTACGAGAGATATCAGGCAAGGTCTACAGTAACAGATACGCTAAGATATGAATTTTGTCTATACACTATTCATGCAGTCAATGCAGTAAAACGTGTCTAGACTAAGAATAATGAGCAGGTAATATCCTAAGGATGATAAGTAGATGATTTCCGACAAAAATGATAAGCAAAACTTTTGACATGCAGACACAGTCGAAGTCCAGACTCACTAATGCATCCTAACGACTATCAGTTAGACTCACTAATGCAAGACCTGGTTCGCTAAGACCACTGCTCTGATACCAACTGTAGAGACCCGTCCTAATCCATCCGGACGAAGTCCATATCGATTATAAATGACTCACAATAGTTGGTTACATCGCGAGGTACTTGACCTCTATATGATACATTTTACAAACGTTGCATTTGTTTTTAAAAGACAAACTTTCTTCACATCAAACGTTGACAGGCATGCATATCCTTTCATAATATATCCAACTATAATTGACTTAATAATAATCTTGATGAACTCAACGACTCGAATACAACGTCTTTTGAAATATGTCATGATTGACTCCAAGTGGTATCTCTAAAGTGAGCAAATGCACAGCGGAAGATTTCTTTAATGCCTGAGAATAAACATGCTTTAAAGTGTCAACCAAAAGGTTGGTGAGTTCATTAGTTTAACATAAATAATCATTTCCATCATTTTAATAGACCACAAGATATTCATTTTCAGTTCTCATAAATGTACGTCCCATGCATAGAGACAAAAATATCATTCATATGGATTGAACACCTGGTAACCGACATTCACAATATGCATATAAGAATATCCCCATCATTCCGGGATCCTCCTTCGGACATGATATAAATTTCGAAGTACTAAAGCATCCGGTACTTTGGATGGGGCTTGTTGGGCCCGATAGATCTATCTTTAGGATTCGCGTCAATTAGGGTGTCTGTTCCCTAATTCTTAGATTACCAGACTTAATAAAAAGGGGCATATTCGGTTTAATAATCCAGCCATATAATGTAGTTTTAAGTACTTGTGTCTATTTCGTCAAACATTTATAAAGCAGCGCATGTATTCTCAGTCCCAAATATATATATATATATATATATATATATATATATATATATATATATATATATATATATATATATATATATATATATATATATATATATATATATATATTGCAAAAGCATTTAAAAAGGGAGCAAATAAAACTCACTGTACTGTATTTTGTAGTAAAAATACATATGACGACATTGAACAACTGAACAATGCAGGGTTGGCCTCGGATTCACGAACCTATATCATTCATATATATATATATATATATATATATATATATATATATATATATATATATATATATATATATATATATATATATATATATATATATATATATATATTAATACATATAACTGTTTTCGAACGATTATATATATTATTTATTATTGATATAATGTTTTATATAATTAATTTATATATTTCATTGTTACTATATAAAAATATAACTTTAGTTATGTTATATGTATCAAATATTTTATATAATACTAATATTAATAATAATGATAATAGTATTAATGATTTTATTAATAATAATATTAATGATAGTTTTAATAATAAATCTTATGATAATAACAGTAGTTTTTAGTAAAATGAAAAGTTTAATAATAATCATAGTGAAAATAATAGTTTTGATAATGATACAATGGTTTAAATAATAATAATAATAATAATAATAATAATAATAATAATAATAATAATAATAATAATAATAATAATAATAACAATACTAATAGTTACAAAATTGATACTACTACTAATATTAATAAAAGTAATAATAATCCTTATTACTTTCATAACAATCTTAATAATAATCATATTTGTTTCTAACATTATATTAGTACTAGATGATATCTTTTATAAATACACTTTTATTAGTAATAATAATAATAATGATGATGATATTTATAATACTAATACTAATAATAATTGTAATACTAGTAAAAATAACACTAATTAATAACAATAATAACCATAGTAACAACAATCTTGATAATAACAATAATTATAATTATAATCATAATAATACTAAAACTAATAATAATTATAATGATAATAATAATAATAATAAAAAAAAGTGTATACCCTTTGAAAAGTCATTCTAAAAAGAATTGCCCGAGACCGGGCTCGAACCCGTGACCTCTCGCTAACTGACACCACCCCTAAACCATTTGCGCTGCATATCTTTTCTGTTTTAATTCCTAACTCGGTTGTTTTAAACCCATATTAACTGTTTCTATTTCTCCTTCATCCCATCCAGTCGACAGAACTCCAATTAACAACAGAGACTTAATTCGTTTGCTTTGGCATTTGAAATTGATTCATAAACGTTTTATGAATGAGACAATAGATTAACAAACGCGAAAAGAAAAAAAAATAAATAAAAAAAAAAGAAAAACAAGAACAGCAGTAACTGTATCGACGAGAAAAAAAAATATACAAAAGCTCATTTAGAAATCTAGATCGTTTTAAGTGAAACTTTCAACATGAAATTGATTGGAAATCCTTCCTAGAAACTTTATCAAACAACAATTTAACTTGAAACAAAACAGAAACTTCAAATTTGTCTGATGAACAAACTGTTGACTTTTTAAAAGTAAACTTTGACTCCAAAATTCTTAATCGATATAACGAATTGAGACTTGAGATTTTGAAGAAAGTTTACATGTATGATTCCTAACGTTTCTGCATTAACACATTTTTAAAATTTATTCAAAATCGAGTATTTGCTGAAAAGTTAGAAGAACAAGGCTATCGAGCGTATATATTAAAATTTAGTTTGATTTTTGCTGTTATCAAATGAATTGCAATCACAGAGTATTAGGTAAAGGCTATTAGATAATATTACAGCTCATATAACTTGTTTGATAGCTCAATTGATTTCGACACCATTGAAATTAGGAACCGAAAAAAAAAAATAAAGGCGTACGATTTCCTACAGATTCTTGTTTGTTACAAGACTTTTTGGGATCAATTGGTACAAGTTCACAGGTATATTACAATTTATAAAACAGTTTGATAGTTACTTATAACTGATTTGGATTTTTTTTCTAGATTTATATTATATAAAATTGATATTAATAATAATAATCTTATTAAATATCACTAATAAAATACTGAAATAATAATATAACAATACTATTAATAGTAATTATCTTAATAATATTAATATTTATAATATTAATACTAATAGTTATAATAATTTTTATAATGATATTATTAATGATAATGTTACTAAATTGTATTATTTTTATAATAACAATAATAATGATAATATATTTTAGTAATAATAATTCTTAGCGATACTACTAACAATTATCATAATTGTATAACAATAATAATGTTATTAATAATAATACTAATTATACTAATTATATTAATAATAACAATAATATTAGAAATCGTATACCAATTTATATATGCTAACTTATTCATAACGATTTCATGTATATATCGTGTATTAGAAATAATGATACAAATATTGACATTGATATTAACACTAACAATATTAATGAAAGTAATAGTAATAATTTTGATATATCAGTTATATTTTAACTTGTAATTACATTTAATATAATAATATTACATTTCATTAGTTACGTAATACTTATAATAACACATTTGGATATTTAACATTTATATACCTTATATATATTACTATATAATAATTATTGATAGCAATGATATATATATGTGTGTGTGTGTGTGTATATATATATATATATATATATATATATATATATTCATTTTAATTTATACTTAATTATCTTGTATCTTATTTTACATTTTTAATTTCACACAATTGTTCATGAATCGTCGGGAATAGTCAAAGGTCAACTGAATCTATGTAAACAGTTCAAAAATTCTTAAGACTCAACTTTACAAACCTTGGTTATAGGGATTTAGAGTTCATTTGTGTCAACCCCGAGTCGTAGGGTACATTAGTGAGTCTAGACTACAACCGGCATATAGACTTGAAGTAGGAATTACTTGACTACTTGTGCATTTATACTCGAACTCTTCTATTCATATCTAACTTATATTCCATCTCAATCTCATATGGTTTAATTTGATTGACACGCCACCTTGACTTCGTGAAATAATGTCGAATGCACATATGAATTAGGGTAATATAATTTCCGGGATTATATTACGGTGACTCATATGAACGTTCCGACATTATAGCATAAAGAATTTAAGACGAGTCAAGGAAAAATTTCCTCTCTATCCTTATTCCATATCACGATTAGTATTATTAAGAATACTAATCAACGATATTCTTGTGTTTTGAAGGAACAATGCCTCCTCGCTGTGTACCACGTCATGAGACTCCCGAACAAGCTCTACAACGAATGATAGCCACCGCCGTGGATGCGGCCATGGCCGGACACTCATCCAACAACAACAACAATAACAAAAACCACAACAACAACAACAACAACAATGGAGCAGGTAATTTAAACTAGGGATGCTCCTATAAAGCTTTCATGGGATGCAAACCTCACACCTTCGATGGAACCGGGGGACCGGTTGTGCTCACCCGATGGTTTGAGCAAACGGAAGCCGTCTTTAGCATAAGCGGTTGTCGGGACTAAGACAACATCAAGTACTCCACTCACACTTTCGCCGGTGTCGCTCGCATTTGGTGGAACACCTATGTGCAATCGGTGGGTACCGATGAAGCCCACGCCCTCTCTTGGGCCGATTTAAGGGAAAAGATGATCATTAAATACTTCCTTCGTGAAGAAACCCGAAAGCTCGAACAAGAGCTAAGAACTCTAAAAGCGGTCGGAAACGATCTCAAGGCTTATAATCAACGATTTTCCGAATTAGCCTTGATGTGCCCAAACCTTGTGAACCCCGAGTCTTCAAGGGTTGGACTTTACATGGATGGTCTTCCAAAGAGCATCAAATACGGAGTAATGTCATCCAAACCCACCAATCATCAAGAAGCTTTGAATATGGCCCACAAATTGATAGAAACGGTGGACGAGATCGTAGTACCGGCACCTAAGGTCGAGGATAAATCGGGTGGCAACAAAAGAAAATGGGAAGCCACTCCATCAAGCAACTACCACAACAACACCTTCACCAAAAAGCCTTTCACCTCTGATGACAAGAAAGGTTATGTTGAGAATAAACCATTTTGCAACAAGTGCCACAAATATTGTTATGGTGAATGTGGCAAGCCATTTTGCAACAAATGTCAAATGAGTGGCCATGTGGCCAATGATTGTAGAAACGCCACTCCCGTTGCTCAAAAGCGGCCAAATGCACCAAGACCGGGTGTTTGTTTTGAATGTGGCTAACCGGGTCATTATAGGAATGCGTGCCTAAAGAAGAAAGCTAACCCCAATACACGCAGCCGAGCTTTCAACATTAATACCGAGGAAGCCCGGGATGACAATGAACTAGTCACGGGTACGTTTCTTCTCAACGATTCTTATGTCTCTTGTTTATTCGATTCGGGTGCCGATAAGAGTTTTGTAACCAAGACTTTGACTCATTCTTTTAGCACTCCACCACTCCCACTAGATACTACTTATACCATTGAAGTGGCCAACGGGAAACTATTAAGTGCCGACAATTTTTATCGGGGGTGTACGTTAAACTTAATGGGTAAAGAGTTTGAAATTGACTTGATACCTATAGAACTAGGGAGCTTTGATGTAATCATTGGTATGGATTGGCTAGCCAAACGAAATCTCACATTCTTTGAGATCTTAAAGCGATTCAAATTTCTATCGAAAATGGTGAACCCTTGATTGTATATGGCGATAAGAGTTGCACCGGACTCAACCTCGTCTCGTGCCTTAAAGTTGAAAAATACCTTCGTAAAGGTTGTTTCGCGATTCTAGCCCATGTTAAGAAAGTTGAAACTGATGAGAAGCATATCGATGATGTGCCAATTGTTAGTGACTTTTCCGATGTATTTCCCGACGAATTGCCAGGACTTAAACCTCATCGACCGGTTGAATTCCAAAGCGATCTTATTCCAGGAGCCGCACCCATAGCACGTGCACTGTATAGACTTGCTCCATCCGAAATGCAAGAATTGCAAAGTCAAATCCAAGAACTACTTGACCGTGGTTTTATCCAACCTAGCCATTCACCATGGGGAGCTCCGATTTTATTCTTTAAGAAGAAAGATGGATCCCTACGAATGTGTATCGACTATCGTGAACTAAACAAATAGACGGTTAAGAACCGATACCCACTTCCACGCATCGATGACCTCTTTGATCAATTACAAGGATCTCGTGTATATTCAAAAATCGATCTCCGCTCGGGTTATCTTCAATTAAGGGTTAAGGGGGAAGATGTCTCCAAAATCGCTTTTCTGACTAGTTATGGTAGTTATGAATTTCTTGTAATGCCCTTTGGTCTCAGTAACGCACCGGCGGAGTTCATGGACCTTATGAACCGAGTGTGCAAACCGTATCTCGATAAATTCGTTATTGTGTTCATCGATGACATCTTGGTCTATTCTAAAAGCGAAGAAGAACACGAACAACACCTTCGACTCGTGCTCGAACTCTTGAGACAAGAACGACTCTATGCCAAATTCTCCAAGTATGAATTTTAGTTTAAGAAAGTTCAATTTCTTGGTCATGTTGTAAGTGATCAAGGTATTAAGGTCGATCCATCGAAAATCGAAGCCATTAGCAAATGGGAGACCCCTACTACTCCTACTCACATTCGTCAATTCTTGGGTCTCGCCGGGTACTATAGTAGATTCATCGAAAACTTCTCTTTGGTTGCACGTCCTCTAACCGTGTTAACTCACAAGGGAAAGAAATTCATTTGGGCGACCGAGCAAGAATCTGCGTTTTAAATCTTGAAGACAAAGCTAACCACCGCTCCTATCTTGTCACTTCCCGAAGGAAATGATGATTTTGTTGTATATTGTGATGCCTCGAAACATGGTTTTGGGTGTGTACTGATGCAATGAAAGAAATTTATTGCTTATGCCTCTCGACAATTGAAAATTCATGAACGGAACTATACGACACATGATCTGAACTCGGAGCCATTTTTTTTGCACTTAAAATGTGGAGACACTATATTTATGGAACCAAGAGTACTATCTTCACCGATCACAAAAGCCTCCAACACATCTTTGACCAAAAGCAACTAAACATGAGACAATGACTGTGGATTGAAACTTTGAACGATTACGATTGTGAGCTTCGTTAGCATCCTGGAAAGGCAAATGTATAGCCGATGCCTTAAGTCGAAAAGAAAGAGCGGTGCCTCTTCGTGTCCGAGCATTAAACATCTCCATTCACGTGAACCTCAATAGTCAAATTCGTGTAGCCCAAGATGAGGCTCTCAAGGATGAAAACATCTCTCTCGAACACTTGAACGTCCTCACCTCTCAATTCAAAGTTAAAGAAACCGGACTCCGATATTTTGCCGAAAGAATTTGGGTACCTAGTTATGGGGACCTACGAAGCCTTATTTTAGACGAAGCCTGATAATGCTAAAAACGAACATATATTTCATAGCATTATCCCTCAAGAAAGACAAGCTTTTAGTTGCAATTGTTCTATTTACAAGTGATATTCGTTTAAATAATAAAAGGTGAAGACAAAAGACAGATTCGACGAATTGAAGACGCAAAAGACCAAAAAGCTCAAAAGTACAAAATACAATCAAAGTGATTCCAATTAGTGATAAGAAACATCTCAAAATTACAAGAGTACAAGAAGCAAAACGCAAAGTACAAGATATTAAATTATACGCAAGGACGTTCGAAAATCCGGAAACGGGACCAAAGTCAACTCTCAAAGCTCGACGCAACGGACTAAAAATTACAAGTCAACTATGCACATGAATATAATATAATATATAATTAATTCTTAAAATTAATATATACATTATATTATATTATAAAAACCTTCGACAAACTAAAAAACAAAGACATGTGAGCCTCCCCAGCTGGCCATGCGATCGCATGGCCTAGAGGAGTAAAGCTCATGCGATCGCATGAGCCCCTGTAGCAGCTGACATGCCTATAAATTTCGCGTTTTTGGTTGATCATCATACATCTTTTTCTTTCCTTTCTATCATACGTAAAATATATATATATATTTTAATTTTAATTTTAATTTTAAATTCTAATAATAAGGGTATCTTAGCGAATGTTGTAAGGGTGTAAGTCGAAATTCTGTCTGTGTAACGCTACGCTATTTTTAATCACTGTAAGTTATGGTTAATGTTATTTTTAATTTAATGTATCGTAGCTAAGTTATTATTATGCTTATTTAAGACGAAGTAATCATGATGTTGGGCTAAAAATATTAAGATTGGGTAATTGGGCTTTATACCATAATTGGGGTTTGGACAAAAGAACGACACTTGTGGAAATTAGACTATGGGCTATTAATGGGTTTTATATTAACTAAACGATACCTCGTTAAATTAATATATAGACTTATAATTTGACGTATTTATATATAACCACATACGCTTGACTGGGTACGGTGGGCGGGATATCTATAAATACCAATAATTGTTCATTTTACCGGACACAGAACTGGATTAATAGTTAATAGACTTGTTGAAATAGGGGTGGATTACATTCAAGGGTAATTGGTGTAATTGTTAACAAAGTAGTAAAACCTTGGTTTAAACGCAGTCGATAACCTGGTGTATTCATTAAACAAAGTATTAAGACCTTGTTATAATTCGAATCCCCAATTAGTTGGAATATTTGACTTCGGGAATAAGAATAATTTGACGAAGACTTTCGCACTTTATATTTATGCCTGATGGACTATTATGGATAAATCCGTATGGACATATCGAATAATCCAGGACAAAGGACAATTAACCCATGGGAATAAACTAAAATCAACACGTCAAACATCATGATTACGGAAATTTAAATAAGGATAATTCCTTTATTTTCATATTTAATTGCACTTCTAATTATTGCACTTTTATTTATTGTCTTTGTATTTAATTGCACTTTTAATTATCGTACTCTTTAATTATCGCAATTTTATTTTATCGCACTTTTATTTTTCGCAATTTCATTATCGTTATTTACTTTACGCTTTAAATTAAGTCTTTTTATTTATTTAATATTTTACATTAGGTTTTAACTGCGACTAAAGTTTTAAAAATCGACAAACCGGTCATTAAACGGTAAAAAACCCCTTTTATAATAATAATAATATTTATATATATATATTTGTATTTTTATAAGTTAAAACTAATATAGCGTTAAGCTTGTTTAAGTGTATCCCTGTGGAACGAACCGGACTTACTAAAAACTACACTACTATACGATTAGGTACACTGCCTATAAGTGTTGTAGCAAGGTTTAGGTATATCCATTCTATAAATAAATAAATAAATAAATAAATATCGTGTGTAAAATTGTATCGTATTTAATAGTTTTTCCTAGTAAAATATAAGCTATTTCATATACACCTCGCACACATCAAAGCCCATAAGTTAAGATATTCGATTCACCCCGATGCCAGTAAGATGTAACACGACCTCAAGGAACAATATTGGTAGCCGAACATTAAAAGGGACGTCGCTACTTATGTTGGAAAATGCCTAACTTGCTCCAAAGTCAAAGCCGAACATCAAAGACCATCCGGACTACTTCAACAGCCCAAAATCCCGTAATGGAAGTGGGAAAGGATAACGATGGATTTTATCACCAAACTACCAAAGACGGTGGGCGGTTATGATACTATTTGGGTTATTGTTGACCGTCTCACCAAATCCGCGCACTTCTTAGCCATGAAGGAAACCGACAACATGGAAAGACTTGCACAACTTTACATTAAAGAGATCGTCGCCCGTCACGGTGTGCCTTTATCGATTATTTCCGACTGAGATGGCCGTTTTGTTTATAGATTTTGGCGTACTTTACAAGAAGCGTTGGGAACGCGTTTAGACATGAGCATCGCATATCATCTACAAACCGACGGACAAAGCGAACGCACAATTCAAACCTTGGAAGACATGCTACGAGCTTGCGTTATCGATTTTGGAAACGCTTGGGACAAGCACTTGCCTCTCGCCGAATTCTCCTACAATAATAGTTATCATGCGAGTATCAACGTTGTACCATTCAAAGCATTATATGGCCGAAAATGTCGTTCTCCTCTTTGTTGGTCCGAAGTAGGCGACACACAAATCACCGGACCCGAACTCATTCATGAAACAACTGAGAAGATCGTTCAAATCCGAGATAGGCTTAGGACGGCCCGAAGTCGTCAAAAGAGCTATACCGACAAATGACGCAACGACCTTGAATTTCAAGTCGGTGATCGCGTAATGTTAAAAGTCGCACATTGGAAAGGTTTAATCCGTTTCGGGAAACGCGGGAAGCTAAATCCGCGGTATATTGTTCCTTTCGAAATCTTGGAGCGTGTTGGAACCGTTGCTTATCGTTTAGATCTTCCACCTCAATTGAGCTCCGTTCATCCTACTTTCCATGTATCCAACTTGAAAAAGTGTCTTGCCGAACCCGATATCGTCATCCCTCTCGAAGAGCTTACTATTGATGACAAACTTCATTTTGTGGAAGAACCGGTTGAAATTGTGGATACCTCCGTCAAAACGCTAAAACAAAGCCGAATCCCGATCGTTAAAGTCCGTTGGAATGCCAAAAGAGGACCCGAATTTACTTGGAAAAGACAAGATCAAATGCAAAGAAAGTATCCTCATTTATTCGCGGAATTGGAAACGCAAGATCCCTAGGGAGAAACAACGACTACTATGCCTACTTAAATTTCGAGACGAAATTTCTTTTAAGGAGTAGGTAATGTAACATCCCGCCTTTTTCCATTAACTTTCCGTTTAATTATTTTAAAGTGCGTTCTATAATTATAACATCTTCCGTTAATACGCGTTTTAAAATATTTCGTTTAGGTAATTCACGCACCCGTTTCAAACTTGAGGGACTAAACTTGCAAAGAGACCAAACCTTTGACTAGGTCAAATGGTCAAACTTCATCTCATCCATTCATTTTCACCTCCTCTCTTTTACTACTTCCACTTTATTCTCTCAAACATTCAAACAAAGAATCATCATCTACTTCCGATCTAGCAAGTGTTTCACAAAACAAATTACATATTTGGAATCCTTGCAATTTCCTCTTCGATTCCATACCGATTTCATTACATTTGGGTAACTTTCTAAAATCACTAGATTTCTTGTTCTTGATGTTTTTAACTTATAAAAGTGTTAATTAGTGTCTATGGCTCAAGTCTAACATGAATATGTGTTTGGTTTACTCAATTTGTTGTTTTGAGTAACTAGCATGAACTTGTTAAATGGGTGTGTTTAATCTTGGGTTTTGGATAATTAAATGTTGTTTAAATGTTAAAGTTCATGTATTAAATGTGTTACTAGCATCACTAGCTTCAATTTGATGTGTAGGTTGACTTGGAAAACTTCACTAACATGATTATTGATTTTGTGACTTTGAGTTAGGGTTTGATAAGAGTAAAATGAATTTTGGATGCATTAAATGCTTTGCAATGTGGTTTGTAAGTGTTTAGTTGTATTGTATGATTAACTACCTACAAAACGGCGTAATATATGTGTGCATTTAATTCCCCAATCATAAATATGTATTTATGAACTTGAAGTATTATTGTTGAACATTAAATGATCATTCAATGTGAATTTGGTTGTTGTAAATGATGGAAATTGTTTGTTGATATGTGCTTAGTTATATCACTCGTTAAAATAACTTTCCAACGTTATACTATATGCGTTTTATATGTTTATGGACCATAAATTGTGTTGGAAAAGAGTTTGGCTCGTGCACAGAAATTTTCAGCTGAAAAACACATGAAATTCATCAGTGCGCGGCGCGCACCCCAGGTTCATGCGCGGCGCGCACTAGGCCAAAAACTGGCTGACCAAATTGGTCATTTTCACGAAAAATGTTTGCTATGCTACGCACCTCCGATTCAAATGTAACTTGTTCTAACATGCTTATATATGATTAAAAACTTCATAAAAATAGTTCGGGACCCGACTCGAACGTGTTGACTTTGACTTTGACCAAAATTTTACTTTTAGTCAAACTTAACCAAATGTTTAGGCAATTGTTCTAACATACTTTTATACTTGTACCTTGCATGAAACTTGACAATTTGATTCACATGCTATAATAATCGAGTCGAAGTGAGTCATATGACCAATTGAACACTTTGACCAATCATGTTTACCGTTATTGATACGACCTACTTGTTTAGGTTAAGACTAGCATTCGTCCTTGCACACGTTTACTTGTGAAGTACTTTTTTACACTTGCACTCAAGGTGAGATCATAGTCCCACCTTTTCAACAACTTTTACTTCTAAACTATGGGATGAGAAACATATACATATCATACTTTTATGCCTTGAACACAAGTGCGATAACAAACATTCCACATCGAGTTAGAATGAAAAGCCTCAATTCAATTATTATTAGTTACACTTGCAGGGTGTAAACATGAACTTATGTTATGTGATCACATTGGGCATGACGAGTGAAATGTCCCGTTCATATTGATTATAAACGTTCCATATTAATTGATTTCGTTGCGAGGTTTTGACCTCTATATGAGACGTTTTTCAAAGACTGCATTCATTTTTTAAACAACCATAACCTTTATTTTATCAATAAAGGTTTTAAAAACATTACGTAGATTATCAAATAATGATAATCTAAAATATACTGTTTACACACGACCATTACATAATGGTTTACAATAGAAATATATTACATCGACATATGTTTCTTGAATGCAGTTTTACACAATATCATACAAACATGGACTCCAAATCTTGTCCTTATTTTAGTATGCAACAACGGAAGCTCTTAGTATTCACCTGAGAATAAACATGCTTTAAACGTCAAAAAAATGTTGGTGAGTTATAGGTTTAACCTATATATATCAAATCGTAACAATAGACCACAAGATTTCATATTTCAATACACATCCCATACATAGAGATAAAAAACATTCATATGATGAACACCTGGTAACTGACATTAACAAGATGCATATATAAGAATATCCCCATCATTTCAGGACACCCTTCAGATATGATATAAATTTCGAAGTACTAAAGCATCCGGTAGTTTAGATGGGGTTTGTTAGGCCCAATAGATCTATCTTTAGGATTCGCGTCAATTAGGGTGCCTGTTCCCTAATTCTTAGATTACCAGACTTAATAAAAAGGGGCATATTCAATTTCGATAATTCAACCATAGAATGTAGTTTCACGTACTTGTGTCTATTTTGTAAATCATTTATAAAACCTGCATGTATTCTCATCCCAAAAATATTAGATTTTAAAAGTGGGACTATAACTCACTTTCACAGATATTTCCTTCCTCGGAAATAAGACTTGGCCACGGATCGATTCACGAACCTATACAAATATGTACATATATATCAAAGTATGATCAAAATATAATTACAACCATTTTTATTATGTTTTAAAGATTTGAGTGTATTAAGTCAGTTGTCCTCGATAGTAACCTACAACTAGTTGTCCACAGTTAGATGTACAGAAATAAATCGATATATATTATCTTGAATCAATCCACGACCCAGTGTATACACGTCTCAGGCAAAATCACAAATCAAAGTATATATATTTTTGGAATCAACCTCAACCCTGTATAGCTAACTCCAACATTACTGCATATAGAGTGTCTATGGTTGTTCCAAATAATATATATACATGGGTCGATATGATATGTCAAAACATTTGCATACGTGTCTATGGTATCCCAAGATTACATAATATATTAGAATACATGTATAATACAATATAAGTTAGCTAGGATATGATTTGTATAGATTTGTTAAACATTTCCCGTAGCTAAAAAGATCAAAAATATCTAATCTTGTTTTACCCATAACTTCTTCATTTTAAATCCGTTTTGAGTTAATCAAATTGATATGGTTTTATATTGAACTCTAATTTAAGAATCCAGACAGAAAAATTATAGGTTTATAGTCAGAAATTTAAGTTACATGTCAATTACTAAAGAGGTAGTCATTTCCGTCGAAAGAACGACATCTTGATGACCATTTTGAAAAACATACTTTCACTTTGAGTTTAACCAAGATTTTTGGATATAGCTTCATGTTCATATGAAAAATAATTTTCCCATAAGAACAACTTTTAAATCAAAGTTTATCATGGTTTTTAATTATCCAAACCAAAACAGCCCCCGGTTTCACTACAACGGCGTATATCCGATTTTATGGTGTTCATCGTGTTTCCAGGTTTTAAATCATTAAGTTAGCATATCATATAGATATAGAACATGTATTTAGTTTATTTTAAAATTCAAGTTAGAAGTATTAACTTTTGTTTGCGAAAAAGTTTAGAATTAACTAAACTATGTTCTAGTGATTACAAGTTTAAACCTTCGAATAAGATAGCTTTATATGTATGAATCGAATGATATTATGAACATCATTACTACCTCAAGTTTTCTGGATAAAACTACTGGAAATGAGAAAAATGGATCTAGCTTTAAAGGATCCTTGAATGGCTTGAAAGTTCTTGAAGCAGAATCATGACACGAAAACAGTTCAAGTAAGATTTTCACTCGAAATAAGATTGTTATAGTTGTAGAAATTGAATCAAAGTTTAAATATGAATATTACCTTGAATTACAAAGATAACCTACTGTAAATAACAAAGGTTCCTTGATATTAGATGATTACTTGGAATGGATTAGAAAGCTTGGAAGTAGACTTGCAAACTTGGAAGTATTCTTGATTTTTATGAAACTATACTTATGGAATTTATGAAGAACACTTAGAACTTGAAGATGGAACCTGAGAGAGATCAATTATATGAAGAAAATTAAAGAATGAAAGTGTTTGTAGGTGTTTTTGGTCATTGGTATATGGATTAGATATAAAGGATATGTAATTTTGTTTTCATGTAAATAAGTCATGAATGATTACTAATATTTTTGTAATTTTATGAGATATTTCATGCTAGTTGCCAAATGATGGTTCCCAAATGTGTTAGGTGACTCACATGGGCTGCTAAGGGCTGATCATTGGAGTGTATATACCAATAGTACATACATCTAAAAGCTGTGTATTGTACAAGTACGAATACGGGTGCATACGAGTAGAATTGTTGATGAAACTGAACGAGGATGTAATTGTAAGCATTTTTGTTAAGTAGAAGTACTTTGATATGTGTCTTGAAGTATTTCAAAATTGTAAGAATACATATCAAAACACAACATGTATATACATTCTAATGGAGTCATTAACTCTTCGTTAGTCGTTACATGTAAGTATTGTTTTGAAACCTTTAAGTTAACGATCTCAATTAATGTTGTTAACCCAATGTTTATTATATCAAATGAGATGTTAAATTATTATATTATCATGATATTGTGATGTATGAATATCTCTTAATATGATATATACATTAAAATATCGTTACAACGATAATCGTTACATATAAGTCTCGTTTCGTAATTCTTGAGTTAGTAGTCTTGTTTTTACATATGTTGTTCATTGTTAACACACTTAATGATATATTTAAATATCATTTTATCATGTTAAATATAGTGTATCAATATCTTAATATGATACATATATATTTAGTAGACGTTATCATAACGATAATCGTTATATATATCATTTCGAGTTTCTTAACTTAGTAATCTCATTTTTTATGTATATCACACATTGTTAATATACTTAGTGAGATATATACTCATCATAATCTCATGTCAACCATATATATGTCTATATATACCACAACATGTAGTTTTTACAATTTTGTAACGTTCGTGAATCGCCGGTCAACTTGGGTGATCAATTGTCTATATGAAACTTATTTCATTTAATCAAGTCTTTACAAGTTTGATTGCTTAACACGTTGGAAACATTTAGTCATGTAAATATCAATCTCAATTAATATATATAAACATGGAAAAGTTCGGGTCACTACAACGAGCCCTCATTCGGACAGTTCGCTACCGTTAGCGGATGAAATATATTTTCGAGTTTAGTGTATGTTCTAACACTACGTAACAGGGTACAAAATAGTTAAGTCTTGATAATTGGGTGCTCGCAAACATACTTTTGGAATACAAACGATTTGGATAATCAACCATATTAAATCTTGTAGTTCAAAAACAACGTTACTATTACACCTATGATTTCACCAACGTTTTTCGTTGATAGTTTTCTATATGTTTTCTCAAGTCCTTGAACGTTAGGTGATACATGCTTCCGCACATTATTTTTGATACTTGCTTGGATGTCGAGTATACATGCATACGTGGAGCGTCTTTTAACTTATTCTTAAATTGTGTCGCATATGTTTCAATTGTACTTTAAACTTCGTAATGTAACTAGTTGTCGAACTACTTTGTAAACCTTGAAATATCCTTACTTTTGAAATGAATGCGACATACTTTTGGTTAAACTTTGTGTTAAAGACTTATGACCACGTAACGGGACCTAAGTAGACGGCGCCTTCAATGACGATTTTGTCGTGTCGCTACATTAGATGCTATTTATCAATTGTTAGTTTAATATATGATCATTTGATGTTTGAATTAAAGATCGATTCTTATTGAAGCTAGACTTTTCGATTCAATTGATTGTGTATTTGTTTGATAGGAAGAGAGTTCATTAATTTAATACATAAATTTACAATTGGTTTGTCTTAATTGGTTGTTTGCTTACTCGGAGACGAGAGTAAATTGAATTCAAAAGGCTAGATAAAATAGAGGTGAATCATACACAACGAGAGTTGGTGTAGTTGAAATTCGAGTCTTCATCTCAGTTGAGATATTTGGTCATAATTAGGAGGTCTTAGGCTACGGGGAATTCCGTGTCGTGTAATCTTAATTGAAGTGTTTGCGTTGGGGAATTCCAGGTGGACCGACTAAATAGTTCACATATGTTAGATTGTAATTGGGGCTTAATTTAAACGCATCCAGTACTAGGTGTAAATGGTCTAGACGAACATTCGTTCTCGTATTTGATTTATAACTATCTTATTTTTCTTGTTTGCTTTAAAACTTAAATATAAAATACCAAAAATATTGTTTTTACTTTTAATCGAATCTTGATTTGGCTAATCGTTAAATAGCCACAAAACCCATTATTTCGTATTTTCATATTTTCCTAGATTAATGATATCGCTCAATTTATATATGTTTATCTTGCGATATCTACCTCGCTTTGCTCGGTTTTTGACTATCTCGGGGCCTATTTAGTGTGTTATTGAGCTATTTGATAAATAGTGGGCTAAGGAGTTAATTTGGTGTAAAATTGACCAAATCTTGGGCAAAATTGGCTTAGAAAATGAAAATTGCAGGGAACAGCTCCAAAACGTTGTTTACCTAAAAGCGCCACTCCTACAGGATCAAAAGCGCTGTTCCTGTTCTAACAGCGCCGCTATTATGCATGATTTGTCTCCATTTCTCATCAGTGAGCAAAAGCGCCGTTCTTCAAGCTAAAAGCGTCGTTCTTGATCAGAGTCAAAAGCGCCGCTCCTCAACAAAAGCGCCGCTCTTGAAGTTAGCTAAAAGCGCCGCTCCTAAAGCAAAAGCGGTGCTCCTGTCACTGTTTCAGCCCAGATTTTTAGCACTATAAAAGAAACGAGATTAGGTCATTTTTGATATGCATCTTTTGGAGCAGCTACCTAGGGTCCGAATTTCACACACAAAACCCTAATTTCATCATCCATTGGAGATTAAGGGTGGATTCAAGGGAGATTGTTCAAGATTCATCATCACTTAGTTTAGATCTTCATCTTCTTTACTATTTGGGTTGTAATCTTTACTTTGCTTTAATTACATTGCAATATTTAGTTGTAATCTTTACTTTAATCTTAATACTTGCTTTGATTACTTGTAATAGCTTGAATATGATGATGATTTACATTTCTATGCTTATTATTAGTTTGGTTTTAGCCATGATTGGCTAAATCTCTTGTGTTTGTTTATCTATGAATCTCTAATGCTAGTGTTTGCCCCAAATCAATTGAATATTGTTGTTTGAATGAATTACATGATCATGTGTTGTTGAGGCTAAAGAACTATTGCTCCCAGGTGAACTCTGGTCCTCTACGAGCATTCCATCGAACCTTAACAATTGGTATCTTATTTTGCTTAAGTCTTTTAACCTCACGATCCATTATTTCGACGGGTTCTTCAATGAATTGAAGTTTTTCATTAATTTGGATTTCGTCCAACGGAATAGTGAGATCTTCTTTAGCAAAACATTTCTTCAAATTCGAGACGTGGAAAGTGTTATGTACAGCCGCGAGTTGTTGAGGTAGCTCCAGTTGGTTAGCTACTGGTCCGACACGATCTATAATCTTGAATGGTCCAATGTACCTTGGATTTAGTTTCCCCTGTTTACCAAATCGAACAACGCCTTTCCAAGGTGAAACCTTAAGCATGACCATTTCTCCAATTTCAAACTCTATATCTTTTCTTTTACTGTCCGCGTAGCTCTTTTGTCGACTCTGGGCGGTTTTCAATCGTTGTTGACTTTGGATAATTTTCTCGGTAGTTTCTAGTATTGTCTCCGAACCCGTAATCTGTCTATTCCCCACTTCATTCCAACAAATCGGAGACCTGCACTTTCTACCATAAAGTGCCTCAAACGGCGCCATCTCAATACTAGAATGATAACTGTTGTTGCAGAAAAATTCTGCTAACGGTAGGTGTCGATCCCAACTGTTTCCGAAATCAATAACACATGCTCGTAGCATGTCTTCAAGTGTTTGTATCGTCCTTTCGCTCTGCCCATCAGTTTGTGGATGATAGGCAGTACTCATGTCTAGACGAGTCCCCAATGCTTGTTGCAACGTCTGCCAGAACCTTGAAACAAATCTACCATCCCTATCAGAGATAATAGAGACGGGTATTCCATGTCTGGAGACAACCTCCTTCAAATACAATCGCGCCAACTTCTCCATTTTGTCATCTTCACTCATTGGCAGGAAGTGTGCTGACTTGGTGAGACGATCAACTATTAGCCAAATAGTATCATAACCACTTGCAGTCCTTGGCAATTTAGTAATGAAATCCATGGTAATGTTTTCCCATTTCCATTCCGGGATTTCAGGTTGCTGTAGTAGAACTGATGGTTTCTGATGTTCAGCTTTGACCTTAGAACACGTCAAACATTCTCCTACATATTTAGCAATATCGGCTTTCATACCCGGCCACCAAAAGTGTTTCTTGAAATCTTTATACATCTTCCCCGCTCCGGGATGTATTGAATATCTGGTTTTATGTGCTTCTTTAAGTACCATTTCTCTCACATCTCCAAACCTTGGTACCCAAATTCTATCAGCCCTATATCGGGTTCCGTCTTCCCGAATATTAAGATGTTTCTCTGATCCTTTGGGTATCTCATTCTTCAACTTTCCTTTTTTTACAACCCCCTGTTGCGCCTCCTTTATTTGAGTAGTAAGGTTAGTACGAATAATTATATTCATAGATTTTACCCGTATAGGTTCTCTATCCTTTCTACTCAAAGCGTCGGCTACCACATTCGCCTTCCCCGGGTGGTATCGAATCTCAAAATCATAATCATTCAACAGTTCAATCCACCTGCGTTGTCTCATATTTAGTTGCTTCTGATTAAATATATGTTGGAGACTTTTGTGGTTGGTATATATAATACTTTTGACTCCATATAAATAATGCCTCCAAGTGTTTAATGCAAAAACAACAGCACCCAATTCCAAATCATGAGTTGTATAATTTTGCTCGTGAATCTTCAATTGTCTAGATGCATAAGCAATCACCTTCGTTCGTTGCATTAATACACAACCGAGACCTTGCTTTGATGCATCACAATAAATCACAAAATCATCATTCCCTTCAGGCAATGACAATATAGGTGCCGTAGTTAGCTTTTTCTTCAATAACTGAAACGCCTTCTCTTGTTCATCCTTCCATTCAAATTTCTTCCCTTTATGCGTTAATGCAATCAAGGGTTTTGCTATTTTGGAGAAATCTTGGATGAATCTTCTGTAGTAACCAGCCAATCCTAAAAATTGACGTATATGCTTCGGAGTTTTTGGGGTTTTCCACTTTTCAATGGTTTCGATCTTTGTCGGGTCCACCTGGATACCTTCTTTGTTCACTATGTGACCGAGGAATTGAACTTCTTCCAACCAAAATGCACACTTTGAAAACTTAGCATACAATTTTTCTTTCCTCAACACTTCTAGCACTTTTCTCAAATGTTCTTCGTGCTCTTGATCAATCTTTGAGTAAATAAGTATGTCATCGATGAAAACAATGACAAACTTGTCAAGATATAGCCCACACACTCGGTTCATAAGGTCCATGAACACAGCTGGTGCGTTAGTCAATCCAAACGGCATAACCATAAACTCGTAATGACCATAACGAGTCCTAAAAGTAGTTTTTGGAATATCATACTCCTTTACTCGCATTTGATGATATCCAGAACGTAAATCGATTTTCGAATAAACCGACGAGCCTTGTAGTTGATCAAATAAGTCGTCAATTCTTGGCAGTGGATAACGGTTTTTGATGGTAAGTTTATTCAACTCTCTGTAGTCAATACACAACCTAAATGTACCATCCTTCTTCTTGACAAACAAAACAGGAGCTCCCCATGGTGATGTGCTTGGTCGAATGAAACCACGTTCTAATAGTTCTTGCAGTTGGCTTTGCAGTTCTTTCATCTCATTGGGTGCGAGTCTGTAAGGAGCACGAGCTATTAGTGCAGCTCCTGGTACAAGATCTATTTGAAATTCAACAGATCGATGTGGAGGTAGTCCCGGTAATTCTTTTGGAAATACATCGAGAAATTCGTTTGCTACGGGAACATCATTGATGCTCTTTTCTTAAGTTTGTACTTTCTCGACGTGTGCTAGAACAGCATAGCAACCTTTTCTTATTAGTTTTTGTGCCTTCAAATTACTAATAAGATGTAGCTTCGTGTTGCCCTTTTCTCCGTACACCATTAAGGGTTCTCCTTCTTCTCGTACAATCCAAATTGCACTTTTGTAACATACGATCTCTGCTTTCATCTCCTTCAGCCAGTCCATGCCAACTATTACATCAAAACTCCCTAACTCTACTAGTATCAAATCAATCTTAAATATTTCGCTACCCAGTTTAATTTCTCGATTTCGGCATATATAATCTACTGAAATTAATTTACCGTTTGCTAATTCGAGTAAAAATTTACTATCCAACGGCGTCAATGGACAACTTAATTTAGCACAAAAATCTCTACTCATATAGCTTCTATCCACACCCGAATTAAATAAAACGAAAGCAGATTTATTGTCAATAAGAAACGTACCCGTAACAATCTCTGGGTCTTCATGTGCCTCTGCCGCATTAATATTGAAAACTCTTCTGCGGCCTTGTCCATTCGTGTTCTCCTGGTTCGGGCAATTTCTAATAATGTGACCCGGTTTTCCACATTTATAACAAACTACATTGGCATAACTTGCACCGATACTATTTGCTCTGCCATTACTCGTTCCGACACCATTTGTTCCTTTCGTTCTGTTAACCCCTGGTTCGTAGACCTCACACTTCGCCGCACTATGACCATTTCTTTTACACTTGTTGCAAAATTTGGTGCAGAACCCCGAGTAATACTTTTCACACCTTTGGCATAGCTGCTTCTGATTATTGTTGTTGTTGTTGCAGTTGTTATTGTTGTTGGGATGATTGTTGTAGTTCTTGTTGTTGTTGTTGTGCCGTTTGTTGTAGTTGCGATTGATGTTGCGATTGTTGGGATAGTTGTTGTTGTTTTTGTAACTCTTATCACCGTTTTCCTCCCACTTTTTTTTGACTAGCTTCACGTTGGCCTCTTCGACCGCCTGTTCTTTAATTCTTCCCTCAATCTGGTTCACTAGTTTGTGAGCCATTCTACATGCCTTTTGTATGGAGGCAGGCTCGTGTGAACTTATATCTTCTTAGATTCTCTCCGGTAACCCTTTCACAAACGCGTCGATCTTCTCTTCCTCATCTTCGAACGCTCTCGGACACAATAGGCACAATTCTGTGAATCGTCTTTCGTACGAAGTAATATCGAATCCCTGTGTTCGTAATCCTCTAAGTTCTAACATGAGCTTATTGACCTCGGTTCTGGGACGGTACTTCTCGTTCATCAAGTGCTTGAATGCTGACCACGGTAGCGCGTAAGCAGCATCTTGTCCCACTTGCTCTAGATAGGTATTCCACCATGTTAACGCAATACCTGTGAAGGTATGCGTAGCGTACTTCACTTTGTCTCCTTCAGCACAATTACTTATGGTAAACACCGATTCAACTTTCTCGGTCCACCGTTTCAATCCGATTGGTCCTTCGGTCCCATCAAATTCTGAAGGTTTGCAGGCAGTGAATTCCTTGTAGGAGCATCCTACACGATTTCTTGTGCCATTAGTTGTATTGTTAGATTCAGAGTTATTGTTGGTATGTAGCGCGGCCTGTACTACGGCTATGTTTGAAGCAAGAAAGGCACTAAATTCCTCTTCGCTCATATTCAAGGTGTGTCGAGTAGTCGGTGCCATTTCCTTCAAAATAGTCAAATGAAACAAGTTAATCATACAGAATATTAAGAGTAGTCAATAGTATCTCGTAGCATAATATGAACTCATTTATAAAAGCTTTTTCTTCATATTAGCATTTTATAAGTTTAAATTTGGGTACTACCTACCCGTTAAGTTCATACTTAGTAGCTAATATACAATTCAACTACTACAATTCCATATGAAAAACTGATTATAATAATATATCACATACAAATATTCTTCAAACTTACAACTTCGCTATATTACATATAACATGAAATATAGTACACTATGATACAGGACAGTTTTGAAGATAAATCTAGTTAATACGCAAGTTGTTCAGCAAAGGAAATAAAGACACGTAATTCATAAGTCCAGAAACAAGTCATGCATTCTGATTTTACTAAGACGACTTCCCATCCTTGGTCATGTGGAAAATAACCGTTATGACCATTGGCTAGGCAGCATGTTGTAATGTCATCAAAAGGATGACGGTTTCGTAATGTCCAACAGCCCCGTAATAATCTAAAAACCTTGTTTCTCACCCCAACTACTGAATCCGTCACTTGTGGAAAAGTTTTATTTAAAAGCTGCAATCCGATGTTCTTTTTCTCACTTTGGTAAGAAGCGAACATCACTAACCCGTAAGCATAACATGCTTCTTTATGTTGCATGTTAGAAGCTCTTTCTAATTCACGAAATCCTATGTTGGGATATGTTGAGTCAAAATAGGTTCTTAACCCGTAGCGTAAAATTGCATTTGGGTTCCCCGCATTTAACGCTTTAAAGAAAACACGGCGTAACTTAAAGTCACCCCAATGTGATATACCCCACCTATCAAAGGAAAGCCTTTTATAAACTAAGGCATTTCTGGAAAGTCTTTCAAATGTTTGACAAGTTAATTTCGCCATAACTAAATATGCTGATAAATTCTGACCGACTCTAGACAAGATTTCCTCAATCATATCCTCTGGTAGGTCTTCTAAAATATTCGGTTGTCTACCCTTTACGACCATTTTGTTTTTATACTGTAAAATAGACAAGGATTAGATTCGTAATAACAAACAATACAAGCAATTTTTACATAGAACATAAAAGTACAAGCACACTACAATACATTTATTACACAACATGCTCACACCCCTCTAATCTGAATCACTGGTTTCTTCTTCTTCGGACTTGGTTCTTTTTCCTAATCTTCTAGGGATATATGATGTTCCTCTAATACGAGTCGTCATTTTCTACATTGGTTTAGAAAAACCTGGTGGTTTAGAGGCTCCCGGGTTATTGTCACGATATTGAAAATACGGGTGTTGACGGTACATATAAAGTTCATCGGGGTCGGAATCAGATTTCTCTATTTTGATGCCTTTTCCCTTATTATTTTCTTTTGCCTCATTAAATTGGGTCGGGGTAATTTCTATAACATCATCGGAATCCTCATCAGGATCCGATTCATCGGAAAATTGGTAATTTTCCCAATATTTTGCTTCCTTAGCGGAAACACCATTGACCATTATTAACTTTAGTCCATTGGTTGAGGATTTTCTTTTATTTGACCAGTTTTCTGTGGTTCCTACTATTCCCCCCTCTGGAACCTCTTCTTCTTTCGGTTCCTCTTCTTCCGGTTCCTCTTCTTCCGGTTCCGTTTCCTCTTCTTCCGGTTCTTCGGGAACTTGTGAATCTTGCCAATATATATTTGACTCTTCGATATTATTAGGTGAGTCAATGGGATTTGTGCTAGAGGTAGACATCTATCACACAATATCAAACATGTTAAGAGATTAATATATCACATAATATTTACATGTTAATAATATATAGTTTCCAACAAAAATGTTAAGCAATCATTTTTAAAGAAAATACGGTCGAAGTCCAGACTCACTAATGCATCCTAACAAACTCGATAAGACACACTAATGCAAATTTTCTGGTTCTCTAAGACCAACGCTCGGATACCAACTGAAATGTCCCGTTCATATTGACTGCATTCATTTTTAAAACAACCATAACCTTTATTTTATCAATAAATGTTTTAAAAACATTACGTAGATTATCAAATAATGATAATCTAAAATATACTGTTTACACACGACCATTACATAATGGTTTACAATAGAAATATATTACATCGACATATGTTTCTTGAATGCAGTTTTTACACAATATCATACAAACATGGACTCCAAATCTTGTTCTTATTTTAGTATGCAACAGCGGAAGCTCTTAGTATTCACCTGAGAATAAAAATGCTTTAAACGTCAACAAAAATGTTTGTGAGTTATAGGTTTAACCTATATATATCAAATCGTAACAATAGACCACAAGATTTCATATTTCAATACACATCCCATACATAGAGATAAAAATCATTCATATGGTGAACAATTGGTAACCGACATTAACAAGATGCATATATAAGAATATCCCCATCATTCCAGGACACCCTTCAGATATGATATAAATTTCGAAGTACTAAAGCATCCGGTACTTTGGATGGGGTTTGTTAGGCCCAATAGATCTATCTTTAGGATTCGCGTCAATTAGGGTGTCTGTTCCCTAATTCTTAGATTACCAGACATAATAAAAAGGGGCATATTCGATTTCATTAATTCAACCATAGAATGTAGTTTCACGTATTTGTGTCTATTTTGTAAATCATTTATAAAACCTGCATGTATTCTCATCCCAAAAATATTAGATTTTAAAAGTGGGACTATAACTCACTTTCACAGATATTTTCTTCCTCGGAAATAAGACTTGGCCACGGATCGATTCACGAACCTATACAAATATGTACATATATATCAACGTATGATCAAAATATAATTACAACTATTTTTATTATGTTTTAAAGATTTGAGTGTATTAAGTCAGTTGTCCTCGTTAGTAACCTACAACTAGTTGTCCACAGTTAGATGTACAGAAATAAATCGATATATATTATCTTAAATCAATCCACGACCCAGTGTATACACGTCTCAGGCTAAATCACAACTCAAAGTAAATATATTTTTGGAATCAACCTCAACCCTGTATATCTAACTCTAACATTACTGCATATAGAGAGTCTATGGTTGTTCCAAATAATATATATACATGGGTCGATATGATATGTCAAAAAATTTGCATACGTGTCTATGGTATCCCAAGATTACATAATATATTACAATACATGTATAATACAATATAAGTTAGCTAGGATATGATTTGTATAGATTTGTTAAACATTTTCCGTAGCTAAAAAGATCAAAAATATCCATTCTTGTTTTACCCATAACTTCTTCATTTTAAATCCGTTTTGAGTGAATCAAATTGCTATGGTTTCATATTGAACTCTAATTTAAGAATCCAAATAGAAAAAGTATAGGTTTATAGTCAGAAATTTAAGTTACATGTCAATTACTAAAGAGGTAGTCATTTCCGTCGAAAGAACGATATCTTGATGACCATTTTGAAAAACATACTTTCACTTTGAGTTTAACCAAGATTTTTGGATATAGTTTCATGTTCATATGAAAAATCATTTTCTCAGAAGAACAACTTTTAAATCAAAGTTTATCATTGTTTTTAATTATCCAAACCAAAACAGCCCCCGGTTTCACTACAACGGCGTATATCCGATTTTATGGTGTTCATCGTGTTTCCAGGTTTTAAATCATTAAGTTAGCATATCATATAGATATAGAACATGTGTTTAGTTGATTTTAAAAGTCAAGTTAGAAGGATTAACTATTGTTTGCGAACAAGTTTAGAATTAACTAAACTATGTTCTAGTGATTACAAGTTTAAACCTTCGAATAAGATAGCTTTATATGTATGAATCGAATGATGTTATGAACATCATTACTAGCTTAAGTTTTCTGGATAAAACTACTGGAAATGAGAAAAATGGATCTAGCTTTAAAGGATCCTTGAATGGCTTGAAAGTTCTTGAAGCAGAATCATGACACGAAAACAGTTCAAGTAAGATTTTCACTCGAAATAAGATTATTATAGTTGTATAAATTGAATCAAAGTTTAAATATGAATATTACCTTGAATTATAAAGATAACCTACTGTAAATAACAAAGGTTCCTTGATCTTAGATGATTACTTGGAATGGATTAGAAAGCTTGGAAGTAGACTTGCAAACTTGGAAGTATTCTTGATTTTTATGAAACTATACTTATGGAATTTATGAAGAACACTTAGAACTTGAAGATGGAACTTGAGAGAGATCAATTAGATGAAGAAAATTAAAGAATGAAAGTGTTTGTAGGTATTTTTGGTCGTTGGTATATGGATTAGATATAAAGGATATGTAATTTTGTTTTCATGTAAATAAGTCATGAATGATTACTAATATTTTTTGTAATTTTATGAGATATTTCATGCTAGTTGCCAAATTATGGTTCCTACATGTGTTAGGTGACTCACATGGACTGCTAAGATTTAATCATTGGAGTGTATATACCAATAGTACATACATCTAAAAGCTGTGTATTGTACGAGTACGAATACGGGTGCATACGAGTAGAATTGTTGAGGAAACTGAACGAGGATGTAATTGTAAGCATTTTTGTTAAGTAGAAGTAATTTGATATGTGTCTTGAAGTTTTTCAAATGTGTAAGAATACATATCAAAACACAACATGTATATACATTCTAATGGAGTCGTTAAGTCTTTGTTAGTCGTTACATGTAAGTGTTGTTTTGAAACCCTTAAGTTAACGATCTCAATTAATGTTGTTAACCCAATGTTTATTATATCAAATGAGATGTTGAATTATTATATTATCATGATATTATGATGTATGAATATCTCTTAATATGATATATACATTAAAATATCGTTACAACAATAATCGTTACATATAAGTCTCGTTTCGTAATTCTTGAGTTAGTAGTCTTGTTTTTACATATGTAGTTCATTGTTAACACACTTAATGATATATTTAAATATCATTTTATCATGTTAAATATAGTGTATCAATATCTTAATATGATACATATATATTTAGTAGACGTTATCATAACGATAATCGTTATATATATCATTTCGAGTTTCTTAACTTAGTAATCTCATTTCTTATGTATATCACACATTTTTAATATACTTAATGAGATACTTACTCATCATAATCTCAAGTCAACCATATATATATGTCTATATATACCACAACATGTAGTTTTTACAATTTTGTAACGTTCGTGAATTGCCGGTCAACTTGGGTGATCAATTGTCTATATGAAACTTATTTCATTTAATCAAGTCTTAACAAGTTTGATTGCTTAACACGTTGGAAACATTTAGTCATGTAAATGTCAATCTCAATTAATATATATAAACATGGAAAAGTTCGGGTCACTACAACGAGCCCTCATTCGGACGGTTCGCTACCGTTAGCGGATGAAATATATTTTTGAGTTTAGTGTATGTTCTAACACTACGTAACAGGGTACAAAACAGTTAAGTTTTGATAATTGGGTGCTCGCGAACATAGTTTTGGAATACAAACGATTTGGATAATCAACCATATTAAATCTTGTGGTTCAAAAACAATGTTACTATTACACCTATGATTTCACCAACGTTTTTCGTTGACAGTTTTCTATAGGTTTTCTCAGGTCCTTGAACGCTAGGTGATACATGCTTCTGCACATTATTTTTGATACTTGCTTAGATGTAGAGTATACATGCATACGTGGAGCATCTTTTGACTTATTCTTAAATTGTGTCGCATATGTTTCAATTGTACTTTAAACTTCGTAATGTAACTAGTTGTTGAACTACTTTGTAAACCTTGAAATATCCTTACTTTTGAGATGAATGCGACATACTTTTGGTTAAGCGTTGTGTTAAAGACTTATGACCACGTAACGGGACCTAAGTAGACGGCGCCTTCAATGACGATTTTGTCGGGTCGCTACATTAGATGCTATTTAACAATTGTTAGTTTAAGATATGATCATTTGATGTTTGAATTAAAGATCGATTCTTTTTGAAGCTAGACTTTTCGATTCAATTGATTGTGTATTTGTTTGATAGGAAGAGAGTTCATTAATTTAATACATAAATTTACAATTGATTTGTCTTAATTGGTTGTTTGCTTACTCGGAGACGAGAGTAAATTGAATTCAAAAGGCTAGACAAAATAGGGGTGAATCATACACAACGAGAGTTGGTGTAGTTGAAATTCGAGTCTTCATCTCAGTTAAGATATTTGGTCACAATTAGGAGGTCTTAGGCTACGGGGAATTCCGTGTCGTATAATCTTAGTTGAAGTGTTTACGTTGGGGAATTCCAGGTGGACCGACTAGGTAGTTCATGTAACATCCTGCATTTTTCCATTAAATTATTTTAACGCCCGTCTTTTTTTTAGATAATATTTTCAGTTATCTAAATTCGTACCTTTCGTTGACTAACGTTCATAATAATTCCGTTATTTAATTATAACATCACTCGTTTACTCGAGTGTTTTTAAAATATTCGTTTGGTTAATTCTCGCACCCGCTTTGAAACTTGAGGGACTAATCTTGGCACTTGGCCAAATTTTGGTAACTAGTCACCACCACCACCACCACCACCACCACTCATCTCATTCATTCATCACCTCCTCCCTTTTTCTTACTTCCACTTTTGTGCTATCACACCCATAAACACAAATTCATCATCCATTTCACATCTAGGAAGCTCACAACAAATCCGACAACATATTCGTGATCCTCTCTTCATCCTCTTCGATTTAGTACAAATTTCACTACTTGGGGTAAGGTTTCTAAAAACACTAGATTTTCTCTAATTCATGTTTTTGACTTGAAATGGTATTAGTTAGTGTCTATGGCTCGTGTATTTCATGAATATATGTTTTTTTTGCTCGATTCGTTGTTTTGAGTAACTAGTTTGAACATTTGAAATGGGTTTGCTTAATCTTGCATTTTGGAAGATTAAATGTTGTTTAAATACTAAAGTTCATGCTTTAATTGTATTACTAGTATCACTAGCTTCGTTTTGATGCGTAGGTTGATAAAGAAAACTTCAAACACATGATTATTGATTTTTGTGAATTTTGGTAGGGGTTTGTTAGACTTAAAACGAACTTTTTGATGCTTGAACGCCATGAAATGTAAATTGTAAGTGTATAGTTGTAATGTACGTTTCATTACCTTCAAAACGTCATATCATATGTGTGAAATGGATTCCCGAAACTTAAAATACATTTGATGAACTTGAAACTTTGAAAATAAACCTTTTGTGATCACTTGACGAGATTTCGGTTATTGTAATTGATGTTTTTGCTTGATGAAAAGTGGTTAGTGGTGTTCTTTGTCAAATTACCTTTCTAGCAATATAAGATACGAGTTCTAAGTGTTTACGGTTTGTGTTTTGTGTTTGTTTGAATTTTGGGTTTGGGACTTAGACAATTGAGACTGACCAGGTACCAGCACCCGTTATTCGTCGCGGCGCGGCCAGCCTTTGTCGCGGTGCGAAAATAGGCATGGTTTGATTCTGTCTTGCTTTTCCAATATACGAAAAATGTGTGGCATGCTATGGACCTCCGATTCACATGAAACTTGTTCTAACATGCTTATATATGAATAATTAGCACAGAAAAATAGTTTGGGACCCGACCCGAACGTGTTGCCTTTTTCGTTGACTTTGACTTGACTGAGTTTGACTTTTAGTTAAACTTAACCAAACATTTATGCAATCGTTCTAATCTTCTTTTATACTTGATTCTTATATGAAACTTGACAATGTGATTCACATGCTATACTATTCGAGTCGTAACGAGCCATAGGACTAATTGAACACATTTCGCCCGACCTTGTGTCGTAACCGGTTAATTAATACAACTTACTTGTTTAGGTCAAGGCTAAGCAACTTTCATGCACACGTTTACTTTGTGAAGTACATTTATACTCGTGCACTCGAGGTGAGATCATAGTCCCACCTTTTCAACAACTTTTTATGCTTTTAAATAGTGGGCTGAGAAACATATATTTTGTTACATTTTGTACTACCTACTTTTATACTTTGAACACAAGTACGATGAAACAAACATTCCACAGCGAGTTAGAACAAAAATCCTCAATTCGATTATCATTAGTTACACTTGCAGGGTGTAAGCGAGAACTTATATTGTGTGGCCATACGGGTTTGACAAACCCTCATTACGGACGGTTCGCTACCGTCTACGGATGAAATATATTTTTGAGAAACAGTGTATGTTCTAACACTATTGTGATGGGGTTCTATGGAAGGAAACGTTAAGTCTTGATAATTGGGTGCTCGCGAACAAACTTTTGGAATGCAAACGATTTAGATAATCAACGTTATGGAAATACAAAATCTTGTGGTTCAAAAACAACGTTTACAAACACCTATGATTTCACCAACATTTTTCGTTGACAGTTTTCTATATGTTTCTCAGGTTCATACTTGGCTATTTGATACATGCTTCCGCGTACACTCATACTTGCTTGGAGTCAAGCATACTTGCATACACTTTGATTTCGTGCTTGGAGTCAAGCATACATACATACTTACGCTAGTGATAGCACCTTTAGATTCAAACTTTTGTTTACATACTAACGCTATTCATAGTAACTGTGATTTTTAACTTATATTATGTCGCAAGTTACTTCATTTATACTTTACTACCTTTTGTAAACTTAAACTTGTTGTCGATCCGTTTGGTGAACTAAACTTTGCAAGTCATGCACGTTTCAAATGAATGCGACATAATTTTGGTCAAACGTGTCTCATATAGGGACTATGACCACGCAACGGGACCTAAGTTAACGGCGCCGTCAATGACGATTTTGCCGGGTCGTTACAGATGGTATCAGAGTGTTGGTTGTAGGGAATTAGGATATGCATTAGTGTGTCTGACAGAGTCGTTAGGACGCATTAGTGAATCTAGACTACAACCGGATAGTTAATCATTGCATCCTGACTTGCATTTGCTATAGATAGCACTTACTTGACTAGTTGTGCATATATACTTGAATTTTTCTTAGGTGAACTCCATAATCGTACCAAACTTTCATCATACGAATCCGTATTCTGCCACTTCCTGGTAACACACGTAAATTTGAGATTCATGCGCGTAAGAATGACAACGAATTCATTAGTCACACTTGTTCGGGAACTCTATCTCCCAGATTGTTATTCGCCACCGTTTCAACTTACTATCGGTGTCACACCGGTGTTCCTTACTATCTACCACTTCTTGTTACTACCATCACTACTCTATGTGAGTATCATCATCAATGCTTATCACTACGGCTGCGTACTATTTGTTATCATGATTCGTTACTCTTTTCGTGCCTAAAGGCATTATCGTTTGACTTGAACCGCATTGACGTGAACGATCATTTATACACTTCCCTCGGGGAACGCTTCTTTAGAGTCGCATTAATTCTTTCGATTCAATACAAGTCACGTTTGAGATGTCGTTACACTTTGTTCATTTTAGATCTTTATGATTACACGAACTTGAATCTATGGAGTGATGTGGGAATGGAGGTATGAGTTAGCGTAATATAACGACACTCGAACAACGTGGTTATATTATGGTAATTCATACCAAAGTTCTAATGACTCGTGATGGTGATTGGACTCGATCAACTTAATCACCACCATGTGCCATGTACATGACTTCATTTTTCTTGTTTGGGATATCCGAAAACTCTGAGAATATTGATAACAACCATACCCGGGACACATCTTCGATTATTATCGAACCATATTTATGCTTCCGAATGAATGACAAATTCTTCCGACTTCAAACATATGTTATACGCGTATACTATCTCGTTTTCTTACAGTTTATCGACGACTAAAATATGCTTGTTATGCTCACATCGAGGTGGAAACTTCTCTCGCCTTACACTCGTACTTCCGTTTAAGGAAATCCTTTTATCTAAATTCTTAATGGAGAGAGAGACTCTTCACATTATACTAGTATTCGCCTCGAGGGTGAATAGTCATAATGAACGTTTTTGGAAACCGATAATTCTTCCGCGGCGCGAAATTCTCGAGAAACAAAAACTTGTTCAAAATATATCTTGAGGAGATATACTTCGTTTCGGATCGAGATCCTCGTTTCACTTCCAAATTTTGGGGTGCCTTACAAAAGCCTCGGGACCACGTTTAAACATGAGTACAACACATCAACCATAACCCGACGGACCGAGCAAACATACGATTCAAACCTTGGAAACCATAAAACGAATTTGCATTATCAACTTCAATTTACTTGAGAAAAGTAGTTACCTTTAGCCGAATTCTCTTACTACAATAATTTTCATTCGAGTATTAACGTCACACTTTTCGAGGACCCGTATAGCCGCAATTATCGTTTTCTTAATTGTTGAGCCGAAGTAGGTGACAAGCAAACCAACGGACCCGAACTCATTCATGAAACAACCAAAAAATTATTCAATTCCAAGAAGGGCTCAAGACGGCCTGTAGTCGCCAAAAGAGCTACACCGATGTTAGACGTAAACATTTCAAATTCCAAGTGGGTAACCGCGTAACGTTAAAAGTCGCACCTTGAGAAGGTGCAATCCATTTTGGGAAACATAGAAAGCTAAATCTACGATACACAAAACCTTTTAGAATCCGGGGGCGTTTTGAACCCGTTACTAGCCGTTTAGATTTTCTGACATGTTTGAGTCTCCGTTCATCCTACATTCTATGAATCAACTTACAGAAGTGTCTCACGAAACAAGAACTTGTTATTCCTTTCGATGATCTTACTATCGATGACAAACTTCACTTCCTGGGAGGACCGGTTGAATTATAAATCGTGAAACCAAACTTTAAAACAACGTAAAATCCCAAATGTCGAGGTTCGTTGAAATACTCAAGGAAGTACCTTCACCTATCCGTAGAGTTGACAATGCAAGATCTCGAGGGAGAAACAACGACTACTACTTCCAACTACATTTCGGGACGAAATTTCTTTTAAGGTGTAGGTAATGTAACATCCCACATTTTTCCGTTAAATTATTTTAACGCCCGTCTTTTTTTTTAGATAATATTTTCCGTTATCTAAATTCGTACCTTTCGTTGACTAACGTTCATAATAATTCCGTTATTTAATTATAATATCACTCGTTTACTCGGGCGTTTTTAAAATATTCGTTTGGTTAATTCCCGCACCCGCTTTGAAACTTGAGGGACTAATCTTGGCACTTGGCCAAATTTTGGTAACTAGTCACCACCACCACCACTCATCTCATTCATTCATCACCTCCTCTCTTTTCCTTACTTCCACTTTTGTGCTCTCACACCCATAAACACAAATTCATCATCCATTTCACATCTAGGAAGCTCACAACAAATCCGACAACATATTCGTGATCCTCTCTTCATCCTCTTCGATTTAGTACAAATTTCACTACTTGGGATAAGGTTTCTAAAAACACTAGATTTTCTCTAATTCGTGTTTTTGACTTGAAATGGTGTTATTTAGTGTCTATGGCTCGTGTATTTCATGAATATATGTTTTGTTTGCTCGATTCGTTGTTTTGAGTAACTAGTTTGAACATTTGAAATGGGTTTGCTTAATCTTGCATTTTGGAAGATTAAATGTTGTTTAAATACTAAAGTTCATGCTTTAATTGTGTTACTAGTATCACTAGCTTCGTTTTGATGAGTAGGTTGATTAAGAAAACTTCAAACACATGATTATTGATTTTTGTGAATTTTGGTTGGGGTTTGTTAGACTTAAAACGAACTTTTTGATGCTTGAATGCCATGAAAATGTAAATTGTAAGTGTATAGTTGTAATGTACGTTTCATTACCTTCAAAACGTCATATCATATGTGTGGAATGGATTCCCGAAACTTAAAATGCATTTGATGAACTTGAAACTTTGAAAATAAACCTTTTGTGATCACTTGACGAGATTTCGGTTATTATAATTGATGTTTTTGCTTGATGAAAAGTGGTTAGTTGTGTTCTTTGTCAAATTACCTTTCTAGCGATATAAGATACGAGTTCTAAGTGTTTACGGTTTGTGTTTTGTGTTTGTTTGAATTTTGGGTTTGGGACTTAGACAATTGAGACTGACCAGGTACCAGCACCCGTTATTCGCCGCGGCACGGCCAGCCTTTGTCGCGGCGTGACAATAGGCATGGTTTGATTCTGTCTTGCTTGTAAAATATACAAAAAATTTGTGGCATGCTATGGACCTCCGATTCACATGAAACTTGTTCTAACATGCTTATATATGAATAATTAGCACAGAAAAATAGTTCGGGACCTGACCCGAACGTGTTGACTTTTTCATTGACTTTGACTTGACCGAGTTTGACTTTTAGTTAAACTTAACCAAACATTTATCCAATCGTTCTAATCTTCTTTTATACTTGATTCTTGCATGAAACTTGAAAATGTGATTCACATGTTATACTATTCGAGTCGTAACGAGCCATAGGACTAATTGAACACATTTCGCCCGACCTTGTGTCGTAACCGGTTAATTAATATAAATTACTTTTTTAGGTCAAGGCTAAGCAACTTTCATGCCCACGTTTACTTTGTGAAGTACATTTATACTCGTGCACTCGAGGTGAGATCATAGTCCCACCTTTTCAACAACTTTTTATGATTTTAAATAGTGGGCTGAGAAACATATACTTTGTTACATTTTGTACTACCTACTTTTATACTTTGAACATAAGTACGATGAAACAAACATTCCACCGCGAGTTAGAACAAAAATCCTCAATTCGATTATCATTAGTTACACTTGCAGGGTGTAAGCGAGAACTTATATTGTGTGGCCATACGGGTTTGACAAACCCTCATTACGGACGGTTCGCTACCGTCTACGGATGAAATATATTTTTGAGAAACAGTGTATGTTCTAACACTATTATGATGGGGTTCTATGGAAGGAAACGTTAAGTCTTGATAATTGGGTGCTCGTGAACAAACTTTTGGAATGCAAACGATTTAGATAATCAACGTTATGGAAATACAAAATCTTGTGGTTCAAAAACAACGTTTACAAACACCTATGATTTCACCAACATTTTTCGTTGACAGTTTTCTATATGTTTCTCAGGTTCATACTTAGCTATTTGATACATGCTTCCGCGTACACTCATACTTGCTTGGAGTCAAGCATACATGCATACACTTTGATTTCGTGCTTGGAGTCAAGCATACATACATACTTACGCTAGTGATAGCACCTTTGGATTCAAACTTTTGTTTACATACTTACGCTATTCATAGCAACTGTGATTTTCAACTTATATTATGTCGCAAGTTACTTCATTTATACTTTACTAGCTTTTGTAAACTTAAACTTGTTGTCGATCCGTTTGGTGAACTAAACTTTGCAAGTCATGCACGTTTCAAATGAATGCAACATAATATTGGTCAAACGTGTCTCATATAGGGACTATGACCACGCAACGGGACCTAAGTTAACGGCGCCGTCAATGACGATTTTGCCGGGTCGTTACAGTTCACATATGTTAGATTGTAATTGGGGCTTAATTTAAACGCATCTAGCACTAGGTGTAAAAGGTCTAGACGAACATTCGTTCTCGTATTTAATTTATAACTATCTTATTTTTCTTGTTTGCTTTAAAACTTAAATATAAAATACCAAAAATATTGTTTTTACTTTTAATCAAATCTTGATTTGGCTAATCGTTAAATAGCCACAAAACCCATTATTTCGTATTTTCATATTTTTCTAGATTAATGATATCGCTCAATTTATATATGTTTATCTCACGATATCTACCTCGCTTTGCTCGGTTTTTGACTATCTCGGGGCCTATTTAGTGTGTTATTGAGCTATTTGGTAAATAGTGGGCTAAGGAGTTGATTTGGTGTAAAATTGACCAAATCTTGGGCAAAATTGGCTTAGAAAATGAAAAGTGCAGGGAACAGCTCCAAAAGCGTTGTTTCTACCTAAAAGCGCCGCTCCTACAGGATCAAAAGTGCTGTTCCTATTCTAACAGCGCCGCTATTATGCATGATTTGTCTTCATTTCTCATCAGTGAGCAAAAGCGCCGTTCTTCAAGCTAAAAGCGTCGTTCTTGATTAGAGTCAAAAGCGCCGCTCCTCAACAAAAGCGCCGCTCTTGAAGTTAGCCAAAAGCGCCGCTCCTAAAGCAAAAGCGGCGCTCCTATCGCTGTTTCAGCCCAAATTTTTAGCACTATAAAAGAAACGAGATTAGGTCATTTTTGATATGCATCTTTTGGAGCAGCTACCTAGGGTCCGAATTTCACACACAAAACCCTAATTTCATCATTCATTGGAGATTAAGGGAGGATTCAAGGGAGATTGTTCAAGATTCATCATCACTTAGTTTAGATCTTCATCTTCTTTACCATTTGGGTTGTAATCTTTACTTTGCTTTAATTACTTTGCAATATTTAGTTGTAATCTTTACTTTAATCTTAATACTTGCTTTGATTACTTGTAATAGCTTGAATATAATGATGATTTACATTTTTATGCTTATTATTAGTTTGGTTTTAGCCATGATTGGCTAAATCTCTTGTGTTTGCTTATCTATGAATCTCTAATGCTAGTGTTTGCCCCAAATCAATTGAATATTGTTGTTTGAATGAATTACATGATCATGTGTTGTTGAGTTGGCTAAAGAACTATTGCTATGAGTTTGTTTTAGGCTTAACTTTGATTACATATTTTGAGTAGCTCTCTTAGTGATTTGAGAAGTGAATCAATGTGGGCTCCAACACCTTAGGTGATCTAGACAACTAGCTAGGGAATTATAAGTGATTGTGTTCTTGATATAAGTTGGTTTTCAATTGGCCTTTAGTCAACATAGTAGTGCCGATTATCTTAAATGATTTTGATAGTTGAGAGTTTTAAGTGATTTTAACTCAAGCTCAATCTTAATGACCAAATCATGCTTAACTCGATCTTAGGATACAAAGCTTATGTGAATTCGTGGAGTATCATTTGATTTGAGGTTTAGAAGTGATTCTAACATTTAATAGTTCAACAACTTATGAGATAACAAAATAGGAAAAACGGGGCAATCCAACCATAGAGAGGATTGGATAAGTGAACATGTCTTAGTTAATTGATTTAAGTCATTAATACTTTGCTACTTGTTTCTCGCATCTTATTAGTTTGTTAATTTGGGTTTGTTTAATTGCACAAGTTTTAGTTGTTAGTTAATATCAATCAAACCCCCCCCCCCCAATCAAACAAACCCTAGGACAATTATTAGTTTCAAATAACCAACTTACACCGCTTCCCTTGGGATGAACTTGATAAGAATACTTGCATTAAAGTGCTATAGCAACCGAGTTTTAAGTGCTCGTTAGTTGTGTGTGCTTGATTGTAGTGTTTAAGTCAAATATAAATTTAGAGGGTAAAAAGATGTATTTTACGCACGCCACATCAACTTTCTTGGCGCCGCTGCCGGGGATGCGGTTAGCCTAGTGGGTTATTTGGTTTAAACTTTTGATTGTTCGATCCTTTCGTAAGGGCTTGCCCTTGCGGAAGTTACATTTCGCATTTTATATATTATTTTTGTTTGGAAAAACCGTTGTGTTTGTATTGTGATTGAAGGATATGTGTCTTTGGTGTATGAAAACAAGGTCTCACAAAGATCAAGAGTTCACACATCCATTCTCCGATTCGAAACGATACGTGCACGGGGTTTATTATCGTAGAGAAGCAAGGGTATTAAGGAAAAACTTTGAAGCTTTGCCATTTTGTGTTGAAGAGATGGATCCAAACAGTAATCCAATTGTTAATGAAGAGGGCGATCCTATTGGTCCTCCGATTGATCAAGAAGCATTGAATGATCTAAACGACACTTCAATGTGAAACGCTATATTGGTTGCACCAACATTTATAGCACCGGCTATAACAAAACAACCAATTGAAGTGGACAATTGGAAGATCGAGGGTAACTTTTTCACGTTGATCAAGGATACTTATTTTCATGGGTTGATAGATGAAAATTCGTTCGAGCATATTCAACACTTTAATGAGCTTTGTAATATTTACAAAACCAAAAACGTTACCGATGATGCTTTTAAGTTAAGGGCATTCCCATTTACACTTCAAGGAGACGCAAAAGCATGGATGCGAAATTTACCATCCGATTCCATAAGAACTTTTCAAGAGCTAACAAACGAGTTTATAATCATTTCATTCCATCGTCCAAAGTAGAGCGATTAAGAATGGAGATTAATGGGTTCACCCAATGGGGTGATGAGAGTTTATATGATGCATGGGTTAGATTCAAGAAGTTACTAAGAGCTTACCCACCACATGGTTTGACAAAGAAGGAGTACCTTAACACATTTTATCGCGGTTGTAATATGCCAACAAAGCGACACCTTGATTCTTCATCCGGTGGGGTATTTATGTACAAATCACCAAATGTGGCCGAAGTTATGTTAGAAGATATCTCGGTCAACACATATGAATGGACACCTTCACCATGAGATTTAGCAAGGACGATGAAAGGACCCGTTCATATACATTATAAACGATTCACAATAGTTGATTACATCGCGAGGTATTTGACCTCTATATGATACATTTTACAAACATTGCATTCGTTTTTAAAAGACAAACTTTCTTTACATCTAAAATTGACGGCATGCATACCATTTTATAATACATCGAACAATAATTGACTTAATAATAATCTTGATGAACTCAATGACTCGAATGTAACGTCTTTCGAAATATGCCATGAAAGACTCCAAGTAATATCCTTAAAATGAGCTAATGCACAGCGGAAGATTTCTTTAATACCTGAGAATAAACATGCTTTAAAGTGTCAACCAAAAGGTTGGTGAGTTCATTAGTTTATCATAATCATTCATTTCCATCTTTTTAATAGACCACAAGATTTCATATATTTAATTGTACACGTAACCCGAGTACAAAATAATACGCGTAACCGCGAATTAAAAATCATTCATATGGATTGAACACCTGGTAACCGACGTTAACTTTAATGCATAGAATATCCCCAAACAGAACCTCTCGTCTGTATAATAATAATCTCGAAGTACTAAAGCATTCGTACCCCGAATGGGACTTGTCAAGGTCCATAGATCTATCTTTAGGATTCGCGTCAATCAGGGGCCATTTCCCTAAATTCTTAGGTTACCAGACTTGAAGGGCGATATTCGTTTTAATAATCCAACCATAGAATGTAATTTTAAGTACTTGTGTCTATTTCGTAAAACATTTATAAAAGCAACGCATGTATTCTCAGTCCCAAAAATATATATATATATATAAAAAGGGAGTAATGAAACTCACAATAATGTATTTTGTAGTAAAAATACATATGACGTCATTGAACAAGTGCAAGGTTGGCAATGGATTCACGAACCTATATTAATTATATATATTTATATGTTTGATCAATATCTGTCCAACATTTTAGGTCAAGTCGTAGTGTATCACAATCCTAATGCTCGAGACTAAATATGCAAAAGTCAACAAAAATCATATTGACCAAAATTTCTTCAAAAATTTATACATGATTATTATATAGTTTAAATATAGTCGTTTTATATATTTAAATATTTTAACAGATTTTATTAAAGTAAATAGTATAGTTCTTTTATTAATAAATAAAATTTTATATTAAAATTTATATAATAAAAATATACTTTTATATATCTCAAGTAATAAAATTTATAAAGTTCATTTAATATCATAAAAATAATCTGATAGGTATTATTAATGTAATTATATTATACATAGTAAAATATCTTTGTATCACATATTTATTTGATAAAATAATATTGATAATAATAATAATAAGTAAAAGTTGTATTATTTTGTAATAATTATTATTATTCTACTAATAAAAATAACTATAATTATATTTTCTAAAAATGATAAAATGATAATTTTTATTAATAATAGTACTAAAATGATAATAATAATGATGTTTCATATTAACAATGATATTTTTTTATTAAAACTAATAATTTTAGTAAAAATGATAGTTTTAATATTAATAATACTTTTAATAATAATAATAGTAAAATAATGAAAACGATATTTTTCTTTTAAATCAATATCTTACAATATTTTAATTTCATCATGATAATCATACTCATTATTTCTTAATTGCTTCGTTTAATAGCTTTTAGTCGTCTTTTATATCGCGTTCATATTAATAATAATAATAATAATAGTAATCATAATAATTAGATGTTACTAATATTAGTTTTAATTATAATAATACTAATAATAATCATATTAATGATAATACTAATAACTATTTGAATGATAATAATAATAATAATAATAATAATAATAATAATAATAATAATAATAATAATAATAATAATAATAATAATAACAATAATAATAATAATAATAATAATAATAATAATAATAATAATAATAATTATAACCTTAACGATAATAATGATAGTAATAATAATAAAAATAACAATAATATCTTTTATTAATAACGACAATGATAATAATAATAATAATAATAATAATAATAATAATAATATTAATAATAATAATAATAATAATAATAATAATAATAATAATAATAAAAATAATAATAATAATAATAATAATAATAATAATAATAATAATAATAATAATAATAATAATAATAATTAGATTATAACGACGATAATAACGACAATAATAATAATCATTTTTAATAATAATAATACAAAAATTCAATTGACTATAACTTCTAAACCGTTCATCGAAACCATTCGATATCTAAATGAAAAGTTCTCAATTTTTCTCTAGCTTTCCAACGACATGCATATCATATACCTTATCTTAATAGCATATGTATTTAATTCAAGATTGGACATAACCTATCTAACGACAATAACGAACGTATAAGCATGCATAATCCTATATACTCGAGCACTAGTCAGGGATACACTAATAATATATAAAAGTTAAGTTATGAGTGCTCATGTATCAATACTGAGATTCAATATTGCAGGAAAAGTACGTAGACACAACAGAGATGATAAACACTAGTTTGACTCACGAGCAATACTCTCGAACCATACCCATAACCTCCATAGCTATAACCCATAATTTCCTTAGCTCTATCCCACTCAAAAAACAATTTCGAAATCACTCGGACAGCACTCCGTCGTAATATTTTATGTATACTAATAATATCTTGAAATAATACGGAGTAAATATATATATGTAAATCGATTGAGAGAGTTTAGAGAAAAATATTTTCAAGTTTCTATGGAATAATGAAACCTATTGAATTCTATTTATGAATTATTAAAGTGAATTATTAAAGTATGAATTATTAAAGTATGAATTATTAAAGTGAATTATTAAAGTATGAATTATTAAAGTGAATTATTAAAGTATGAATTATTAAAGTGAATTATTAAAGTTAAAGTAAAGTAAAAATAAAGTAAAGGTAAAGTTTAAGTATAATAAAAGTATAAAACTATGTACGTATAATATGCGTATAAATATATATAATATTAATTTAAATCGTTATATATATTTAATAAAATAAAATATAAATATCGTTATCTTTATCATACTGGTTAAGTAATGAGTTGTCAAAAGTGGTTCTAGATATTTATAAAAGTTATATACGTTTTAATAATAAAGTTCTTTTTAAACTGAAAATATTTTTGTACGTTTGAAACTAAATCAAATAAATATGATAATTTTGTTTTCCAAAACTAAATATATTTAAGAATCATTTTTTTAAAGGTTAAAATAATTGAAATCGTTATATCATAAAACGTTTTAGAAAAGTAGAATCATATATATTCATAATAGGTTTCAAGTTTTTAAATTACAGTCTGTTGGTGAAGCATGGGATAAAGTCCAAAGGTTAAATAAACGTATGAAATCATCTTAATGAAAAATGTCGAGTTACTTAACTTGTCGATATCCAACATCTAAGTTATTTACACTCCACGTTCTTACTTATAAATCACTTTACCATTTTCCGAATGTTGTCAAAAAGAATAGATTTCTTAAATCACAGTGGACCTCATAACATAGACCGGTAATCATATCACAATGTATCTGATAAATCAATCATTTGATATTATCTTCTAATTCCATCGATAAACATATTGAAACAAATATGTTCGTGAAAAGTATTATACGTTTAATACTTTATTAATATTCTCAAGTAATAATATATATATATACATATATATATATATATATATATATATATATATATATATATATATATATATATACATATCTATTTATATATAATGGTTCGTGAATCGTCTGAATTTGGTCGAGGTTATAATGAATGTATGAACACAGTTTAAAATTCTTGAGATTTAACTTAACGAACTTTGCTTATCGTGTCAGAATAATATAAAGATAAAGTTTAAATTTGGTTGGAAATTTCTGGGTTGTCACAGTACCTACCTGTTAAAGAAATTTTGTCAAAAAATTTGAATGGGATGGTCATGGCTGACAATAAGTATGTTTTCATGACGTATACGAGTTGGAAATTAGAGTTTTATTATCATCAAGTAATGTAGATAAAATAATTTGATTTTTGTGAAGAGTACTAGTGAAGTTATCACAAAAGAATGAAATGAGTAAATGCACGTTCTTTTTAACCAATGACATAGTCACGGTTGATTTTCGGAATTCAAGTAATTTAGAGAAAATCTTCGTAATAAGATTTGGTTCTTCGGTAATTAAGGAAGTTAGGATCAGCTTTGATTAAATGCGATAATCTGTTTTGATTGCTCTGTCGGATATTTTACTATATATCCACCCCTTCGTTTCCTTATTTCCACAACTCACCTTTTATTCTTTCTCCCTCAATTCATACTTTATAGCATTCGCTAACATGCTCCATCCAGTTCTGATTCTTGATATACTCCTAACTTTCATATCTGTCATTCTTCTTTTTCATCTACCGCCGGAAGAATCTATTTACTTCTACTATACTCTTGGTTTTATAGTGTTTTTAGTTCTCCCATGTCTTTATAATACTATATGCATCGATATATATGGTTTGTAATTTCTAGGTCGTTGTTAGGTTTTATATCTTCCCTTATACTTCAAAGTACCTACTTCTGTCTTCTATAATCATTGTCATCCACAGTTAATACTCCCTCCTATTTGCTGTGATTTATACTCCAATTTCTATTTTGGAGCTTTGTCCTTTCGTTTCTTCTTCTTGCGATTAAGCATCGCTTGTAATGGTCCAGAATTCGCAGATACAAATTTCGGAATGAACATTGTTAATGTTCTAAGAAGAAAATGGTAATGGTACGGTCTTGATTTGTTAAATTACCAGAATACCCTGGAAAAGACCGAATCATTGTTAATGACGTTTGACCAAAATATGTCGCATTCATTTCATAAATAAAAGGATGTTTCAATTTTACAAATGTAGTTCAAAAGACTAGTTATATTACAATGTTTAACGTACGAATGAAACCTATGCGACACAATTTAAAGTAGTCAAAAGACGCTCCAACTATGCATGTATACTCGACATCCAAGCAAGTATCAAAAAGAGTGCGGAAGCATGTATCAAGTAGCGTTCAAGGACCTGAGAAAACATATAGAAAACTGCCAACGAAAACGTTGGTGAAATCATAGGTGTTTTAGTAAACGTTGCATTTGAACCACAAGATTTAATATAATATGATTATCAAAATCATTTGCATTCCAAAGTTGTTATTTGTTTCGCGGGTACCCAATTATCAAACTTAACTGTTTTGCACCCTTTGCGTAGTGTTAGAACATACACTAGACCCGAAAATATATTTCATCCGCTAACAGTAGCGAACCGTCCGAATGAGGCTCGTCAAGCCCATGTGATCACATAATATAAGTTCACGTTTACACCCTGCAAGTGTAACTAATGATAATTGAATTGAGGCTTTTTGTTCAAACCCGTACGCGGAATGTTTGTTTTCGTACTTGTGTTCAAAGTATAAAAGTATGATACGTATATGTTTCTCATCCCATAGTTTAAAATATAAAAGTTGTTGAAAGAAGGGACTATGATCTCACCTTGAGTGCACGTATGAAAAGTACTTCACAAAGTAACGTGTGCAAAGAACAATGCTAGTCTTGACCTAAACAAATAGGTCGTATCAATATCGGTAAACGCGATAGGTCAAAGATGTTCAATTAGTCCTATGGCTCGTTATGACTCGATTATGTAGCATGTGAATCAAATTGTCCAAGTTTCATGCAAGATACAAGTATAGAAACAAGTTAGAAAGATTGCATATTCATTTGGTTAAGTTTGACAAAAAGTCAAACTTTGGTCGGTCAAAGTCAACGAAAAAGTCAACACGTTCGGGTCGGGTCCCGAACTATTTTTCTGAGGTTTTTATTCATATATAAACATGTTAGAACAAGTTACATGTGAATCGGAGGTCCATAGCGTGCCAAACATTTTTCATATAATTGACTAGGTGGTCAGAAGCTGGACACGCCTTATGTCGCGCCGCGACAAAGGCTGGCCGCGCCGCGGCATTACACGCGAGCTGGCACCTGGCCAGTTTCAGTTTTCTAAGTCTCAACCCAAAATTCAAACAAACATAAAACACATACCGTAAACACTTAGAACTCGTATCTTATATCGTTAGAAAGGTAATTTGACAAATAACACAACTAAATACATTTCACCAACCAAAAACATCATTTGTAACAATCGGCTTTCTAAAATAAATGATTAATTAATGTTTACCATAAATGCTCAAGTTCATAAATGCACAAAATAGGATTCGGGAATTAAATGCATCCATATAACACGCCGTTTCGTAGGTAATCAAGCATACAATACAACTAACTACTTACTAACAACAATTCATGGCATTCAATACATCAAAAGTTCATTTCAAGTTCATCAAACCCTAACCCAAATTCATCAAAATCACTAATCAAGTTTATGGAGTTTTCTAACGCAACCTACACATCAAATTGAAGCTAGTGATGTTAGGAACACATTTAATACATGCGTTTATAACATTTAACATCATTCAAACAACCAAATCACCAAATCAAACACACCAAAGTTTCAAGTTCATGCTAGTTACCAAAATAACAAGATCGAACATATAAATCATATATTCATGTTAGACTTGAGCCATAGACACTAATTAACAACTTTATAAGTTAAAAACATCAAGAACACAAAATCTAGTGATTTTATAAAGTTACCCAAACTTGATGAAATCGGTATGGAATCGAAGAGGAAGTTGCAAGGATTCCAAATATGTAATTTGTTTTGCAAGACACTCGCTAGCTTGGATTTAGATGATGATTCTTTGAAATGGATAATTGAAAGAAAATGGAGAAGTAGTGAAAGAAAAGGAAAATGAAAATGAAAATGAAAAAGAAAGGAGGTGGGGTTGAATAGTCAAATGCTAGTCACCTCTTTAGCTCTTTGGCGAAACTAGTCCCTCGAGTTCGGTTGCGGGTGCGTGAATTACCTAAACGAGATATTTTTAAAACGCGTATCAACGGGAGATGTTATAAACATATAACGGAATTTAAATAGTTAAACGGAAAAGTAAACGGAAAAAGGCGGGATGTTACATTACCTACTCCTTAAAAGAAATTTCGTCCCGAAATTTAAGTATGCGTAGTAGTCGTTGTTTCTTCCTCGGAATCTTGCGTTTCCAGAACCGGGAATAGATGAGGGTATTTCCTTTGCATTTGATCTTGCCTTTCCCAAGTAAACTCGGGTCCTCTTTTTCCGTTCCAACGGACTTTAACAATCGGAATTTGGCTTTGTTTCAATGTCTTGACGGAGGTGTCCACAATTTCAGCCGATTCCTCCACAAAATGAAGTTTGTCATCAATAGTAAGTTCCTCGAGAGGGATGACGATATCGGGTTCGGCAAGGCACTTTTTCAAGTTAGATACATGGAAGGTAGGATGAACGGAGCTCAATTGAGGCGGAAGATCTAAACGATAAGCAACGGTTCCAATACGCTCCAAGATTTCGAAAGGACCAATATACCTTGGATTTAGCTTCCCACGTTTCCCAAATCGGATTACACCTTTTCAAGGTACGACTTTTAACATTACTCGGTCACCGGCTTGAAATTCAAGGTCGTTGCGTCTTTTGTCGGTGTAGCACTTTTGACGACTCCGGGCCGTCCGAAGCCTATCTCGGATTTGAACGATCTTCTCGGTGGTTTCGTGAATGAGTTCGGGTCCGGTGATTTGCACGTCACCTACCTCGGCCCAACAAAGAGGTGAACGACATTTTCGGCCATATAGCGCTTCAAAAGGTGCGGCTTTTATACTCGCGTGATAACTATTGTTGTAAGAGAACTCGGCGAGAGGTAAGTGCTTGTCCCAAGCTTTTCCAAAATCAACCACACAAGCTCGTAACATGTCCTCCAAGTTTTGAATTGTGCGTTTGCTTTGTCCATCGGTTTGAGGGTGATATGTGGTGCTCATGTCTAAACGCGTTCCCAACGCTTCTTGCAAGGTACGCCAAAATCTAGAAACAAAACGGCCATCTCGGTCGGAGATAATCGATAAAGGTACACCGTGTCGGGCTACGATCTCCTTGATGTAAAGTTGTGCAAGTTTCTCCATTTTGTCGGTCTCCTTCATGGAGAGAAAGTGTGCGGATTTGGTGAGACGGTCGACAATAACCAAATAGTATCATAACCGCCCGTCGTTTTTGGTAGTTTGGTGATAAAATCCATTGTTATTCTTTCCCACTTCCATTGCGGGATTTCGGGTTGTTGAAGTAACCCGGACGGTCTTTGGTGTTCGGCTTTGACTTTGGAACATGTCAAACACTTGGCAACATAAGTAGCTACGTCCCTTTTGATGTTCGGCCACCAATATTGTTCTTTAAGGTCGTGGTACATCTTATTGGCACCGGGGTGAATCGAGTATCGTGACTTATGGGCTTCATCTAAAATAAGGCTTCGTAGGTCCCCATATCTAGGCACCCAAATCCTTCCGGCGAAATATCGGAGTCCGGTCTCCCTAATTTCGAATCGAGAGACGAGAATGTTCAATAGCTCGTGTGAAACGTTTTCATCCTTGAGAGCCTCATCTTGGGCTACCCGAATTTGGCTATTAAGGTTTGTGTGAATGGTGATGTTTAAAGCTCGGACACGAAGAGGCACTTCTCTTTCTTTTCGACTTAAGGCATCGGCTACTATGTTTGCCTTCCCGGGATGGTAATGAAGCTCGAAATCGTAATCGTTTAAGGTTTCAATCCACCTTCGTTGTCTCATGTTTAGTTGCTTTTGGTCGAAGATGTGTTGGAGACTTTTGTGATCGGTAAAGATAGTACTCTTGGTTCCATAAAGATAGTGTCTCCACATTTTAAGTGCAAAGACAACGGCTCTGAGTTCAAGATCATGTGTCGTGTAGTTTCGTTCATGAATTTTGAGTTGTCGAGAGGCATAAGCAATGACTTTCGTTTGTTGCATCAACACACACCCAAAACCATGTTTCGAGGCATCGCAATATACAACAAAGTCATCATTGCCTTCAGGAAGTGACAAGATAGGAGCGGTGGTTAGCTTCGTTTTCAAGATTTGAAATGCAGATTCTTGTTCGGTTGCCCAAACGAATTTTCTTCCCTTATGAGTTAACGCGGTTAGAGGATGAGCGACCAAAGAGAAATCTTTGATGAATCTACGATAGTATCCGGTGAGACCCAAGAATTGACGAATGTGAGTAGGAGTAGTGAGAGTCTCCCATTTACTAATGGCTTCGATTTTTGATGGATCGACTTTAATACCTTGGTCACTTACAACGTGACCAAGAAATTGAACTTCCTTCAACCAAAATTCACACTTGGAGAACTTGGCATAGAGTCATTCTTGTCTTAAAAGTTCAAGCACAAGTCGGAGGTGTTCCTCGTGTTCTTCTTCGCTTTTAGAATAAACCAAAATATCATCAATGAACACGATAACGAATTTGTCAAGATACGGTTTGCACACGCGGTTCACAAGATCCATGAACACCGCCGGTGCGTTAGTGAGACCAAATGGCATGACAAGGAATTCATAACTACCATAACGAGTTCGGAAAGCGGTTTTTGAGATATCTTCCCCCTTAACCCATAATTGATTGTAACCCGAGCGGAGATCGATTTTTGAATATACACAAGACCCTTGTAGTTGATCAAAGAGGTCATCGATGCGAGGAAGAGGATATCAGTTTTTAACCGTCAATTTGTTTAGTTCACGATAATTAATGCATATTTGTAGGGATCCATCTTTCTTTTTAACAAACAAAATCGGGGCGCCCCAAGGTGAATGGCTAGGTTGGATAAAACCACGATCAAGTAGTTCTTGGATTTGACTTTGCAATTCTTGCATTTTGGATGGAGCGAGTCTATATGGTGTAAATGCTACGGGTGCGGCTCTCGCAATAAGATCGATTTGGAATTCAACCGGTTGATGAGGTGGAAGACCCGACAATTTGTCGGGAAATACATCGGAATAGTCACTAACAATTGGCACATCATCGATGTGCTTCTCATCGGACTCGACTTTCTTAACATGAGCAAGGATCGCAAAACAACCCTTACGGAGTAGTTTTCTAACTTTAATGCATGAAACGAGGTTGAGCCGGTGCAACTCTTATCGCCATAGACGATCAAAGGTTCGCCGTTCTCGATAGGAATCCGGATTGCGTTAAGATCACAAAGGATGTGAGATTTCATTTTGGCTAGCCAATTCATACCTATTATTACATCGAAGCTTCCTAGTTCCATGGGTATCAAGTCAATTTCAAACTTATTACCCAAAATGTTTAACGTACACCCCCGGTAATATGTGTCGGCACTCAATAGTTTCCCGTTGGCCACTTCAATGGTATAAGTGGTATCTAGTGGAATTGGTGGAGTGCTAAAAGAATGAGTCAAAGTCTTGGATACAAAACTCTTTTCGGCACCCGAATCAAATAAATAAGTAACATAAGTGTTGTTGAGGAGAAACGTACCCGTGACTAATTCATTGTCATCTCGGGCTTCCTCGGTGTTGATGTTGGAAGCTCGGCCGCGTGTGTTGGGGTTGGCTTTCTTCTTAGGACATGCATTTCTAAAATGACCCGTTTGGCCACATTCATAACAAGTACCCGGTTTTGGTGCATTGGGCACCTTTTGAGTGACGGGGGCGGCACTTCTACAATCGTTGGCCACATAACCACCCCTTTGGCACCGGTGGCAAAATAGATTGCTACATTCACCATAGTGGTGTTTGTGGCATTTGTTGCAAAAGGGTTTATTTCCGCCATAACTTTTCTTGGCGTCCGAGGTGAAAGGCTTTTTGGTGAAGTTGTTGTTGTAATTGTTGCTTGATTGGGGGGTTTCCCATTTTCTTTTGTTGCTGCCCAATTTATCCTCGGCCTTAGGTGCCGGAACTACGATTTCGTCAACCGTTTTGATCAATTGGCGGGCCATGTTTAAGGCTTGTTGTAGGTTAGCGGGTTTAGATGACATCACTCCTTGTTTGATGCTCTTTGGAAGACCATCCATGTAGAGTTCAACCCTTTGAGATTCGAGGTTCACGAGGTTGGGACACATCAAGGATAGCTCGGCGAATCGTTGATTGTAGGACTTGAGATTGTTTCCAACCGCCTTTAAAGTTCTTAGCTCTTGCTTGAGCTTTCGGCTTTCTTCACGAGGGAAAAACTCGACGATCAACCTTTCCCTTAAATCGGCCCAAGAGAGGGCGTGAGCTTCGTCGGTACCCACCGATTTTACATACGTGTTCCACCACGTGAGGGCGACACCGGCGAAAGTGTGAGTGGAGTATTTGACCTTATCTTGGTCCCGACAACCGCTTATGCTAAAGACGGCCTCTGTTTGTTCGAACCATCGAGTGAGTACAACCGGTCCCCCGGTTCCATCAAAAGTATGAGGTTTGCACCCCATGAAAGCTTTATAGGAGCACCCTTCGCTTGAGTTACCGGTCCCTTGATTGTTGTTGTTGTGGTTGTTGTTATTGTTGTTGTTGGAGGAGTGTCCGGCCATGGCCGCCTCTACGGCAGTGGCTACCATTCGTTGTAGAGCTTGTTCGGGAGTCTCATGGCGTGGCACACGACGAGGAGGCATTGTTCCTTCAAAACACAAGAATACCGTTGATTAGTATTTTCAATAATACTAATCATGATATGGAATAAGGATAGAGGGAAAAATTTTCCTTGACTCGCCTTAAATTCTTTATGCCACAATGTCAGAACGTTCATATGAGTCACCGTAATATAATCCCGGAAATTATATTACCCTGATTCATATGTGCATTCGACATCATTTCATATAGTCAAGGTGGCGTGTCAATCAAATTAAACAAAGTGAGATTAAGATGAACAAAGAGTAGATATGAGTAGAAACGTTCGAGTATAAATTCACAAGTAGTCAAGTAATTCCTACTTCAAGTCTATATGCCGGTTGTAGTCTAGACTCACTAATGTACCCTATGACTCAGGGTTGACACCAATGAACTCTAAATCCCTACAACCAACGCTCTGATACCATCTGTAGCGACCCGACCAAGTCATGTTTGACGGCTCCGACTACTTAGGTCCCGTTACGTGGTCATAAGTCTTTAACATGACGTTTGACCAAAATATGTCGCATTCATTTCATAAGTAAAAGGATGTTTCAAGTTTACAAATGTAGTTCAAAAGACTAGTTACATTACAATGTTTAACGTACGAATGAAACCTATGCGACACAATTTAAAGGAGTAAAAAGACGCTCCAACTATGCATGTATACTCGACATCCAAGCAAGTATCAAAAAGAGTGTGAAAGCATGTATCAAGTAGCGTTCAAGGACCTGAGAAAACATATAGAAAACTGTCAACGAAAACGTTGGTGAAATCATAGGTGTTTTAGTAAACGTTGCATTTGAACCACAAGATTTAATATAATATGATTATCTAAATCATTTGCATTCCAAAGTTGTTATTTGTTTCGCAGGCACCCAATTATCAAACTTAACTGTTTTGCACCCTTTGCATAGTGTTGGAACATACACTAGACCCGAAAATATATTTCATCCGCTAACGGTAGCGAACCATCCGAATGAGGCTCGTCAAGCCCATGTGATCACATAATATAAGTTCACGTTTACACCCTGTAAGTATAACTAATGATAATTGAATTGAGGCTTTTTGTTCAAACCCGTACGTAGAATGTTCGTTTTCGTACTTGTGTTCAAAGTATAAAAGTATGATACGTATATGTTTCTCATCCCATAGTTTAAAAGTATAAAAGTTGTTGAAAGATGGGACTATGATCTCACCTTGAGTGCACGTATGAAAAGTACTTCACAAAGTAACATGTGCAAAGAACAATGCTAGTCTTGACCTAAACAAATAGGTCGTATCAATATCGGTAAACGCGATAGGTCAAAGATGTTCAATTAGTCCTATGGCTCGTTACAACTTGATTATGTAGCATGTGAATCAAATTGTCCAAGTTTCATGCAAGATACAAGTATAGAAACAAGTTAGAAAGATTGCATATTCATTTGGTTAAGTTTGACAAAAAGTCAAACTTTGATCGGTCAAAGTCAACAAAAAAGTCAACACGTTCGGGTCGGGTCCCGAACTATTTTTCTGAGGTTTTTATTCATATATAAGCATGTTAGAACAAGTTACATGTGAATCGGAGGTCCATAGCGTGCCAAACATTTTTCATATAATTGACAAGGTGGTCAGAAGCTGTACACACCTTATGTCGCGCCGCGACAAAGGGTGGCCGCGCCGCGGCATTACACGCAAGCTGGCACCTGGCCTGTTTCAGTTTTCTAAGTCTCAACCCAAAATTCAAACAAACATAAAACACATATCGTAAACACTTAGAACTCGTATCTTATATCGTTAGAAAGGTAATTTAACAAAGAACACAACTAAATACATTTCACCAACCAAAAACATCATTTGTAACAATCGGCTTTCCAAAATAAATGATCAATTAATGTTCACCATAAATGCTCAAGTTCATAAATGCACAAAATAGGATTCGGGAATTAAATGCATCCATATAACACGCCGTTTCGTAGGTAATCAAGCATACAATACAACTAACTACTTACTAACAATAATTCATGGCATTTAATACATCAAAAGTTCATTTCAAGTTCATCAAACCCTAACCCAAATTCACCAAAATCACTAATCAAGTTTATGGAGTTTTCTAACGCAACCTACACATCAAATTGAAGCTAGTGATGTTAGGAACACATTTAATACATGCATTTATAACATTTAACATTATTCAAACAACCAAATCACCAAATCAAACACACCAAAGTTTCAAGTTCATGCTAGTTACCAAAATAACAAGATCGAACATATAAATCATATATTCATGTTAGACTTGAGCCATAGACACTCATTAACAACTTTATAAGTTAAAAACATCAAGAACACAAAATCTAGTGATTTTAGAAAGTTACCCAAACTTGATGAAATCGGTATGGAATCGAAGAGGAAGTTGCAAGGATTCCAAATATGTAATTTGTTTTGCAAGACACCCACTAGCTTGGATTTAGATGATGATTCTTTGAAATGGATAACTGAAAGAAAATGGAGAAGTAGTGAAAGAAAAGGAAAATGAAAATGAAAAAGAAAGGAGGTGGGGTTGACTAGTCAAATGCTAGTCACCTCTTTGGCTCTTTGGCGAAACTAGTCCCTCAAGTTCAGTTGCGGGTGTGTGAATTACCTAAACAAGATATTTTTAAAACGCGTATCAACGGGAGATGTTATAAACATATAACGGAATTTAAATAGTTAAACGGAAAAGTAAACGGAAAAAGGCGGGATGTTACAGATTTTATGCTTATTGATTGATGATTAATGACCTTCTCGTAGATGAAGTTTACTTTGATCGGGGGCATGATTGGTTCGGGTAGACTTCGGCTTGAATTATGTTCATGATTTTGTTTGAGGATTGAAGATGTGAAGCTATGATATTGAAGAGATTAACTGGATCTTGAGTAGTCTTTTGTTTAGTAGAAGAAGAGGATGATTGTGCTTGGTCCTAGCAAGTGCAAGTCTTTGGAGAACACTCTAACCATCAAGTGCTTATTCATTAAAGGTATCACCTTGAGCCTAAACTTTTTACGCTTTGGCATAGTTCACTTGTTCGTTCTCTATCTCCAAAGCTTGTTTTGTGATTGTTTGCTTGAGGACAAGCAAAGTTTAAATGTAGGGGGTTTGATATCGCTCAATTTATATATGTTTATCTCACGATATCTACCTCTCTTTGCTCGGTTTTTGACTATCTCGGGGCCTATTTAGTGTGTTATTGAGCTATTTGGTAAATATTGGGCTAAGGAGTTGATTTGGTGTATAATTGACCAAATCTTGGGCAAAATTGTCTTAGAAAATGATAAGTGCATGGAACAGCTCCAAAAGCGTCGCTTCTACCTAAAAGCGCCGCTCCTACAGGATCAAAAGTGCCGTTCCTGATCTAAAAGTGCCGCTATTATGCACGATTTGTCTCCATTTCTCATCAGTGAGCAAAAGCACCGTTCTTCAAGCTAAAAGCGTCGTTCCTGATCAGAGTCAAAAGTGCCACTCCTCAACAAAAGCACCGCTCCTGAAGTTAGCCAAAAGCGCCGCTCCTAAAGCAAAAGCGGCACTCCTGTCACTGTTTCAGCCCAGATTTTCAGCACTATAAAAGAAACGAGATTAGGTCATTTTTTATATGCATCTTTTGGAGCAGCTACCTAGGGTCCGAATTTCACACACAAAACCCTAATTTCATCATCCATTGGAGATTAAGGGAGGATTCAAGGGAGATTGTTCAAGATTCATCATCACTTAGTTTAGATCTTCATCTTCTTTACCATTTGGGTTGTAATCTTTACTTTGCTTTAATTGCTTTGCAATATTTAGTTGTAATCTTTACTTTAATCTTAATATTTGCTTTGATTACTTGTAATAGCTTGAATATGATGATGATTTACATTTTTATGCTTATTATTAGTTTGGTTTTAGCCATGATTGGCTAAATCTCTTGTGTTTGCTTATCTATGAATCTCTAATGCTAGTGTTTGCCCCAAATCAATTGAATATTGTTGTTTGAATGAATTACATGATCATGTGTTGTTGAGTTGGCTAAAGAACCATTGCTAAGAGTTTGTTTTAGGCTTGACTTTGATTACCTATGTTGAGTAGCTCTATTAGTGATTTAAGAAGTGAATCAATGTGTGCTTCAACACCTTAGGTGATCTAGACAACTAGCTAGGGAATTACAAGTGATTGTGTTCTTGATCTAAGTTGGTTTTCAATTGGCCTTTAGTCAACATAGTAGTGCCGATTATCTTAAGTGATTTCGATAGTTGGGAGTTTTAAGTGATTTTAACTCAAGCTCAATCTTAATGACCAAATCATGCTTAACTCGATCTTAGGATACAAAGCTTATGTGAATTCGTGGAGTATCATTTGCTTTGAGGTTTAGAAGTGATTCTAACATTTAATAGTTCAATAACTTATGAGATAACAAAATAGGCAAAACGGGGCAAGCCAAGCATAGAGAGGATTGGATAAGTGAACACGTCTTTTAATTGATTTAAGTCATTAATACTTTGCTACTTGTTTCTCGCATCTTATTAGTTTGTTAATTTAGGTTTGTTTAATTGCACAAGTTTTAGTTGTTAGTTAATATGAATCAAACCCCCCCCCCCCCCTCCCCCCAATCAAATAAACCCTAGGACAATTATTAGTTTCAAATAACCAACTTACACCGCTTCTCTTGGGACGAACTTGATAAGAATACTTGCATTAAAGTGTTATAGCAATCGGGTTTTAAGTGCTCGTTAGTTGTATATGATTGATTGTAGTGTTTAAGTCAAATATAAATTTAGAGGGTAAAAAGATGTATTGTACGCACGCCACATCAATTAACTTAGTTTTATTTCATTAGTTACAATTTTAATTCTCGCGCGTAAACTGTCCTTGGAACGATCTTGGATTTACCAACTTATATACTATCGCACGATCGGGTACACTGCCCGTTAGTGTGTATTAATCTTTGAACCGGTATTTTTCAATATAAATTATAGACGCGATTTTACACATCAAGTTTTTGGCGTCGCTGCCGGGGACAGTTGTGTCGAAAATTAAGATTGTTATTTAATTGTTCTTAGTTTAGTTTAAATTGTTAGTTTATTATTATTCTTCGTTTATTCTCAATTGAATCGGTGCGTTTAATCAGTTGTTAGTTGTGATTTTGCAGGTACAGGTAGTTTATGCCAGATACTCGCTCATCAAATGCAGAGTTATATTCACCCTATCCGGAACCAGAAAGAGTATTTTGGAGTCGTGATACGGACGAGTCATCTGAATCTGACACGCTGGATTTAGAAACTAATATTCCCACTGCACCATCAACTAGCGACCCTGTGATTAATTTGGACAGTGTTACCGATTCGGTTGTGTTTGAAACTCAGGATTCACCGGTTGTTCAACCACCACCAGTGGTAATTAATACTCCAATTGGATCTGAGCTTCCTGTTATACCTGAGGTTCCAGTAGTTAATCGAATGATCAACAAGATCAGAGTATGGCAGAAAAGCTGAAGGCCTCCCGAGTAGGCCAGGGTAACGCTATCAGAGGTTCCAGTAGTTAAACGAATGGCTCAACAAGGTCAGATATATATGTAGTATATATCCACTATGATTTCATATATATATATATATATACACACGCATATATATGTAGTACATATCCACTATGATTGCAGTCAACAACAGATTTTTTACTTATGTTACATCCTTTTATTTGCATAAAATAGTGTTCAATAATTTATACTAAGGCTATATAAGTTAATCCAAGAATTAAGATTTTGTATTTAAACTTGTTAGTTTTGGTTAATAACTTTTTAGAGAAATTACATCTCAGTTTCTTAATACCAATATATTGGAGTCGGCTTCATTTTTTAAATGAATTAACGATAACATAGTACACATTTGATAAAGATACTATTTCAATCTCTCATTTTCTTTTTATGTGGAGCTGCTCTGGAAGAAACAAGGTACATCATTTGAAGATCTTTTTGTTATGGGCAAGATTGGAGTTGTTGCATTTGTTCTGCAACTCCTTACGATATTATTCGTATAATTCCTACTATGTTCAGTTCATTGGGTAAAAACTTTGATGTTTTATTGTAAACAGAATAATATTTACTTTTATGATGATACATCAGCAAAAGGGAAAGTGAGGTAGAATGATGGATAATCTAGAAGAAGCTAAGTTTGAACAAATCTAACTAGCAAGAGATTTTGGATTTAGAGTGTTTGTTTGTCCACATGATAGGATCTTTAGATCAAGGAACAAGAATCGATGACGAATTTTGAGCATAAACAAGTGATGAACAATGGACAACATGTGATAAACCAGATGAACATAAACATTAAGCAGCTGATTAAGGCCAAGATTAAATGTAATAAACATGATAAACGATTACAAAAAGAGATTACGCTAATCTAGCTATCAACTTTGGCATTTCCATGGTGGTTGGAGCATCAATCCACCATGGATCCTCTCCACCATGAAGGTGAAGAGGTGGAGCTCACCTCTCTCTCTCTCTCACTATGTGCTCACACTAACTTTGGATGTGCTCAAATGACAAATGAACCAAGAAACTCTTTATATAGGCCTATGTCAGCTCAAGTGCCATATATTTAAACGTTTTGTCACATATGCTCATGTGACGTGAGTTTACTTGTTCAATACAATCCTAGGTGTATAATGTAATAATAAACGTTATTCGCTCAGCGACGGCCATACAAATATGCATCAACAAATTCCCCCTTGGACGTTGCTGGCGAATTATTGTAAACACCTCTTGCAATCTTCAGTCAATCTCTACAGTAGTACCATAATCTTATGAGTCACAAGCTCCATCAAAAGTCTTCCAGAATACTTGAAAACCCAAACTTCGAACATCAATGTTTCCGCTCATTGAAGTCGAAATGCTAATAATCATCCTGTAGTTTCTTCAAACTTCACTCGTACATTTTACCCATAGCACTAAAGCAACCAGATTCCTCCTAAGACTGAACTCAATCAAACTCCTGATGTTCTAGTCTTCATACAAACCAATAAGCTCGGTATCGTCAACTGTAAAACTTCCCCCTCTTCTAATAGCTGCATCCTAATAAACTTTATAAAGCACGTGTCGTCCTCATGACTCAAACATTATAGGCATATAATAGAGGCATCCATCCCACAACTAACGATCCAAACATATCAATAAGTACTCCAATTAGTCACCAAGAATGACAAATGTATGATCCTGTAATTGCGTAACAATAACCCAAAACAATTCCCTCTACAAAGCAGAATCAACAAAATGCGAAAGATAAAATATAACGTCATTGGCCCATAATAGCCGTATGCTCCCGACTAACCCATAATAACATCTCAAAAACAAGTGTTTCCGTACTCACTTACTTAAACAAGTCTAACGGACAAAGGAGGTTATCTATTACACTTTATACATCGAGACTTCAGTGAATGAAAGAAATGTTTGGTATGAAAATATTGAAAAAATAAACATTAAGGACCTTGGATGAAAAACTTACAAAAGTTGAGGGACCAAAAGTGAAAACTTTCAAACATCAGGGGCTGAAAATGAAACTTTTAGAAACTTCAGGGACTGGAATTGTAATTTTCTGAAACTTCCGGTGAACCGGGTCGGATCATGGATCGGATCCTGGTCTTGATCCTAATCTGGGTCAGATTTGCTTGCTGACGGGTCATGGATCCATGGGTTGGGGGTTAAACAGTTCAAGGGTAGGTTCAATGATTAAAGGTGGGGGTTCATTGTTCATTGATTGGTTAACGGTTCAAAAGATGGTTCAGTAGCTGGTTCAGTCCAAAATGCTGACCAGATAAGGTTCTAGAGATGCTGACCGGTTCATGGCTGGGTTCAACAAGAAAGGCCCATCATGAATTTAGTTATAAAACATGTCAAGGTACACTCGGTCTAGGGTTAGGGAGCAAGTGGACAAAGGCTAATCACGTGGGACCAGGCTGTCACCTCCTCACTTTTTTTAGCCGTTACATGTGATGTACCAGTGGGACCTGCTGACCGAAAGTTCCACTTAATTACCAAAATGCCATCGACAGTTTCATGTTTCTTCTTCCTTTCCAAAAATACCACACGTACGTTTAACCTTTTAACACCAAAAATTCAAAAATTTTCTGGTTAAACGTACGTTTCATCTGACCAATCGTACGTTTGAAGTTTAAGTCACTTTTCACAGCTCAAACAGTTTCTATTTCATCTTCAAAACTCAAACGTACGAGTCACCCTTAAACATCAAAATTCGATCATTTTCTACCTCAACCGTATGTTTTAGCTTGTTCACTCGTGTTCACAAGTTGACCAGTCACACGTTTCACCTATCCAGTCGTGTTCTTCGTGAATTCTGGCAGTGGTGGTGGTGCCATGGCGGCACACGACGGCTCTAATGAAAAAACACCCAAATCAACACGGAAATGGTTGAATATTAACAGAGAGGTGCATCTAACCATGACTAACATGAACCCATTAACAGATTTCACCAACAAACTCTCAAAAACACAGAATCAATCGATTTCAGTGACATGAACTCAAAAACAAAAAATTCTTATAACTTGCTCAAATCTACGAATTAGAAGATGTAATTTTAGAGAAACAATCACATGATGATTACCAAGCTTTCTCAATTCATAGTTTTTCTCAATTCGGCTTTAACACTAAAACCCAAAAAAAAGTCAACAAATGTCAAAACCGAGATCCAAAATTAGTTTTCATCAAATTGCTTCAATCTAAATCAGTTCTTGTTTGATCTTAGGCTCTGGTACCAGTTGTTTGTCCACATGATAGGATCTTTAGATCAAGGAACAAGAATCGATGATGAATTTTGAGCATAAACAAGTGATGAACAATGAAGAACATGTGATAAACAAGATGAACGTAAACATTAAACAGCTGATTAAGGCCATTAAATGTAATAAACATGATAAATGATTACAAAAAGAGATTACACTAATCTAGCTATCAACTTTGTCATTTCCATGGTGGTTGGAGCATCAATCCACCATGGATCCACTCTACCATGAAGGTGAAGAGGTGGAGCTCACCTCTCTCTCTCTCTCTCTCTCTCTCTCACTCACTATGTACTCACACTAAATTTGGAGCTGCTCAAATGACAAATGAACCAAGAAACTCTTTATATAGGCCTCTGTCAACTCGAGTGCCATATATTTAAACGTTTTGTCACATATGCTCATGTGACGTGAGTTTACTTGTTCAATACAATCCTAGGTGTACAATGTAATAATAAACGTTATTTGCTCAGCGACGACCATACAAATATGCATCAACAGTGTTGTTGTTGGGTAGCAAATCTAACTTATCGTAAGTATATGCAAATGTGATAATTTAGACTGTTAATGATAATTGTCTGAAAATACGATATGGAAAATGTTGATGATTATGATTGTGATATGCTAAAGTTGATTTTGTGCATTCATAAAATTATAATGGTTATTCTTCATTGTCGGTCTTTTTTCTTAAATTAACGGTATCATTTTCATTTGTACGTGTTTCATTTTGATTCATATGTATCAGAATGATTACTACTTCTCTGATATGGTTAGTTCATATTGGTTTTAAAGATTCTAAGTGTGCTTGAATTCTTATTGTATTTAACTTATTTTCTACAGAGTATTATGTTATCATTATCATTTTTTTTTAAAAAAAATTAGTAATGTATTTATTTCCATAACTTTTGACCATAAAATTATTGATATGTTATTTTAGAAAATCCGTAATTTCACGGATCATTTAACTAGTAAAGTTATAAGTATTATGTAGGTAAACTCGACGTTCATTATGTTTTTTAATTTTTAATTTTTTATACTATTAATTATTAATAAATAAATCTAGGTATGTAATATTAGGCTAAAATTTTTGAGCCCCTATATATATTGGCCCATTGCGACTGCACACCTTGTACGCTCCAATATCCTGCCATGTTTGACGTCTATAATATTACTATCTTTTAGTTTTTTAATGTTTTCCTCATTGAAAAATTTAATCGGACACTAGAGATATGTGTTAGAATGTATTAAGTATGTATGCGTTGAAATACAACCGATGAAAAGCATACGTGATTTGGTCTGCTGATGGTCTTCGATGAGAGATAAACATTGGCCAAAAATCTAAATGGACGGAAAGACAGAGAAACGAGAAAATGTATACATAAACACTTTTGGTATTGTAACGCGTTGTTTTAAAGTTCCTGGTGGTGCGCGGCACGCACCTTCACACACGGCGCGCATATGCAGCTGGCAGCACAAAGTCGTTAACTTTAATGTTATAGTTCGATATTTTGGTCTTTTAGCTAGAGTGGTGGGTTTGGGGCCACAAAACTGACCTAGCCTTATCCTTATCTCATTTCATCCTCTTTTCACTCAAACACATTCACTTAGAGAGAGAAAGAGAAACCCTAGAGAGAGAAAGCTTAAATCAAAGAGGAAGAAGCTAAATCTAGTCATTTGAAGCTTGGAACTTGTTACATCCACTTGCTAACTACGTTTTGGTGTTGTGGTAAGTTCCAATATCCAGTTCTAGTGTTTAATTTGGGTATTGGCTAGGGTTTTGCTCATGGGTTGGGTGTAAGCCCCATTTCCATGATAAAGGGGTGATTTTGGGTAAGAATCATGTGAATAAAACTAGAGATTCATAATCTAGGGTTTTATGTTGTGATTTGGTGTTAGTGAGTCTTAAATGTGGTCAAATTTCTAGCACACCTAGTGTTAGTGAAATGGGTTGTAAGTATTTAGAGGGGGTGAATAGTTACTTAGTACGTTTTTAACATTTTTTCGATTGATCACCAAATTCGATTAACTATGATCAACCAATTCAACTCAAACTTGATGTGTGTAGTGTATATGTTCAAAATGATGAATAAGGTAATGTAAAGAACATAGATACAAGGATATATAGTGGTTCGGGTGGATGTTAACTAATTCACCTTAATCCACTCCCCGATTACACTAATTGGGATTTCTTGCTTCACTAAGCACTTTTCTCCAAGCCCGGTGGAGATCCGATTTACAAGTCTTCAACTTCTTTGGTAGACAAAAAACCTAATCTTTCTATCCCTTTGAAAGATCAACTCCAACCTAGATCAACTTGTCTTCACATTGGGCAAGTATTAATCTCCAAATAAGATTAATCAACTTCCTAAGTCCCTTTAAGGAAGTAGATCACTAAGCTAGCCTATGCTTCTACTAATTGAAGTTACAAGACTTATACACTTTGTAATGATGATCCTAATACAATACTAGTACATACATTACACTAAGTAAACTCACAAGATTAATGATTTTGATTAGTAAGTTTACAACAACCAAATTCTATATCTATAAGATCATAGAATCTTCTCTTGCTTGATCACATTTGAGTAGTAATTAGAGCACTTGTGATCTCTGGAAATAAGCTTTTGAAATATGCAAGAGTCAGCTTCAAATGCTCTTCAATGCTTGTCTTTTATAGTATGATTAAAAAAAAAAGCCGTTGACACACGGTTGCTAGCACGGTCGACCGTGGTTCGACCGTGCGTGCTCCAGTCCAAAAGGTGTATCCGTTGTATATCTGTTTGACTCAAATTTGAACACCACATTTTGGCACCTTTACTCCATGTAGCACCTGCAAAAGAAACCCAACATCCTATACAAGTACTATATGCATTAAGTGTGTGAGATTTGGTCTTATTGAGTGAAAGTGACTTAACACTCCAATAGTAGTAAACTAAATATTCTTGGAGAAGTTTCTTGATTGATATTTTGGGAAATCTCAGTTTGGTTAAGACTTAGTTAGTCACATTAATGCATTTGGTTCAATTCTAAAGACTAGTCAATATGTCATTAACATCCTAGTTTCAATTAATCACAAGTCATATTCATTTTAATATTAGGTAAAGATTAATTGAATGATGTCTTTCTAAAATAATCATTAAGTGTGTAAGGACATCAAAGTTAAGTCATACCTGAATAAGCAATCGCAACTTGTTACTTAGACAAGACCAAATGAGCAATTGACTATAATTCATTGTGAACCATTTTACACTTAATTCATTAGAGTATGCTAGTTACTTGAATCCAAGTATTCTAACTAGTAAGCAAATAGCAAGCATATTAATTAAGTTGACAAATTTATAAGTATTAAATATTAGCAAGTAGCAAGTAATACTCTCACATAGCAAGAGATAGTTACTCTAAGATCAATCATATAGATATTTGCACAACTTATAATTTAAACTTTTAGCAAGCTTACTTGTAATATAACATTGTAAGACCCTAATAATAATTGTACATAAGTGTAATTATGGTACATGAAGTGTGGGTGACTTTGTATATTAAAACAGAGGTCAGAGAACGAACTGGGCTGGGTGCACTCAGCGCACACGTAGGGGTGCGCCTGGCGCACTCCTCACTGTAGCCAGGTTTTGCTTGTTTTACTTAGATATTTTGATGGGCTTTTTGGTAATTTCACTTGTGGACGAGTTGGAGGCCAGTAGGTCAGATCTTGGGGTATCATTCACTCCATTTTCAACAACCTTATCTTCTTCACTTTAATTTTGGAGAGTGAGCGTGATTTCTTGAGTGAGAAAGCTTAAATCCAAGAGGAAGAAGTTGTTCTCGGGCCAAAGTGCGGGTATTAAAGTCGTTCATCTACTCACTAGCTACGTTGTGGTTGTAGTGGTAAGCTCTAATCTTGTTTTCCTTACTTTGATTTTGTGTAGGGTTAGGGTTTGGGTAAATGAAGAACATAAAACCTATATTTGTTGATTTTGGGTGTTCTTGGGTAAGATAATGGTAACTAACCTAGGGTTTCAAAGTGTTAATTGATGTTTATGAGTCCTAATTGGTTAGTAAATTACTAGCACACCTATCTAATTGGTAAATGGGTGTTAGTTGGGTTAGTGGATGACCCGAAATGGGTGTGTTGACTTTAAATGAGTCAAAGGGGTTAATGATTGACCAAGTTGGGGATTATGGGTATGAATTACCCTAATTGTGTTATAGTTAGTGTTGATAGACCTTAATCACTAGCTTTTAAGTAATTGACGATGGTCTTGATCCTTAAGGGGCGGTTTTGGTGAAAATGGGGCATTTGATGCATTTAAGTCATTAAATGCACTTGAGTGAATTGTTGGTGTTTAGCCCAACAAGTTTGTTTGTTGATTGAGTACTTATTGTATTAGGTACTTGGCTTTGAAGCATTCGGAAGTATAAAATCATCACCGAATCGTTGACGTGAGTGGAATAATTACATATATATGTATATGATTTATTTACTTGTAGGGTATGGGTTAAAGTTCGATGTTGACGATACCATATCCTAGAGTATATTTTTGGTTCGTTTTGATGGGGGTTTAAGTTCGATGTTGACGATACCTCATGTATAGATTTAAAATTCGATGTGTGATGACCCGGAAATTTCCGATCAAATTTAAACTTTAATCTTTATATGTTTCCGACACGATAAGCAAAATCTGTAATGTTGAGTCTCGAAAGTTTTGAAATCTATATTCATGTAATCAATTACCCTTTGACCATGCCTGACGATTCACGAACATTTATGTGTATATAGATATGTATATATAATATATAATATATACTTATTAATTGAAAACGTTAAGATATTAGATGTATAATACTTTTCATAAACGTGTTTGTTTCAATATTTGTTCAATATAGTTATTGACGGAATTAAAAGATAATATCATATGATTGAATTATCAGATACATTGAATTATGATTACGAGTCTCTCTTACGAGGCCCACGTTAATTTGAGAAATCGTTTCTTTTTAATGGTATTCGGAATAAATGGTAAAGTGATTTTCAAATGAGAACAAAGAATCACTTATCTAGTGTCAGACAGAAGTTAATGGAGAATTGAATTTCATAATACTTGATTGATCTATTTTCAAACGTGCAAAAACATTTTTCGATATAATAAAACTTGTTTATTAAAATGTCTTTGTTTATATAACGTAAGTTGGGATATTAGTTGTTAGATATATACATAATTAATATGATATATATTGTAATTTATAAATATTAAAGATTCAATAAGTTATATAATTGATAGTACTATATTTGTAATATTAATATCATTACCATTAATTTCACTATTAGTATCAATATTGGTATCAATAATATTATTATATAAAGTATATATGAAATTTGACATAAGTTATTATATTATCAAAATTATTAATATTATTATTATCAACAATATTATGATAAGTAGTATTATTATTAGTATAAATAAACCTATTATTATTATGGTTTTATTTTGAATATTATTAGTAAACTTATTAAAGTTATAAATTTTATGATTCTTAATATTACTACTAATAATTATTATCAATACAATTATTATTATTATTGATATTATTATCATTATTATTATTTTTATTATCATTATTATATTTATTAGTATTGTTATTAGATTTTATTATTAATATTATCATTAAGAACTATTATTATTATTATTAGAATTATTAATTATTTTTATCATTAAAATTTTTATATTATTATTTATCATTTATTATACTTGTCTATTAACAATAATATTATTATTATTAGTAATATTATTAACTATATTGGTATTTCTAGTACTTCTATTATTATTAATCAGTATTATTAATTATTATTACTAATATATCTTGTAATTATTATATAATTTATAAAAAAAATAGAAAAAAAAAGATACCAGTTTGTTACACATAGCCATCGAGACTGTATCTGATTTTGTTTCCTGTCGGATGTTGTTACAAGTCTATTTCAATCACAATAATCATTCAGTATATCTATACATCCACAATTGAGAGAGAACTAAAACAAATAAAATTTAGAAAAACAAGTAGTGCTCTGTTCTTGGTTCAATTTAACAAAAGCTCGATTTCAAGTGAATTCTCAAAATCTAATAATGCAGTATCGTTAGGAATGATCTAATCAAACTATCTGTAAGTTTTCAATCCTCAATTCTTTCTATCAATCTCTAATTTGAGAGTCAAAGTTTTGGGTTTTAAAAGTCAACTAAGTGTTCTTGAATCAAATTCGAGTTTGTTTTGATATCTCCAGTTAATTTGATGATCCATAAAGATTATAGGAATGATTTGCAACACAATTCATGTTGTAATCATAACCTATAACACTCTTAATTTAAAAATCAATTTTTGAGTTCTTGAGTTCTTCACAGTAATATACACTAACGTAAATTCGAAACAAATTTCAAAAACTAAAAATGCAGAGTTGTTAGGAATCATTTACTTAAACTTCCTGCAAAATCTCAAGTTCCAATTCTTAATAACGAATTCGAATTTGCGAGTCAAAGTTAAATTGTCAAAAGTCAATTGTTTTGTTCTTGGAGAAATTAGAGCTTGTTTTGATGTTTTAAGTTCAATTGATGATTTAGATAGATTTTAGGAATGATTTGAAACATGTTTCATGTTGTAAAGATTGTCCAAAACGAACTCAAAATTGAAAACAAATTTTTTTTTCTTGGCTACAAGTAGGATTTTTTTGTTTTTTTTTCTCATTTTTTTTTTATCATGAACACATTTTTTTTTTGTTTCATGTTATTTACAAGTCATAAATGAAAACCCGTTCGATTAGTGTTGAGTTTTTGCCCCCGTTTGATTTTAAACTTGGTGAAGAAGATGATGAACATGGCTAAATGAAATACTAGATATATAGTTTGGGTTGCCTTATAAATAAGATAAACAAGACAGAGGGAATGGTTAAGTATGTTTGTGGGTGAGCAGGAGGTCTCTAGTTCAAACCCCGTTCAGGGCATATTTTTTTAGAAAGGCTTTGGAAGGTAGATTTCATTAACAAAATTATTATTATTATTAGTATTGTGATTACTATTATTATGGTTATTTTTAGAACACTTATTATTACTAATACAAGTATTATTATAAAGACTATAATTTATTATTATAATTATGATTATGATTATTATTATTATTATGAGAATGATACAAATTATTATTATTTTCATTAATATTAGTACTTGTAACATTTTATAATTGTTAGTGTTATTATTATCATCCACATAGGTACTATTATTAGTATTATCATCATTATTATTAATATTACAAAGTATCATTAATAGACTTATCATTTAAACATTAATATTAGTGATATTGTATAATTACTGAAAATTTCTATTAAAACTATTAAAAATTACCATTATTATTATTAGTATTATTTTTTACTAAAACTATCATTATTATTGATATCAATATTATCTATGTCATTATTATTAAAATAATTACGATTATGAAAAATAAAAGTTTTAAAGACGTTATTAAAATTATAAACATAAAAATAAAGTTTTTATATATAAATATATATTTAATACACATAACTTAACTATACTAATATATCTATATATATATAATGAAAATATATATAATGAACCTATTAGTCTACTATATATATAAATTACATCACTAATAATAATATAAATAAATATATTTGTTCGATTACAAGTATGTGTCTTAATAGATATATGAATGATATAGGTTCGTGAATCCGAGGCCAACCCTACATTGTTCAATGTCGTCATATGTATTTTTACTACAAAATACATTATTGTGAGTTTCATTTGCCCTTTTTACTCATTACATTTTTTTAGGCTGAGAATACATGCAAATGCTTTATTAACTGTTTTACAATATTTATATGCGTGAGTTTCATTAATCCCTTTTTAAATACTTTTGCAATATATATTTTTGGGACTGAGAATACATGCGATGTTTTTATAACTGTTTTACGAAATAGACACAAGTAATCGAAACTACACTCTATGGTTGAATAATCGAAATCGAATATGCCCCTTTTATTAAGTCTGGTAATCTAAGAATTAGGGAACAGACACCCTAATTGACGCGAACTCTAAAGATAGATCTATCGGGCCCAACAAGCCCCATCCAAAGTACCGAATGCTTTAGTACTTCGAAATTTATATCATGTCCGAAGGAGGATCCCGGAATGATGGGGATATTCTTATATACATATTGTGAATGTCGGTTACCAGGTGTTCAATCCATATGAATGATATTTTTGTCTCTATGCATGGGACGTATGATTATGAGAAATGGAAGTATGAAATCTTGTGGTCTATTAAAATTATGAAATCATTATTTATGTTAAACTAATGAACTCACCAACATTTTGGTTGACACTTTAAAGTATGTTTATTCTCAGGTACGAAAGAAATCTTCCGCTGTGCATTTGCTCATCTTAGAGATATTACTTGGAGTCATTCATGACATATTTCAAAAGACGTTGCATTCGAGTCGTTGAGTTCATCAAGATTATTATTAAGTCTATTATAGTAAGATATATTACGAAATGGTATGCATGTTGTCAACTTTCGATGTAATGAAAGATTGTCTTTTCAAAAACGAATGCAATGTTTGTAAAATATATCATATAGAGGTCAAATACCTCGCGATGTAATCAACTGTTGTGAATCGTTTATAATCGATATGGACTTCGTCCGGATGGATTAGGACGGGTCGCTTCACGATGTTGACGAATCCATACCGCTATTGTAGTGAAATTCGATGAGGGTTTAAGTTCGATGTTGACTATACCTCATATGTGGGTTTAAGTTCGATGTTGACGATACCACATTTATTAGGACGAATGAGAATTAAGTTCGATGTTGACGATACCATTCGTAGAGCTAGCCTTGGGATTCGAATACTAATGGATGTTGTGAACATCAATGCTTATGAATTGTGTTGTAACGTATTGTGTTGTTGCATTATATGATATTGTTATACTAGCTTATGTTATCGAGGATTTAGCGTTATACATTATAAAGGTATGCTAATTATGTTGCTAGTATGTATGCGGATTTGTTGTAAGTGTTTGCAAGTAAGTAAGTTATATATGTATATGTATAATTATTGCATTCACTAAGCTTTAGCTTACCCTCTCGTTGTTTATCTTTTTATAGGCTCGGGCGTTGACAAGGGTAAGGGCGTACGGTTGGATTAGAGATTCCCGCTTGTTGTTTGATAGGGGACGCTTTTAGATGTGATAGCTTTTGGAGTTTGATCGAGATTTGGATAGTTTAACCCCAAACACCATGCTTTTAGTGTCGTTGGAATTTAAACTAATGTGGTCGAAACTCGTGTTTTGTATAAAACTCGTAAAACAGCCGACGTGGGCCCCATTTTGTAAAACTCATTTTATTATTGAATCGTGTGAGTTTTAACTATTATGACATGTTGTGAAAAGCGTTTCGTCTAAATATGTCGGGAAGTGGGAGATCTTTATTTGAAAAATTGCAAAACCGGACAGAACTGAAAACTGACATGTGCGCGCCTCGCACCCTGAGGTGGTGCGCGTGGCGCACTCCACTGTTAAAAAAAAATTTTGTTTCGCGTATTTGGTTAGTTATTGGTTTGGGTAGTTACAAGTGGTATCAGAGCATGGTCTAAGGGATTTAGGCGACCTGAGATAGGTGCCTAGACTTAGACTTATTTGTGTACGCGCTTTATGCGGGACTTGTAGGAGACAGGTCGGACCGGGAGTTGATTAGTGTTTAGGTTTATGTGAACTAACCTTGCGCTAATTGTTTTGTGTTGTGTTAGCAATCATCAAGCGAGATAAACATTGTACTAGCAAGTTAATGCGGCGTGCTCGCGTAACAATGATTAGCTACCATTGTTACGGGTTCAAATCGTGTCGAACAAGCGATGTACGACAAATTTTGAACAAGATGGGATAGTGTGGTGTATATGTATATACATACGTTTTAAGTCCTTTCGTTTCGTTGCTTAATTTACTTCATTTTATAGAATGAAGATGAGAAATGGACACGACACCAATGACGGAAGTACGAGTGAGGACGTTGAACTCACGACCAAGGTTGAGGCCATCTTTAAAAGGCTAAAAAAGGATTTTCTTGACGATGTACGAAAGGTTTTCCAAGAGTCGGTTGATGGACAAGTAACCGAAATGATAAATGAGCGAATGAATGCCGCGATCGAAGAGGCATTAGAAGCTAGAAACATTTATCCTCGAGGCGAAGGGGGTGAAGGTAATGGTGGGGGTGGAAGGCGGGACTTCCACTACAAAAATTTCAAGGATACTCAACCTCCGATGTTTAATGGGGTGAGGGATCCATTTAAAAGCACTTATTGGATTTCCGATATCGAGGGAGCGTTCCGTACCGTAGAGTGTCCTCCCGAGAAGAAGACGGGGTATGGGTCTAGCATGTTAAGCGAAGAAGGCAAGTTGTGGTGGGACGATAAAATCAAATTATATGGTGAAGAGCAATGCATGAGCTTGACATGGGAGGAGTTTAAGAAGGAATTTTTCCAAGAATACCGAACTTCTTCCGATCTTGATAGAATCCGGGACGAGTTGCACAATTTGCAACAAGGTTCAATGGACTTGGTCACTCTCAAGTCTACCTTCTTGGCAAAGACTCGTTTTTGTCCGGAATATGTTGGTGACGATCACAAGCTAATGAAAGATTTCTATCGTACCATGAATGATGAGTATAAGGGTAAGATTAGTCGAGGAGCGGCTAAGTCTTTTGAAGAGTTATTTGAATTGGCTCGGGGTTTTGAGCCGGAGGTTCCAAGAAAAAACGATTTCACTTTTTCTAAAAGAAAGTTTGAAGGTTCTAGTCATTCTAACTTTTCCAACAAGAAGAACAAGAACAAGAAGGGTTCTAAAAGTGTAAATAGTGTGAAGAAGGGAGGTTTCGGGAACTTTATCCCTACTTGCTACAATTGTGGGGTACGAGGTCATTTGGCTCGGGATTGTACAAAGCCTCCTTCAACAAACAAGCTCACTTGTTTTAATTGCAACAAAGAAGGACACCGAAAGTCGGAGTGCCCCAACTTGAACACCGATCATGTTAAACAGTTGGAGAAAGCGGTGGGCACGGCTAGGGTTGCAACTATTTGATGACGAATGAGGAGGCCAAACAATCCAACGAAGTCGTTTCAGGTACTTTCATGGTTAACTCTAATCCGGCACGAATCCTATTTGACAGTGGTGCCAATTTATCGTTTGTTTCTCCAAGATTCGTGCCTAAGTTAAATAAACCGCTAGTTAAGTTAAGTCATCCAGTAGAAGTTGAAATAGCGGATGGCAAGACGGCGCTAGTGGTTGATGTGTGTAAAAATTGTAATGTTGTGTTTGGTGCCGAAAATTTTAAAATCGATCACATTCCGATGACTTTGGGTGATTTTGATATCGTCGTTGGTATGGATTGGCTCTATCATAATAGAGTCGATATTGCATGCCATGATAAGTTTATTCGGGTAAAGACCCCAAGTGGGGGAGAGTTAATTATTCATGGCGATAAGCGGAGAAGACTTGTGCCGATATGCACTTTTGCAAGGGCATGTCGTTTCCTTGTTAGTGGTGGCATGGCTTTTCTAGCCCATGTTGTTGATACTCGAGATGAGCCACCATCCATTCGTGAAATTCCGGTGGTGAATGAATTTGAAGACATTTTTCCAGATGAGTTACCGGGTGTTCCGGCGGAAAGACAAGTGGAATTTCGCATTGAGTTGGTTCTGGGAGCTACCCCCATTGCTAAAACTCCTTATCGTTTAGCGCAGATGGAAATGCAAGAGTTGTTAAATTAAACCTAAGAGTTGCTTGAAAAGGGTTTCATTCGACCGAGTGTTTCGCCAAGGGGCTCTCCGGTTTTATTCGTAAAGAAGAAGGATGGTAGCATGCGGATGTGTATCGATTATCGGGAGTTGAACAAAGTGACGATCAAGAATCGTTATCCTTTGCCTAGGATTGAAGATTTGTTTGACCAACTCCAAGGTGCAACGTATTTCTCCAAAATCGACCTACGGTCCGGCTATCACCAAATGCGGGTCCGTAAGGAAGATATCGAGAAAACGGCTTTTCGAACGCGTTATGGGCATTTTGAGTTTGTGGTAATGCCTTTTGGTCTTACGAATGCACCGGCGGCATTTATGGATCTTATGAACCGAGTGTGCCAACCTATGTTGGACAAGTCGGTAATTGTGTTCATTGACGACATACTTGTCTATTCGAAGAGTATGAAGGAACATGAACATCATTTGATGGGTGTGTTAAAGACGTTGCGGAAGGAGAAGTTGTATGCTAAATTCTCCAAATGTGAATTTTGGCTAAGGGAAGTTCAATTCCTTGGCCATATTGTGAACGAAAATAGTATTCAAGTAGATCAGGGGAAGATAGAGACGGTGAAGAGTTGGAGACGACCGACTACGCCTACTGAAATCCGAAGTTTTCTAAGATTGGCCGGTTATTATCGTCGGTTTATCCAAGACTTTTCTAAGATCGCTTCTCCATTGACGAAATTGATAAGAAAGAACGCAAGATTTAATTGGGAGAACGAGCAAGAAATTTATTTTCAATTGTTAAAAGAGAAGTTATGTCATGCTCCGATGTTAGTGTTTCCAGAAGGTGTGGAAGACATGATGGTTAATTTTGATGCTTCTTTAAATGGGCTCGGGTGTGTCCTAATGCAAAGAGGTAAAGTCATCGCTTATGCCTCTCGACAATTAAAGGAACACGAAACGAGGTATCCGACTCTTGATCTTGAGTTGGCGGCGGTTGTTCATGCGTTGAAAATTTGGCGCCATTACTTGTATGGTGTCAAGTGTACGATTTATTCGGATCACAAGAGTTTGAAACATCTTTTTGATCAAAGAGATTTGAATTATCGTCAACGTAGATGGATGGATATTGTGAAAGATTATGATTGTGAAATACTTTATCATCCGGGCAAGGCGAATGTGGTCGCGGATGCGTTAAGTCGAAAGATTCACCACCCGACGTTACGATTAGGATTGTTATGTATGATTATTACTAACGATTTTCTTGAAAAACTTGGTGTGATTCAAATTGAAGCTTACGTTCACAACAAGCATGCGGAACGAATTATGGGGCAAACAGAATTCATTACTATGGGTTCGCATGGTTTGTTGTCTTTTCAAGGAAGAGTGTGGGTGCCTAAGATGGGGGACTATCGATGAGTGCTACTTGATGAAGCACATAAGTCAAAGTATTCCATTCATCTGGGCGCGACGAAAATGTTTCTTGATTTGAGAAAGGATTATTGGTGGCCGGGCATGAAACGTGATGTTGTTAAGTATGTTGAGTAATGTGTCACGTGTTTGCAAGTTAAAGCCGAACACCAAAAGCCGTATGGTAAGTTACAACCATTGGAAATTCCGAAATGGAAATGGGAGCACGTTACCATGGATTTCATTACAAAATTACCAAAGACGGCGAGAACCCAATTTGATTCAATTTGTGTGATAGTTGACCGATTGACTAAAAGTGCTTTGTTTCTTCCCATTCGGGAAGCTATATCATCGGAGACCTTGGCTAAATTGTTTATCAAGGAGGTAGTCGCTCGACATGGGGTCCCTATATCTATTATTTCGAATCGAGATACCCGATTCACATCTCGGTTTTGGGAAAAGTTTCATGAAGATATGGGCACATAATTGAAATTGAGCACGGTGTATCGTCCTCAGATGGACGGTCAAACCGAACGTACGAATCAAACTCTGGAGGATATGTTACGGGCGTGTATTATTGATTTCAGTGGTAGTTGGGATGAGCACTTTCCTTTGGTGGAATTCTCATACAATAATAGTTATCATACTAGTATCGGGATGCCACCTTATGAGATGCTTTATGGGCAAAGATGTTGAACTCCAATTTGTTGGGGTGAGATTGGTCAAAAAGAAATCGGGAGTACCGATTTGGTCTTAGAAACGAATAGCAAGATTGATATGATTCGGGATCATTTGAAAAAGGCTCAAGATAGACAAAAGTTGTATGCCGACAAGCGTAGACGAATGATCGAATTTCAAGAAGGTGACATGGTGATGCTTAAGGTTTCGCCATGGAAAGGTGTTATTCGGTTTCGAAAACGGGAAAGTTAGCTCCTCGGTTTATTGGGCCATTTAAGGTTTTAGCTCGTGTTGGTGAAGTCGCGTATCGTTTGGAATTACCTAAAGAGCTTGCGGGGATCCATAATACATTTCATGTTTCCCATCTCCGCAAGTGTCTTGCGGATGATTCATCTTGGGTACCGTTAGACGAGATTGAGCTAAACAATAAGTTAGAATATATTGAGGTGTCGATTGCCATACTCGATGAGAAGGTCAAAAGGTTGAGAAATAAAGAAGTGAGAACTTTTAAAGTTCAATGGCGTCGTAGTAAAGGTTTCGAATTTACTTGGGAGCCCGAAGAGTTTGGGTTAGTGTATCTTCCCTCTTGTCATGCGGCTCAAGTGGGGGAGAGTTGTAAGACCCTAATAATAATAATTGTACAGCACTGTAATTATGGTACATGAAGTGTGGATGACTTTGTATATTAAAACAGAGATCAGAGAACGAACTAGGCTGGGTGCGCTCAACGCACACTTGGGGGTGCGCCTGGCGCACTCCTCACTGTAGCCGGGTTTTGCTTGTTTTAATTAGATATTTTGATCGGCTTTTTGGTAATTTCACTTGTGGACGAGTTGGAGGCCAGTAGGTCAGATCTTGGGGTATCATTCACTCCATTTTCAACAACCTTATCTTCTTCACTTTAATTTTGGAGAGAGAGTGTATTTTCTTGAGTGAGAAAGCTTAAATCCAAGAGGAAGAAGTTGTTCTTGGGCCAAAGTGCGGGTATTAAAGTCGTTCATCTACTCACTAGCTACGTTGTGGTTGTAGTGGTAAGCTCTAATCTTGTTTTCCTTACTTTGATTTTGTGTAGGGTTAGAGTTTGGGTAAATGAAGAACATAAAACCCATATTTGTTGATTTTGGGTGTTCTTGGGTAAGACGGAGTCATGAAGACTCAATGGTAACTAACCTAGGGTTTAAAAGTGTTAATTGATGTTAATGAGACCTAATTAGTTAGTAAATTACTAGCACACCTAGCTAATTGGTAAATGGGTGTTAGTTGGGTTAGTGGATGACCCGAAATGGGTGTGTTGACTTTAAATGAGTCAAAGGGGTTAATGATTGACCAAGTTGGGGATTATGGGTATGAATTACCCTAATTGTGTTATAGTTAGTGTTGATAGACCTTAATCACTAGCTTTTAAGTAATTGACGATGGTCTTGATCCCTAACGGGCGGTTTTGGTGAAAATGGGGCATTTGATGCATTTAAGTCATTAAATGCACTTGAGTGAATTGTTGGTGTTTAGCCCAACAAGTTTGTTTGTTGATTGAGTACTTATTGTATTAGGTACTTGGCTTTGAAGCATTCGGAAGTATAATATCATCACCGAATCGTTGATGTGAGTGGAATAATTACATATATATGTATATGATTTATTTACTTGTGGGGTATGGGTTAAAGTTTGATGTTGACGATACCATATCCTAGAGTATATTATTGGTTCGTTTTGATGGGGGTTTAAGTTCGATGTTGTCTATACCTCATGTATGGATTTAAAGTTCGATGTTGACGAAGCCATACCGCTATTGTAGTGAAATTCGATGAGGGTTTAAGTTCAATGTTGACGATACCTCATATGTGGGTTTAAGTTCGATGTTGACGATACCACATTTATTAGGACGAATGGGAATTAAACTCGATGTTGACGATATACCATTCGTAGAGCTAGCCTTGGGATTCGAATACTAATGGATGTTGTGAACATCAATGCTTATGAATTGTGTTGTAACGTATTGTGTTGTTGCGTTATATGATATTGTTATACTAGCTTATGTTATCGAGGATTTAGCATTATACATTATAAAGGTATGCTAATTATGTTGCTAGTATGTATGCGGATTTGTTGCAAGTGTTTGCAAGTAAGTAAGTTATATATGTATATGTATAATTATTGCATTCACTAAGTTTTAGCTTACCCTCTCATTGTTTATCTTTTTATAGGCTCGGGCGTTGACAAGGGTAAGGGCGTACGGTTGGATTAGAGATTCCCGCTTGTTGTTTGATAGGGGACGCTTTTGGATATGATAGCTTTTGGAGTTTGACCGAGATTTGGGTAGTTTAACCCCAAACACCATGCTCTTAGTGTCGTTGGAATTTAAACTAATGTGGTCGAAACTCGTGTTTTGTATGAAACTCGTAAAACGACCGACGTGGGCCCCGTTTTGTAAAATCATTTTATTATTGAATCGTGTGAGTTTTAACTATTATGACATGTTGTGAAAAGCATTTCGTCTAAATATGTCGGGAAGTGGGAGATCTTTATTTGAAAAATTGTAAAACCGGACAGAACTGAAAACTAACCTGTGCGCGCCGCGCACCCTGAGGTGGTGCGCGTGGCGCACTCCACTGTTAAAGCGTATTTGGTTGGTTATTGGTTTGGGTTGTTACAAACATATTGCATGATTAATGTGTAAGTACACATTAATGTCCAACACATGCACAAGGAAAGAGCAATCTCTAGTTGCGACTTGGTGACCATCCTAAATGTATCTAAGTGTATTTTAGGATTACAAGTCTTTACTAGTTACACTTGAAAGTATTGTTCTTCATTTGGCCTTAATTAATCACTAAGTCATTTTTAATAGTAATTATTGTTCTAGTGACATTGGCTTAAGTGTGTTGGTACGTGATGATCATACTAAGGATGTCTAGATAAGATTTAAGATCACAAGTTGTTGTTTAACACTTATGTGTTGTGCCTAATCTTGGTTAAATTGTCATTAAGATGTCATTAGGCGTAATTAACCACGATTAGTGTTTTTATGACCAAACCTCAATTGAGTATGACCAGAATAGATGATGGCTAATTGGTTGATCTGTAACGACCCGTCAAAATCGCTATTGACGCGGCACGTTAATCATTGATTCCACAGTGAGGTTTTGACCTCTATATGATACGTTTTGATAAAATATTGCATTCATTAAAATAAGTGACTTTCTAAACATAGAAAGTTATAAACATGTGGGCGAGTGCTTAGGTATAAGCAAAACCCCGAAATACATAAGTCTTTAATTTACAGGTTGACATCACAGTCCAATTATTTATTACACAACGCAGTTTTATTTTGAATGCAATAAACTTTGTACAAAGCATGAGAGACTCCATGCAGGCAACAAGCACATCACAGCGGAAGCAGTCTAAGGACCTGAGAATAAAACATGCTAAAAAGTCAACACGAATGTTGGTGAGTTATAAGTTTAATTGCTCGAGTCATAAACATATATAAAGATAGACCACAAGATTTCATCAAAAGTTTATCAATAGATTCTACGTAACAGAGCACCCTAGTAACTAAACTTAACGCTATAGTGATAATTACCCCATTCGTTTTAATACACGCAAACCAACTTGTCTTAAACTCAAATAACATACGTCCATTAAAAGGCTAGCGCTCTAGCTCGGACGGGGATGTCAAGCCCTATGGATCCATATACAATTATTCGCGCCCACCAGTCCATATCCTATGTACTGGCAGCTACTAGTTACCAAAGCTAAGGGATTTTCGGTTTAACTCGGTGTAGAATTTAGCATGTACTTGTGTCTTATTGTGTTTAAAATAAATTGCATGTATTCTCAGCCCAAAAATATTTAAAGTATTTAAAAAGGGATCTATAAACTCACAGTTCAATAGTGAGACTCAATATTGTAGGCAAATTGCGTAGACGTAATGATGGTAGACGACTGTATGGTTGGCCTTGGATTCAAGAACAATACCCCGAACAATACCCAATACTTCCTTAGCTTAAAGCGGTTTGAAACCCGAATTAAAAACACCCTTGTATATACCTTATTATTATTAAACTTAAATTTAAAATTATAATTATAATATAAATATAAATATTGATTAAAGAAAAAAAGTGTAAATAATACGTCGAGTAAACTGGCTTTTTATAGGCATGTTTCCTGATTTTGGTCCCCATGCGATCGCATGGCGTTTTGTTTGCTAGTTCGTCGACATAATATTTACTATAGCAAATAGTGTTTTTGGTCCCCATGCGATCGCATGGGTTTTCAGTGCATTTGCCATGCGATCGCATGGCTAGGCTGGACAGCTCATTTCTGCTTGTTTTCTAGTTCGTCGACATCAAATAGTGTACTGTAGCAAATAGTGTTTACTGTAGCAAATAGCGTTTACTATTTCACTGTAGCACTGTAGCAAAATACGGTTTCACTGTAGCAAATAGTGTTTTACTGTAGCAAATAGTGTTTTACTGTAGCAGAGTCATTTTTACTGTAGCAAATAGTGTTTTACTGTAGGAAAGTCGTTTTTACTTGTATATATATATATATATATATATATATATATATATATACACATACATATAATTGTTCATGAATCGTCGAGAGTAATCAAAAGTAATTGTATATATGAAACAGTTCTAAAATTTTGAGACTCAATCTAGCAGACTTTGTTTAACGTGTTAAAATAATAAATCGTATAGAGAATTGGCTTAAATAAGTCAAAAAATTTCGGGTCATCACAGTACCTTCCCGTTAAAGAAAATTTCGTCCCGAAATTTTGAGTAGTACCTGTTTCATGAGCGATATTAGTGAACAAATGTGGATACTTTTGCTTCATTTGATCTTCTCGTTCCCAAGTAAACTCGGGTCCTCGTCTTGCGTTCCAACGAACCCTAACTATCGGTATTTTACTTTGTTTTAATTGGTTGACCTCACGATCCATGATTTCAACAGGTTCTTCGACAAAATAGAGTTTATCATTAATTCGTATTTCGTCAAGAGGAATTACGACATCCTCTTCAGCTAAATATTTCTTCAAATTTGACACGTGAAATGTGTCGTGAACACTACTAAGTTCTTGCGGTAGCTTTAATCGATAAGCAACTGCTCCAATTCTTTCGGTGATTTCAAAGGGTCCTACGTACCTAGGACTTAACTTTCCTCGTTTACCGAATCGTACTACGCCTTTCCAGGGTGATACTTTCAACATGACTTTGTCGCTCACTTGAAATTCTAGCGGTTTTCTTCTTACATCAGCATAACTCTTTTGGCGACTCATGGCCGTTTTTAATCGCTGTTGTATTTGAATGATCTTTTCGGTGGTTTCATGAATAATTCCTGGTCCAGTAAGTTGTCTTTCTCCTACTTCACTCCAACATATAGGAGATCTGCACTTTCTACCGTAAAGTGCTTCAAATGGCGCTGCGTTGATGCTCGTATGATAGCTGTTATTGTATGAAAATTCTGCCAACGGTAAGTGTCGATCCCAACTGATTCCAAAGTCAATCACGCATGCCCGTAACATGTCTTCCAATGTTTGTATTGTTCTTTCACTTTGACCATCTGTCTATGGGCGATAAGCGGTGCTCATATCTAATCGAGTTCCCAATGCTTTTTGTAATGACTGCCAGAAACGTGATGTGAATCGGGTGTCGCGATCAGATATGATGGAGATAGGTATACCATGCCTGGAAACTACTTCCTTCAAATATAGGCGTGCTAATTTCTCCATACTGTCTGTCTCCTTTATTGGTAGAAAGTGAGCTGATTTAGTTAGACGATCAACTATCACCCAAATAGTATCATGACTACTTGCAGTCCTTGGAAATTTCGTAATGAAATCCATGGTTATTCTTTCCCATTTCCACTGTGGAATTTCCGGTTGTTGCAGTAATCCTGACGGCTTTTGGTGCTCAGCTTTGACCTTCGCACATGTCAAACATTTGCTTACATAAGTAGCAATTTCTGTCTTCATATTAGGCCACCAATATAACTTCTTGAGATCGTGGTACATTTTTCCGTTTCCTGGATGAATTGAGTACCTCGTTTTGTTTACTTCATCCAGTACTAGTTGCCTTAGGTTACCATGTTTTGGTACCCAGATCCTACCAGCAAAATACAGGGTTCCATCGGCTTTTACTTCAAGTTGTTTTTCTAACCCTTTGCTCATTTCGCCTTTTTCGTTTTCTTCTTTTAAAGCTTCTAACTGTGCTGCTTGAATTTGCTTTGTGAGATCAGTACGAATTGTAATATTCAAAGCTCGGACCCTAAGAGGTTTTACTCTTTCTTTTCGACTTAGGGCATCAGCTACAACATTAGCCTTTCCGGGGTGGTAACGGATTTCACAATCGTAATCGTTTAACAACTCTACCCAGCGACGTTGCCTCATATTGAGTTGTTTTTGATCAAAAATATGCTGAAGACTCTTATGGTCAGTGTACACTGTACACTTGGTGCCATATAGATAGGGTCTCCATATTTTGAGTGCAAAAACTACTGCTCGAAGTTTACTGTAGCAAATAGTGTTTACTGTAGCAAAATAGTGTTTACTGTAGCAATTCACTGTAGCACTGTAGCAAAATACGGTTTCACATCACGTTTTCACATCACATTTTCACTGTAGCAAAGTAGCAAAATACGGTTTCACTGTAGCAAATAGTGTTTTACTGTAGCAAATAGTGTTTTACTGTAGCAAAGTCATTTTTACTGTAGCAAATAGTGTTTTACTGTAGGAAAGTCGTTTTTACTTGTACATATATATATATATATATATATATATATATATATATATATATATATATATATATATACATACATATAATTGTTCATGAATCGTCGATAGTAATCAAAGGTAATTGTATATATGAAACAGTTCTAAAATTTTGAGACTCAATCTAACAGACTTTGTTTAACGTGTTAAAATAATAAATCGTATAGAGAATTGGTTTAAATAAGTCAAAAATTTTCGGGTCATCACATTAGTGATGGGTGGGTTAGTCGCGGTGTTAAGACTTAAGACACCACCCGGGGGTTAGTGATACGCAGTGTTAAGTACACCAACGGATGTTGTGAACACCGATGGTCTTTCACGAGTATCATTCCCTTGTGCTTTTGATTAACCATGGTTGTGCGTTGTAGTTTTAGCATATTATATTGTATCAGTTATATGCTATTGGTTATGCTAGCTTGCGGTGTATTGAAGACTTTTAGCCTTATACTTGTGATGGTATGATATTTAGATTGTTAGCGTGTATGCGATATTTGTGTAAGTGATTGCAAGTAAGTAGATTGTATATGTAGATGTATAGTTACTGCATTTACTAAGCGTTATGCTTACCCTCTCGTTATTTATTCTTTTTAGGTTCAGGTGTGGATAAGGGCAAGGGTAAGCTTGTGGACTAGAGATCTCCCTCTTATGATTACGTTAGAGGATGCTTTTGGATTTCGACCTAGGATTGGGTAGTTTAACCCCAAACACCATGCTCGTCTTTTGTTTGAAATTTAAACTCGGTTGGTCAAAATTAACATTTTGAGTGGTACGGGTCATTGTACCCTTTTTGTAAACTCGTAATCATTTGAAATGTACATACCATGAAGGTTGTTAAGCAGGTTCTAATCTAAAGTGATTGTATTGTTGAAACGGGTTTTACATGGTTAAATATGGGCTGGTGGCATTCCATGATGTAAGGCGCGCCGCGCAATTGCTCAATGCTGGTCAGCAGGTCTGGTTACAATTTCTGGCCGGGAAAACAGTTATAATGCGCGTCGGGCAGATGGGTCAGGCCATGAACTGTTTCTTTTCTTTTTTTAAGAAAAAAAAAGAAGCGTGTTTTTTCGTAAAAGGTTTTGGGGTCGTTACAGGTATACAGAAAACACGTGAAAAACTCACGATTTTCACCGCCTACCGCCAGAAATGTGAATAGGAAGCCTATCGGAAACTTTGAAACTTCTGGATAAAGGTCGGGAGCCGAGATCCGAGAAAAGAAGTGGATAAAAGCAAGAAAAATCGAGTTCGCGGGACCTCCGGCGAGGTGCCGTGGGTTTTTCGTGAGGTGTCAGATGTCGGAACGGCGTCAAAAATTTTATACCTTTTCTAATTTCTTTGACTTTATTCATCTTAACAGCCTTTATTGTGCATTAGCACTTGAATTGTTAAATGTAATTTTTTATTCTTATAATTCGAAATTGAAGCACAAAATTTTCATAAAACTAGTTTATGTATTATTATGAAGTTTATGGATTATTATGATTATTATTCCTTGTATAATTGATACTTTTATTTTATCAAAAAATAAAAATAAATTGTATGTAACATAATTATATAATTTATATATTCTTCCCTATCTACTCACTATTCGGAGGTGAATCACAGAACACCAAAAGTTTGCTATCTTATGGATCTAACATAGGTCACATCCCTCACGTGGGCGCCAAGAGTCCGACTAGTAGGACATGCGGTTCTCCCCTTAGCCTTAGGGCAGGCACAAAATCAATTAACGGCTTCTAAAGAAAAGATGACGACTTAAGACAAGAGGTGTACAGCCTCCACTTTTTTTTTTCTCTTCATTCGAACTATTGACTTTTGCGGTGTTGTAACAGAAGAGAAGGAAACCGGCCTGTAAGCGCGTCTGAGACTACCGCTTTAGTTATAAATTAGACATGGAAGTACGCTCGCTGCTTCATCAAAAAGAGGTGTCAGCTTAATCCATTGTCGAAAATCCTTCCTGCAGTCTACGCTTTCCGCCAAAACGGCTCCGAAACAAACAAAAAGGGGCGTGCCGCACTCACGAAGGACTACCAATATATAATACATAATAGATATAGATATTTGTATTACAATATTAGTTATGACATGTATATATAAGGGTAAAATGTGACTTAATATTTAATTATAAATAGATGATATGGGATCCAAAAAGAAAATTAATGGAATACTTATATTTATTAATTATTATATTAGCCAATTGATCACTGAAATATAGTAGACATGATAGGTGAGTTGTGTTTTTCTAAGATAGAATACAGATATAGATATCGACAGATAGATTTAATTAATTTGTGATTTATGTTTGTATATGAAACAACACTTTCAAGTAAAGTCTATAATGCATGCAGTAATTAATAATTTAACAATTAAAGTTAATTTAGAAAGAAAATAATATTTTTTAGATTAGTAAAGAAACCCTCTATGAACAAACACATTGGCTCCCCCATAGTGGGTAAACCTCGGGTAATCAAGCTCTCCGTGCGCGAGACTTGATACCGGGTGAATTGCGCAATATGCACACCCTCTAGTCACACTCCCCTTTTAAACAATTTGGAATAGTTAGTCAGGAATCGAACTCGTATAGTGTGCTTAATTGGGCAACTTAGTGGCCATTCAATCACGCCTGCATAGTTATAACAAAAGTAATATGACAATCAAATAGTTTGGTCAAAGTTTATCAACAAAAATATGTCCCTTAGAATTTGACTTCTTTAGTCTTAATTCTAACTTTTTACTTTGATAATATATATTAAAATTGTGTATTCATTTCATTTCATTGTTTTACCAATAAAATGTCACCTTTGCCTTTGAGATTTTTTTTTTTTTTTTTTAATAATGAACACAGGACTCGTATTTTTAAACAACATAAAATAACAATATGAATATTGAGATTGATTAGTGCATTAATGTTAATATAAAAATATTAATATATTATTTGCCATATTTACATATTTTGACAAAACAAAACCAACGACTTTGTGATCATTATAGAATTGATATACTTTGCTTAGTAAAAAAATAAAAAATAATGTTGTTAGATAATACAGTAATTACTTTTAAATCTAGCAAATTTTAGATGATAGATTATTCTGTACGGATTAAAATCAAATCACAGTCCTCTAGTAAGAATATAGCTTATGAGATCTAGAAAAATTATTAACTCATAACGAAACAAAACTCGGAAATCATTTTTCAGATTCATAGAACCAATTACAAACAAGCTAGTAAGAGTTCTACATATTATAAAATCAAACAAGACGTTGTTATTGTTTACCAAAATACTTATTATATATTGTATTACACAAGTTGATCAAACCATAATCACTCTTCTTCACATTTTAACAAGCCTCAAAAGCCTCCTTGGGGAAGGTTTTGGAGATTCCGGCAGGTGTTTTCATGGTGACCTTATCACTTGATGGGCTTTCAACGTAGATCTCATTAAGTGTGATCCATATCACGACCTCTTTGGACTTAACACCGGCTAACTTTTTAATTTTACACTTCTCTAAGTAAGAAGTGATCTCGGTAGCATATGATACTTGCTTTCCGACCTTCTCAAACTTGTGTTTGATCTCGCACTTTTGTTTGATCCAAAAGAATCCAGTTTCTTTGACGAAACCAAGTTCTTCAACGTCTTCTACTGGTAATAGACCGTCAGGTAGACAAAATTCTCTAAGTAGAGATTTAGCTTTTTCTTTGCAAACTTCGTTTCCGGTAAGGATTTCGGCACATGCTCTAATCTCAGGGGTGATTGGAGACATTTTTCAGCTGATTTGATTGGAATGAAACGAATATTATTTGTGTTGTAGATTGATGTAATGCTTATGGTAACATATGGTGTTTTTATAGGTCATTATATTGAATAATGACCTTGACTTTCGCTTTAACTACGTAAATGCCCCCTAAGCAGATTCTAAATTTTCTTGACTTATTCTTCTGTCTGGTCTTGCTTCTTGGTCACATTGTGGACCTTTGAAAGTATTTATAAATATCTTATCACCCTACTATCTTTGAAAAATTGAACACGCTTAACGCTAATTTGTGAACCTTCTTTTACACTATATAGACTAACTACTTAATATATTTAGTTGTACTCCTATGTCTTAAGAAAAAGATATCAAATCGAATAATATTTCTTTTAAGATAAACTTACCATTATAACTTTCTTAGAAAGCCAAATGGAATCAAAACGAGATTAATACCGACAAAGATGATGTTCACTACTACGTATTATATATTTTTGAGATGTATAATGGCATCATTTATTTATAGGAAAAAATCAGGATTAAATTAAACGGGTTTATTAAACTTTGATGCTGTTGCTGGGCCAATTCAAAGTGATTGTGGCCTTAAGCTGTTGAACCAAATAAGTTTGCCACATCGTGTGTGGATCGGTAGTAAGTAATTGATTCTTGAATGATTTGGTTACAATACATCAACCGTATATATACAATGAGAATGCCCATACAATGCTCTCCAATGATTCTATGTGATCTTTGCAAAATATTACTAGAGTTGACGGTGTACACAACTATACAAAGAATAATCTAAATATAGAGAATATATGCAAGGTAATATAGACATCGGCTAATACAGCCCCTCAGTTTGAGCGGGAGGGCAAACGGACGTTCAAACTGGTCCGAAATTCTTCAAACAAAACCCGAGGCAATTCTTTAGTAAAAATATCAGCAATCTGAAACCGTGTCGGAACATGAAGAATGCGAATCTGACCACGTGCTACCTTTTCTCGGACAAAGTGAATATCCATTTCGATGTTCTTAGTTCTTTGATGTTGAACCGGATTACCGGAAAGAAAGATAGCACTAACATTATCACAAAAAACGATGGTGGCCTTGGATATAGGACATAGAAGTTCCAAAAGTATATTACGTAGCCAACATGATTCCGAAACTACATTGGCGACCCCTCGATATTCGGCTTCGGCACTCGAACGAGACACGGTAGGTTGTCGTTTAGCGGACCAAGAAACGAGATTACCACCTAAAAACACACAATAACCAGATGTGGAGCGTCGTGTATCGGGGCAACCACCCCAATCAGCATCTGTATACGAAATAAGAGATGAAAGGGAGCTCTTGGTTAGCTGTGGGCCATGAGAAATAGTACCACGTAAATATTTAATTATCCGACGCAAAGCTTGCATGTGACATTCCTTCGGATCATGCATGTGGAGACAAATTTGTTGAAACGCGTAAGAAATGTCGGGCCTGGTGAATGTTAAGTATTGGAGAACACCTGCCAAACTTCGAAACTCTGTGGGGTCCGAATATGAAGGACCACTGTTAGAACACATTTTACCATTCGTGTCAACCGGAATTTTGACGGACTTGCAGTTCGACATACCAGCGCGAGTAAGAATATCCTCAGCATATTTTTCTTGACTAAGGAAGAGCCCGTGTGCATCACGCGTCACCGAGATGCCTAAAAATTAACTTAAGGAACCTAAGTCTTTCATGGCAAATTCATTGCCAAAAAGAGTCATCAACTGTGTACGTAAGGAGTCCGAAGAAGTGACCAAAATAATATCATCAACGTATAGTAATAAATAGGCAGTGTCCAGTCCACGTGTGTAGATGAATAAAGAGTGATCCGAGCGACTATGAGTGAAACCAATAGAAGAGGCAAACGTGGCGAATCGTTGGTACCAAGTGCGAGGCGCTTGCTTTAACCCATATAACGAACGTTTTAATAAGCAAACATGATCCGGTTTAGCACTATCACGAAAACCATAAGGCTGATACATGTAGACAGTTTCATGTAGTGAACCGTGGAGAAACGGATTTTTAACATCAAGCTGATTAATGTTCCATGACTTTGAAAGTGCAATGGATAAAACAAGTCGTATAGTAGCTGGTTTGACTACCGGACTAAATGTTTCATTACAATCGATGCCAACAGTTTGCGAACGCCCATCACCAACCAACCGAGCCTTGTATCGCTCGATTTTAATTTGTGTCTAAAGATCCACATGCTGCGAATAACATGCATGTGAGGTGACCGCGGGACAAGCACCCAAGTTTTATTATCCATTAAGGCTTTGTATTCATCAGTCATGGCCATGTTCTAATTAGGATCAGAGAGGGCTTCTTTAGGTGAGCGAGGAAGAGGAGAGATAGTGGTTGTGGAGGAAAGATTGAACGGGACTTTGGGTTTGTGAATACCGGTCATGCTACGAGTGATTATGGTTCGGTTAGGAGGTGGGGAAGGAGGACTAGATGCATTTGAATGTTCCTGAGAAGATGAAATAGATTGTGAAGAGTTATTAGTTGGAGTAGTAACAATAGGTGGAACAGTTTTGTTAGAATTGGATGGTGATAAAGGTGATGGGCCATTAGTGGAAATGGGAGAAGATATTGAGGGAGTGGGCTGAGCGCGAGTTATATTTGGTGGTGAGTGAGAGTTTAGAGGGCTAAAGTATGTTAGGTTATCATCAGCTAAATGGGCCGGATGGGTGATTGTTGGGCCGTGTGTTTGTTGATTGTGAGTTGAAATAACAGGAGCATAGAAGGATGTATTTATGTTGTCTGTTAACAAATGATACTTAGGAGTGTTTGAGCTAGGAGTTGTAGCAAAGGGAAATTGAGATTCATCAAACATAACATGTCGAGAGATAATAAATTTATTAGTTTTGGGATCATAACATTTGTAACCGCGATGATTTGGAGGATACCCAAGAAAAACACAAAGAGTTGAACAAGGTTGTAGTTTATTGATAGTATGAGAGGGTAGAAGAGGGTAGTACAGACAACCAAAAGTACGAAGGTGAGAGTAAGTGGGAATGCGATTATAGAGACATTGAGTTGGAGATTGAAGATTGAGAGTTTTAGTAGGTAGAATATTTAGTAAGTAGGTAGCCATTTGAAGGGCGTGAGGCCAAAAAGATAGTGAAAGAGAAGCATGAGAGAGAAGGGCTCGCATGATATTATTAATAGCACATATTTTTCTTTCTGATTTACCGTTTTGAGGTGAAGAGTATGGACAAGAAAAATGAAATTGCATTCCATGTGTGGTACAAAATTGATGAAAATTCTTATTGTTATACTCGGTTCCATTATCACATTGGAAGGTTTTGATAGGCTTTTCAAATTGTGTTTTAATGTAGGAATTAAACTTGAGGAAAGTTGAAAAAACATCAGATTTGTTAACAAGAGGATATGTCCATAAAAAATTAGTATGATTGTCTAAGAATAGAATATAGTATTTGTATCCGGCAGTACTGGGAACCGGAGAAGTCCATAAATCACTATGTATAATATCAAAAGGCGATAAAGTAGTGGATAAAGAAGAAACAAACGGAAACTTTATTTGTTTTCCAAACACACAAGATTGACAAATAGAATGTAAAGATTGTTTAGGACAAGAAATAAACTTTTTATTATTAAGAGAGCGTAATATATCATCGCCTGAATGTCCAAGACGATGGTGCCAGATGTTTGTAGAAAAAGCAGCAAAGGTAGAAGGTTGATAGATGCTTCAACAATGAGTTGGTGATAGGATAAAGATCTCCAGTACTGTTACATCTCAGAATTGGTGTGCCCTGCAGAAAATTCTTCACAGTAAAACCAAAACGATCAAATTCCAGAGAAATGTTATTATCAGTTGATAAGCGACGAACAGAGACAAGATTTTTAATAAGTGTAGGTGAGTGAAGTATATTTTGTAAGTAAAGGGGACGGGAAAAATTATTGAAGGTAGAGTGACCAAAACCGTGAATTGGAATGCCATGACCGTTCCCAACAATAATGTTTTTACGAAGCCTTAATGGATAATAAAACTCAAGATTACCTGAATTTGCAGTCATATGAGAAGTAGCTCCTGTATCCATGTACCACGTATCATCGGGAGGATTAAGAGTCATCGTATGCATTGCACTATCAATATCAGTCGGGCTGTAATCGGATGACACTGACCCAGTAGAGTAACGATCCTGATTTGCACTGTTCACGTGATTGGGCCTTGGACCCAAATACCATCCTGGTGATTTGGGGTATTAGTGTTGGGCTGAGTGGGATATGGACAAGGTGGACTAGCTCAATGGGGAGCCCAAGGAGGTGAAGAATACATCCAGTGAGGGTAACCGTTCCAAAATTGATTCGATGTGTTCTGAGAATAGTTCCGGCCACGACCTCTACCATTCCTACCCCGATAACTGTTATTACGGCCACGTCATCCGTTGTTAGAGTACCGGTACGGCTGAGGATTGACTAAAGCCGGTGTGTTGTATCGGTCAGATGGTGGTGCCGGATTATTGGGCATCGGAATATTGGGGACCGAGGGTTTTGAAGGTACGGCGGCAACAAGGGCGGCGTCGTTATGAGTTGAATTGTTCATCGCCTGTTTCTTCTTACGAGTTTTTTCCAAAATTAATTTGGATCGGGCATCATAGAAAGTTGGAAGTTTATCCAATTGAGTGAAATAAGTTCCAACAGTGTCAAAAGAATCATTCAATCCGACAATAAGTTGGAGTACCATACGGTCATCGGATACTTTATCACCAACGTTTCGAAGCTGATCAGCTAACATCTTGATTTCTTGACAATAAGCAGCACAATCGGTGAAATCAACAAGACGAACAGTGTTGAACTATCGTTGAAGGTATAGTGCTCTAGTGTTTTTGTTATCCTGGAATATGTTCTTTAATCTATTCCAAGCATTTGCAGCAGTAGATTCATCTTCTATAATCTGATTCGTTAAATCAGTGGAGATAGTAGCGTAGATCCATTGAAGAACAAGGGCATCTAGGCGATCCCATAGTGGATCTTTGGTGGTGGTAACGGTTGGAGAAGTGACAGATGATGTTGCATCATCATCGGTTGGTATGATGTGAGTAATGACATCATAAGCTCTGCAATGTAATTTGAAAAGGTGAGACCACGAATTATATTGTGAATTGTTGATTTCAAGAGTAATAGGGATAAGATTTTTGATGTTAGAAATCGATAAAGCTGGGTGGAATTTCTCAGTCATGATGACAGGATGTTTTTGCAGGGATAGAAAGAAGAAGAATATTTAGAGAAAACGATGTGTAGAAGGGATCAGGAGGCCTGATACCATGTAAGTAATTGATTCTTGAATGATTTGGTTACAATACATCAACCGTATATATACAAAGAGAATGTCTATACAATGCTCTCCAATGATTCTATGTGATCTTTGCTAAATATAACTAGAGTTGACTTGGTGTAGACAACTATACAAAGAATAATCTAAATATAGAGAATATATGCAAGGTAATATAGACATCGGCTAATATCGATGTCATAGGAATGCCCATGTGACAATAAATCTTGTGGGGACTCGTGCAAGATTGGTCGGACTTATATGCAAAGAAAGAAGAAATCGGCTTCCAAATCGTTTTCGGGATCCAACAAGGTTGTGGATGTGTGAATGTTTCAAAGAAGAGCGGTTTTTTGTAAGGTTCGAAGAGCTCCGATACCTTTGTCTTACGTGATGAACAGGACGTATCGTCAATTGGGAGCCTCGCGCGCTTATGGCGGTTTTCTTGAAATTGATGTTTGGTCCTTCCCCGGTCAAAGGCAAGTTGGTGGTGTAAAGTAATACGAATCAATCACCAACAAATTACCAAATCTCTAAAACAGAGATTAACCCTTCTTTGAATCAAACAAAAAAATACAGAAACAGCAATCTTCTATTATCGAAGAAGATTGATTAAGTATAATCAAAACATAAATCGAAACTACAAGATCATAACAGATGATCAATCAACTAATTGAGAGAGAAAACAAAAACACAAAAATTGATCGAATGAAAATCTACACCAGAAACCCTAAAATTGGGTATAAATATAAATTAATAATAGCAGTTAAGTCCCTCCAGTTTGTCATCTTGAATCCTTGAGCTCCAAGTATACCAAATGCAACAAAAAGCCCCTTGAACTTAGAAAAAACATGCACAACCACTCCTTTTTAGTTAAACACTTAACCTGAAAAAGTAACCAAGGACTAAACAAGTAAAAAGGATTTTAACAAATAATACAAGAATAAGATTGTAGAAACATCATTATTTATCACCCTCCCTCAATCTTATTCTTGAACAAGTCCAACAATCCCAGCTGATTACAGAAATAATTGTGTTTTTTTACACTTAAGCCTTTTGTAAAAATATCAGCAATCTGAACATTAGAATCTATTTTAACAGTTTGAATGATTCCAGAACTAATTTTTTCCCTTATAAAATGAACATCTATTTCTAGATGTTTTATCCTTTCATGAAAAACAGGATTAGCCGCCATTTGTATGGCTGATTTATTATCACAGAAAAGAGGAATAGGAATAGTAGGCTTAACTTTTAGATCATGAAGAACTTTAAGAATCCATATAATTTCACATGTAGCATTACCCATAACTCTATACTCAGATTCAGCAGAAGATCTTGCAACAACATTTTGTTTCTTGCTTTTCCAAGAAACTAAAGAATCTCCCATAAAAATACAATATCCATTGACAGATTTTGACATGAAAATAGCCTTAGCCCAATCAGCATCAGCATAGGAAACTAAATTCAAATTTTTTGACTTAACAATTACATTTCCTTTACCAGGAGAAAGTTTAAGATACCTTAAAACATGGAGAGCAAGTTTAAAATGAGATTGTAAAGGTTTATGCATAAACTGACTCAAACAATGTACAACAAAAGAAATATCAGGTCTTGTCATTGTTAAATAAATCAGTTTTCCAACAAGTCTCTGATATGTAGTAATATCATTCAAAACAGGATCACTTTCAGTAGGCTCAGTTTTACATGAAATGTTTTGTTCTATAGGAACAGAGAGAGGTTTACAACCTAGTAAACCAAACTCATTAAGTAACTCCAAACAATACTTCCTTTGACTCATACAAATACCATTTTCAATGTTTAGAATCTCAATTCCAAGAAAGTATTTCAAAGTTCCCAAATCTTTTATCATAAAATTTGAATTTAAATATTCCTTATGTGACGACCCGGGAATTTCCGACTAAATTTAAACCTAATCTTATTATGATTTCGATATGATAAGCAAAGTCAGTTAAACTGAATCTTAAAAACCTTGAACTATTTACATGAATGCATTTGCCCTTTGACTATTCCCGACGATTCACGAACCATTATTGGTTATATATATATATATATATATATATATATATATATTTATATATAATAATTTGGAATTATAAAAATAATTTAAACATTTGGAATTAGATATAACATACAAGATACAAAATAATTGTGTGTAATTTAAAATGAAAATATATATGTAGATATATATGATTTTTTTATATTATTTTATATATAAAATGCATAAATAATAAAATTCTAAGAAAAGTTATTATGATTATAAATACTACATAAATAATAATACATATATGTAGATGTAGATACATATAGTTGTCATATTAATATTATTATTACTTTCAAAATAAATATTAGAATTAATGATATTATGTTATAAATACGAATTTTGATGTATATAAATTGTTATATGGTTAATATTATGGATAATAATATTACTACCACTTTATAGTTAGTATCATTATTGATATCAATTACTATTATAATTAATCTAATTATTATCAGTGTAATTGTAATTAATATTTAAAATATATATATATATATATATATATATATATATATATATATATATATATATATATATATATATATATATATATATATATATATATATATATATATTTTATTAATAGTTACATAAATAATGGGATTGATATCATTTTTCTATTATATATTAGTTCCGTTATTTATACTAAAAATTAATGTATACATATAATAAATACTAATATGTTTTGCTATATATATGTAATATATAGATATATAGATAATTAGATATGAGGGTACAGAAATACATATAAATTGATATATGAATATAGATATACAATATAATTTACACATGGAGTTATATATCACTTTCAATTTCATTTTTTTCTGTTTAACCTGTGATGTACTCGACAAACAACCCTACAACCAAGGCAATTAACTCCATGATTTCTCCTACAATTATTTAATCCAACTTCCATATGATTTCACTACATTATCCTCTACTGCGTTCTTTTATATATATATATATATATATATATATATATATATATATATATATATATATATATATATATATATATATATATATATATATATATATATATATATAAAAGATCCAAACAAAAAAAAGAAATTATTACAGCTCAATACCTCTGTGATCTATTTTTTTGGGTCATATTTCGATTCGAATTTTTTTTTTCAAAAACTATAAATGCAGAACACTTCTAATTCGTGTCGTGAATCTTTTCTCAAAATCTCAGGTTTCAATTTTCTATATTGAGTACAAATTGGGCAGTCAAAGTTCTAAGTTCAAAAAGTCAACCTTCATGTTCATCATCAAATTCGAGTGGTGTGTTATGATTTGAGTTAAATTAATAATTTTTATAGTTTATGGAGGTGATTTGAAACACAAGTTGTGTTATAATCTTTGGCTAAAACCTCATCGAAATCAAAATCAAATTCTTTTTTTTTAACACCCACCGACGAGATGTATTTGGCCTTCGTATTATTATATTTTTTTTAATCAATTATAATTGTTTATGTGCTGATTGGTAAGTCCTAAAATCATAATTGTATGTATAATTAAGAGTAAATGGATATTGGTTGATTTGATCTTGTTATTGAGGAAGAAGATGATTGAATTCATTTAAGGGTTAAATAAATATGAGGTGAGGATCATATAAGAAAAGCAGATGCACAGGAGTGGTAGGGTGTTAGTGTCGGGAAGCGAGGGGTCGCGGGATCGTGCCACGGCGTTGACTAATTTTTTTAGAAAGGCTTATATAAAGGTATACATTTTTATATTTCCATTTTCATTATTATTATTATTATTATTATTATTATTATTATTATTATTATTATTATTATTATTATTATTATTATTATTATTATTATTATTATTATTATTATTATTATTATTATTATTATTATTGTTATTATCATTGTTAATAATTATTGTTATTATTATTATTGTTATTACCATTAATTAGTATTACTACAAATAGTATTATAAATAAAATTATTATTATGATCATCAAAATTAAAAGTATATAAACATTATTAGTATTATTATTGTGATTAGCAACAAAAATATTAGTAATAAAATCATTATCATTATTATTGATAATATGATTACTAGTATGGTTGTAATTAAACTTATTATCAATATTAACAAAATAGATATTTTATAATTATTATTATTAAGAACTAAGTATTGTTACTAAAAATTAATATTTTCATGACCCTTATCATTAAGTTATTCATTCTATTAAAAACTACTAATATTATCATTATTATAAAATTTAATATAAAAACTATCATTTATATTATCATTTATAGAATTATCAATACTATTATCATATTATTTAATATTAGTACTACCATTACTATTATTATCATCACTTAAAATATTATCTTAAAATACTACTTTATCAAATAAATGATATTTGTATATAAATATATTAATACACATAACATAATATAATTTAATATTTTTATATACAAAATAAATATATGAAACATATATATATATATATATATATATATATATATATATATATATATATATATATATATATATATTATTGATATAAAAAGGATATAACTAATAAATCTATATAATATATATATATATATATATATATATATATATATATATATATATATATATATATATATATATATATATATATATATATTTCGATTACAACCATGTATATTAATAAATATACAAATGATATAGGTTCGTGAATCCGAGACCAACCCTGCATTGTTCAGTTGTTCTATATAGTCATATATATTTTTACTACAAAATACATTAGGTGAGTTCATTTGATTCCCTTTTACTCTTTACATTTCTGGGACTGAGAATACATGCGCTGTTTTTACAACTACTTTATTAAATGCTTTTGAAATACATATTTGAACTGCGAATACATGAAATGCTTTTATAAATGTTTGACGAGATAGACACAAGCAAAACATTCCTCGAATGAATTATTATGCAGACAGAAGTTCTGTGGATTATTATTGAATTAGTTGGACGTGATAATTGCCACTGATTATTGTGAATATTTTCCCCTAATTATTATTGCTTGGTAACCTAAGAATTAGAATCGGGTATGGCCCTAATTCACGCGAATCCTAAAGGTAGCTACCGGGTTTAACACCCCCACCCAGAATGTTCATTAGACGGAAGAGCTAGTGGGCGTGGTGTTTAGTACTTCAAAGTTTATATGATTATTATACAGACGAGATGTTCTATTTTGGGGATATTATTATGCGCATTATATGTTAAGGTCGGTTACCAAGCCAAGCTATGAAAGCAATGAAAAGTGAATGTTATGTATCGAGAGAATGATTTTATACACAGGTTATGTGTATGTTATTTTTGTGCACAAGATATGTGTACGGTTACTAAGATTTATGAAAGATGATTTCGTACACGAGAAATGTGTACTGTATTTAAAAGATATCGCATGTACATTACATGTGGGTATAGGATTCGGGCCCATTTGTACCATGCAGCATTTAAATCTTGTGGTCTATCAAAATTACAGAAATTTATTATTTTATGATAAACTTATGAACTCACCAACCTTTTGGTTGACACTTGAAAGCGTGTTTATTCTCAGGTATGAAAGAAATTATCCGCTGTGCATTTGCTCATTTTAAAAGACATCATTTGGAGTCGATCATCGCAATGGGACCAGATGTTGGTGACTTCGTCCAGAGGGATTAGGACGGGGTATGACAGTTGGTATCAGAGCGGTGGTCTTAGCGAACCAGGTCTTGCATTAGTGTGTCTAACTGATAGTTGTTTAGATGCATTAGTGAGTCTGGACTTCGACCGTGACTGCATGTCAAAATTTTTGCTTATCATTTCGTGTCGAAAATTATCTACTTATCATCCTTAGGAAATTACCTGCTTAGTATTCTTAGTCTAGACACGTTTTACTGCATTGACTGCATAGACAGTGTATAGACAAAATTTGTATCTTAGCGTATCTGCTAATTCATATCTTAGCATATCTGTTACTGTAGACTTTGCCTGACAGCTTCCGTAGAATCCTCGTAATTTATGGGATTTTAGTATTATATATGCATATGTAAATTATGTATTGCAGAGTACTAATCTACATCCTATAACCTATTTCTTATCGAAAATCCATCATCTGATCGTATGAGATGAATCCCTCAATCAATTCGAACTCCTCGGATTCCGACAGCTATTCCAATATGGAGTTTCACCTAAGCTCCGAAAGCAGTGTCACCAGAATGAATCAACCAATCATCCATCCCCAATTCATCTGATGGGTTCGTAGTCGACTCAATCAATGGAGATGAGAAAAAGGCGATCCCTTCCACCAACCGAATTCATCTCTTGGCAAAGAACCTGAAGCACTTACCGGCGAACCAATCCAAAACACCATTCTCACTCTCATTTCCAGAATATCTCGCAACGATTATATAATATCACGAATTCTAGATCATATTTATCCGCTCGTCCGAACCGATAATCACCCCTGTATAATAGAAGAAGTCAACGAGCTTCGTGCTCGGGTAGTTGCTTTGGAGAATATGGTGCAAAGATTACAAACACCAGCAGCAGCACCGGCAGCATAAACAGTACCACCATCCAGCAACAGCAACATCCACATCTCACACCTCAAATTCACAATTTGTCCCACGAACATCAACATCATACGCACCATAGATACCAAGGAGTACCAACAACAATAAACGATGAAGTATTGACCCATAACTTCATTAATATTCTGCGAAGAATATGTGGTTCCTAATAGTTTTAGAGATTACTTATTCTAGCTCAAACCGAAAATCATATGAGTTTAATATCATATTAACTCATTAAATCCATGATTATATCTAAAGAAGATATATATGTACATATGTTTTCATAAAGATTGTAATTAAAAATTCTTTTGTACAAAGTGTTAATGGTCAAAATATTTTAACGGGTAGGTAATACCCGAGGAATATTTAGATTTCACATTAATAAGTTACACTGTACGTTCTTTCAATCTGATTCAACAGTCATTTACTATCCTACTTACAATCCACAGATATACGAATCTGTTTACCGCAGAATAACCATTTTCATTCAATTTCATGTTTGGATTTTGACATATCAGAATCCAACAAGTGGCATAATGAAGAACACATGTGACGAAATAAAAATTTGATAGAAACAAACAAATTAACTATGAAAAATTTCGTTAAGAATCCACGCTAACTGTTTCCAGCTAACTGATCCTAGCTAACTGATTACATTTTATTTATCGCATATATTTATCGCAATTTAATTATCGTAATTTTATTTATTGTCATTTATATTCTGTTATTTATTTTACGCATTTTATTTATCGTCATTTAATTTCTGTTATTTATTTTACGCACTTTAAATATCGGGACACGTATACAAGGTTTTGACATATCATATCGACGCATCTATATATATTATTTGGAATAACCATAGACACTCTATATGCAGTAATGTTGGAGTTAGCTATACAGGGTTGAGGTTGATTCTACAATAATATATATAGTTTGAGTTGTGATCGAGTCTGAGACATGTACACGGGTCACGATACGTATTAATTAATTCAAATATTATATTTTAAACTATATATGAATTATTGGACTGTTAACTGTGGACTATTGACAGTGGACTAATGACATTGGATAATTAAAATGAATTAAAATATTGATTATAACATATGAAACTAAACATTTCTTCAAGTTTGCCACTTGATTTCATCTTAAACCTCATTTGTTTCTGCGTTCAAACCTTTCATGATTCTTGAAAACACCTCAATTGGGAGGATGAACCAACCGCACTTCATCTACGGAAGGAAAGATTTATGCATATAGTTATGCACCTGAAAAACTCTCGGAAACTGAGTAAACGTTTAACACGTAGTTGTGCTAATTTCCTCAGTGTTATTATTACCCAAAATAACTTGATAATTCCGTTCAAAGTAGTAAATTTTGTCACAGCTCCAACAAGTCAACCTCGACTTTTCATTCGAAACAACCTTATTATACTCTTGATATATACGCGTGCTCTTTTATTATTACCGGGAAACTTTTTATATTTCACCATATTACCATCAGCGTTTAATCATCTAAAAATGTAATTCTCTTGAAATCACCTCGGATTGATAACCGACGATTCAGATTTGGCTGCATTAAATGCAGAGGAAACAGTAAATTTGTAGATGGCCTAAATGGCCAAGAGTTTGATGATAAAAAAAAATGGAGTGTTGGGAACGCTCGATAGAAAATTTGGTATTGAAAAATGGATCGAGCTAACCATGAAGGAGACCAAGGACAAATACAAGGACCAAACTCTATATTAAAAAAATCCAGGTAATTCTGGATCTGATGAAACCTTTAGAGAATATCTCGCTCCGAAGTCATGTTAAAATCTTGTGGAAAATTTTTCATTATCAACCTCCGAACTTATAAACTCCAAAATATCATCATAAATATCTTCGATATTTCTGAGGATATTTTCATAAATATTCTTGTCCGAAATTATCTACCTCTTCGTGTTTTCTGTATTCCATTATATCTGAAACTTCCGTAAAAATCTAAGTATAAATTATGAATGAATTGTGGAGAAGTGTTGGAAATTGAAGCATGGGTTAGTATAATATAATGACGCTTGGCCAACGTGATTATATTAAAGTAAGTCATGCTGAGTTTCTAATGGAACGTGATAAAGGATCACAGATCATACCGTTATCATGAACCATGCTACATAACTCTTTCATTCTACTTAACCTCTGAACATATCAAGAAAATATATTCTTGATAGTTCCATCCTTAGGGATTTTGGTAATTTGACAAATCAAATCGTGCTAATACATTCCTCTCTGCTTAGAATACTATAATCATTCGAAACTCCATACTCACGAATTCTGGACCAATACTTGAGGTACTTAACGGATAGAAGAAAAAGCATAGCATAAAGCTTCGAAGTGTAAATAGGGGTATAAATCGCAGCAAATAAGAGAAAGCATTAACTGTGGATGGCAATGATTATAGAAGACAGAAGCAGGGGCTTCGAAATATAAGGGAAGATATAGAACCCAATAACAACACAGAAATTACAAACTGTGTACATCAATGCGTATAGCAATATAAAGACAAGGGAGAATTAGGAACACTATAACCCCAAGGTAATAGTAGAAGTGAATAGATTCCTCCGGGGGTAGGAAAAAAAAAGAGAATGATTGATATGAAAGTCAGAATTATATCCAGAATTAAAGCCGGATTAAGCATATTGACTGATTATTTGGAAATAAGAATTAAGGTATAGAAAATGAGAGTGGCGGAAAATAATGGAGCGGAAGAGCTTAATTTATAATGGAAATATCAGACAGAGTAAGCGAGGCAGATCACCGTATTTAATTATAGAGATCCTAATTTTCTTATTCGCCAAAGAATCAAATCTTTTTGATTTCGAAGATTTTCTTTAAATTCCTTGAATTCCGGATTTCAACCATGACTAGTGAAAAGTTATGACAAAACTTATTTTTCTCATTCCACTATTTTGTGATAGCTTCACTCGTACTCCCGAGTAATCGAATTATCTTAACCATAATTACCTAACAGTAATAAAAATTCTATTTTATCAACTCATATTCGTCATAAAAGCATTTTTATTGTTAGTCATGACGACCTCACTCAAATTTCGAGACGAAATTTCTTTAACGGGTAGGTACTGTGACGACCCGAGAATTTCTGACTAAATTTAAACCTAATCTTATTATGATTTCGACACGATAAGAAAAGTCAGTTAAACTGAATCTTAAAAACCTTGAACTATTTACATGAATGCATTTGCCCTTTGACTATTCCCGACAATTCACGAACCATTATTGGTAAATAAATAAATAAATAAATAAATAAATATATATATATATATATATATATATATATATATATATATATATATATATATATAATTTGGAATTATAAAAATAATTTAAACATTTGGAATTAGATATAACATATAAGATACAAAATAATTGTGTGTAATTTAAAATGAAAATATATATGTAGATATATATGATTTTTTTATATTATTTTATATATAAAATGCATAAATAATAAAATTCTAAGAAAAGTTATTATGATTATAAATACTACATAAGTAATAATACATATATGTAGTTGTAGATACATATAGTTGTCATATTAATATTATTATTACTTTCAAAATAAATATCAGAATTAATGATATTATGTTATAAATACGAATTTTGATGTATATAAATTGTTATATGGTTAATATTATGGATAATAATATTACTACCACTTTATAGTTAGTATCATTATTAATATCAATTACTATTATAATTAATATAATTATTATCAGTGTAATTGTAATTAATATTTTTTTTAAAAAATATATATTTTAATAATATTTACATAAATAATGGGATTGATATCATTTTTCTATTATATATTAGTTCCATTATTTATACTAAAAATTAATGTATACATATAATAAATACTATATGTTTTGTTATATATATGTAATATATAGATATATGAATAATTAGATATGAGGGTACAGAAATACATATAAATTGATATATGAATGTAGATATACAATATAATTTACACATGGAGTTATATATCACTTTCAATTTCATTTTTTTCTGTTTAACCTGTGATGTACTCGACAAACAACCCTACAACCAAGGTAATTAACTCCATGATTTCTCCTACAATTATTTAATCTAACTTCCATATGATTTCACTACATTATCCTCTACTGCGTTCTTTTATATATATATAAAAAAAGATCCAAACAAAAAAAAAACTATTACAGCTCGATACCTCTGTGATCTATTTTTTTTGGTCATATTTCGATTCGAATTTTTTTTTCAAAAACTATAAATGCAGAACGCTTCTAATTCGTGTCGTGAATCTTTTCTCAAAACCTCAGGTTTCAATTTTCTATATTGAGTACAAATTGGGCAGTCAAAGTTCTAAGTTCAAAAAGTCAACCTTCATGTTCATCATCAAATTCGAGTGGTGTGTTATGATTTGAGTTAAATTAATAATTTTTATAGTTTATGGAGGTGATTTGAAACACAAGTTGTGTTATAATCTTTGGCTAAAACCGCATCGAAATCAAAATCAAATTCTTTTTTTTAACACCCAGCGACGAGATGTATTTGGCCTTCGTATTATTATATTTTTTTTAATCAATTATAATTGTTTATGTGCTGATTGGTAAGTCCTAAAATCATAATTGTATGTATAATTAAGAGTAAATGGATATTGGTTGATTTGATCTTGTTATTGAGGAAGAAGATGATTGAATTCATTTAAGGGTTAAATAAATATGAGATGAGGATCATATAAGAAAAGAAGACGCACAGGAGTGGCAGGGTGTTAGTGTCGGGAAGCGAGGCGTCGCGGGATCGAGCCCCGGTGTTGACTAATTTTTTTAGAAAGGCTTATTGTTATTATTATTATTATTATTATTATTATTATTATTATTATTATTATTATTATCATTGTTAATAATTATTGTTATTATTATTATTGTTATTACCATTAATTAGTATTACTACAACTAGTATTATAAATAAAATTATTATTATGATCATCAAAATTAAAAGTATATAAACATTATTAGTATTATTATTGTGATTAGCAACAAAAATATTAGTAATAAAATCATTATCATTATTATTGATAATATGATTCCTAGTATGGTTGTAATTAAACTTATTATCAATATTAACAAAATAGATATTTTATAATTATTATTATTAAGAACTAAGTATTGTTACTAAAAATTAATATTTTCATGACCCTTATCATTAAGTTATTCATTCTATTAAAAACTACTAATATTATCATTATTATAAAATTTAATATAAAAACTATCATTTATATTATCATTTATAGAATTATCAATACTATTATCATATTATTTAATATTAGTACTACCATTACTATTATTATCATCACTTAAAATATTATCTTAAAATACTACATTATCAAACAAATGATATTTGTATATAAATATATTAATACACATAACGTAATAAAATTTAATATTTTTATATACAAAATAAATATATGAAACATATATATATATATATATATATATATATATATATATATATATATATATATATATATATATATATATATATATATATATATATATATATATATATATATATATATATATATATATATATTTGTTCGATTACAACCATGTATATTAATAAATATACAAATGATATAGGTTCGTGAATCCGAGGCCAACCCTGCATTGTTCAGTTGTTCTATATAGTCATATGTATTTTTACTACAAAATACATTAGGTGAGTTCATTTGATTCCCTTGTACTCTTTACATTTTTAGGACTGAGAATACATGCGCTGTTTTTACAACTGCTTTATTAAATACTTTTGAAATACATATTTGAACTGCGAATACATGAAATGCTTTTATAAATATTTGACGAGATAGACACAAGCAAAACATTTCTCGAATGAATTATTATGCAGACAGAAGTTCTGTGGATTATTATTGAATTAGTTGGACGTGATAATTGCCACTAATTATTGTGAATATTTTTCCCTGATTATTATTGCTTGGTAACCTAAGAATTAGAATCGGGTATGGCCCTAATTCACGCGAATCCTAAAGGTAGCTACCGGGTTTAACACCCCCACCCAGAATGTTCACTAGACGGAAGAGCTAGTGGGCGTGGTGTTTAGTACTTCGAAGTTTATATGATTATTATACAGACGAGATGTTCTGTTTTGGGGATATTATTACGTGAAATGTCCCGTTCTTATTGATTAAAAACGTTCCATATTAATTGATTTCGTTGCGAGGTTTTGACCTCTATATGAGACGTTTTTCAAAGACTGCATTCATTTTTAAAACAAACCATAACCTTTATTTTATAAATAAAGGTTTAAAAAGCTTTACGTAGATTATCAAATAATGATAATCTAAAATATCCTGTTTACACACGACCATTACATAATGGTTTACAATACAAATATGTTACATCCAAATCCTGTCCTTATTTTAGTATGCAACAGCGGAAGCTCTTAGTATTCACCTGAGAATAAACATGCTTTAAACGTCAACAAAAACGTTGGTGAGTTATAGGTTTAACCTATATATATCAAATCGTAACAATAGACCACAAGATTTCATATTTCAATACACATCCCATACATAGAGATAAAAATCATTCATATGGTGAACACCTGATAACCGACATTAACAAGATGCATATATAAGAATATCCCCATCATTCCAGGACACCCTTTGGATATGATATAAATTTTGAAGTACTAAAGCATCCGGTACTTTGGATGGGATTTGTTAGGCCCAATAGATCTATCTTTAGGATTCGCATCAATTAGGGTGTCTGTTCCCTAATTCTTAGATTACCAGACTTAATAAAAAGGGGCATATTCGATTTCGATAATTCAACCATAGAATGTAGTTTCACGTACTTGTGTCTATTTTGTAAATCATTTATAAAACCTGCATGTATTCTCATCCCAAAAATATTAGATTTTAAAAGTGGGACTATAACTCACTTTCACAGATTTTTACTTCGTCGGGAAGTAAGACTTGGCCACTGGTTGATTCACGAACCTATAACAATATATACATATATATTAAAGTATGTTCAAAATATATTTACAACACTTTTAATATATTTTGATGTTTTAAGTTTATTAAGTCAGCTGTCCTCGTTAGTAACCTACAACTAGTTGTCCACAGTTAGATGTACAGAAATAAATCGATAAATATTATCTTGAATCAATCCACGACCCAGTGTATACGTATCTCAGTATTGATCACAACTCAAACTATATATATTTTGGAATCAACCTCAACCATGTATAGCTAACTCTAACATTCACATATAGAGTGTCTATGGTTGTTCCGAAATATATATAGATGTGTCGACATGATAGGTCGAAACATTGTATACGTGTCTATGGTATCTCAAGATTACATAATATACAATACAAGTTGATTAAGTTATGGTTGGAATAGATTTGTTACCAATTTTCACGTAGCTAAAATGAGAAAAATTATCCAATCTTGTTTTACCCATAACTTCTTCATTTTAAATCCGTTTTGAGTGAATCAAATTGCTATGGTTTCATATTGAACTGTATTTTATGAATCTAAACAGAAAAAGTATAGGTTTATAGTCGGAAAAATAAGTTACAATTTGTTTTTGTAAAGGTAGTCATTTCAGTCGAAAGAACGACGTCTAGATGACCATTTTAGAAAACATACTTCCACTTTGAGTTTAACCATAATTTTTGGATATAGTTTCATGTTCATAATAAAAATAATTTTCCCAGAATAACAACTTTTAAATCAAAGTTTATCATAGTTTTTAATTAACTAACCCAAAACAGCCCGCGGTGTTACTACGACGGCGTAAATCCGGTTTTACGGTGTTTTTCATGTTTCCAGGTTTTAAATCATTAAGTTAGCATATCATATAGATATAGAACATGTGTTTAGTTGATTTTAAAAGTCTAGTTAGAAGGATTAACTTTATTTGCGAACAAGTTTAGAATTAACTAAACTATGTTCTAGTGATTACAAGTTTATAACGTTGAATAAGACAACTTTTTATGTATGAATCGAATGATGTTATGAACATCATTACTACCTCAAGTTCCTTGGATAAACCTACTGGAAATGAGAAAAATGGATCTAGTTTCAAAGGATCCTTGGATGGCTTGAAAGTTCTTGAAGCAGAATCATGACACGAAAACAATTTCAAGTAAGATTTCCACTCGAAATAAGATTGTTATAGTTATAGAAATTGAATTAAAGTTTGAATATGATTATTACCTTGTATTAGAAATATAACCTACTATAAGTAACAAAGGTTTCTTGATCTTGGATGATTACTTGGAATGGATTTAGAAAACTTGGAAGTAAACTTGCAATCTTGGAAGTATTCTTGATTTTATGAAACTAGAACTTTTGGAATTTATAAAGAACACTTAGAACTTGAAGATAGAACTTGAGAGAGATCAATTAGATGAAGAAAATTGAAGAATGAAAGTGTTTGTAGGTGTTTTTGGTCGTTGGTGTATGGATTAGATATAAAGGATATGTAATTTTGTTTTCATGTAAATAAGTCATGAATGATTACTCATATTTTTGTAATTTTATGAGATATTTCATGCTAGTTGCCAAATGATGGTTCCAACATGTGTTAAGTGACTCACATGGGCTGCTAAGAGCTGATCATTGGAGTGTATATACCAATAGTACATACATCTAAAAGCTGTGTATTGTACGAGTACGAATACGGGTGCATACGAGTAGAATTGTTGATGAAACTGAACGGGGATGTAATTGTAAGCATTTTTGTTAAGTAGAAGTATTTTAATAAGTGTCTTGAAGTCTTTCAAAAGTTTATGAATACATATTAAAACACTACATGTATATACATTTTAACTGAGTCGTTAAGTCATCGTTAGTCGTTACATGTAAACGTTGTTTTGAAACCTTTAGGTTAACGATCTTGTTGAATGTTGTTAACCCATTGTTTATTATAACAAATGAGATGTTAAATTGTTATATTATCATTATATTATGATATATAATATATCTTAGTATGATATATATACAGTTAAATGTCGTTACAACGATAATCGTTACATATATGTCTCGTTTCGAAATCATTAAGTTAGTAGTCTTATTTTTACATATGTATTTCATTGTTAATACACTTAATAATATATTTACTTATCATTTAACATAATTAACCAAGTGTATCAATATCTTAATATGATTCATATGTACCTAGTATGACGTTGTTATAACGATAATCGTTATATATATCGTTTTCATGTTTCTTAAATTAATAGTCTCATTTTTATGTATATAACTCATTGTTAAAATACCTAATGAGATACATACTTATAATAAAATCATGTTAACTATATATATGTCATCGTATAGTTTTTACAAGTTTTAACGTTCGTGAATCACCGGTCAACATGGGTGGTCAATTGTCTATATGAAACCTATTTCAATTAATCAAGTTTTAACAAGTTTGATTGCTTAACATGTTGGAAACACTTAATCATGTAAATAACAATTTCATTTAATATATATATAAACATGGAAAAGTTCGGGTCACTACAGTACTAACAGTTAAATAAATTTCGTAATGAAATTTTAAGCAGTTGGAGGTGTTGACGTATCTTCTGGAAATAAATGCGGGTATTTCTTCTTCATCTGATCTTCTCGTTCCCAGGTGAACTCGGGTCCTCTACGAGCATTCCATCGAACCTTAATAATTGGTATCTTGTTTTGCTTAAGTATTTTAACCTCACGATCCATTATTTCGACGGGTTCTTCGATAAATTGAAGTTTTCCGTTGATTTGGATTTCATCTAACGGAATAATGAGATCTTCTTTAGCAAAACATTTCTTCAAATTCGAGACGTGGAAAGTGTTATGTACAGCCGCGAGTTGTTGAGGTAACTCAAGTCGGTAAGCTACTGGTCCGACATGATCAATAATCTTGAATGGTCCAATATACCTTGGATTTAATTTCCCTCGTTTACCAAATCGAACAACACCTTTCCAAGGTGCAACTTTAAGCATGACCATCTCTCCAATTTCAAATTCTATATCTTTTCTTTTAATGTCAGCGTAGCTCTTTTGTCGACTTTGGGCGGTTTTCAACTGTAGTGACCCATCCAAATCCATCTGGACGAACACTTCATTCATTGATTTCATCGCGAGGTTTTGACCTCTATGTGATACGATTTGTAACACTGCATTCGTTTGAAAAGGTATTTCATAAATGAATATATAAATTCCAGGTTTCTAACATCTGATAATTCGTACGTATAGACAATAACCATTTAAATGGTTTACAATAATACATCTGTTGACAATACAGTCAAAATAAGGTACATGGTAATGGTTTGGTGAATGCAAGTTTCTTGTATATAGCATGTATGACTCCCAGCACATAACTTGTATCACGTATAAGCAAACAGTGGAAGACTTCTAGAAACCTGAGAATAAACATGCTAACAAGTGTCAACACAAAGGTTGGTGAGTTCATAGTTTTAATATTACACATAATCCGTATATCAATGTGGATTACAAAAGTTCAGTTGTTTTATCCAAAACATTTATCAGGTTTGTGAGTTAATGTTTCACATCATCTGTATATAAAAGTAAACCATAATGTTCCAGTTGTTTCATCCGAAACGTTTATTAATAGGTTTTACATAAAAGGTGGACTACAAGATTTCAGTTGTTTCATCCAGAAACGTTTATCAAAATATTCTACGAAATTGAGCACCCTGGTAACTAAACTTAACGTATATATAATTTGTACCCTTTGTATAATCATCTTAAAAATACACGCAAACCAACGTGTACGCTTCTCAAATAGCATACGTCCGTTAAAAGGCTAGTGCTCTAGCTCGGACGGGGATATCAAGCCCTATGGATCCATATACTACTACTCGCGCCCACCAGTTCTAATAACTGGCAGTTACTAGTTACCAAAGCTAAGGGATTTTCGGTTCAAACTCAGTGTAGAATTTAGTATGTACTTGTATCCATTGTGTTTAAAATAAAGTGCATGTATTCTCAGCCCAAAAATATATATTGCAAAAGCAATTAAAAAGGGAGCAAATGAAACTCACACATATAAATATTGTATATCGGTTAATAAAGAATTTGCATGTATTCTCAGCCCAAAAATGTAGAGAGTAAAAGGGATCTTATGAAACTCACTGTTTAATATTGATATACAATATTGTAGGAAAGCACGTAGACGCATCGGAGATGATAAACACGAGGTTTGCTTCACAAAAATATCCCCGAACATTACCCATAACCTCCTTGGTAATAACCCATATTTTCCTTAGCTCTAGCTCGCTTGGAAACTCGTTTTGAAAATTACTTGGACAGCACTTCGTCTTAATATTTTATGTACATTATTATTTTTGTATTGCAAAAATAATAACACTAATAATAAAAATAATAAGATTAATAATAATCTTATTAATAATAATAATAATAATAATAATAATAATAATAATAATAATAATAATAATAATAATAATAATAATAATAATAATAATAATAATAATAATAATAATAATAAATATTATACGGAGTAATATATATTTGAGTATGTGTGTGTGATTTTTCATTCGAGCAAAACACCTGAATTTATAGTACCTGGCCTGGAATTCCCCTCCATGCGATTGCATGATTTTGTAGAAGGATTCCCATGCGATCGCATGGGCTCCTTTTCCAGCTCACAAAACTTTTGTATTTTTGTTTGTCGACATAATAAATAAATATATAATATATATAATTTAAATAATTAATTATATATTATATTAAATTCACATGCATAGTTGATTTGTAATTTTAGTTCCGATAAGTCGTACGTCATCACTCGACTTATGTCCCGGTTCCGGTTTTTCGAACGTATTTTCGTACGTTTAGAAAACTTGCATTTTACGTTTCGTGACAAGTACCTTTGTCAAAATATAGACTTAAACTATCCATAAACTATGTCACTCAAAGTGTATCTTATACGTTTGAGTGTTTTGGTCATTTACTTCTATAAATCATCGTTTCACTATTTGTTAAAATACATTTTTAAAATAGTGTTTTACTGTAGCAAAGTTACTGTAGCAAGGCAATTTTTACTGTAGCAATTCACTGTAGCAAAGTCAATTTTACTGTAGCAAATAGTGATTTTCGAAAACACTGTAGCATTTTGGGTACTGTAGCAATTTGAAAATACTTTAGCAAATTAGTGTTTTACTGGTTCATCTTAAACGTTTTAGTTAACTTATCTAAATATCAATTGAATCAATAATCGAATGTTATTATCGTTTACTAAATAACTTGAGATCATATATATTCAAATAGATATATAAACCAATAAGTTTAATGTACGGTATCATTTTCATAACACTTTGTTACGTTTTCAAGTTATAGCATATGTATCTATTTACATATAATTGTTCGCGAATCGTTGAGAACAACCGAAGGGCATTTGAATAGTTCAAAATTTTGAGATTCAACTTCATAGGCTTTGCTTATTGTGTCGAAATCATTAATCATTTAAGATTAAGTTTAAATTTAGTCAGAATTTTTCGGGTCATCACATCAACCGTTGTTGAATTTGGATGATCTTCTCGGTAGTTTCTTGTATTATCTCCGGACCCGTAATCTGTCTATCCCCCACTTCACTCCAACAAATCAGAGACCTGCACTTTCTACCATAAAGTGCTTCAAACGGCGCCATCTCAATGCTTGAATGGTAGCTGTTGTTGTAGGAAAATTCTGCTAACGGTAGATGTCGATCCCAACTGTTTCCGAAATTAATAACACATGCTCGTAGCATGTCTTCAAGCGTTTGTATCGTCCTTTCGCTCTGCCCATTAGTTTGTGGATGATAGGCAGTACTCATGTCTAGACGAGTTCCTAATGCTTGCTGTAATGTCTGCCTGAATCTTGAAATAAATCTGCCATCCCTATCAGAGATAATAGAGATTGGTATTCCATATCTGGAGACGACTTCCTTCAAATACAGTCGTGCTAACTTCTCCATCTTGTTATCTTCTCTTATTAGCAGGAAGTGTGCTGATTTGGTGAGACGATCAACTATTACCCAAATAGTATCAAAACCACTTGCAGTCCTTGGCAATTTAGTGATGAAATCCATGGTAATGTTTTCCCATTTCCATTTCGGGATTTCAGGTTGTTGAAGTAGACCTGATGGTTTCTGATGCTCAGCTTTGACCTTAGAACACGTCAAACATTCTCCTACGTATTTAGCAACATCGGCTTTCATACCCGGCCACCAAAAATGTTTCTTGAGATCCTTGTACATCTTCCCCGTTCCAGGATGTATTGAGTATCTGGTTTTATGAGCTTCTCTAAGTACCATTTCTCTCATATCTCCAAATTTTGGTACCCAAATCCTTTCAGCCCTATACCGGGTTCCGTCTTCCCGAATATTAAGATGCTTCTCCGATCCTTTGGGTATTTCATCCTTTAAATTTCCCTCTTTTAAAACTCCTTGTTGCGCCTCCTTTATTTGAGTAGTAAGGTTATTGTGAATCATTATATTCATAGATTTTACTCGAATGGGTTCTCTGTCCTTCCTGCTCAAGGCGTCGGCTACCACATTTGCCTTCCCCGGGTGGTAACGAATCTCAAAGTCGTAATCATTCAACAATTCAATCCACCTACGCTGCCTCATATTCAGTTGTTTCTGATTAAATATGTGTTGAAGACTTTTGTGGTCGGTATATATAATACTTTTGACCCCTTATAAGTAGTGCCTCCAAGTCTTTAATGCAAAAACAACCGCGCGTAATTCCAAATCATGCGTCGTACAATTTTGCTCGTGAATCTTCAATTGTCTAGACGCATAAGCAATCACCTTCGTCCGTTGCATTAATACACAACCGAGATCTTGCTTTGATGCGTCACAATAAATCACAAAATCATCATTCCCTTTAGGCAATGACAAAATAGGTGCCGTAGTTAGCTTTTTCTTCAATAATTGAAATGCCTTCTCTTGTTCATCCTTCCATTCAAATTTCTTCCCTTTATGCGTTAATGCAGTCAAGGGTTTTGCTATTTTGGAGAAATCTTGGATGAATCTTCTGTAGTAACCAGCGAATCCTAAAAATTGACGTATATGCTTCGGAGTTTTTGGGGTTTCCCACTTTTCAACGGTTTCGATCTTTGCCGGGTCCACCTGGATACCTTCTTTGTTCACTATGTGACCGAGAAATTGAACTTCTTCCAACCAAAATGCACACTTTGAAAACTTAGCGTATAGTTTTTCTTTCCTCAATACTTCTAGCACTTTTCTCAAATGTTCTTCGTGCTCTTGATCATTCTTTGAGTAAATAAGTATGTCATCGATGAAAATAATGACAAACTTGTCAAGATATGGCCCACACACTCGGTTCATAAGGTCCATGAACACAGCAGGTGCGTTAGTCAATCCAAACAGCATAACCATAAACTCGTAATGACCATAACGCGTCCTAAAAGCAGTTTTTGGAATATCATCCTCCTTTACTCGCATTTGATGATATCCAGAACGTAAATCGATCTTCGAATAAACCGACGAGCCTTGTAGTTGATCAAATAAGTCGTCAATTCTCGGCAGTGGATAACGATTTTTGATGGTAAGTTTGTTCAACTCTCTGTAGTCAATACACAACCTAAATGTACCATCCTTCTTCTTGACAAACAAAATAGGAGCTCCCCATGGTGATGTGCTTGGTGAAATGAAACCACGTTCTAATAGTTCTTGCAGTTGGCTTTGTAGTTCTTTCATCTCGCTGGGTGCGAGTCTATAAGGAGCACGAGCTATTGGTGCAGCTCCTGGTACAAGATCTATTTGAATTTCAACAGATCGATGTGGAGGTAGTCCCGGTAATTCTTTCAGAAATACAGCGGGAAATTCTTTTGCGACGGGAACATCATTGATGCTCTTTTCTTCAGTTTGTACTTTCTCGACGTGTGCTAGAACAGCATAGCAACCTTTTCTTATTAGTTTTTGTGCCTTCAAATTACTAATAAGATGTAGCTTCATGTTGCCCTTTTCTCCGTACACCATTAAGGGTTCTCCTTCTTCTCGTACAATGCGAATTGCATTTTTATAATATACGATCTCTGCTTTCACCTTCTTCAGCCAGTCAATGCCAACTATTACATCAAAACTCCCTAACTCTACTGGTATCAAATCAATCTTAAATATTTCGTTACCCAGTTTAATTTCTCGATTCTGGCATATATTATCTGCTGAAATTAATTTACCGTTTGCTAATTCGAGTAAAAATTTACTATCCAACGGCGTCAATGGATAACTTAATTTAGCACAAAAATCTTTACTCATATAGCTTCTATCCGCACCCGAATCAAATAAAACGTAAGCAGATTTATTGTCAATAAGAAACGTACTCCTAACAAGCTCCGGGTCTTCCTGTGCCTCTGCCGCATTAATATTGAAAACTCTTCCGCGGCCTTGTCCATTCGTGTTCTCCTGGTTCGGGAAATTTCTAATAATGTGGCCCGATTTTCCACATTTATAACAAACTATATTGGCATAACATGCTCCGACACTACTTGCTCCGCCATTACTCGTTCTGACACCATTTGTTCCTTTCGTTCTGTTAGCCCCTGGTCCGTAGACCTCACACTTCGCCGCGCTATGACCATTTCTTTTACACTTGTTGCAAAATTTGGTGCAGAACCCCGAGTGATACTTTTCACACCTTTGGCATAGCTGCTTCTGATTGTTGTTGTTGTTGCGGTTGTTATTGTTGTTGGGATGATTGTTGTAGTTGTTGTTGTTGTTGTTGTTGTTGTTGTTGTTGTTGTTGTTGTTGTTGTTGTTGTTGTTGTTGTTGTTGGGCCGTTTATTATAGTTGCGATTGATGTTGCGATTGTTGGGATAATTGTTGCGATTATTATTGTAATTGCGGTTGTTATTGTATTGGTGATTCTTATCACCGTTTTCCTCCCACTTTCTTTTGACTTGCTTCACATTGGCCTCTTCAGCCGTTTATTCTTTAATTCTTTCCTCAATCTGGTTCACTAGTTTGTGAGCCATTCTACATGCCTGTTGTATGGAGGTGGGCTCGTGTGAACTTATATCTTCTTGGATTCTTTCCGGTAATCCTTTCACAAACGCGTCGATCATCTCTTCCTCATCTTCGAACGCTCCCGGACATAATAGGCACAATTCCGTGAATCGTCTTTTGTACGTGGTAATATCAAATCCTTGGGTTCGTAACCCTCTAAGTTCTGTCTTGAGCTTATTTACCTCGGTTCTGGGATGGTACTTCTCGTTCATCAAGTGCTTGAATACTGACCACGGTAGTGCGTACGCATCATCTTGTCCCACTTGCTCTAGATAGGTATTCCACCATGTTAACGCAGAACCTGTGAAGGTATGCGTAGCGTACTTCACTTTGTCCTCTTCAGTACACTTACTTATGGCAAACACCGATTCAAACTTCTCGGTCCACCGTTTCAATCCGATCGGTCCTTCGGTTCCATCAAATTCTAAAGGTTTGCAGGCAGTGAATTCTTTGTAGGTGCATCCTACACGATTTCCTGTACTGCTAGATCCAAGGTTATTGTTGGTATGTAGCGCAGCCTGTACTGCGGCTATGTTTGAAGCTAGAAAAGTACGGAATTCCTCTTCATTCATATTTATGGTGTGTCGAGTAGTCGGTGCCATTTTCTTCAAAATAGTCATATGGAACAAGTTAATCATACAGAATATTAAGAGTAGTTAATAGTATTTCGTAGCATAATATGAACTCATTTATAAAAGCTTTTTCTTCATATTAGCGTTTTATAAGTTTAAATTCGGGTAGTACCTACCCGTTAAGTTCATACTTAGTAGCTAATATACAATTCAACTACTACAATTCTATATGAAAAACTGATTATAATAATATTTCGCGTTCAAACTTTTATACAATATTTTACAACTTACAATACCGTTTATTTTACATAAAGCATGAAATATAGCACACAATAACTTTGATACAAGATAGTTGTGAAGATAATTCTAGCTAGTACACAAGTTGTTCAGCAAAGGCAATAAAGACACGTAATTCATACGTCCAGAAACAAGTCATGCATTCTGGTTTTACTAGGACTACTTCCCATCCTTGGTCTTGTGGAACATAACCGTTATGGCCATTGATAAGACAGCGTGTTGTAACGTCGTCAAAGGTACGAGGGTTACGTAATGACCAACAGTCTCGTAATAACCTAAAAACCTCATTTCTTACCCCAATTACCGACTCCGTCACCTGTGGAAACGTTTTGTTTAATAGTTGTAGCCCGATGTTCTTTTTCTCACTTTGGTGAGAAGCGAACATTACTAAGCCGTAAGCATAACATGCTTCTTTATGTTGCATGTTAGCCGCTTTTTCTAAATCACGAAGTCCTATATTCGGATATATTGAGTCAAAATAATTTCTTAACCCGTTGCGTAAAATAGCATTTGGGTTCCCGCAATATATGCGTCAAAGTAAACACATCGTAACTTATGGATTTCCCAATGTGATATCCCCCATCTTTCGAACAAAAGTCTTTTATAAACCAAGGAATTCTTGGAACATTCTTCGAATGTCTTACAAACTGATCTCGCCTTAAATAGTTGTGCCGAGGAATTCTGACCGACTCTAGACAAGATTTCATCAATCATGTCTCCGGGTAGGTCTCTTAAAATATTGGGTTGTCTATCCATTTTGTGTTTTTATACTGTAAAATAGACAAGAGTTAGATTCATAAAAAAAATACTTATTAATACAAGCAATTTTTACATATATCATAAAGCATAAGCACACTATATTACATATATTACACCATACGAATACAACTATCTTATTTCGACTCGCTCGTTTCTTCTTCTTCAGTTTTGGTTCGTTTTGCCAAGTTTCTAGGGATATATGATGTTCCCCTAATATGAGCTGTCGTTTTCCACAACGGTTTAGAAAAACCTGGTGGTTTAGAGGTTCCCGGGTCATTGTTACAACTTAAGGGCTTCGGGAGTTGACGATACATATAAAGTTCATCGGGGTTGGAATTAGATTTCTCTATTTTTATGCCCTTTCCCTTATTATTTTCTTTTGCCTTTTTAAATTCAGTTGGGGTAATTTCTATAACATCATCGAAATTCTCGTCGGAATCCGATTCATCGGAGAATTGGTAAACCTCCAAATATTTTGCTTCCTTGGCGGAAATACCATTGACCATAATTAACCTTGGTCGGTTGGTTGAGGATTTTCTTTTACTTAACCGTTTTATTATTTCCCCCACCGGTTCTATTTCCTCCTCCGGTTCCTCCTCTTCCAGTTCTGATTCTTCTTCTGGTTCTTCTTCGGGAACTTGTGAATCAGTCCAATATATATTCGACTCTTCGTTATTATTAGGTGAGTCAATGGGATTTGTGCTAGAGGTAGACATCTATCACACAATATCAAACATGTTAAGAGATTAATATATCACATAATATATACATGTTAATAATATATAGTTTCCAACAAAAATGTTAAGCAATCATTTTTAGAGAAAACACGGTCGAAGTCCAGACTCACTAATGCATCCTAACAAACTCGATAAGATACACTAATGCAAATTTTCTGGTTCTTTAAGACCAACGCTCGGATACCAACTGAAATGTCCCGTTCTTATTGATTAAAAACGTTCCATATTAATTGATTTCGTTGCGAGGTTTTGACCTCTATATGAGACGTTTTTCAAAGACGGCATTCATTTTTAAAACAAACCATAACCTTTATTTCATAAATAAAGGTTTACAAAGCTTTACGTAGATTATCAAATAATGATAATCTAAAATATCCTGTTTACACACGACCATTACATAATGGTTTACAATACAAATATGTTACATCGAAATCAGTTTCTTGAATGCAGTTTTTACACAATATCATACAAACATGGACCCCAAATCTTGTCCTTATTTTAGTATGCAACAGCGGAAGCTCTTAGTATTCACCTGAGAATAAACATGCTTTAAACGTCAACAAAAATGTTGGTGAGTTATAGGTTTAAACTATATATATCAAATCGTAACAATAGTCCACAAGATTTCATATTTCAATACACATCCCATACATAGAGATAAAAATCATTCATATGGTGAACACCTGGTAACCGACATTAACAAGATGCATATATAAGAATATCCCCATCATTCCGGGACACCCTTCGGATATGATATAAATTTCGAAGTACTAAAGCATCCGGTACTTTGGATGGGGTTTGTTAGGCCCAATAGATCTATCTTTAGGATTCGCGTCAATTAGGGTGTCTATTCCCTAATTCTTAGATTACCAGACTTAATAAAAAGGGGCATATTCGATTTCGATAATTCAACCATAGAATGTAGTTTCATGTACTTGTGTCTATTTTGTAAATCATTTATAAAACCTGCATGTATTCTCATCCCAAAAATATTAGATTTCAAAAGTGGGACTATAACTCACTTTCACAGATTTTTACTTCGTCGGGAAGTAAGACTTGGCCACTGGTTGATTCACGAACCTATAACAATATATACATATATATCAAAGTATGTTCAAAATATATTTACAACACTTTTAATATATTTTGATGTTTTAAGTTTATTAAGTCAGCTGTCCTCGTTAGTAACCTACAACTAGTTGTCCACAGTTAGATGTACAGAAATAAATCGATAAATATTATCTTGAATCAATCCACGACCCAGTGTATACGTATCTCAGTATTGATCACAACTCAAACTATATATATTTTGGAATCAACCTCAACCCTGTATAGCTAACTCCAACATTCACATATAGAGTGTCTATGGTTGTTCCGAAATATATATAGATGTGTCGACATGATAGGTCGAAACATTGTATACGTGTCTATGGTATCTCAAGATTATATAATATACAATACAAGTTGATTAAGTTATGGTTGGAATAAATTTGTTACCAATTTTCACGTAGCTAAAATGAGAAAAATTATGCAATCTTGTTTTACCCATAACTTCTTCATTTTAAATCCGTTTTGAGTGAATCAAATTGCTATGGTTTCATATTAAACTCTATTTTATGAATCTAAACAGAAAAAGTATAGGTTTATAGTCGGAAAAATAAGTTACAAGTCATTTTTGTAAAGGCGGTCATTTCAGTCGAAAGAACGACGTCTAGATGACCATTTTAGAAAACATACTTCCACTTTGAGTTTAACCATAATTTTTGGATATAGTTTCATGTTCATAATAAAAATCATTTTCCCAGAATAACAACTTTTAAATCAAAGTTTATCATAGTTTTTAATTAACTAACCCAAAACAGCCCGCGGTGTTACTACGACGGCGTAAATCCGGTTTTACGGTGTTTTTCATGTTTCCAGGTTTTAAATCATTAAGTTAGCATATCATATAGATATAGAACATGTGTTTAGTTGATTTTAAAAGTCTAGTTAGAAGGATTAACTTTATTTGCGAACAAGTTTAGAATTAACTAAACTATGTTCTAGTGATTACAAGTTTATAACGTTGAATAAGACAACTTTTTATGTATGAATCGAATGATGTTATGAACATCATTACTACCTCAAGTTCCTTGGATAAACCTACTGGAAATGAGAAAAATGGATCTAGCTTCAAAGGATCCTTGGATGGCTTGAAAGTTCTTGAAGCAGAATCATGACACGAAAACAATTTCAAGTAAGATTTCCACTCGAAATAAGATTGTTATAGTTATAGAAATTGAATTAAAGTTTGAATATGATTATTACCTTGTATTAGAAATATAACCTACTATAAGTAACAAAGGTTTCTTGATCTTGGATGATTACTTGGAATGGATTTAGAAAACTTGGAAGTAAACTTGCAATCTTGGAAGTATTCTTGATTTTATGAAACTAGAACTTTTGGAATTTATAAAGAACACTTAGAACTTGAAGATAGAACTTGAGAGAGATCAATTAGATGAAGAAAATTGAAGAATGAAAGTGTTTGTAGGTGTTTTTGGTCGTTGGTGTATGGATTAGATATAAAGGATATGTAATTTTGTTTTCATGTAAATAAGTCATGAATGATTACTCATATTTTTGTAATTTTATGAGATATTTCATGCTAGTTGCCATATGATGGTTCCCACATGTGTTAGGTGACTCATATGGGCTACTAAAAGCTGATCATTGGAGTGTATATACCAATAGTACATACATCTAAAAGCTGTGTATTGTACGAGTACGAATACGGGTGCATACGAGTAGAATTGTTGATGAAACTGAACGAGGATGTAATTGTAAGCATTTTTGTTAAGTAGAAGTATTTTGATAAGTGTATTGAAGTCTTTCAAAAGTGTATGAATACATATTAAAACACTACATGTATATACATTTTAACTGAGTCGTTAAGTCATCGTTAGTCGTTACATGTAAACGTTGTTTTGAAACCTTTAGGTTAACGATCTTGTTGAATGTTGTTAACCCATTGTTTATTATAACAAATGAGATGTTAAATTGTTATATTATCATGATATTATGATATATAATATATCTTAGTATGATATATATACAGTTAAATGTAGTTACAACGATAATCGTTACATATATGTCTCGTTTCGAAATCATTAAGTTAGTAGTCTTATTTTTACATATGTATTTCATTGTTAATACACTTAATAATATATTTACTTATCATTTAACATAATTAACCAAGTGTATCAATATCTTAATATGATTCATAAGTACCTAGTAAGACGTTGTTATAACGATAATCGTTATATATATCGTTTTCAAGTTTCTTAAATTAATAGTCTCATTTTTATGTATATAACTCATTGTTAAAATACCTAATGAGATACATACTTATAATAAAATCATGTTAACTATATATATAACCATATATATGTCATCGTATAGTTTTTACAAGTTTTAACGTTCGTGAATCACCGGTCAACATGGGTGGTCAATTGTCTATATGAAACCTATTTCAATTAATCAAGTCTTAACAAGTTTGATTGCTTAACATGTTGGAAACACTTAATCATGTAAATAACAATTTCATTTAATATATATATAAACATGGAAAAGTTCGGGTCACTACATTACGCGCGTTATATGTTAAGGTCGGTTACCAAGCCAAGCTATGAAAGCAATCAAAAGTGAATGTTATGTATCGAGAGAATGATTTTATACACAGGTTATGTATATGTTATTTTTGTGCACAAGATATGTGTACGGTTACTAAGATTTATGAAAGATGATTTCGTACACGAGAAATGTGTACTGTATTTAAAAGTTATCGCATGTACATTACAGGTGGGTATAGGATTCGGGCCGATTTGTACCATGCAGCATTTAAATCTTGTGGTCTATCAAAAGTACAGAAATTTATTATTTTATGATAAACTTATGAACTCACCAACCTTTTAGTTGACACTTGAAAGCATGTTTATTCTCAGGTATGAAAGAAATTATCCGCTGTGCATTTTCTCATTTTAAAAGACATCATTTGGAGTCGATCATCGCAATGGGACCAGATGTTAGTGACTTCGTCCAGAGGGATTAGGACGGGGTATGACACCTTAAACTTTTTAATTTCAACAATGTTATTTCCAGTGACAATGATATCATCCACAAAAACAGGAAGAGCAAGAAAAACATCACCATCAGTTTTTGTGTATAAAGAATAATCATTAATACTTTGCACAAGCCATTTTGAAATAAAACACTAGATAATTTCTCATTCCATTTTCTAGGAGCTTGTTTCAGACCATACAAGGATTTAACAAGTTTACAAACTTTATTACTGTTATTATCAAGATATCCTTCAGGAGGTTTCATATACACATCTTCATCAATTTCACCATAAAGAAATGCATTATTAACATCTAATTGAAACACCGGCCAATCATTATTAATAGAAAAAGTAAGAAGACATCTAACAGTAACCGGTTTTACAACAGGAGAGAAGGTTTCATCATAATCAACACCTTCTCTTTGACAAAACCCTTTTGCAACAAGTCTAGCCTTATATCTTTCTATTTCACCATTAGCTTTATATTTTATCTTATATATCCATTTACTCCCAATTGGTTTTCTTCCAGGAGGAAGATCAACTAAAATCCAAGTATTATTTCTATTTAAAGCTTCAATTTCAGTATTCATAGCATCAACCCAATGTTTATCTTTACAAGCTTCAATATAACAACTAGGCTCAACACTTTTGTTCAAATTGGACACAAAACACAAGTTATCATGAGAAAGATTAGCATAGCAGACTACTTTATTAATATCATATTTCACACTATTATCAACAATATAATCATCAAACTTAGAAGGTGTCTTAGTAGGTCTACTAGACCTTCTGAGATTAAGGTCATCTCCTAAAGTTTGAGTTGGATTAGTTTGAAAAATATTTTGAAAATTGCCCTCAGGAGAACTAGTGCTATCACTAGTATTATCATCAAGTGTTGCACTTTAAGTATTATCTTCAGTTTCACTATTAGTGTTACTTGAAGAATCATACTCTGTGCCTTCACTTACTTCAGCTTCTCTTTCCCTCCCTTCATCATTGGGACTTTGAGTGTTGGTATTTTGACTTTCAGAAAATATTTGATCAAAGAAATTTAAATGATTAACATCAGACTCAAAATCATTGTTCTCATAACAAGTATCAACCTTTTCTTTTAAAGGAAAAATAGTTTCATAAAATTTAACATCTCTTGAATAAAAAACGGTTTTTGAATCAAGACTAAAAAGTTTATAACCCTTTTTAACAGTAGAATAACCAATAAAGACACATTTCTCAGCTCTAGAACTGAATTTATCAGAATTGTGTAACACAGTAGCAAAACATAAACAACCAAACACCCTTAAATGAGAGAGACTAGGTTTAAATCCATACACCTACTCAAAAGGAGACTTTCCAGATAGCACAGAAGATGGTAATCTGTTAATCAAATAACAAGCAGTTAACACACAATCAGTCCACATATTAAGAGGTATCCCCCCTTGAAACATAAGACTTCTAGCTACATTCAGAAGATGTCTATGTTTCCTTTCAGCAATCCCATTTTGCTGAGGAGTATAGGCAATAGTGGTTTGCTGAATAATACCATGACTAGAACAAAAATTATCCATTTTAGAATTAACAGATTCAGTCCCATTATCACTTCTTATAGTTTTAACTTTTGTGTTAAATTAATTTTGAAGTATGTTGTACAAATAATTCACATTGTCAAACACTTCATCTTTGGTTTTAATCAGAAAAATCCAAACAGCCCTAGTAAAATCATCAACAATAGTAAGAAAGTATTTGTATCCTTCCTTACTAACCACCTTATATGGACCCCATAGATCAAGATGCAATAAATCACCTAACATAACAGACTTATTTTCACTAAGAGGAAAAAGTTCTCTTGTTTGTTTTGCCTTATGACAAATCTCACAAGGTTCAGTAAAATTAGAATCTTTTAAATTTAATTTTTCTTTTAAGACCACTAAAACTTGACTTGCAGGATGTCCAAGTCTGTGATGCCAAAGTTTTAAAGAACCACAAAAAGAATTAGCACAATTACCAATATTCATTTTCTTAAACATATAAAGACCATCTTTTTCATCACCAATCCCCACTAATTTGTTTAGCATCAAATCCTGAATAAAACAATGTTGTTCATTAAACCTAACAAAGAATCTGTTACCAATAGTTACCTTATTAACATATAGTAAATTCACACAATATTCAGGAATATATAAGACATTATAAAGAGTTATAAATTCATTTATTTGAATATTCCTAACTTTAACAATTTTAGCTTGAGTGCCATTAGGATGAGATACAGAAATATTCATATTAGACACATCAACTTCATCAAATAAATCACTGTCAGAGCAAATCATATGTTGATTTGCTCCTGAATCTATAATCCAATCTTTATGATGATGTTTATTATTTGTAGAAAACATGTTATTACAAAAGAATTTTTCAAAATTTGAGTTAAATTTACTGCTATTATTCCAAAAACTACCTGACATATTAGCATTAAGAGCAGCAGTAGAATTCCCTTTGTCTTTATCATTAATGAGACTCATTAACTTTGAAATCTGATCAACAGTAAAAGGAGAACTACTAGTGGTAGCATTAGCATTATCAGAAACACAATTGTTATTATTAGCAGTAAATTTTGGAGCACCCTGATTAAATGGTTTTCTTATATAGCCAGGAGGATATCCAATAACTTCAAAACAACTATCCACAGTGTGACCAATCATACCATACTTAGTACACTTATAATTTGCATTAAGACCCCTTCCAGTTCCAGACCTGTTAAATTGATTTGTATAATTCATATTATTAGGTCTATTAAAGTTGTTGTTTCCATTAACATTATTAGGTGTCTTAGCAACAAAAGCAGAACTTTAAGACTTTTGACCAACAATATGTCCAGAAAAAATCCTATGAGACTCTTCCCTTGAAATAACAGCAAAAGCAGTTTTAACATTGGGAAGGGGATCAGTCATAAGAAGATTACTTCTTATTGGCTGGTAAACCACATCAAGTCCCATAAGAAACTGCATAAGTTTCATTACACTATTATGTTTAACAAAATCAGCATTAGCAGTACAACACATTCAGGTAACTTAACAAGAGCATCAAATTGTTTCCACAAAGTATTTAGCTTATGATAATATTCAGAAACACTAGAACCTCCTTGTGTCAATGAATTGATTTGCTTATGTAAAATAAATGTAATTGAACCATCAATTTTATCATAAGTTTCTTTGAGTTCTTGCCAGACAGTAACAGAATTATTAGAAAAGATTTGTCCCAAATACAATTCATCTGAAATAGATGTAAGTATCCATGTTAATACCACAAAATTACATCTATCCCATTGATTTAACAAAACTCCATCCTTTTCATAATCACTTCTTTTACAAGTTCCATCAATAAATCCCATTTTATTTTTAGTATTTAAAGCAAGAAGCATAGCTATACTCTAAACACTATAATTTTCAGTTCCTTTCAATTTAATTGACACAAGTACAGTTCCAGTAGTATCACTAACATGCAGATACAGAGGATCACCAAAATCTAATTTATTAACCAAATTTACAGAAGAACTACTATCATCATCACCAGCCATAATAAAAACACAGAAGAAACAAACAAGCAAGAAAACAATAAATCAAATAACAAGTAGAACACAAAGAAACTAGCACAATATTAAGACAATTAGCACATAAAACCGCAACAAATCCACGATTCAGACACCTGTAAGGAAAAGAAACAAACCACAAACGACTGGCTACTAGCCAGGCAACCTGTAAAGATGATTAACAAATAAAGGTCAAGATCAATCTATGCTTGATCTGGTATTCATAGATCTCAAGGATCTAGGTCAAGAGTTGGGCGTAGATATCTGGTCTAGGTATAATAAAGCACGAATAAACACGAGATTCCCCTATTAGAGTGAAAACTCTAATTTGTAGAAGAATACAGAAACCAAGAAGCAGCGGAAGACAATCAAACATCAGTACATCAATATCAGACAAGATGAACAAACCCTAACCCTAATTTTTCAAAATTAGGGTTTTCAGTAGATCACCACGAATCTGTCAACAATCGATTGAAAAGAAACACCCCAAACAAACGATCGAATCGCTCTGATACCATGTAAAGTAATACGAATCAATCACCAACAAATTACCATATCTCTAAAACAGAGATTAATCCTTCTTTGAATCAAACAAAAAAATATAGAAACAACAATCTTCTATTATCGAAGAAGATTGATTAAGTATAATCAAAACAGAAATCGAAACTACAAGATCATAACAGATGATCACTCAACTAATTGAGAGAGAAAACAAAAACACAGAAATTGATCGAATGAAAATCTACACCAGAAACCCTAAAATTGGGTATAAATATAAATTAATAATAGCAGTTAAGTCCCTCCAGTTTGTCATCTTGAATCGTTGAGCTCCAAGTATACCAAATGCACCAAAAAGCCCCTTGAACTTAGAAAAAACATGCACAACCACTCCTTTTCAGTTAAACACTTAACCTGAAAAAGTAACCAAGGACCAAACAAGTAAAAAGGATTTTAACAAATAATACAAGAATAAGATTGTAGAAACATCATTATTTATCAGGTGGGCTCCTCGTCGACTTCCACTTTAGGTCTTTTGTAATAAATCTCAGACACACGAAAGGTAAGGAGGTGTCCTTGCTGAAATGTCCCGTTCATATTGATTATAAACGTTCCATATTAATTAATTTCGTTGCGAAGTTTTGACCTCTATATGAGACGTTTTTCAAAGACTGCATTCGATTTTTAAAACAACCATAACCTTTATTTTATCGATAAAGGTTTAAAATATTACGACGATAATCAAATAATGATAATCAAAATATAGCGTTCTCACACGACCATTACATAATGGTTTACAATAATATTACACAATAATAAATGTCTTCGAATGCAGTTTTCAAACAATATTATACAAGCATGGACTCTAAATCTTGTCCTTAATTTAGTATGCAACAGCGGAAGCTCTTAACAATTATCTGAGAATAAACATACTTAAAACGTCAACAAAAATGTTGGTGAGTTATAGGTTTAACCTATATATTTATCAATCGTAATAATAGACCACAAGATTTCATATTTCCATTTTTCGTAAACATCTTCCCATACATAGAGATAAAAATCATTCATATGGTGAACACCTGGTAACCGACATTAACAAGATGCATATAAGAATATCCCCATCATTTCGGGACATCCATCGGACATGATATAAAAACTCGAAGTACTAAAGCATCCGCTACAACGGATGAGGTTTGTTGGGCCCAATAGATCTATCTTTAGGATTTGCGTCAATTAGTAGACTGGTTTACTAATTCTAAGGTTACCAAGCAAAAAGGGGCATATTCGGCTTCGATCATTCAACCATAGAAAGTAGTTTCATGTACTTGTGTCTATTTTGTAAAACATTTATAAAGCTGCATGTATTCTCATCCCAAAAATATTAGATTTTAAAAGTGGGACTATAACTCACTTTCACAGATTTTTACTTCGTCGGGAAGTAAGACTTGGCCACTGGTCGATTCACGAACCTATAACAAATATGTACATATATATCAAAGTATGTTCAAAATATATTTACAACATTTTTATTACGTTTTAGTGATTTGAGTTTGTTAAGTCAGCAGTCCTAGTTAGTAACCTACAACTAGTTGTCCACAGTTAGATGTACAGAAATAAAGCAATATATATTATCTCGAATCAATCCACGACCCAGTGTCTACAAGTCTTAGACTCGATCACAACTCAAAGTATATATATTATTTTGGAATCAAACTCAACCCTATATAGCTAACTCAATCATTACTGCATATAGAGTGTCTATGGTTGTTCTGAAATATATATATATATATATATATATATATATATATATATATATATATATATATATATATATATATATATATATATATATATATATATATATATATATATATATATATATATAGATGGGTCGATATGATATGTCAAAACATTGTATTCGTGTCTATGGTATCCCAAGATTACATAATATATGTTAGAATACATGTATAATATAATATAAGTTGGTTAAGTTATGATTTGTATAGATTTGTTACAAATTTCACGTAGCTACAACAAGCAAAATTATCCAATCTTGTTTTACCCATAATTTCTTCGTTTAAATCCGTTTTGAGTGATTCAAGTTGCTATGGTTTCATAATGAACTGAAATTTATGAAACTAAACAGAAAAAGTATAAGTTTATAGTCGGAAATACAGGTTACAAGTCAATATTGTAAGAGGTAGTCATTTCAGTCGAAAGAACGACGTCTTGATGACATTTTTGAAAAACATACTTCCACTTTGAGTTTAACCATAATTTTTGGATATAGTTTCATGTTCATAAGAAAAAGCATTTTCCCAGAAGATAAACTTTTAAATCAAAGTTTATCATAGTTTTTAATTAACTAACCCAAAACAGTCTGCGGTGTTACTACGACGGCGTATGTCCAATTTTACGGTGTTTTTCGTGTTTTCAGGTTTTAAATCATTAAGTTAGCATATCATATAGATATAGAACATGTGTCTAGTTGATTTTAAAAGTCAAGTTAGAAGGATTTATTTTTGTTTGCGAACAAGTTTAGAATTAACTAAACTATGTTCTAGTGATTACAAGTTTAAACCTTCGAATAAGATAGTTTTATATATATGATTCGAAAGATGTTATGAACATCATTACTACCTCAAGTTTTGTGGATAAACCTACTGGAAATGAGAAAAATAGATCTAGCTTCAAAGGATCCTTGAATGGCTTGAAAGTTCTTGAAACAGAATCATGACACGAAAACAAGTTCAAGTAATATTTCCACTCGAAATAAGATTGTTATCGTTATAGAGAATGAATCAAAGTTTGAATATGAATATTACCTTGTATTAGAAAGATATCTTACTGTAAATAAGAAAGATTTCTTGAGCTTAGATGATTACTTGGAATGGATTAGAAAGCTTGGAAGTAGACTTGTAAACATGAAAGTGTTCTTGAAGTTTTCTTGAGTAGTTGTTTTATAAGTTGATATTGGTTAGGATTTATGAGCTAGATTGATGTAGATTATGAAGGAAATGATGAAGAACACTTAGAAAATCAAGAGAGAACAAGAGAGAGATGTGTTTGGTGCATGAATGTTGAAAAATGAAAGTGATAATGATGATGATGAAAAACGTGAACTGGGTCTTCATTTAAGGTCACATTAGTTTGTAATTTTGTGAAATATTTCATGCTAGTTGCCAAATGGTTAGTTTCACATGTTTGTTGACTAAATGAGGGCTGCTAAGATCTGATCATTGGAGTGTATATACCAATAGTAAATACATTTAGAAGTTGTGTATTGTACGAGTACAAATACGAGTGCATACGAGTAGAATTGTTGATGAAAACGAATGAGGACGTAATTGTAAGCATTTTTGTTAAGTAGAAGTTCTTTGATATATGTCTTGAAGTCTTTCAAAAGTGTATGAATACATATTAAAACACTACATGTATATACATTTTAACTGAGTCGTTAAGTTATCGTTAGTCGTTACATGTAAGTGTTGTTTTGAAACCTTTAAGTTAACGATATTGTTAAATGTTATTAACCCATTGTTTATTATATCTAATGAGATATTAAATTATTACATTATCATGATATTATGATGTATTAATATATCTTAATATGATATATATACATTTAAATGTCGTTACAACAATAATCGTTACATATATGTCTCGTTTCGAAATCCTTAAGTTAGTAGTCTTGTTTTTACATATGTAGTTCATTGTTAATACACTTTATGATATAATTAATTATCATTTAATCATGTTAAACATAGTGTGTTCATATCTTAATTCAATACATATGTATTTATTTTAATTAAACATTGTTATAACGATCATCGTTATATATATCGTCTCGAGTTTCTTTATTCAATAGTCTCATTTTTATGTATATAACTCATTGTTAAAATACCTAATGAGATACTTACTTATCATAATATCATGTTAACTATATATATATATATATATATATATATATATATATATATATATATATATATATATATATATATATATATGTCATCATATAGTTTTTACAAGTTTTAACGTTCGTGAATCGCCGGTCAACTTGGGTGGTCAATTGTCTACATGAAACTCATTTCAATTAATCAAGTTCTAACAAGTTTGATTGCTTAACATGTTGAAAACACTTAATCATGTAAATATAAATTTCATTTAATATATATAATCATGGAAAAGTTCGGGTCACTACAGTACCTACCCGTTAAATAAATTTTGTCCCGAAATTTTAAGCGTTTGAAGGTGTTGACGCATCTTTAGGATATAGGTGAGGGTATTTCAGCTTCATCTGATCTTCACGCTCCCAGGTGAACTCGGGTCCTCTACGGGCATTCCATCGAACCTTAACAATTGGTATTTTATTTTGCTTAAGTCTTTTAACCTCACGATCCATTATTTCAACGGGTTCTTCGATGAATTGAAGTTTTTCATTGATTTGGATTTCGTCTAACGGAATAGTGAGATCTTCTTTAGCAAAACATTTCTTCAGATTCAAGACATGAAAAGTATTATTTACCCCGGCGAGTTGTGGAGGTAAGTCAAGTCGGTAAGCTACTGGTCCGACACGATCTATAATCTTGAATGGTCCAATGTACCTTGAATTTAGTTTCCCCCTTTTACCAAATTGAACAACGCCTTTCCAAGGTGAAACCTTAAGCATGACCATCTCTCCAATTTCAAATTCTATATCTTTTCTTTTAATGTTAGCGTAGCTCTTTTGTCGACTTTGGGTGGTTTTCAACCGTTGTTGAATTTGGATGATCTTCTCGGTAGTTTCTTGTATTATCTCCGGACCCGTAATCTGTCTATCCCCCACTTCACTCCAAAAAATTGGAGACCTGCACTTTCTACCATAAAGTGCTTCAAACGGCGCCATCTCAATGCTCGAATGGTAGATGTTGTTGTAGAAAAATTCTGCTAACAGTAGGTGTCGATCCCAACTGTTTCTGAAATCAATAACACATGCTCGTAGCATGTCTTCAATCATTTGTATCATCCTTTCGCTCTGTCTATCAGTTTGTGGATGATAGGCAGTACTCATGTCTAGACGAGTTCCCAATGCTTGCTGTAATGTCTGCCAAAATCTTGAAACAAATCTGCCATCCCTATCAGAGATGATAGAGACGGGTATTCCATGTCTGGAAATGACTTCCTTCAAATATAATCGCGCCAACTTCTCCATTTTATCATCTTCTCTCATTGGCAGGAAGTGTGCTGACTTGGTGAGACGATCGACTATTACCCAAATAGTATCAAAACCACTTGCAGTCTTTGCCAATTTAGTGATGAAATCCATGGTAATATTTTCCCATTTCCATTCCGGGATTTCGGGTTGTTGAAGTAGACCTGATGGTTTCTGATGTTCAGCTTTGACCTTGGAACACGTCAAACATTCTCCTACGTATTTAGCAATATCGGCTTTCATACCCGGCCACTAAAAGTGCTTCTTGAGATCTTTGTACATCTTTCCCGCTCTGGGATGTATTGAGTATCAAGGTTTATGTGCTTCCTTAAGTACCATTTCTCTCATATCTCCAAACTTTGGTACCCAAATTCTTTCTGCCCTATACAGGGTTCCATCTTCCTGAATATTAAGATGTTTCTCCGATCCTTTGGGTATTTCATTCTTCAAACTTCCCTCTTTTAAAACTCCATGTTGCGCCTCCTTTATTTGAGTAGTAAGGTTAGTATGAATAATTATATTCATAGCTTTTACTCGTATAGGTTCTCTATCCTTTCTGCTCAAGGCATCGGCTACCACATTTGCCTTCCCCGGGTGGTAACGAATCTCAAAGTCGTAATCATTCAATAGTTTAATCCACCTACGCTGTCTCATGTTCAGTTGTTTCTGATTAAATATATGTTGGAGACTTTTGTGGTCGATATATATAATACTTTTGACCCCATATAAGTAGTGCCTCCAAGTCTTTAATGCAAAAACAACAGCGCCCAATTCCAAATCTTGAGTCGTATAATTTTGCTCATGAATCTTCAATTGTCTGTACGCATAAGCAATTACCTTCATTCGTTGCATTAATACACAACCGAGGCCTTGCTATGAGGCGTCACAATATATCACAAAATCATCATTCCCTTCAGGCAATGACGATATAGGTGCCGTAGTTAACTTTTTCTTCAACAATTGAAACGCTTTCTCCTGCTCATCCTTCCATTCAAATTTCTTCCTTTATGCGTTAATGCAGTCAAAGGTTTTGCTATTTTGGAAAAATCTTGGATGAACCTTCTGTAGTAACCAGCCAGTCCTAAAAATTGGCGTATATGCTTCGGAGTTTTCGGGGTTTCCCACTTTTCAACGGTTTCAATCTTTGCTGGATCTACCTGAATACCTTCTTTGTTCACTATGTGACCGAGGAATTGAATTTCTTCTAACTAAAATGCACACTTCAAAAACTTAGCATACAGTTTTTCTTTCCTCAACAACTCTAGCACTTTTCTCAAATGTTCTTCGTGCTCTTGATCATTCTTTGAGTAGATAAATATGTCATCGATGAAGACAATGACAAACTTGTCAAGATATGGCCCACACACTCAGTTCATGAGGTCCATGAACACAGCTGGTGCGTTAGTTAAACCAAACGGCATAACCATAAACTCGTAATGACCGCAACGCGTCCTAAAAGCAGTCTTCGAAATATCATCCTCCTTCATTCACATTTGATGATATCCGGAACGTAAATCAATCTTCGAATAAACTGACGAACCTTGTAGTTGATCAAATAAGTCGTCGATTCTCGGTAGTGGGTAACGGTTCTTGATGGTAAGTTTGTTCAACTCTATGTAGTTGATACACAACCTGAATGTACCATCTTTCTTTTTGACAAACAAAATAGGGGCTCCCCATGGTGATGTACTTGGTTGAATGAAACCACGCTCCAAAAGTTCTTGTAATTAGCTTTGTAATTCCTTCATTTTGCTGGGTGCGAGTCTGTATGGAGCACGAGCTATTGGTGCAGCTCCCGGTACCAGGTCTATTTGAAATTCAACGGATCGGTGTGGAGGTAGTCCCGGTAATTCTTTCGGAAATACATCGGGAAATTCTCTTGCGATGGGAACATCATTGATGTTCTTTTTTCGAAATTGACTTTCTTGACGTGTGCTAGCACATCATAGCAATCTTTTCTTATTAGTTTTTGTGCCTTCAGATTACTAATAAGATTTAACTTCGAGTTGCTCTTTTCTCCGTACACCATTAAGGATTTTCCTTTTTCTCGTATAATGCGAATTGCATTTTTGTAACAAACGATCTCTGCTTTCACTTCTTTCAACTAGTCCATACCGATTATCACATCAAAACTCCCTAACTCTACTGGTATCAAGTCAATCTTAAATGTTTCGATAACCAGTTTAATTTCTCGATTCCGACATATATTATCTGCTGTAATTAATTTACCGTTTGCTAATTCGAGTAAAAATTTATTATCCAAGGGCATCGGTGAGCAACTTAGTTTAGCACAAAAATCTCTACTCATATAGCTTCTATCCGCACCCGAATCAAATAAAACATAAGCAGATTTATTGTCAATAAAAAACGTATGTGTAACAAGCTCCGGGTCTTCCTGTGCTTCTGCCGTATTAATATTGAAAACTCTTCCGCGGCCCTGCCCGTTAGTATGCCCCTGATTCGGGCAATTTCTACTAAAGTGGCCCAGTTTTCCACATCCAAAACAAACCATGGCGGTGTTATTTGTTTCGACATTATTCGTTCTTTTAGTTCTATTATGCATTGGTCTGTAGATCTCGTACTTTGTCGCACTATGACCATTTCTTTTACAACTGGTGTAAAATGTCGTGCAGAACCCCTGGTGATTCTCTTCACACCTTTGACATGACTGTTTTTAGTTTTTGTTGCCATTGTTGTTATTGAGATTGTTGTTGGGATTGTTATTGTTGTTATTGTTGTTGTTGTTATTGTTGTTGGGATGGTTATTGTAGTTGTTGTTGGGACGTTTGTTGAAGTTGTTGTTGCGATTGATGTTGTAATGACCCGAGAATTTCCGACCAAATTTAAACTTTAATCTCTATATGTTTCCGACACGATAAGCAAAATCGGTAATATTGAGTCTCGAAAACTTTAGAACTATGTTCATATGTTTAATTACCCTTTGACTATTCCCGATGATTCACGAACAACTAATTGTAAATAGATACATATATATATATATATTTTAATTTGAAATATAATTGGAAGTAAGGTATGATTTGAATATTAGAAATAAATATGTAAAAGAACAAACGATTTAATAAAGTTGTCATTAAAATGAATATATATATATATATATATATATATATATATATATATATATATATATATAAATATAAAAGTATATATATATCGAATAATTATTAAACGATAGTAATACTCGTTTGTCATCTCATTTGTTATTAAGCAAGTATAATACAAACATATGAGAATTTAAAATAAACATAGTTCGAGGAATAGATTATGTAAATTTTATTTTATATTTGTTATAAATTACATTTGCATTTTATGATAAATTTTAATACTCTGTATAATAAAGGGCAACAAAACTTTATTTTTGGTGCATCCATATTTACGTCTTTTGAGCTGGTTATCAAAGATTGTGAATTTAAATCAATGTACTACTTTCCACCTCTGTTTTATGATATTGATGTTTTAACTAATTTTAGATGAAGTATCAAAAATATCAAATAATATTAACTCAATTGTTGTAGAAATTTTTGTCTCGAATAAATTCTAAAATATTATATGATAATATCATTATTTGATTCTTATTCATAAAGTGGTCGCTTTACTCTAATCAAACATGTGAAAAGGTCAATATCACGGGTCTCATATTTTGTTTGTTGTTTCACAAAAATCATGAAAGGAAAAGTGGCCAGATTTTATCAAGTGAAGTATTATTGTGCAATTGAATTAGATTGTATTCACTATGCTTGATTGGTTTATTCCACTAACTAAATAAATATATACATAATACATAATACATATGAATATAGATTCTATAACAAACTTCAAGCAAAAGTCATTGAGTGATGTTGACCATGAAAAGAACATGCAACTTACTAATATAGTAAATTAAATATACTACAAAAGCTTGCTAATCTTCTGCTCGTGACTGAAGTGGGGATTGAGATCTCCAAATAATTAATTTATTTTGCTAATGACTTTCCACATTGACAAACCACATATGTATCCATTAGCTTCCCAACTATTAATTCCTCAAACCACCACAATACTCTATCATGTTTACTACTATTTCTGCCCAACACTTCCTGCTTACGCTGATGCTACAACTTACGGTTCAACAAAAGATTTCAACTGTTACTCGCCATAGCCGATTCTACTTTGGCTTCGTACATCATGAACCGAAGTAAACTATTTCTGTTTACTCTATATATATATATATATATATATATATATATATATATATATATATATATATATATATATATATATATATATATATATATATATATATATATTTTCTTCTTCGTTCTTATTGTTGTTACCCAAACACCAACGAAATATTATTGTAACTATTACAGTTGTTACACTATATTGTTTCTATTCTTGCAACCCACGAACCTACCATCAAACCCATTTAAATTTTCTATTTTCACAGCCCCAAAAACCGCCACCATTACGAACCAACCAATCCCCACCTTGATAAACCTCTACACAACCACCACCGTAACAAACCCATTTTTGTTTCTTTCTTTCTTTCCTTCTATTTGCTTCACAACTCACTGCTGCTACAGTAGCAGTGCTACTATTAGTTCCGGTTGAGGAGGATGCCATCGTTATTAGTGAACCGTTTTGGGTGTACTGAAAAAGATGAAGTGATCGACAAATTCCTAAACCCACTTTTACGTCACCTGTTGCTGCAGTCTAGCCAACACCTAAACAAAAAGATTTTGCTGTTACAACGAAAATAATGATGGGAAGAGACGATGAACAGTAGTACAAAAGAATGATAGTGATGATACGATGATTATAATCATGAAGGTGTTGAAGGTAATCGTGATTATGATGATGTACGGTGAATAAATACCGAACCTTATGATTTATTTTAGGAACGAAACCCATTTTTAGTTTGTGTTGAGGGTATTGAATGGTGAGCATGTTACACAGTATTGGGACGTGATTATTATTATTTTTACTGGTACCGTATTATTGAAACAATAAACGCAAATTTGTTGGGCTAAGCCTAGTTTGGTTATTGGACTTGAAACATATAAAAACTCAAACAATTGGGCTTTAGGAGAAGAAGAGAAGACGGATATGTAAAACGGGTTTTATACAATTAAAATCTGATATAAAACAGAAATACTAAGTTAGATGGATGGTTAAGGGTGTTTGTGGGAAAGGAGAGGTTGCGGGTTCGAGTCGCGTCGTGAGCAGTTTATCTTTTTCCTATTTTGAGGTAGTTTTTCTTTACCAAAACTTTTATTATTACTAGTTATTGTTATTATTATTGTTATTTTAATTATTATTATTATTATATTATCTATTATGAATATCAAAACAAGTATTAGAACAAGTATTATTATTATTAATATTATGATTAAGGTTATGGATATTAGGAATATTATTATCATTTTAAAATTTATAAGATCATTGTTATTATTAAAAGTAATATAAGTATTATTATTATTACTACTAGAATTATTATCATTAGTATTAAAATGATTGATAAAAATATGGTTATCATTATTAACATTATCATTAAACCTATTATTATTATTATTATTATTATTATTATTATTATTATTATTATTATTATTAAGTATCATTATTATTAGAATTATTTTATTATCCCTATTATTATCATTTTTATTATTACTGGTATCATTATTATTTTTATAAAAACCATATTACTATTATTATCAAAATTACTACTTATATTATTATCATTACTACAATAAAAATTAGTCATATATAAATATACTTAACTAAACTATATTAACATTTTTATTCATTTAAAGAATATAATATAAATACATTTAATTAAGTACTAATGAAACACATAAATTATTAAAATAACAAGTATATCCCTAATAAAATATAAATTTATTCGATTACAATTATGTGTTTTAATAAATAAACAAATGATATAGGTTCGTGAATCCAAGGCCAACCCTATACTTGTTCAACGTCGTTCTATGTATTTTTACTACAAAATACATTAGGTGAGTTCATTTGATTCCCTTTTACTCTTTATATTTTTGGGACTGAGAATAAGTGCGCAACTTTTATAACTGTTTTACGAAATAGATACAAGTAATCGAAACTACATTCTATGGTTGAATTATTAAACCGAATATGCCCCTTTTTAGTCTGGTAATCTAAGAATTAGGGAACAGACACCCTAATTGACGCGAATCCTAAAGATAGATCTATCGGGCCCAACAAGCCCCATCCAAAGTACCGGATGCTTTAGTACTTTGAAATTTATATCATGTCCGAAGGAGGATCCTGGAATGATGGGGATATTCTTATATGCATATTGTGAATGTCGGTTACCAGGTGTTCAATCCATATGAATGATATTTTTGTCTCTATTCATGGGACGTATGTTTATGAGAAATGGAAATATGAAATCTTGTGGTCTATTAAAATTATGAAATGATTATTTATGTTAAACTAATGAACTCACCAACCTTTTGGTTGACACTTGAAAGCATGTTTATTCTCAGGTATGAAAGAAATCTTCCGCTGTGCATTTGCTCATCTTAGAGATATTACTTGGAGTCATTCATGACATATTTCAAAAAAACGTCGCATTCGAGTCGTTGAGTTCATCAAGATTATTATTAAGTCAATTATAGTTAGATATTTTATGAAATGGTATGCCTGCCGTCAACTTTCGATGTAATGAAAGATTGTCTTTTCAAACACGAATGCAATGTTTGTAAAATGTATCATATAGAGGTCAAGTACCTCGCGATGTAATCAACTGTTGTGAATCGTTTATAATCGATATGCACTTTATCTGGATAGATTAGGACGGGTCTCTACAGTTGGTATCAGAGCGGTGGTCTTACCGAACCAGGTCTTGCATTAATATGTCTAACTGATAGTCGTTAGGATGCATTAGTGAGTCTGGACTTCGACCGTGTCTGCATGTCAAAAGTTTTGCTTATCATTTTCGTCGGAAATTATCTGCTATTCATCCTTAAGAAATTACATTCTTATCACTATTAGTCTAGACACATCTTACTGCATTGATTGCATGAATAGTGTATAGACAAAATTCACATCTTAGCGTAGCTGTTACTGTAGACTTTGCTTGACAGCTTCCGTAGATTCCTCCGTAATTTATGGGATTTTAGTATTAAATATGCATATGTAAAATTATATATTGCAGGGTACTAATCTACATCCTATTCTTTTTCTTATCGAAAATCCTTCATCTGATCGTACGAGATGAATCCCTCAACCAGTTCGAGTCCTTTAGATTCCGATAGCTATTCCGACAGCTATTCCAACATAGAGTTTCACTCGAGTTTCGAAAGCAGAGTCACCGGAATGAATCAACAAATCAGCCATCCCCAATTCATCTGATGGTTTCGTAGTCAAATTAATCAATGGAGACGCGAAGAAGACGATCCCTTCCACCAACAGAATTTACCTCTAGGCGAACAACCTGAAACACTTACCTGCGAATCAGTCCGAAACACCATTTTCACCCTCATTTCCAGGATATCTCGTAACTATTATATATTATCCACAATTCTAAATCCTATTCATCTGCTCGTTCCGACCGACAATCATCCTGGAGTAATGGAAGAAGTCAACGAGCTTCGCGCTCGAGTAATAAATTCGGAGAATATGGTGCAGAATTTACCAGCTTCAACAACATCACCGGCACCAACAGTACCATCAGTAACAGCACCAGTACCATCAACATCACACGCCTCAACATCTCATTATGTACCTCGAGTATAATCAACGTTCTACATATCGTTCTACATCATTTATCTTCGTTCTACCTGGCGATTATGTAATCTCTAATGTTTTAGAGATTATGTATTCTAGTTCTAACGATAAATCAAATGAGATTAATATCACATTAACTCATTAAATCCATGATTACGTCTGAAGAAAATATATATGTATATATGTTTTCATAAAGATTGTAATTAAAAATTTTATTGTACAAACTGTTAATGGTGAAAATATTTTAACGAATAGGTAATACCCGAGGAATATTTAGATTTCTCATTAATAAGTTACATTGTACATTTGACGAAGCTGATTCAACAGTCATTTACTATCCTACTTACAACCACCGATATACGTATCCGTTCACCAAAGAATAACTATTTTCATTCAAATTCAATTTCTTATTTGGATTTTGACCTATCGAAATCCAACAAGTGGCATAATGAAGAAATAATGGACACAATAAAAATTGATTAGAAACAGACTAATTAACAATATGTAATTTTGTTAAGAAACCACGCTAACAAAATCCTAGCTAACTGTTCCTAGCTAACTGTTAATTCCATATTACATTTTATTTATCGCAATTTAATTACCACAATTTATTTTATCGCAATTTACATTCTCGCAATTTTTTTATCGTCATTTAATTTCTGTTATTTACTTTACGCACTTTATTTATCGTTATTTAATTTTCTGTTATTTATTTTACGAACTTTAAATATCGGGACACGTATACAAGGTTTTGACATATCATATCGACGCATCTATATATATTATTTGGAATCACCATAGACACTCTATATGCAGTAATGATCGAGTTCTCTATACAGGGTTGAGGTTGATTCGACAATAATATATATAGTTTGAGTTGTGATCGAGTCTGAGACGTATACGGGTCACGACACGTATTAATTAATTCGAATATTATATATTAAACTATATATGAATTATTGGACTGTCAACTGTGGACTATCGACTGTGGACTAATAACATTGGACAATTAAAATGAATTAAAATATTGATTATAACATATGAAACTAAACAATTCTTCAAATTGCCACTTGATTTCGTCTCAAACATCATTTGTATCTTCACGATTACATTCTGCGTTCAAACCTTTCATGATTCTTGAAAACACCTCAATCGAGAGGATGAACCAACCGCACTTCATTTACGGGAGAAAAGATTGATGCATATAGTTATGCACCTGAAAATACTCGGAACCTGAGTAAACGTTTAACACGTATCTGTGCTAATTCCTTTAGCGTTATTATTACCGAAAATAACTTTGCATCTGCTGTTCGAGATAGCCAATTTTGTCACAGCTCCAGCAAGACAACTTCGACTTTTCGTATGAAACAACCTTATTATAACGTTGATATATACGCGTGCTCTTTTATTGTTACCAGGGAACCTTTCATATTCCACCATATTACCATCAGCGTTTAATCATCTAAAAACACAATTTTCCTGAAACCACCTCGGATTAATAACCGATGATTCAGATATCATAGCATTAAATGGAGAGGAAACAGAAAAATAGTAGATAGTCTAAACGACCAAAAGTTTGATGATAAAGAAAGGAGTGTTAGAAACGCTCGATAGAAAAATTGGGTATTGAAAAACAGATTGAGCTACCCATGAAGGAGACCAAGGATAAATACAAGGACCAAACCCTATATTCAAAGGATTCAGGTAATTCTGGATCCGTTAAAATCTTTAGAGAATATCTTGCTTCGAAGTCATGTTAAAATCTTGCGGAAAATCTTTATCCACCAATCATCGAACTTAGAAATTCCAAAATATCATCATCAATATCTTCGATATTTCTGTGGATATTTTCATAAATATTCTCGTCCGAAATTATATACCTCCTCGTGCTTCCTGTGTATCATTATATTGGAAACATTCAATAGAAAATTTAGTACCGAAAAGCAGATTATGCGAAACTAGGAAGAAATCCGTGGACAAATCACAAAGAATAAGTTTGACTTCAAAGAATCCAAATGATTCAATGTCTGCTAAAGTCTTTAGTGACTATCTTGCTCCTTACTCTAAACCCTTGCAGATAATAGTTTCTATCATCCTCTGATCTTAGATATTCCGAGATATTATCGTATCTTTCATTATAAATATCCTCCATATTTCTGGAGATATTTTTATAACTATTCTTATCTGAAATCATTAATCTCTTCGTGCTATCAGTATTACATCATATAGAAACTGTTAGTTTCTATATTCTGTAAACTTTCGAGCTTAAAATATGAATGTTATTGAAGTAATGTTGGGAACTGATGCATGAGTTAGTATAATATAATGACACTTGATCAACGTGATTATATTACAGTAAGTCATGCTGAGTTTCTAATGGAACATGATGATTCACAGAATATACCATCATCATGTGCCATTTACACGACTCTTACATTCTACCCAATCTCTAAACATATTGAGAACATATCTTATTGATAGTTCAATCTTTACAGATATTCTGGTAATTTGACAAATCAAGATCGTGCCATTACGATATCTTTCTTAGAACATTAACTATGTTCGCTTCAAAAATCCATACCTACGAATTCCGGACCATTATTCGTTTGACTTGAAGTCGGGAAGAGGAGACAAAAGTATGGAACTCTTGAATATAAAAGAAAATATAAAGCTCGACCACAACATATAAATTACAAACCGTGCATATCAATACGTATTGCCACGTAAAGGCACGGGAGAATTAAAAATTACTATAACCCCAAGGTAATAGTAAAAATAAATAAAATCCTCCAGTGGTAAATAAAAAAAAGAATGATAGATATGAAAGTTACGAGTATATCAAGAATCAGTACTGGGTGAAGCATATTAATGGATGCTTTAAAGTATGAGTTGGGGGAGAAAGAATAGAAGGTGTAAGTTGTAAGGAAACGAAGGGGGTAGATTTATAGTGAAGAATCCGACAGAGAAATCGAAAAAGATTATTGCATTTAATCCAAGAAGATCTTGATTTCTTTAATCATCGAAGAACCAAATCTTATTACGAAGATATTCTTTAAATCCCACGAATTCCGAAAATCAGTCATAACTACGCCATCGGTTAAAACGAATATACATTCACTCATTTCACTTTTCTGCGATAGCTTTACTTATACTCTATGCATAATCAAACTGTTTTATCTATATTATTCAATGATAATAAAACTCTATTTATCAGCTCATATTCGTCAGGAAAACATATTTATTGATAGCTATGACGACCTCACTCAAATTTCGGGACGAAATTTCTTTAACGGGTAGGTACTGTAATGACCCGGGAATTTCTGACCAAATTTAAACTTTAATCTCTATATGTTTCCGACACGATAAGCAAAATCGGTAATATTGAGTCTCGAAAACTTTAGAACTATGTTCATATGTTTAATTACCCTTTGACTATTCCCGATGATTCACGAACAACTAATTGTAAATTGATACATATATATATATTTTAATTTGAAATATAATTGGAAGTAAGGTATGATTTGAATATTAGAAATAAATATGTAAAAGAACAAACGATATAATAAAGTTGTCATTAAAATGAATATATATATATATATATATATATATATATATATATATATATATAAAAGTATATATATATATATATCGAATAATTATTGAACGATAGTAATACTCGTTTGTCATCTCATTTGTTATTAAGCAAGTATAATACAAACATATGAGAATTTAAAATAAACATAGTTCGAGGAATAGATTATGTAAATTTTATATTTGTTATAAATTACATTTGCATTTTATGATAAATTTTAATACTCTGTATAATAAAGGGCAACAAAACTTTATTTTTGGTGCATCCATATTTACGTCTTTTGAGCTGGTTATCAAAGATTGTGAATTTAAATCAATGTACTACTTTCCACCTCTGTTTTATGATATTGATGTTTTAACTAATTTTAGATGAAGTATCAAAAATATCAAATAATATTCACTCAATTGTTGTAGAAATTTTTGTCTCGAATAAATTCTAAAATATTATATGATAATATCATTATTTGATTCTTATTCATAAAGTGGTCGCTTTACTCTAATCAAACATGTGAAAAGGTCAATATCACGGGTCTCATATTTTGTTTGTTGTCTCACAAAAATCATGAAAGGAAAAGTGGCCAGATTTTATCAAGTGAAGTATTACTGTGCAATTGAATTAGATTGTATTCACTATGCTTGATTGGTTTATTCCACTAACTAAATAAATATATACATAATACATAATACATATGAATATAGATTCTATAACAAACTTCAAGCAAAAGTCATTGAGTGATGTTGGCCATGAAAAGAACATGCAACTTACTAATATAGTAAATTAAATATACTACAAAAGCTTGCTAATCTTCTGCTCGTGACTGAAGTGGGGATTGAGATCTCCAAATAATTAATTTATTTTGCTAATGACTTTCCACCTTGACAAACCACATATGTATCCATTAGCTTCCCAACTATTAATTCCTCAAACCACCACAATACTCTATCATGTTTACTGCTATTTCTGCCCAACACTTCCTGCTTACGCTGATGCTACAACTTACGGTTCAACAAAATATTTCAACTGTTACTCGCCATAGCTGATTCTACTTTGGCTTCGTACATCATGAACCGAAGTAAACTATTTCTGTTTATTATATATATATATATATATATATATATATATATATATATATATATATATATATATATTTCTTCTTCGTTCTTATTGTTGTTACCCAAACACCAACGAAATATTATTGTAACTATTACGGTTGTTACCCTATATTGTTTCTATTCTTGCAACCCACGAACCTACCATCAAACCCATTTAAATTTTATATTTTCACAGCCCCAAAAACCGCCACCATTACGAACCAACCAATCCCCACCTTGATAAACCTCTACACAACCACCACCGTAACAAACCCATTTTTGTTTCTTTCTTTCTTTCCTTCTATTTGCTTCACAACTCACTGCTGCTACAGTAGCAGTGCTATTATTAGTTCCGGTTGAGGAGGATGCCATCGTTATTAGTGAACAGTTTTGGGTGTAATGAAAAAGATGAAGTGATCGACAAATTCCTAAACCCACTTTTACGTCACCTGTTGCTGCAGTCTAGCCAACACCTAAACAAAAATATTTTCCTGTTACAACGAAAATAATGATGGGAAGAGACGATGAACAGTAGTACAGAAGAATGATAGTGATGATACGATGATTATAATCATGAAGGTGTTCAAGGTAATCGTGATTATGATGATGTTCGGTGAATAAATACCGAACCTTATGATTTATTTTAGGAACAGAACCCATTTTTAGTTTATGTTGGGGGTATTGAATGGTGAGCATGTTACACAGTATTGGGACGTGATTATTATTATTTTTACTGGTACCGTATTATTGAAACAATAAACGCAAATTTGTTGGGCTAAGCCTAGTTTGGTTATTGGACTTGAAACATATAAAAACTCAAACAATTGGGCTTTAGGAGAAGAAGAGAAGACGGATATGTAACACGGGTTTTATACAATTAAAATCTGATATAAAACAGAAATGCTAAGTTAGATGGATGGTTAAGGGTGTTTGTGGGAAAGGAGAGGTTGCGGGTTCGAGTCGCGTCGTGAGCAGTTTATCTTTTTCCTATTTTGAGGTAGTTTTTCTTTACCAAAAATTTTATTATTACTAGTTATTGTTATTATTATTGTTATTTTAATTATTATTATTATATTATCTATTATGAATATCAAAACAAGTATTAGAACAAGTATTATTATTATTAATATTATGATTAAGGTTATGGATATTAGGAATATTATTATCATTTTAAAATTTATAAGATCATTGTTATTATTAAAAGTAATATAAGTATTATTATTATTACTACTAGAATTATTATCATTAGTATTAAAATGATTGATAAAAATATGGTTATCATTATTAACATTATCATTAAAACTATTATTATTATTAAGTATCATTATTATTAGAACTATTTTATTATCCCTATTATTATCATTTTTATTATTACTGGTATCATTATTATTTTTATAAAAACCATATTACTATTATTATCAAAATTACTACTTATATTATTATCATTACTACAATAAAAATTAGTCATATATAAATATACTTAACTAAACTATATTAACATTTTTATTCATTTAAAGAATATAATATAAATACATTTAATTAAGTTACTAATGAAACACGTAAATTATTAAAATAACAAGTATATCCCTAATAAAATATAAATTTATTCGATTACAATTATGTGTTTTAATAAATAAACAAATGATCTAGGTTCGTGAATCCAAGGCCAACCCTATACTTGTCCAATATCGTTCTATGTATTTTTACTACAAAATACATTAGGTGAGTTCATTTGATTCCCTTTTACTCTTTACATTTTTGGGACTAAGAATACATGCGCAACTTTTTTAACTGTTTTACGAAATAGACACAAGTAATTGAATCTACATTCTATGGTTGAATTATTAAACCGAATATGCCCCTTTTTAGTCTGGTAATCTAAGAATTAGGGAACAGACACCCTAATTGACGCGAATCCTAAAGATAGATCTATCGGGCCCAACAAACCCCATCCAAAGTATCGGGTGCTTTAGTACTTTGAAATTTATATCATGTTGATGTTAAAGCTAAGGGGTATAAAATACTATTAAATTTTACAAGAAAAAACTATTAAATACGATACAATTTTACAAAAGTTATTTATTTATTTATCGAGTGGATATACTTAAACCTTGCTACAACACTTATAGGCAGTGTACCTAATCGTACAGTAATGTAGTTTTTAGTAAGTCCGGTTCGTCCACAGGGAATCTTTTAAACAAAGCTTAACGCTATATTAGTTAAATTTATAAAAATACAAATATATATATAAGTAATATTATTATTATAAAAGGGGCGTTTTTACCGTTTAATGACCGGTTTGTCGATTTTTAAAACTTTAGTCGCAGTTAAAACCTAATGTAAAATATTAAAAATAAATATAACTTAATTTAAAGTGTAAAGTAAATAACGATAATGAAATTGGAGTAAATAAAAGTGCGATAAAATAAAATTGCGATAATTAAAAAGTACGATAATTAAAAGTGCAATTAAATACAATAACAATAAATAAAAAGTACGATAATTAGAAGTGTAATTAAATATAAAATAAAGGAAATTACATATGAAATAAAAGAATTATGCTTATTTAAACTTCCTTAATCATGATGTTTGACGTGTTGATTTTTAGTTTTATGCCCATGGATTAATTGTCCTTTGTCCTGGATTATTAATATGTCCGTCTGGTTTTTGTCCATAACAGTCCATCAGTCATAAATATAAAGTGCGAGTGTCCTCGTCAAATTATCCTTATACCCGAAGTTAAATATTCCAACTAATTGGGGACTTAAACTGTAACAAGGTTTTATTACTTTGCTTAATAATTACACCAGGATATCGACTGTGTGTAACCCAAGGTTTTAATACTTTGTTATCAATTATGCCAAGTGTCCTTGTACATAATTTCACCCCTGTTTTAATAATTCCATAGACTATTAATCCATTCCCGTGTCCGATTAAATGAACGATAATTCGTACATATAAATACCCCGCCCATCGTGCCCGATCGAGTGTATATGGTTACTTATAGGGACGTCCAATTGTAAATCTTTATATTAAAATTAACAAACTATCATTTAGTTAAACAAATATAAAGCCCATTAATAGCCCATAGTTTAATTTTCACAAGTGTCGTTCTTTTGTCCAAACTCCAATTATGGTACAAAGCCCAATTACCCAATTTTAGTAATTAGCCCAACATCATGATTACTTCGTTTTAAATAAGCATAATAATAACTTAGCTACGAGACATTAAATTAAAAAGGTTGAACATAACTTACAATGATTAAAAATTGCGTAGCGTTACACGGACAAAATTTCGACTTACACCCTTACAACATTCGCTAACATACCCTTATTATTAGGATTTAAAATTAAAATTAAAATATATATATATATATATATATATATATATATATATATATATATATATATATATATATATAATTTACGTATGATGAAAAAGGAAAAAGATGGTATATGATGTTCACCAGAATGCGAATTTTTATAGGCATGTGGGCTGGAAAAGGAGCTCATGCGATCGCATGAGATTTGCCCTTCAAGGCCATGCGATCGCATGGCCAGCTGGAGAGGCTCACATGCCTTTGTTTTTTCTGCCGACGGTTTTTAATAATATAATATATATTATATAAATAATTATAAGAATTATTTAAATATTATATTATATTTATGTGCATAGTTGACTTGTAATTTTTAGTCTGTTGCGTCGAGCGTTGAGAGTTGACTCTGGTCCCGGTTTCGGATTTTCGAACGTCCTTGCGTATAATTTAATATCTTGTACTTTGCGTTTCGCGTCTTGTACTCTTGTAATTTTGAGACGTTTCTCATCAATAATTTGAACCTCTTTGATTGTACTTTGTACTTTTGAGCTTTTTGGTCGTTTGCATCTTCAATTCGTCGAATCTGTCTTTTGTCTTCATCTTTTATTATTTAAACGAATATCACTTGTAAATAGGACAATTGCAACTAAAAACTTGTCTTTCTTGAGGGATAATGCTATGAAATATATGTTCGTTTTTAGCATTATCAACTATTCTCACACTTGAGCGTTGCTTGTCCTCAAGTAATATAGTCTTGAAATATACTAGAATCACTTCTTTATTCTTCACACTTTGTACATCAGTGATTTCTATACGGCGGTATAAACAATGGTAGTAACGATGTGGTTTACAGTCCCACATGACTATAAAAATTTAGATCCATTAAGGAAATTGGATCTTTATGAAAACATTTGATCTTTTGAAAATTAAATCTAGCTTTTACCCTAGATAAGTTTTCCGGAATAACCCTTCACCGGTGTTTGCAAAATATTTTTGTGAGTTTGGTGGATTTCAGATTTGAAAATTTTTAGCTCAAAACTTGCGGTTTTGTGTCACCCACTTGCTAACCTTGTATTAGGAAAGCAACACGTCCAGTATACTTGCTCCGTATATTACCTTTCGGTAAACTACCGTCAAGTTGTAAAGGAAAGCGTTGAAAAAAGGAACTGTTAAGGCAATGTCCCCTGACATGCTTTTAATTATGGTCTTATAACGTGTCGGACGCAATTACTATCCTTTGTAGGAGCAATAGTAAAGCTCACCCTTATAATTTTTCGGTCTGGCACAAGGTCCTGTCTTTGACCATGCTATGCAACCACTGTTCTTACGGTTGACACCCGATTTGGTTCAGGTGACCTAATGAATTCCAGTTGAATTCCTAGGATTTTACGTTCAATGGTAATGAATGCATTGAAAATGGGTTTTCAGAAAACAAATCGGTTTTAATTTGATCAAAATATTTTCTCGTTCAAGCTCGAGTTTAGATATCATTGAATTCCATGAGTTTGAATTCTCAATCTTTTAGGTCAATCTCAAGGATTGAGTAATATCAGTCTTAAAAGCTGATTTTTGATCTTTTAAGGAGATTATCCTTTCTGGAGATCTGATTCATTAGTCTTATCCAACTAATTTGCACGGCGTCCTCCCCATTTTACAAGACAGATCCTCTCATGGTTAGGATAAGTCTGACCACTTGGCGACCCTGTTTTATGCTGAGGTCCGTGGATTTCCTGCTGATTTTAGAGATGACTTTTCTAGGTTTTTCGTCAACCTACAGCTGATCTGGAGGACAACTTCATGACCTAAATCAAGAAGCGCGTTTCTTTTTCGGAAGACTTTACTTCCTTTTAATGATGGAATTGATTCATCGTGTAGATCCATCTTTCTTACAGTAAATCGGGTAAAACTTTTTATTTTAGTACAAAGCAAAAGTATCTTCAGTTATTTGTTACAGAAATATGTGACATATGTTTTAAAATAACTTGGTAAATTTTCCCACACTTGGCTTTTATTTTCTTTTATTTGCCTTTTTATTGTCCTCTATTCCATTTTAAATGAATTCTAACATTTTGGTTTGTTTCTCAATTTATGTCCTTTCCAAGATAACAATAATTTCGGTGTTAACACCTAGTTTTATCGTTCATAAATATGTATAAACATGATTTTGAGTTCATTTAATTGAAATTTTTGAAAAATTTTACTAGAAGTTGGTAGTCAGTATATAAGACTAGGGCTGTTCTTTGTTATCAGAGAGCACTAGATTCTAATACAACTACTACGTTACTAGTATTTTTAATGGTAACCAAGTGTTTAAGTTAAAAATTTTAAAAATTCGAAAGAATTTAAGCCTTCCCACACTTAAGATCTTGCAATGCCCTCATTTGCAAGAAATCAGTAACAATTTAAATTATTGAGGGTGATTAGCGCAGAAAAATGATTAAATTTTACCAAAGTTTCCAAACATATTGGTGTTTGTTTGCTGAATGATAAATGGTGCATATCATTTGTTCATTCCGTCTGTTGGTACATCACATTTGTTTTTCGTTTTGTCGTCAAAACTAGCTTTTGCTGAACTTAATGCCAGTCTTTGAAAATGCGCTGTTTTACCCTGTTTTGTACAATCGACAATATACATACATACAAATATAAACATGCATGGCAATTTGAAATGGGATTTAATATCCCACTTTCAAATTCTAAATGTGAAATATTAGTACACAATAATAATAAAAATGATAAAAATTACATAAATATATCCAATAACATAAGTTTAAACATGAATAATTAAAAAGATAAAAACATAAAAATAACCAATGGAACTAAATCAGTATGGATAAGGGTTCCAGTTCATCTCGTCAGGTGGGTTCCATTGTTGGTTATAGGTGTTCTGATAGGCTTGGTTATAGTCATACCGGTTAAAGGGGGGTCGGATGTCGGGGCTGTGTGGCGAAAAATGAGCAGGTCGAGTAGGCACGTAATTATTTGGTACCTGATATGATAGCTGACTCATGATTTGGTGCTGATGAACTAACCAGCTATCGTGTTGGCGTCGCCTATAATCCTCGTATACTCGTTCGGAGTTCCACTGCTCGTACATACTATGTCTTGCCGCGTTCGTCATTGCTTCCTCATCTATACGAAAGTGGACGACAAGAATAGCATCTCGTAAGACATCCCTAATGTCTTCCGCCTCCTCCATTTCCTCGTCTGAGCCTCTCTCTACCTGAGGATGAGGGCCCTCATAGGGTACTGCCTGGTTGCGTCTACTTTTCAATACCTTAGCACCCACATAAACTTTCAATCCTAAAGGCTCAACCTGTTCTCTACAAAGCTGTAATGGACCCCCTTGGTTCCTATCAACACCTAAATACTCTCCAATGAGAGTAACAAAAATACCTCCTCCTATTATACTCCCGTCCTGCATTCCTTCTACCATTTTAGATAAATAGAAACCAACACAGTAAGGGATATTGACAAAGCTTCTAGGATCCCGAATACACTTTAGGTAGAATAAATCATGTAAGGTTATTTTTTCTTTATTGTTACCTCTTTGTGTAATCGAGTTAGCCAAAAATCTATGAATGATACGAAGCTCGGCTCTGTCAATATGTGTATAGGAGTGTCTTCCCGCTCGTGTAAAAACATCAAAATGTGACATACGCCTCCAAATGGCGTCAGCGTCAAAGTTGCTATCTACGCTTTCACCATAATGAATCAAATTTGTACAATCGGGTAGTAGCAACTCACCAGGAGTATATATCTGTAAAGCCCTGGCCATGTCCAGCATGGACATTCTGTACATCCTACCGCCAAGGATAAACCTAAGAAATCTTCTATCATCTATTCTAACTATGTTTGTATCAAGTGATACAATACTCATCAACTCAACACACCATTCCTTATATACAGGCCTACGAATGGTGAAAAGACGTTCCCAATCTGTAAAAGAAGAGTTCCCGTACCTCTGAATCAGTAGCAGTCTGACTCTATTAGCTAGCTGAACTCTCTCCAAAGGATCCCAATCGATTACCCTCGGCACCTCTACATTTTTAGTTACCAATCTGAATTTGTTCCTTTGATATGTCTCGTAATCTCTCCATCTTCTATCAAATCTCAGATTAGGATGCAAAGTGTGCTCAGGAATTGTTGGGAATTCTACTAGCGGCCTCATCGGGAATACTATGAATTTATTAACAAACTGTACCGGATCATAATAAGGTACATGTTGATCAGGCTGTTGTTGTGGTTCCTGTTGTGGTTCTTGTTCGGGCTCTGGCTCGTGTTGCATTTCTGGTTCTGGTTCTGGTGCTGGAGCAGGTCGTCTAGATGATGATGCTCCTGAACCTCTAGTATCGGCTTTCTGCAAAACACATTAAACACAAAATTTGTGCATTCAAGTATGCATTAGTGTTATCAAAATAACAATTTAAGACAATCACAATAACATGTTAAATCAAAATTAAACTTATACACATTTTCACAATTTTTACAATTCTATACTTTTCCAAATAAGCACATATGAAAATGTAAACAAAGTTCATAAGCATTTAACTCAAATAACATGTCAAAATAGTCATTACTAACAATTAAACAAGTCTCAATTGGCAATTATATCAAATTAATCAAGTTCATTAATTTTCGCCTAAAAAGTCCACTTTAATCTTTAAAAATCATGTTTAGGATCAATGTTTGGATCATTTAACTACCTAAACATGTTACACTACTCAATTTAGCAATAATTCATGACAAAAATCGGCCTTAACCTGTTTATATCAAAAAGCCTCAAATTGCTCAAGAACACAAACCCTAGATTTCTAAAAATTTTGAAATTTTTGGCTTCAAATCATGTTAAATAGCATCAATCTAGGTTATACATGCATAAAATACAAACAATTTAATACTAATTACAATAGAAATCAACAAAATTGCATTAGGTAAAATATTGGTAATTATCACAAAAACTAGCAAATTTATGAGTTTAGGGGTGTAATTTTTACCTTTTTGCTGAAGAATGAGAATCTAGGCATGATTAGAGCAAGAAAAATGATGAATTACGGTGGAAAAATGATGAAATTTGAGAGGATTTTGAGTGTTTTTCGTGTATGTATGTGTGTTGTGGTGTAGAAGACAGCTCGCTGGAAGTTTTGTATCAGGCCTGTTTTCCAGCTCCATGCGATCGCATGGAGTTGGAGTGCAATACCCATGCGATCGCATGGGGGTCCGGGAACAGTGTTTTCACCTTTTTTTTTTTTTTAATAAAACCTTATACTTAATAAAACATAAAATTAATAAAATTTTAAAAATTTGTTTCTTTTTAGGATGAGGGCGTTTCGAATCGATGTCCTAGTCCGTCCCTCGACAAAATTTTAAAATTTGTCACTTTTTAAACGCGGTTTTAAAAGTAAAGATTTTTGGGTTTTTTAATGTTTTTGGCATACTTTAATTCAATAAGATTAAAAATAATGATAATAAAAGTTCTCGTCCCTCCCTCGGGTAAAGCAATTTCGGTTCAACGACCTAGTCTTCAACTCACGACGAATTTTAAAAATCATATTTTTAACTTAGCGAAATAAAGTAAATTTTTGTTTTTAAATTCACACCAAACTTAAATTTAAAATGCATAAAATTAAAAATTCACACCAAACTTAATTAAAAATTCATATTATAAATTCACACCAAACTTAAATTATATTTTTGTTTTTATACATACAAACTTATATTAAAAATATTAATTTTCCAAATATTTACAATTTTAAAAGTTTACAATATTTATTTAATATTAATTTATTAATTTTTTTAAAACATGGTAAAAATAAAATTAAAATTTTTTTTTTTGCTTTTATCCCACTTTAATCAATCAAATATTATCAAAAATATGTGCCCCTCTTTTCGGTAAATTAATTTCGGTTCCATGACCTAATTTAACTCATGACGAATTTTTGAAATATTTTGAGTTGATTGATTACAGATATTTATACCTTAAGAATAAACGTTAAATTTCGCAGTGATGTAATAAATTTTTGTATGATATCAATAATTTCGGTCGCAAGACCTAATTTTATTGAATACCAATTTAATACTTTATAGCGAACAAATTAGCGTTTATTATCAAAAGGTTAAAAATAAAAATAAAAATAAAAATAAAAAAATAAAAATGAAAACTATACAAACTTACCTGTATTTTCTTCTAAACATAATTGGTTTTCCATGGCTACATAGGCGTAACCTCGAGCATTCAGTGTTTTTTCTTCTAAACATATGAACGGTCCGTCTCTGCATAAAGTAACAAATTCGGTGTTTGAATAGGTTTGATTTTTTGAACATTTACCTTCGTGTGACCATTTTCCGCATTTGTGACATTTTTCAAGGTGTTGTGCTCTTCTTTTCGCTGCGAATTTTGATTTTCCTTTACAAAATTGTAACTTATTATCTTCGCATCTGGATTCTTTTCTTACTCCGTCCAATTTACCTCTGATTAATGATACGATTTCACTTGGAAGTGTGTCATTATTACGTTTAGTGATCAAAGCGTGTAGCATTAGACCATGGTTTAATTCACAGGAAGTCTTCATTTCGAAAAACCTAAAAAAAATAAAAAATTCAGAATGGGGAGAGAAGACTAGTTCTTTAGGGTCTGCTAGGGAAAGACCATTCGGGTTCCATTTTCGAGAACTACATGAAAACAGAAAATCTAACTCTAACAGAAATACATATTATCCTTTAAAGAGTTGATTCTCCCCACACTTAGTTAGTTGTGGTATCGAAATTGTGATTAACTTCGTTGTCAACTTCCATCGGACTTTCTATGTAATGTTTAACTCTGTGACCATTAACCTTAAATTCAATCCCATTTGAATTTATTAATTCTACTGTTCCGTATAGGAAAACTCTTTTGACTATGAATGGTCCAGACCATCTTGATTTCAATTTTCCAGGAAATAGCTTGAATCATGAATTGAAAAGAAGAACTCTGTCTCCTTCTTTAAATTCTTTTGAACTTCTTATTCTTTTATCATGCCATTTCTTCGTTCTTTCTTTATAGATTAACGAATTTTCGTATGCTTCATGTCTTAATTCTTCTAATTCGTTTAATTGACTTAACCGTAGACGTCCAACTTCATGTAAATCAAGATTACATGTCTTCAAAGCCCAAAATGCTTTGTGTTCAATTTCTACTGGAAGATGACATGCTTTTCCGTAAACGAGTTTAAAAGGTGTGGTTCCAATTGGAGTTTTGTAGGCTGTTCTAAAAGCCCAGAGTGCATCCTCCAATTTAATGGACCATTCCTTTGGATTTGATCCTACGGTTTTCTCTAGAATACGTTTTAAAGCTCGGTTGGTATTTTCAACCTGTCCACTTGTTTGTGGATGATATGCGGTGGAGATTTTATGAGTTACTCCATATCTTTTAAGAACTTTCTCAAGTTGATTATTACAAAAATGCGTTCCCCGATCACTTATTAAAGCTTTCGATGTTCCAAACCTTGCAAAAAGACATTTTAAAAAGTTGACTACAACTCGTGCATCGTTGGTTGGGAGAGCTTGTGCTTCTGCCCATTTAGATACATAATCAATGGCTACGAGAATATAGAGATTATTATGAGATTTTGGAAATGGACCCATAAAGTCAATACCTCAAATGTCAAATACTTCACATACTTGAATGACATTTTGTGGCATTTCATCACGTTGACTTATTTTTCCGGCCCTTTGACAAGCATCACAGGATTTGCAAAGAAGGTGTGCCTCTTTGTAAATTGTAGGCCAATAGAATCCAGCATCATAAACTTTTCTTGCTGTTAGTTGAGGCCCATAATGCCCTCCTGTTGGTCCTGTGTGACAATGGTTTAAGATTTGATTGGCTTCATCTCCGAATACACATCGGCGTATTATTCCATTGGGACAACTTTTAAACAAATGTGGATCTTCCCAGAAATAGTGCTTTATATCACTGAAGAATTTCTTTCGTTTTTGGTATGATAATCCTTTTTCAAGGAATCCACAAACTAAGTAGTTTGCATAGTCTGCAAACCATGGAATTTCATTATAATCTATCTTCAATAGATATTCATCAGGAAAGTTGTCTTGTATGGCTGATTCATTTAGAACTTCTAATTCAGGATTTTCAAGACGAGAAAGATGATCGGCTGCGAGATTTTCTGCTCCTCTTTTATCTCGGATTTCAATATCGAACTCTTGTAAGAGTAAGATCCAACGGATTAATCTTGGTTTGGCATCTTGTTTTGAAAATAGGTATCTAAGAGCAGAATGGTCAGTATAGACCACCGTTTTTGCTAGAACGAGATATGAACGAAATTTGTCAAAAGCAAAAACAATAGCAAGGAGTTCTTTTTCAGTAGTTGTATAGTCCGTTTGTGCTCCTTGTAACGTCTTACTAGAATAATATATAGGTTGAAATCGTTTTTCAATCATTTGTCCTAAAACGGCTCCCATTGCAAAATCACTTGCATCGCACATAAGTTCAAACGGTAGATTTCAATTTGGTGTTATCATGATCGGCGCATTAGTGAGTTTTTCTTTAAGAATATTAAAAGATTTGATGCATTCATCTGAAAAGATGAATGGAGCATCCTTTTCTAGGAGTTTATTCATAGGAGTGGCAATTTTAGAAAAATCTTTTATGAAACGTCGGTAAAAACCGGCATGCCCTAGAAAACTCCTAACTCCTCTAACATTGGTGGGATGTGGAAGTTTAGCAATTATATCTACTTTAGCTCTATCCACTTCAATTCCTTCTTTTGAAATTTTATGTTCAAGAACGATGCCTTCTTTAACCATGAAATGGCATTTCTCCCAATTAAGTACTAGATTTGATTGTTCGCATCTAATAAGCATTCGTTCCAGATTAACTAGACATGATTCAAATGTATCACCGAAGACTGAAAAGTCATCCATGAAAACTTCCATGCATTCTTCTATCATGTCGTGAAAAATCGCCATCATGCACCTTTGAAAGGTTGCAGGGGCGTTGCAAAGTCCAAATGGCATGCGTTTATAAGCAAAAGTACCATAAGGGCACGTGAATGTGGTTTTCTCTTGGTCCTCGGGTGCTATTGGAATTTGAAAATATCCGGAAAATCCATCAAGAAAACAATAGTAACTATTTCCGGCTAATCTTTCCAACATTTGATCAAGGAAAGGTAAGGGAAAGTGATCTTTTCTGGTGGCGTCATTTAATTTTCTATAATCATTACACACACGCCATCATGTTACAGTCCTAGTAGGAATAAGCTCATTTTTCTCATTTGTAATGACAGTCATGCCACCCTTCTTAGGTACGCATTGAACTGGGCTTACCCATGGACTATCAGAAATTGGATAAATTAAACCTGCATCAAGCTGTTTAATAATTTCTTTCTTAACAACATCTTGCATATTAGGATTTAGTCTTCGTTGGCATTGCACATACATTTTATGACCTTCTTCCATAAGGATTTTATGTGTGCAATACGAAGGACTTATTCCTTTTATATCATGAATCTTCCATGCAATGGCTGGTTTATGAGCTTTCAACACATAAATGAGTTGAGATTTTTCATTTTCAGTAAGAGAAGACGATATTATTACAGGTAATTCAGATTCACCATGTAAATAAGCGTATTCCAAATGATTTGGAAGTGGCTTTAACTCTAATGTCGGAGGTTCTTCTATCGATGATTTATATCGATATCTGTCTTCTTCTTTTAGCATTTGAATTTCTTCTGTTGTTGGTTCATATCCATTAGCCATTAGTGTAGCTAACATTTCAGTTTCATCAATTGGTTCAGTTCCTTCTCCTAAAGAACATTCTCCTGTTCCTTGTAATTCTGGAAATTCTTCTAACAATTCTGCATGTGATTCTATAGTTTGAATATAATAACATGTATCATCTGCAGATTGCGGTTGTTGCATTGCTCTATCAACTGAAAAGGTAACACTCTCGTCCTCTATACTTAAGGTCAGTTTCTTACCGAACACGTCTATCATTGCTTTAGCCGTGTTTAAGAATGGTCTTCCTAATATGAGAGGAACTTGAGAATCTTCTTCCATGTCCAGAATAACAAAATCTACTGAAAATACTAAAGTACCAACTTTAACTAGCATGTTCTCCATTATCCCTCTAGGATATTTTATTGATCTATCGGCTAGTTGTATACTTATTCTTGTTGGTTTCAATTCTCCAAGGTCTAGTTTAGTGTATAGTGAATACGGCATTAAATTTATACTAGCACCTAAGTCTGCCAATGCTTCTATTGAACTAAGACTACCCAGAAAACATGGAATTGTGAAACTTTCTGGATCTGATAGTTTTTCTGGTATCTTATTCAACAGCACTGCTGAACAATTAGCATTCATAGTAACGACCGAGAGTTCTTCCATTTTCTTTCTATTCGATATTAGATCTTTCAGAAATTTAGCATATCTAGGCATTCCTGAAATTACATCAATGAAAGAAAGATTGACATTTATTTGTTTAAACATATCCAAGAATTTGGATTGCTCGGCTTCAAGTTTCTCTTTTTTCATTTTACTCGGGTAAGGAAGTGGTGGTTGGTATGGTTTAACATAAGGTTTTGCCTTAACTGTGTTATCTTCATTAACCTTTTCAACTACCGTTTCTTTTTCCTTATCTTGTTCAGGTTGTGGTTCTTGTGGAGTAGGAATAGCTTCATCAGAAATTACAGGTATTTCAGGTGGTTTAAGTGTTGTACCACTTCTTGTGGTAATGGCTTTAGCTGTTTCATTCTGGGGGTTAGCATTTGTATCACTAGGTAAACTTCCCGGTTTTCTTTCACCTATTAACCTTGCTAGGTTACTTACTTCTTGTTCCAAATTTTGAATAGAAGCTTGTTGATTTCTAAATGCTTGAGCATTTTGTTCATTGGTTTGTTTCTGAGATGTGAAAAACTGCGTTTGAGTTTCAACTAGCTTTGTCATCATATCTTCTAAATTTGGCTTTTTATCATCGGGTTGTGATGGTTTGTTTTGAAAATTAGGTCTTTGCTGGTTGTAAGTATTGTTGGATACTTGTTGATTGCTAGGACCTTATTGGTTGTTGTATGGAACATTTCGGTTATAATTCTGGTTTTGATTGTAAATTGGTCTTGGCGGTTGATAATTATTCTGATAATTATTTCCAGGCCTTTAGTTTATGTATGAAATATTCTCTCTTTGTTCCATTGTTAGTTCAATACTGAGACAATCTTTTGTCAAATGTGGTCCTCCACACTGCTCACAACTAATTCGTATTGAATGTATATCCTTAGTCATCTTTTCCATTCGTCTCTCGACAGCATCTATCTTTGCGGAAATGGAATCTAAGTCATGGCTAGAATCGGCTCTAGCTGCTTTAGATGATCTAACGATATCTTTTTCTTGGTGCCACTCATGTGAGTGGGAAGCAGTGTTATCAATAATTTTGTAAGCATCAGTTTTGGTTTTCTTCATAATAGAACCACCCGCTGCTATATCGATGTCTTTCCTTGTAGTGATGACGCATCCTTGGTAGAATATTTGTACTATTTGACAGGTGTCTAAACCATGTTGCGGACATCCTCTCAATAACTTTCCAAATCTGGTCCATGCTTCATATAGAGTTTCATTTGGCTTTTGTGTGAACGTAACAATTTCTCCTTGAAGTCTCACGGCTTTAGATGTCAGAAAGAATTGTTTAAGAAATTTTTCAACTAAAACGTCCCATGTATCAATCGCCCCTTCAGGTAACGATTCCAACCAATCTTTGGCTTCTCCCTTTAAAGTCCAGGGAAATAACATGAGATATATCTGTTCATCCTCAACTTCTCAGATTTTAAATAGTGTGCAGATCCTATTAAACGTACGAAGATGTTCATTTGGATCTTCCTTCGGCTCACCACTAAATTGGCATTGATTAGTCACCATATATAGAATTTGTCCTTTAATTTCATAATCTGGCGCATTAAGGTCAGGATGAGTAATTGCGTGACCTTTGCCAGTGCGTTTAGCTCGCATTCGGTCTTCCATACTTAAAGGTTCCAGATTCTCCATAATTGAATTTGTTGAATCTGAATCACTAGAGGATTCTGATTTAATGGTTCGTTCCTCAACAATCTCTGTTTGAATAATTGGTGGTTCCGAAGGAAAAATTAATGGTTCAGGATCTATGAATCGTCCCTGAATATTCTTCGGATTCTCAATTGTGAGGTCGGGTTCAAAAAATGGATTATCGGAAATTTGAATTGGAGTACTTGGTCGACTGGATGACGATTCTAAAGAAAAATCAACGGCGACAATATTTGCTAGATGTCTTGATCGAGTTACAGGTGGTGAACGTACATAAGGTGGTGAACGTCTTGCTCGGTGCATTCACTGAATATCCTATTAGTTTTTAAAAGGAAAGAAAAATTATATAAGTTATCCAATTAATAGACTTTTCTGATTTTGCCCACGTTTCGAATAGCCAAAAGATGCAGCAGAGGGGCAGGATTCGTTTGGTCTCAATACAATTGAGTACTGTTTGGCTCCAATAACCCTGTCCACGTACAAATCCAACTATTACTACGAACCAGAAAATTTTGATGTCTATCAATTTAACCACTTAAAATAAATTTTTGTAATTTTAAGAAATTTAGAGAAGAAGTAGAAAAAAATTCTATGTCCTAAAAACTAGAATGACGAGAAATAAGAAAGAAAAAGAAAGAGCGCGTCGAAATAGGTCGAAAAAGAAAAGGGTTGAAAAATAAAAGGCGTCGAAAAATAAGAAAGAAAAAGAGTAACTTATAAAACTTTAAAAACACTCGACTAACCCAACCCTATTACTATCACTAACTTAAAATTAAAATTACAAATTGAGATTACTAATTGGAGTGATAATTGATACATAGGTAAAAGGCGTCGAAAAATGAAAGTAAGAAAGTAGCGCGTTGAAACTTTAAAAAAAAAAAAAAACTAAAAACTAAGAATTAAAAGTTGCGTCTAAAAATATTAAAGCTTACAAGAAAAACTATATCCCAAATGGCAATAACTTAAAAAGGAACTAAAACTTAAAAAGGTGTCGCAAAATTCTAAAGCACTTAAATCTTAATCTAAAGAAAAAGCACTTAAGGGATTTTACGGCAAAGCCTAAAAATCTAGAAGTAAAAATAATTATGGCAAAAACTAAGTCTTAAAACTAAATACGAACGAAAAATATAAAAATTACGCTAAAACAATTAAAAAGGAGACAAAATAAAAATATACTAAAAGTTGTAAAAAGTACAATTTTTATAAAAATATTATTTTTATATTATTTATTTTATAAAATTATTAATTTTATAATTTAATAAAACTAATTAAACTAAATATATAAATTAAATAAATAAACTAAACTAAATAATAAAAAAAAAACAACCCTAATTAGGGTTATAGTAAAAATAATATAATTAAACTCCGTAATTAATGCTGGTTGCAGTCAACTGTAGCGTGTCAGCAGAGCTCATGCGATCGCATGAGTTCTTAGTTACCCAGCCATGCGATCGCATGGGCTAGGGTTTCGGGCCAGACACTGGGCTGCTACAGTACATGCCGAGAGTTTTTAATTTTTTTTTTCTGTTTTAAATTCTGTTTTAAATATTTATATAATTACAAAATATTTAAATAAAATTTATATTTTAACAAACTAAAATAAAAATAAAGAAACTTTATAAAACTTATATATTTAACAAACTCTTAAAAATATTTATATTTTTGTTTTTCTTTTTATATTTTCGAATATTTAAAACGTATTTTTACAAAAGCGTATTTTTTTTTATATTAGCATTGCGCTTCCGGCGTTTAAGCAAGAAATTAGATTCTCCGGCAGCGGCGCCAAAAATACTTGATATTAAAGCTAAGGGGTATAAAATACTATTAAATTTTACAAGAAAAAACTATTAAATACGATACAATTTTACACAAGTTATTTATTTATTTATCGAGTAGATATACTTAAACCTTGCTACAACACTTATAGGCAGTGTACCTAATCGTACAGTAGTGTAGTTTTTAGTAAGTCCGGTTCATCCACAGGGAATCTTTTAGACAAAGCTTAACGCTATATTAGTTTAATTTATAAAAATACAAATATATATATAAGTAATATTATTATTATTATATAAGGGGGTTTTTACCGTTTAATGACCGGTTTGTCGATTTTTAAAACTTTAGTCGCAGTTAAAACCTAATGTAAAATATTAAAAATAAATATAACTTAATTTAAAGCGTAAAGTAAATAACGATAATGAAATTGCGATAAATAAAAGTGCGATAAAATAAAATTGCGATAATTAAAAAGTACGATAATTAAAAGTGCAATTAAATACAATAACAATAAATAAAAAGTACGATAATTAGAAGTGTAATTAAATATAAAATAAAGGAAATAAATATGAAATAAAAGAATTATGCTTATTTAAACTTCCGTAATCATGATGTTTGACGTGTTGATTTTAGTTTTATGCCCATGGGTTAATTGTCCTTTGTCCTGGATTATTTAATATGTCCGTCTAGTTTTTGTCCATAACAGTAGATCAGTCATAATTATAAAGTGCGAGTGTCCTCGTCAAATTATCCTTATACCCGAAGTTAAATATTCCAACTAATTGGGGACTTAAACTGTAACAAGGTTTTATTACTTTGCTTAATAATTACACCAGGATATCGACTGTGTGTAACCCAAGGTTTTAATACTTTGTTATCAATTATGCCAAGTGTCCTTGTACATAATTTCACCCCTGTTTTAATAATTCCATAGACTATTAATCCATTCCCGTGTCCGATTAAATGAACGATTATTCGTACATATAAATACCCCGCACATCGTGTCCGATCGAGTGTATATGGTTATTTATAGGGACGTTCAATTGTAAATCTTTATATTAAAATTAACAAACTATCATTTAGTTAAACAAATATAAAGCCCATTAATAGCCCATAGTCTAATTTTCACAAGTGTCGTTCTTTTGTCCAAACCCCAATTATGGTACAAAGCCCAATTACCCAATTTTAGTAATTAGCCCAACATCATGATTACTTCGTTTTAAATAAGCATAATAATAACTTAGCTACGAGACATTAAATTAAAAAGGTTGACCATAACTTACAATGATTAAAAATAGTGTAGCGTGACACGGACAGAATTTCGACTTACACCCTTACAACATTCGCTAACATACCCTTATTATTAGGATTTAAAATTAAAATTAAAATTAAAATATATATATATATATAATTTACGTATGATGAAGAAGGAAAAAGATGATATATGATGTTCACCAGAATGCGAATTTTTATAGGCATGTGGGCTGGAAAAGGAGCTCATGCGATCGCATGAGCTTTGCCCTTCAAGGTCATGCGATCGCATGGCCAGCTAGAGAGGCTCACATGCCTTTGTTTTTTCTGCCGACGGTTTTTAATAATATAATATATAATATATAAATAATTATAAGAATTATTTAAATATTATATTATATTTATGTGCATAGTTGACTTGTAATTTTTAGTCCGTTGCGTCGAGCGTTGAGAGTTGACTCTGGTCCCGGTTCCGGATTTTCGAACGTCCTTGCGTATAATTTAATATCTTGTACTTTGCATTTCGCGTCTTGTACTCTTGTAATTTTGAGACGTTTCTCATCAATAATTTGAACCTCTTTGATTGTACTTTGTACTTTTGAGCTTTTTGGTCGTTTGCGTCTTCAATTCGTCGAATCTGTCTTTTGTCTTCATCTTTTATTATTTAAACGAATATCACTTGTAAATAGGACAATTGCAACTAAAAGCTTGTCTTTCTTGAGGGATAATGCTATGAAATATATGTTCGTTTTTAGCATTATCACATGTCCGAAGGAGGATCCCGGAATGATGGGGATATTCTTATATGCATATTGTGAATGTCGGTTACCAGGTGTTCAATCCATATGAATGATATTTTTGTCTCTATGCATGGGACGTATGTTTATGAGAAATGGAAATATGAAATCTTGTGGTCTATTAAAATTATGAATGATTATTTATGTTAAACTAATGAACTCACCAACCTTTTGGTTGACACTTGAAAGCATGTTTATTCTCAGGTACGAAAGAAATCTTCCGCTGTGCATTTGCTCATCTTAGAGATATTACTTGGAGTCATTCATGACATATTTCAAAAAACGTTGCATTCGAGTCGTTGAGTTCATCAAGATTATTATTAAGTCAATTATAGTTAGATATTTTATGAAATGGTATGCCTGCCGTCAACTTTCGATGTAATGAAAGATTGTCTTTTCAAAAACGAATGCAATGTTTGTAAAATGTATCATATAGAGGTCAAGTACCTCGCGATGTAATCAACTGTTGTGAATCGTTTATAATCGATATGGACTTCGTCCGGATGGATTAGGACGGGTCTCTACAGATGTTGCGGTTGTTGGGGTAGTTATTACGATTGTGGTTGTGATTGTTGTTGTTGTATTGGTGACTCTTGTCACTGATTTCTTCCCATTTTCTCTTGACTTATTTCATGTTAGCTCTTCGGCTGCCTGATCTTTAATCCTTCCTTCGAGTTGATTCACTAGTTTGTGAGCCATTCGACTTGCCTTTTGTATGGAGGCGGGCTCGTGTGAACTCACATCTTCTTGAATCCTTTCCGGTAACCCTTTTACAAATGCGTCGATCTTCTTTTCTTCGTCTTCGAACGTTCTGGGACACAATAGGCACAACTCTGTGAATCGTTCGTATGTGGTGATACCGAAACCTTGCGTTTGTAATCCTCTAAGCTCTACCTTGAGCTTATTTACCTCGTTTCTGGGACGATACTGCTCGTTCATTAATTGCTTGAATACTGACCAAGGTAGTGCGTAAGCTGCATCTTGTCCTACCTATTCGAGATAGGTATTCCACCATGTTAACGCAGTACATGTGAAGGTATGCGTGGCGTACTTTACTTTGTCTTCTTCAGTACATTTACTTATGGAAAACACCGATTCAACCTTCTCGTTCCACCGTTTCAATCCGATTGGACCTTCAGTTCCATCAAATTCCAAAGGTTTGCAGGCAGTGAATTCTTTGTAGGAGCATCCTACACGATTTCTTGTGGAATTAGTTCTACTGCTAGAACCAGAGTTATTGTTGTTATTTTGCATTGTGGCTTGTACTGCGGCTATGTTTGTAGCAAGGAAAACACGGAAGTCTTCCTCACTCATGTTCAAGTTCTGACGAGTCGTCGGTGCCATTTCCTTCAAAAATAGCCAAAAGAATTGGGTTAATCATATAGAATTTAAGAGTAGTCAATAGTATTTCGTAGCATAATATGACCTTATTTATAAAAGCTTTTTCTTCATATTAGCATTTTATAGTTTTAATTCGGGTAGTACCTACCCGTTAAGTTCATACTTAGTAGCTACTATACAATTCAACTACTACGCTTCTATATGAAAAACTTATTACAATAATATTTCACGTTCAAACTTTTATACAATATTTTTCAAACATACAATACCACTATTATACATATAGGATGAAATATAGCACATACTAACCTTGATACTCGACAGCTATAAAGGCAATTCTAGTTAATACGCAAGTCGTTCAGTAAAAGAAATAAAGACACGTAATTCATAAGTCCATAAACAAGTCATGCATTCAGGTTTTACTGGTATTATTTCCCATCCTTGATCTTGTGAAAATAACCGTTGTAACCGTTGGCTAGGCAGCATGTTATAATGTCGTCAAAAGGATGAGGGTTACTTAATGCCCAACAGTCGCGTAACAATCTAAAAACCTTGTTTCTCACCTCAACTACCGAGTCCGTCACTTGTGAGAATGTTTTATTTAAAAGTTGCAACCCAATATTCTTTTTCTCAATTTGATGAGAATCGAATATTATTTACCCGTAAGCATAACATGCTTCTTTATGTTGCTTGTTAGAAGCTCTTTCTAAAGATCAGAGTCCTATTTTGGGATATGTTGAGTCAAAATAGGTTCGTAACCCGTAGCGTAAAATTGCATTTAGATTTCCCGCACTAAATGCCTTAAAGAAAACTTGGCGTAACTTAAAGTCTCCCCAATGTGATATGCCCCATCTTTCTAAAGAAAGCCTTTTATAAACTAAGGCATGCCTGGAATGTCTTTCAAACGTTTGACAAACTAATTAAATAATTGTGCTGATGAATCTGCCCGACTCTAGACAAGATTTCATCACTCATATTCCCTGGTAGGTCTTCTAAAATTTTTGGTTGTCTATCCTTAACGTTCATTTTTGTTTTTATACTGTACAATAAACAAGGATTAGATTCGTAAAAGATAATTAACAAATAATACAAGCAATTTTTACATATATCTTAAAAGTACAAGCACACAACAATACATATATTACACAGCATGATTACAACTCTTTATTTTGACTCACTCGTTTCTTCTTCTTCGGACTTAGTTCGTTTGGCTAATTTCCTAGGGATACATGGTGATCCTCTAATACGAGCCGTCATTTTCACAAATGGTTTAGAAAAACCTGGTGGCCTAGATGTTCCCGGATTATTGTTAAAATCTAAGAAATACGGGCGTTTACGATACATATAAAGTTCATCGGGGTCGGAATCAGGTTTCTCTATTTTAATGCCCTTTCGCTTATTATTTTCTTTTGCCTTATTAAATTGAGTTGGGGTAATTTCTATAACATCATCAAAATCCTCGTCGGGATCCGATTCATCAGAAAATTGGTAATTTTCCCAATATTTTGCTTCCTTGGCGGAAACACCATTGACCATTTTTAACTTTGGTCCATTGGTTGAGGATTTTCTTTTATTTAATCGTTTTACTGTAGGTATTAATATTTCATCCTTCAAAACCTCTTCTTCTTCCGGTTCCTCTTCTTCCGGTTCCTCCTCTTCTGGTTCCTCCTCTTTCGGTTCCTCCTCTTCCGGTTCTTCCTCGGGAATTTGTGAATCTTCCCAAAATATATTCGACTCTTCATTATTATTAGGTTAGTCGATGAGATTTGTACTAGAGGTAGACATCTATCACACAATATCAAAAACGTTAAGAGATTAATATATCACATAATATTTACATGTTAATAATATATAGTTTCCAACAAAAAGTGTTAAGCAATCGTTTTTGAAGAAAACACGGTCGAAGTCCAGACTCACTAATGCATCCTAACAAACTTGGTAAGACACACTAATGCAAAATTATGGTTCTCTAAGACCAACGCTATGATAGCAACTGAAATGTCCCGTTCATATTGATTATAAACGTTCCATATTAATTGATTTAGTTGCGAGGTTTTGACCTCTATATCAGACGTTTTTCAAATACTGCATTCGATTTTTAAAACAACCATAACCTTTATTTTATCGATAAAGGTTTAAAATATTACGACGATTATCAAATAATGATAATCAAAATATAGCGTTCTCACAGGACCATTATATAATGGTTTACAATAATATTACACAACAATAAATGTCTTCGAATGCAGTTTTCAAACAATATTATACAAGCATGGACTCCAAATCTTGTCCTTAATTTAGTATGCAATAGCGGAAGCTCTTAACAATTACCTGAGAATAAACATGCTTAAAACGTCAACAAAAATGTTGGTGAGTTATAGGTTTAACCTATATATTTATCAATCGTAATAATAGATCACAAGATTTCATATTTCCATTTTTCGTAAACATCATCCAATACATAGAGATAAAAATCATTCATATGGTGAACACCTGGTAACCGACATTAACAAGATGCATATAAGAATATCTCCATCATTCCGGAACATCCATCGGACATGATATAAAAACTCAAAGTACTAAAGCATCCGCTACAACGGATGGGGTTTGTTGGGCCCAATAGATCTATCTTTATGATTCGCTTCAATTAGTAGACTGGTTTACTAATTCTTAGGTTACCAAGCAAAAAGGGCATATTCGGCTTTGATCATTCAACCATAGAAAGTAGTTTCACGTACTTGTGTCTATTTTGTAAAATATTTATAAAGCTGCATGTATTCTCATCCCAAAAATATTAGATTTTAAAAGTGGGACTATAACTCACTTTCACAGATTTTTACTTCGTCGGGAAGTAAGACTTGGCAACTGGTCGATTCACGAACCTATAACAAATATGTACATATATATCAAAGTATGTTCAAAATATATTTACAACATTTTTATTACGTTTTAATGATTTGAGTTTGTTAAATCAGCAGTCCTCGTTAGTAACCTACAACTAGTTGTCCACAGTTAGATGTACAGAAATAAAGTAATATATATTGTCTCGAATCAATCCACGACCCAGTGTCTACAAGTCTCAGACTCGATCACAACTCAAAGTATATATATTATTTTAGAATCAACCTTAACCCTGTATAGCTAACTCAATCATTACTGCATATAGAGTGTCTATGGTTGTTCCGAAATATATATATAGATAGGTCGATATGATATGTCAAAACATTGTATTCGTGTCTATGGTATCCCAAGATTACATAATATATGTTAGAATACATGCATAATACAATATAAGTTGGTGAAGTTATGATTTGTATAGATTTGTTACAAATTTCACGTAGCTACAACAAGCAAAATTATCCAATCTTGTTTTATCCATAATTTCTTCGTTTTAAATCCGTTTTGAGTGATTCAAGTTGCTATGGTTTCATAATGAACTGAATTTTATGAAACTAAACAGAAAAAGTATAAGTTTATAGTCAGAAATACAGGTTACAAGTCAATATTGTAAGAGGTAGTCATTTCAGTCGAAAGAATGACGTCTTGATGACCTTTTTGAAAAATATACTTCCACTTTGATTTTAACAATGATTTTTGAATATAGTTTCATGTTCAAAAGAAAAGTCATTTTCCCAGAAGAACAACTTTTAAATCAAAGTTTATCATAGTTTTTAATTAACTAACCCAAAACAGCCCGCGATGTTACTACGACGGCGTATGTCCGGTTTTACAGTGTTTTTCGCGTTTTCGGGTTTTAAATCATTAAGTTAGCATATCATATAGATATAGAACATGTGTCTAGTTGATTTTAAAAGTCAAGTTAGAAGGATTTATTTTTTTTTGCGAACAAGTTTAGAATTAACTAAACTATGTTCTAGTGATTACAAGTTTAAACCTTCGAATAAGATAGTTTTATATATATGATTCGAATGATGTTATGAACATCATTACTACCTCAAGTTTTGGGGATAAACCTACTAAAAATGAGAAAAATAGATCTAGCTTCAAAGGATCCTTGAATGGCTTGAAAGTTCTTGAAACAGAATCATGACACGAAAACAAGTAAGATTTCCACTCGAAATAAGATTGTTATAGTAATAAAAATTGAATCAAAGTTTGAATATGAATATTACTTTGTATTAGAAAGATATCTTACTGTAAATAAGAAAGATTTATTGAGCTTAGATGATTACTTGGAATGGATTAGAAAGCTTGAAAGTAAACTTGCAAACATGAAAGTGTTCTTGAAGTTTTCTTGAGTAGTTGTTTTATAAGTTAATATAGGTTAGGATTTATGAGCTAGATTGATGTAGATTATGAAGGAAATGATGAAGAACACTTAGAACATCAAGAGAAAACAAGAGAGAGATGTGTTTGGTGCATGAATGTTGAAAAATGAAAGTGATAATGATGATGATGAAAAACGTGAACTAGGTCTTCATTTAAGGTCACATTAGTTTGTAATTTTGTGAGATATTTTATGCTAGTTACCAAATGGTTAGGTCCACATGTTGGTTGACTAAATGAGGGCTGCTAAAAGCTGATTATTGGAGTGTATATACCAATAGTAAATATATTTAGAAGCTGTGTATTGTACGAGTACAAATACGAGTGCATACGAGTAGAATTGTTGATAAAAATGAATGAGGACGTAATTGTAAGCATTTTTGTTAAGTAGAAGTTTCTTTAATATATGTCTTGAAGTCTTTCAAAAGTGTATGAATACATATTAAAACACTACATGTATATACATTTTAACTGAGTCGTTAAGTCATCGTTAGTCGTTACATGTAAGTGTTGTTTTGAAACCTTTAAGTTAACGATCTTGTTAAATGTTGTTAACCCATTGTTTGTTATATCTAATGAGATATTAAATTATTACATTATCATGATATTATGATGTATTAATATATCTTAATATGATATATATACATTTAAATGTCGTTACAACGATAATCGTTACATATATGTCTCGTTTCGAAATCCTTAAGTTAGTAGTCATGTTTTTACATATGTAGTTCATTGTTAATACACTTAATGATATAATTAATTATAATTTTATCATGTTAAACATAGTGTGTTCATATCTTAATTCAATACTGTATTTATTTTAATTAAACGTTGTTATAACGATAATCGTTATATATATCGTTTCGAGTTTCTTTATTCAATAGTCTCATTTTTATGTATATAACTCATTGTTAAATTACCTAATGAGATACTTACTTATCATAATATCATGTTAACTATATATATATATATATATATATATATATATATATATATATATATATATATATATATATATATATATATATATATATATATATATATATATGAGTCATCATATAGTTTTTACAAGTTTTAACGTTCGTGAATCGCCGGTCAACTTGGGTGGTCAATTGTCTACATGAAACTCATTTCAATTAATCAAGTTCTAACAAGTTTGATTACTTAACATGTTGAAAACAATTAATCATGTAAATATCAATTTCATTTAATATATATAATCATGAAAAAGTTCGTGTCACTACACTTGCAATTTTGAAGTATGGCCCGAAAGGGAGAGGAAAGTAGGTCTCTCTTGCTGCGAGTTGTGTTTGTTGGTTTTGTTTCTCTTTTTTCTCCTGTTGTATGTTGTGTCATTTGCTTTTGTAGTGTCTTATGTTATGTTGTTGGGTTTTTTAGTTGGCTTTGTTGCCGGTTTGTACTGATCTCGTGTTTGTTTCTTTTAGTTTGCTCGGCTTGGTATGTTGCCGTTTGCTTTTGATTGATTCTTTCATCGATTTATGAAAATTCATGTTTATATAGTTAAAGTTTTTTTGAAATACAAAGAAAAAAGATTAAACGGGTTATATGAAATGTACAAAGTTATTGATGGGTCAAGCCCACTACTGAATACTACCAGTGAAGTTTACACTTGGACTATACATCAAAACTAAATATGTTATCTTTGGTGTGACAATTATTGACCAAAACTAGGGATGGCAAAGGCGGAAAAAAATTTGTGGTCCGTACTCGTAATGGGCGGATAATATTAAAAATAGTACCCGTGGGTATGATATAGGTAAAATTTTGTACACGTTGACAGGTCGCGGACGAGTCGTGAATATATAATACTATGACGGGTAAAATGCGACACGTGAATCCGTGATAATCATTAAAAAAATCCGTGGGTATACCCGTTAATCCGCATATATATTTAACTATGCATTAATATAGTGATATTTTCAATGTAAATCCATAGTTATTTGTGGTTTTGCCCGCGGGTCGTGGGTACCCGTGGCACAACGTAGATAATAGGTATATTTATTTATCTAGCGGGCATGCTCGCTGGTCATGGGTTTTCGTGGGTCGCGGGCACATGCAAATAAAATTGCTCGTTAACGGCTAGATCGGGCCCGACGAGTAAATATTTTTTTTTTTTGACGGGCGGGTCGTGAGTATAAAGGATCTATGCGTGTTACCCGTGAGAGCCATCCCTAACAAAAATGATATCTCACCACACTGCCAATATTTTTGGAGTTATTTGAGGCTTATGATGATCAACCAACTCCTGTGAGATGATTCGTTGACGAGACAATGATCAGGGTTTATTAACTATTGATGTCACTCTAACGATGTCTTGTTAAACCTTTTCGATATTCAATTAAAGCTTTGGACTTGTATCACAGTTATGATTGTAGCCGGTGACCAAAGCTTGTTGCGAAAGGTTTTGTGTTTCCTATATTTCCAAATAAAGTAACCACATACCCACTTTGTTGCATGCCTAATAATTTTACCATTCAAAGTATTAGCAAAAGATTGGTTATCAGAAAAAAACTTCGACCAAGTTGGAAAAGTAGATCGTTTGCAGGTTCCACAATTTGAAAAGTAGCTTCCAAATAGTTACAACCACGGGATAAGTTCGTTGTTATTGAAAAACGGGCATAGAGTCATGTCCAAGTCTATTTCACGTTTTTAGGGTTTCGAATAGGTTAGAATTTTATGCATTTTAGCTCTTCAAAAAAAATATCCACCTTTTGAGGTAATGCTTTATTTTGATGTGTTGTTTCGTCTACCATGTGAGCTACGAGATTAATTTGCTCTACCAATGCTGATGATTTGTTTTCAAATATTTTGGAATTTTCGCTTATTGATAAAATATGTCCATTATATTTTCTCACTTTTCTTAAGATAATATAATGTAGAATGTTAGGGCTGCGTTTAAGGCTTTAAGCATACCATATTTAAATTTTAAAATTTTGTTGGATTAATTGCAAAATATAAATATTCATTTTTTAATATCGACTTTCCTTGTATAATTTTAGTATTAGTGTTATTCATGACAAAATCAATTATAAATATCGTATTAATTTATATATGGAATGCTTAAACATAGCCTTAACAGCTACGTTTATCATTTTTCATATATAAATATAGAACTAGTGAAGTAGGTATATATATAATGATATACATATAATGAGTTTATTAAATACATATAATGATATAGTTGAAAAGTTTGTGATAATTTAATTGGTTCTAGAAAAGGCATACATTAATCATAGCCATTAAAATTAATGGATCTAATGTATTGATGAGTTATACACTACACAACCTATCAATACATAAATATAAATATATGGATCTATTAATCTTAACATTGAATTTATGCCTTTATGGTTATCAATGCATACAATATGGTCACGTGAGGTCATGTCCTTTTAGCTTAGGGGCGGGAAGGGGTAGAGGGCCTAGAGGAGGGAATAGCCTGTTAGGATTAGAGTTGGGAGCTGGAACATAGGATCTCTAACTAGTAAATCTTTTGAGGTTGTGGATATTTTACCTAAGCGAAAGGTGGACATATTGTGTATGCAAAAGACTAGATGGAAAGGCCCGAGGCTGGTTAAGATAAATGACTATAAATTGTTCATTTCAGGTTCTAAGATTGCACGAAACGGGGTAGACATCATTATAGGACACCCTTATAAGGATTTTGTTGTGGATGTTAGTAGGTACAACAATAAGATTATATCGATTATGTTAATAATTCAGGAGGAGACTTACATTGTGATTAGCGCCTACGCACCTCATGTAGGTTTAGGAGAAGTAGAAAATAGAAGTTTTTGGGAATCGTTAGATGAGGTTGTGAGGAGGTTCCCTAATGAAGAACGTTTAATTATAGGGGGCGATGATATCGGCTAAAAAGTCACGTTTTCACCCAGGTATTAAGGCCCAAAAACAAGAAAGATTTGAACTTTGTCGGCAAAATACCCACTTCGTCGGTTAGAATTGAAGAACAAGTAATTACGAAGGCAGTGCAAAAAGAATCAAGAGAATCGGAGCTAAAACGAAGATTCTAGAGCGAAAACGGTGAAAGACAAGAAATCAAGTTACGATCCAAGGAATCAAGGCTGACCAGCAAGCCATACGGCCTGCCATACGGCCTGTCAGTATGGAAACGGCCTACCATACACGAGCCACCATACGGCCTGCCTTACATACGGCCTGCCAAAAACGGGCTGCCATACGCCCTGCCAGGCGTATGCTGGCAAATTCCAAGTCTATTTAAAGGGTCTTTGTCATTCATTCCAACACCCACTTCAATTCACTTCTTTCTCTCTCTTGTACAATATTAGTCATACTTTCAAGGCCTTCTCACCTCCGAGCGGGAAATTAAGTACCCGGAGGTGAACGCTGAAGATTGTATTAGGAGCAGTCTGGAGTCTTGAAGTTGTCACTTTTGTATTCGGAACTCGTTTAATCTACTGGTACTTCTATCCTTTATCTTATATAATGTTTTATGATATTATTGCCATGATTAGCGAGTAGTTATCTTTAGTGTATGCTATGATGTAAGCAGCTATAATGCCGAAATAATATTATGGTTTGTGTATGCTGTTGAAATGCTTTCCGATTATGCTTTAAACTCAATCGCTATTCCAACTAATAGAACGTAGTTATAGGCTCTGTTATTGGGAAGTCGCGAACCCCGATTCAGAGTACATTATCTGTGTCACCCCTTGGTAAGAGAAGTCTGTCGGATACAACGTAAGATCGACTAAGGCACACCGGTTGTAGTAAGTCTATCAAGCTTTGGATTCAGACTGAGGACTCTTTCGTAGTGAAACATCTGACTAGACCCCTAGTACATTGTCGGTCCTAGACCATGCTGGTGTAGTCACCAAGCATATAAACTTCGTACGTGCACGCTGAAGCACAGCGGTTGTTGTAAGCTGTACCTCTGCTAAGTAAGGCCATGGAACACGGTTAGTGTTGACCAGTACACTACACCATAACGCGGTCTCAAGAATTGCACCCCACTTGAGGGATTCTTAGTTAATTAAGGAACTTTTTGTTTAGACACATAAAGGATTGGACCGTTAGGATAACCGAACGTGTTCATGGAAGTCAGACTTGACTTGGCCATGGTGTTCTTTATGGTTGAACTCTTTTTAAGGGCCTAACTATCTTTTACCAATCATTAACGAAAGCATTGAAACACATCACATCTCTCGGATATGGTAAACCATATATTCTATTATGCTTAAGAAAGTTTAGACCATTTTGGAATGTTAATACGTCACCCAACCGAGTCTCTCAATTGGATGAGCCGTCTGAACGTGTATGCCTGTAGTCAGACTGCACGGGCATCGGGGGTATGGGACGTTGCTGTCTATTCAGAATCTTCAAGCCTAACGCAGTACCCAGTGACATGTCTTATGATAGGGGCGTTTAGGACCAGTGTAATGAATACAAGGCCTCTGCCTATTCATGAGCCAACATTCCATAATCTCGGCAGAATAACTGATGAAGTCATAGTATGCACTTACCTTAACCTTATCTGGATTACAAATTATATCGCATTTACTTTATCTATCTTATAAATTAGAAAATCCCAAAATAAATATTCACTACTCCCTAACTATCTTAGGCTACAATATAGGTTCGATGTTACTGATATCTCAAAAATACGACTCTAGGTCATAATTCCCTTACTTATAAGGAGTAGTAAGATTTAGGCCCCACTAAATATAAATTTAAAATAGTACCCTCTCCCACGAGTGGCTGATCCTGGTGAGCCGCGGCCTAACGACACCGCGCAAATAAAAACTGTCCGTTTCGGCCATATCAAGAGACCTACTAGTTTTTGGCGCCGCTGCCGGGGAACTAGTATCAGGCAATACTGTTTTCAATCAAAGTTATTCACAAGCATTTAGTGGTGTCTAAGAAAGACAATTATACTCGGACTTAGTTATTGGATTTTCCGAACAGTCGCCAATTATATTGGGACCAAAAGGATCCTACCTCTCTGTAGTCGGCCTGGCCACTTGGTTTGTTGAATAGTTTGTGCTGAACTTTGTTACCGAAATACCAGGGAATCAGTAGCCAGAACCAAAAACATATTCCACCATAGGATAGTTAGTTAATTAGATTAGATTACTTTAGATTACTCTAATTTACCTTAGATTAGACCACCTTAGATTACCTTAGATTGCCTTAGATTAAATTAGATTACCTTAGAATTAGATTAGTTTAGTTTAGCTTATTATAATTTAGCTTATTTGCGAAAATTAAAAACAAAAAGGCATACCTAGTGTATGACCCAAACCCGATCTAGACCAGGGCCGTTGTTATTCGTACCTGATCCAGACGCAATAATCTCTAAAGCACGCAAGGAAGCGCGAATCAGAAACCAAATGGGGTTACGCGTTACTTTAGCAGAAAATACGAAACCCTCGATTGAAGGTCGAGGAGGATCAATCAGATTTCCAGAGATTCAAGGACACTCATTCAAGTTAAAACATCACATCATCCAGCTCATTTAGAATAGCTGTCAGTTTCATTGATTACCGAATGACGATCCTAATTCTCACCTTGATAAATTCATATCTCTTTCGAACTCCTACAAACAGCCAGGGATAGGACAAGATATAGTCCGGCTATACTTGTTCCCCTATTCTCTCACTCATCATGCTCAAACTTGGTTTGAAGGACTGGAAAAAGATTCCATCACGTCATGGACGGAGATGGCGACTAAATTCCTAACCAAATATTTCCCTCCTTCTAAACAAACCAAACTGAAGAATGATATCATTAACTTCAAACAAAGTTATGATGAATCTCTTTACACTGCATGGGAGCGTTTCAAAACCCTGCTGAAGAAGTGCCCTAATCACCAGCTAGAACGGTCATCCCAAATCTGTACCTTCTACAATGGTCTTACGGTAAATCATAGGATGACGATCGATGCAGCAGCTCAAGGGAATCTGATGAACCAAACCGCAGATGAAGCATGGGAATTTCTCGAGAACATGATGATGCATCATCATGACTGGAACAGTGGTGAAACAACTTCATCATCTGCCCCACTCTCTGCACTTAACAATCAAACGGAGGCCATCAAATCCCTCACAGATAAGATGGAATCTCTTGCCAAGCAACTCAGAGAATGGAAGACGCAATCGCAACAGGTTAACCAAGCTCAGGCTTGTGTTAATTGTACTAACCCGCAACCTACTGAAGACTATCAAGTTGAGTACGAAAACCCTGACGGTTCAGTCTGTTACGTTCAATACCCAGCTCGTCCACCAAATCCCGGATTCAATCAACCACCAAGGGTTAATCAATTTCAGCGAAGCGATCAACCTTTCCGCTATCGCTATCCACCTTATCCAGCCTAACAATCTCAATTGACCTACGATCAACCACTTCCACTCACTGGTCCCCCAGTTGAGGAAAATTCCCCTTCCACCCAGATTATAAAAGCAGCTAACCCCACTCTCGGAGCTGATGATCAGTTAACTCAGTTCATCCAAGGATAACAATAGTTAAATCAGAGAACTGCAACCAGATAAGATCAGACGGAGATACTAATGAGAAATCAATTGGCTCTGCTCAAAAGTTTGGAAACACAGCTCGGACAGTTATCACAACGCCTTGAAACCCGACCGCAGGGAAGATTGCCAAGTAATACTATCCAGAATCCCCACATAGAAGAAGCAAAGCAAATGGATTCCGTAATCCCAGGGGAAGAACCACGGAGAAGGTCAACTAGGCTCAAGAACAAATCAACATATACTCAGAATCTGACCCCTGAAACTCCAGTTCGCATACCTTATCCTGGAAGGCTACAAGAAGAACCATCCAAGCTTGATTCCTTCAAACTAGATGGAAGATTCTTGGACACTATGTCCAAAGTTCCCAACCAGAAGAGATACATCCGAAGGCTTCTTTCTACAAAGGAGAGGATACCAGACTCTAAAAAAATTCCACTGAGTGAAGAATGCTCTGCATTACTCAGAAACTCTCTACCACCTAAGCTAGGAGATACGGGTCGATTTGTTTTCCCGTTTTCAATCTACCAATCTGGAACCATTCATGCGCTAGCAGATTTAGGAGCAAGTATCAACCTAATCCCCTACTCTCTCTACAAGAGATTAGAGTTAGGAGATTTGTCACCAACCAAAATGAAAATCCAACTTGCCGATCATACAATTCGATATCCTAAGGGCATAGTTGAGAACGTCTTGGTGAAAGTCGACAAATTCTTGTATCCTACGGATTTCGTAGTAATGGATATTAAGAAAGACCTACACACCCCAATAGTGTTAGGAAGACCTTTCATGAATACGGCTAGGACTGTCATTGATGTGTACAATCAAACCATGATCTTACGATCACATGGGGAGAGCGTTACCTTCAAAATTGACCGACCAACCGATCTTTCTGGACAGGCAGAGATGTTTACTATTTCCACCAGACGGATCACTTCTGATGATGAGTCATTACCACCAGCCGAGATATCGATATGGGTGTCGAATCACAGTCTGTAGACGACCTAGAAATGGAAGAAGAGGATTCCAGCGAAGAAATAGAGGAAAAGGAGGAATCTGAAGAGGAAGAGGAAATGGAAGACGTAAAAGAAACTGCGACAACACCCATTCCAAGCACTGAGCGTCATGAAGAAATAATGAGGCTTGAAACGGCAGATCACAGTTTAATCATTCGCTTTAAAAAGAAGAACGATAAGGCTGAGGTTAAGGATATAGAAATTGATCCTGTAAGTATCAAAGTAGAGAATCGGAATACTGAAGGAACCCGTTCACCAGACGCATCCTCAGAGGAACCGGATACCGATGATGATGAGGAAGAGCATCACGAAGACATTCTGACTAACTCACACTCTCCAACCGAAGTAGATCAAGGGGAGCCGGACTCTTCTTCAAATCAAATTCCGGTTATATCCACACATGCAGACATGATTACCTTCATCAATGATACCGATGAATTTAAAGACATTCTCGAAGCCATTCAAAAGTCAACCATTGATTTTTCGCTACGCTTAACAGAACGAATCATGGTTATCAGAGAAGAGCACCACCTCTATCTCCGAAGAGAAGACAATGATGTTGAAATCCTAGAAGAACGCATTCAAGACTTTATCAATTCTCTTCACGATCATATCTATCACGAAGAAAGGCAACGAGAGCATAATTCAGTAGTTCGCACTATTTTCGAGATAAGATTCTGTCGAGATCAGAAGATCATTTACTCTAAGGTTTATAACGCCTTAGCCGGATCTGCACTTCCGTTCTCACGAAACGAACGAGCACTACTGACTCTCATCCGGAAGCATATGGATCTTTCCACCGGCCGCCCGACTTATCACTCTGATTTTCAAATGATCGAGGATATTCACAGTCTTTTCGCTCTTCTGGATAGAGATAACTTCGAAAGCACACCAGACAGACTAGTGATTTACATAACAATTGATCACCACGTTGATCTGATTATCAAAGAGTTACAAGACGCTGTTATAGAGGAAGCAAGATGAAACAATCCGTTCTCTCATCTTGAACCAGATCGAGTCAACATTGCCACCTATGTTACGAAGCAGCTATCACATATCTTCCACGAATCCACAGATCCTAGTTTCATATTTAAAGCTGGATGTCGAGAGATATACTCAAAGACGGTGAAATTAATACTCGGATCAGGATTGCTGTTGACTTCTTTCCAGCTTCGTCTCTTAACTAATCTGTGCAAAGCTACAGACTCTTACTGTGGAGATTACCGTTTTGAAGGCTTCGAAATTCTAAAGATACAGTTTCTTACATTGTTTGAAGACCTCCGAAATGAGCATCCAGTCAGAGAAATCATCAACATCAGCACTGCAACCATGATTGACATTCATGGGTCAACCAGTAGAGCTGTGGATCATATTCTCATCAGACTTCAAGACTTATCAAGAGCCAAAACTGCGCACTACTTATCGTTCAGAAGATCTTCAAGAGAAGTACCGGACTTGTTACCACTATTGGTCCGACACTTTCTCAGAACTTATCCACCAAGACTTACATTCCCTTAAGAAGACCAAGATCACAACCATCAATGAGGAATGTTTGCTTTTTGAAGAATCACTACGGTCGAGCCAACAACCTTAAACAAAAGCGCTTCTCGGGAGGCAACCCGTGCAATAAAGTAGAGTAGAAGAATAAAGGATGACAAATGAGCCGATAAAGAAGCAAGGAAGCCAGCCGCATCTGCTAGGGGTATTTCTTTCTTTTCGCTACTAGCTCAAGATTCAAACTATACCGCATCCTAGCTTATCACTAAGTGTGGGATAACACCCAATTAAAACACTAGACAAACACTCCCAAATCTTCAACTAAAACTCCTAAGTGTGGGATACACTAGGAACATTGAGGACAATGTTCGTCTAAGTGTGGGATGTTGGTATCTTTTTATGCTATATCATAATAAACCATTACGAAGATTCCAAGTCCTTAAGCCAAATTTCAAATTTTTTGCAAAAGAAACCCTTTTCGAAAAAGTATTTTTGAAAACCTAAAACGTTTGTCAATAAAAATAAGGCTTAAGTAAGGTGGAAATCTTGTTAGATTGAAATCTCTAATAGAGCATTGCATGACTAAGGCATTATCGACCTAAATTGATTATGGTGAGGCACCCCAAATAAGATCAGCATTCATCTTTAAAGCTTCACTATTTTTCGTTGAGAGTGCCGATGTCTGTGCTCAGAATCAGAACTTGCTTTAGATCTACATCTCCAAACAGCAAAGCGTAGTTCGGTTGTAATCAAAATAGCTACCCATTTGTCAAACATAAGCCTTCCACACCTCTACTACTTCTACTCCACCACCACATCCATATCACCTTTACTATTTCTCAGAAAACCCAGAAAATGAGATTCCTTTCGAAAACCCAATGTTATAAACCTCTCAAGTATCATGGCAAAGGTCTTGAAAAAGTTTACCGCAAAAAGTTTCTCGAGATGAAGTCTCCAAAAAAAAATTGATGAAGGAGCAGAACTAAATAAGAGAAATGCCGAAGAGAACTCGACCGAAAATGATTATCAAATGAAGAAAAAGTTCAAAAGTGCTTCTCAAAATACTTCAGCACTCCTATCTATCCGAATAAAAGTCTGTATAAAGACTATATTACCCTTTTATCTCACCCTTCAAAAACAACTTCACTACCACTCCAAAATTCCTTCTCCATCATTGATAAATAACCCATAAAGCTGAGATTACTACCGTTCTCACGTTAGTAGTAAGGACTTGAGTCTTTATCAAGCCTATGACGATGGGTGCAGCATGACTGGCTATGATTGTATTCATTTCTTAGATCTATAGGGAACCCTAAACACTTGAGTGATTTGAGTGACCCGTGAAAGCTAGCCTATGTCATGTAACCTCCTCGCATGCTTGCAGAGATAATTTCAATCGTAACATAGATGACTCACCTTATCTTTTTGCTCTTATAATAAAAGCAAACCTCTTAGGCTATTAGAAAAGAAACACCTAAAAGATTCTTTAAAATGAGAGTTTGCTTGAGGACAAGCAAGGTCTAAGTGTGGGATATTTGATATCGGCTAAAAAGTCACGTTTTCACCCCGGTATTAAGGCCCAAAAACAAGAAAGATTAGAACTTTGTCGGAAAAATACCCACTTCGTCGGTTAGAATTGAAGAACAAGTAATTACGAAGGCGGTGCAAAAAGAATCAAGAGAATCGGAGCTAAAACGAAGATTCTAGAGAGAAAACGGTGAAAGACAAGAAATCAAGTTACGATCCAAGGAATCAAAGCTGACCAGCAAGCCATACGGCCTGCCAGTATGTAAACGGCCTGCCATACACGAGCCACCATACGGCCTGCCTTGCATACGGCATGCCTTGCATACGGCCTGCCAAAAACGGGATGCCATACGCCCTGCCAGGCGTATGCTGGCAAATTCCAAGTCTATTTAAAGGGTCTTTGTCATTCATTCCAACACACACTTCAATTCACTTCTTTCTCTCTCTTGTATAATATTAGTCATACTTTCAAGGCCTTTTCACCTCCGAGCGGGAAATTAAGTACCCGGAGGCGAACGCTGAAGATTGTATTAGGAGCGGTCTGGAGTCTTGAAGTTATCACTTTTGTATTCGGAACTCGTTTAATCTATTGGTACTTCTATCCTTTATCTTATATAATGTTTTATGATATTATTGCCATAATTAGCGAGTAGTTATCTTTAGTGTATGCTATGATGTAAGCAGTTATAATGCCGAAATAATATTATGGTTTGTGTATGCTGTTGAAATGCTTTCCGATTATGCTTTAAACTCAATCGCTTTTCGAACTAATAGAACGTAGTTATAGGCTCTGTTATTGGGAAGTCGCGAACCCCGATTCAGAGTACACTATCTGTGTCACCCCTTAGTAAGAGAAGTCTATCAGATACAATGTAAGATCGACTGAGGCACACCGGTAGTAGTAAGTCTATCAAGCTTTGGATTTCGACTGAGGACTCTTTCGTAGTGAAACATCTGACTAGACCCTTAGTACATTGTCAGTCCTAGACCTTGCTGGTGTAGTCACCAAGCATATAAACTTCGTACGTGAACGCTGAAGCACAGCGGTTGTTGTAATCTGTACCTCTACTAAGTAAGGCCATGGAACACAGTTAGTGTTGACCAGTACACTGCACCATAACGTGGTCTCAAGCATTGCACCCCGCTTGAGGGATTCTTAGTTAATTAAGGAACTGTTTATTTAGACACATTAAGGATTGGACTGTTAGGATAACCGAACGTGTTCATGGAAGTCAGACTTGACTTGGCCATGGTGTTCTTTATGGTTGAACTCTTTTTAAGGGCCTAACTATCTTTTACCAATCATTAACGAAAGCATTGAAACGCATCACGTCTCTTGGATATGATAAACCATGTACTCTATTATGCTTAAGAAAGTTTAGACCATTTTGAAATGTTAATACGTCACCCAACCAAGTCGCTCAATTGGATGAGCCGTCTGAACGTGCATGCCTGTAGTCAGACTGCACGGGCGTCGGGAGTAAGGGACGTTGCTCTCTATTCAGAATCTTCAAGCCTAACGCAGTACCCAGTGACATGTCTTATGACAGAGGCGTTTAGGAGCAGTGTAATGAATACAAGGCCTCTGCCTATTCATGAGCCAGCATTCCATAATCTCGGTAGAATAACTAATGAAGTCATATTATGCACTTACTTTAACCTTATCTGGATTACAAATTTTATCGCATTTACTTTATCTATATTATAAATTAGAAAATCCCAAAATAAATATTCACTACTCCCTAACTATCTTTGGCTACAATATAGGTTCGATGTTACTGATATCTCAAAAATACGACTCTAGGTCATACTTCCCTTACTTATAAGGAGTAGTAAGATTTAGGCCCCGCTAAATATAAATTTAAAACAGTACCCTCTCCCACGAGTGGCTGATCCTGGCGAGCAGCGGACTAACGACACCGCACAAATAAAAAACCGTCCGTTTCAGCCATATCAGGAGATCTAAATGGACATATAGGAAGGGATGTGGAGGGTTATGTCAGAGTTTACGGTGGTTGTGGTTACGGAGTTAGAAATGAAGAAGGCCCCCTCAATTCTTGAGTTTGTCGTTGCTTACAATCTGGTTGTTACAATTTCCTTCTTCAAGAATACAGATGCCCAGCTAGCTACTTTCCATAACGGGGGCCATAGTACCTAGATTAATTATTTGATGCTTCGTAAAGGGGGCCTTAGGGCATGCAGAGACTGCAAGGTGCTGACTGGCTTGACTTGCTATCCCAACACATATTGCTGGCTATTCATTTAGTTCTCAGAGATGGGTGACCAGTTGAGTGAGGGTCATTTAACCTAGAATTCTATGGAAGAACCTGACAGTAGAGAATGCAATAACTTTTAGAGCTAGGGTGGCTGAAAGAGTTAACATAGAAGTGGAAGATGTATCTCATGATAATGCGGATTAGATGTGGAAAACCTGACATCTACCATTAGAGAGGTAGTCAAAGACTCTTTAGGTGTAGCGGTAAGGACTCTGAGAGGACATATGCCTAACAGAGAATCATGGTGGCTTAGTCATGAGGGTCAAACCAAAGTCATGGTTAAGCAACATAGGTTTAGGGAGCTCATCACAAGTAAGGAGGGGACGCTTAATGATAGGACTAGAGTCGAAGATAGTAATAAAGAAGCCAAAAGAGAAGAAAAGAAAGTAGTTGTGCGAGCTAAAAAAAGCGTACGAAGATTTGCATATGAAACTAAAATCTAAGGCCGGAGCAAATAAGATCTACAAGATTGCCCAAGCTAGCGAGAGAATGGGAAGTGACCTTGGCAATATCGTATTTATCAAAGATGAAGTTGGCCAAACCATAATGAAAGAAGAGGAAATTAGGAAACGATTGGTGGAGTATTTCTCATCCCTTTGCGTCAAGGGAGGACTTAAGCAATGCAATGAAATTGAAAACTTGAATTTAGGACACTTTCAGGTATCTGTAGGAGGATTAGCCATGAAGAAATAAGGATGGCACAACAAAAGATTGGGAGAATAAAGCTGTAGGACCTGATGAGATCCCCATAAAGGCGTGTCAGTGTCTTGGCGATGATGGCGTTAAGTGGTTGACAAGTTTATTCAACAAGATGTTTAGAATCTCTAAAATGCCTACGGAATAGAGACTCAACGAAGTTATTCCCATTTAAAAGAACAAGTGGTTGTCAAAATTCGTGGTAACTATAGAGGTATTAAATTACTTTGTCATACTATGAAGATTTGGGAGAGAGTGAATGAGACTAGACTTCCACGTGAAACAAATGTTTCAGAGAACCAGTTTGATTTCATGCTAGGGCGCTCTTCAATAGAGGTAATTCATATCATTATGAGTCTTAGTATAAGGAAAAACAAAAGAACTTAGAGACGGATTTCTTAGCCATAGAAAAAGCATGACTGTGTCCCTAGAGAGTTAATTTGGAAGACCCTTAATGCTAGAGGTATCACTAGTAAATGTGACGACCCGAAAATTTTTGACCAAATTTAAACTTAATCTTTACATGTTTCTGACACAATAAGGAAGTCTGTAATGTTGAGTCACAAAAATTTTTGAACTGTTTACCTGGATGCATTTAACCTCAGACTATTCCCGACGATTCACGAACAATTGTTTGTAAATGAATATGTGTGTGTGTGTGTGTATATATATATGTGTGTGTGTGTGTGTGTGTATAAATATATATGTGTATATATATATATATATATATATATATATATATATATATATATATATATATATATATGTGTGTGTGTGTGTGTGTGTGTGTGTGTATACATATATATATATATATATATATATATATATATATATATATATATATATATATATATATATATATATATATATATATATATATAATAAATTGAAATTATGAAATATAATCTAAATATTAGAATTTAAAAATGTAAAATGATAAATAAAATAAATAAAATGAAAATATATATAAATATATATGATTTATATTATCATTATTATTATATTGGAATATATATAAAATATATATATAAATGTTAAACATTCAAATATGTTATTATGTAGAATAGGTATTATATAAGCAATGAAATGTAAAGATAATATATTATATATAATTACAAGTTAAAGTATAAATGTTGTATTATGATCATTACTTTCGTTAATGATGATATTAATATTAATATTTATATTATTAATATTACTAATTTTAATATAAATGAGATTGGATATATATATAAGTTGTTATTATTATTATTATCATTAATAATATTAATATTATTATAAGTAGTGTTAATATTAGTAATACTATTGTTATCATTATTATTATTATTATTATTATTATTATTATTATTATTATTATTATTATTATTATTATTATTATTATTATTATGGTTATTATTATTAAACTTATTATAATTATCAATTTTATGATTATTAGTATTGTTATTATTTATTATTATTAATATATTTAATATTATTATAAATATTAATATTATTATCATTATTATTAATTCTATTATTAATATTAGTATTTATATTATTATTAATAAAATTATCAATATTATTATTATTACTAATAATATAATTATTAATCTATATAAATATGTATTTTTACATATAAGACTTAAAATCAATTATAAATCACTGTCAAACTGTTTTTGATTGGTAATTAATATTTCTAATTGTTGAAATTAAAGTCAAGACAATCCAAATTCTGCTATATCCATCTATTTATTCTTTTTTTTCGACTGATAAATAATTCGTGTACTTATTGTCTGTAAATTGTTAACCATCGATTTCACAAATCATATAAGATATAAATAACTGTTAAATCATGTAAGTACTCACATTATATTTATTCACTTCTGTAATTCATGAATTTAAAAACAAATTTAAAAAAAAGGGTGTCGACTGCTCTCTTCTTGAGTGGAATTACAAAAGCTCAAAATCGATTTGTATTTCAAAATCTATTAATGTAGGAATGTTAGGAATCATCCATTTATAATATCTGAATATTTTCAAATCCTAATTCTTTCAATTGAATTCGAATTTCGGAGTCAAAATTTAATTCCAAAAAGTCAAACGATCGATGAATCTTAAAATTTGAATTCTATTTGTTGTTTCTGGATCAATTGAGGGTTCAAAAAGTTTCTAGGATTGATTTATGGCATATCTCATGTTATAATCATAGTCTAAAACGGTCAAAATTTTTAAATCAAGCTTTGGGTTTTGAGTGTTCTTTGCGACTACAGTTCTATCTATATTTTTTTTTCCTTCTGGTCTGATGATCAAACAATCATAAAGGGTTGATATGATTCAATTTCAAACTCTAAATCAAACATTTAATTTGTTAATGGAATGGATTTTTGGGTTTTGGTCAATCGAAGTTATGAAGAAGATGAAGAACACAAGTTACGGATTAAGTATTTTCTCTCTCATTTCCATAGTATCTCGTAACGATTATATACTATCTCACATTCTAGATTTTATTCACCCACTCTTCCGAACCACCAATCATCCTGTTGTAATAGAAGAAGTCAACGAGCTTCGCGCTCGAGTATTGGCTTTGGAACATATGGTGCAAAGATTACAAGCACCAGCAGCAGCAACGGCAGCATCAGTACCACCATCAGCAACACCAACAGTACCATCACCACCAACAACAACAACATCCGCATCCCACACCTCAACATCACAAACTGTACCTCGAGCATCAACATCACACGCACCATAGATACCAAAGAGTACCAACAACAATAACCGATTAAGTATTAATTCATAACTTCATTCGAGAAATATTCTGCGATGATTATGTAATCTCTAAAGTCTTAGAGATTATCTATTCTAGCCTTAACCATAAATCATATGAGTGGACCGAAATGATAGAAGGAAGAGTAGAAACCCTGATAGAATGGTGCATGATTTACAAGCTAGACTTGTTTTACCAACAGCATCAACAGTGCCGTTAGCATCGTCAGAATCAGCAGCACCTATAACATCACAAGCTCCGCCAGTTCAAGAATCACCGTGGACATCATTACGAATCAATAACACGTATATTGTATCAACGAGTTATGAAGTATTTGTGACGACCCGGGAATTTTCCGACCAAATTTAAACTTAGTCTTTATATGATCTCGACACGATAAGCAAAGTCTGTAATGTTGAGTCTCGAAAATTTTGGAACTATGTTCATATATTTAATTACCCTTCGACTATTTCCAACGATTCACGAACAATCGCTTGTAAATAAATATGTATATATATATATATTTATATATATATATATATATATATATAAATGTAAGTATATATAACTGTCTAAAATTAAAATATAATTTAAATATTAGAATTAAATATGTAAAAATAGGATACAAAATAATATACAGAATAATTAAGCTACTATCAAAATGAATATATATATATATACATATATATATATATATATATATATATATATATATATATATATATATATATATATATATATATATATATATATACATATATATATATATATACATATATATATATATATATATATATATATATATATATATGGTTTCTATACCTAATTAATATTATATGTATATTACAATATATATATATATATAAAATATATGTATTAACTAATCAATATGTGTTATTATGTATATTAGATGTTATTAACGATTACATGCTTAATAATATGTAATATCATCATATTAACTTTACTAAATGATAAAATATAATTGCCATATTAATATTAATAGTACTTTCATTAAAAATAAAGATTTATATTAATATTAATAGTATTATTAATATTATTAAAAAGATATAAAATTTGATACAATTATTACTAATAATAGTATTACTATAATTATTATACTTGGTGGTGAATTGTGATTTTTTTTTTCATTTTTAACTATTATTATTATTATTATTATTATTATTATTATTATTATTATTATTATTATTATTATTATTATCATTATTCTTTGAAATTATTATCTTAATCTTTATCAAAAATAATATTATTATTATCATTATTAACATTATTATTAGAAAATAATACAAATTATTATTATTATCATTTTTATAATTATAAGTATCCTTATAATTTATCATTATTAATAAAATTATTATTATTAATAATAGATTTATTAATTATTTGTATTTATTATATAAAACTATAAAAATCAATAAATCGTACAAATTTGTTATATGTATCCATCAATCTGTAGCTATTTTCGTTTCTATCTGTGATTTTGTTATCAGTCGAAATCAACACACATATCAGATACAAATTTCGTTTGATTTCCCTATCAGCTTCTATTATTTTATTTTAACTTCTGTACTCGACGATTCCTTGTGTCGACCATCAACTGTTTTAAATCAAACGAATGGCTCCAAGACATGGTGAAATTCAAACAACTTTACACCCTCTGTATCAATTACAACCTTGTTAACTTCTATTAATTGTGAGAGTTAACAGAAAAATAAATAAAGAAACTCTAAACCTCTGTTCTTGGGGAATTTTATCAAAATCTTGAATTCGAGTCCTTTTAAAAATCTATGAATGCAAGATTATTAGGAATGATCTAGGTAAACTATCTGTAAGTTTTCATTATCCAATTCCTTCTATAAATTTCTAATTTTGAAGTCAAAGCTAAAATTTAAAAAAGTCAAAGATTTTGCTCATCATAAAATTAGAGTTCGTTTTGAAGTTTATGAATCAAATGATGACCCAGAAAGTTTATAGGTATGATTTGGAACCATTTTCATGAAGAAACCATAGTCTAAAACATTTCTAATTTCGTAATCAATAATTGAGTTAGTGTTCTTGAACTAAGAAAAGTCAATTGCTCAGTTTCGAATTAATTTTCAAATTCTAAAAATGCAAATGTGTTAGGAATCTCTTAGTGAATCTTTCTGACAAGTTTTAGTTTTCAATTCATCAAAATGATTCCGAATTTACGAGTCAAACTTTTAAAAATCAAAAGTCAAACTGTGTTCTAAGATCAAATTAAAAAGTTCTGTGATGATTTGATTTAAATGGATGATTTCAATAGTTTCTATTAATGATTTACAAACTATTTCATGTTATGATCATATACAATTACTTGATCAAATTCGAAAAAGCAAAAAAAAAAATTTAAAAGGAGACAGTCGCGACAGCAGCTATCCTCCTTATTTTTTTAATTTTTTTTCAATTTTCTAAAGTAATATAGGTAACTGAAGTTAACAGTTATAATTGATGGTAGTATAAAAAAATTGATATAGTGTTTGGAAATTAATTGTTGGTCGATCAGTTTAGGAGTAGAAGGGTAATGAGGAAAAACAGAAGAGGGTTAAAGGAATCTAAATGAATTACAAATCAGAAAAAAAAATAGATATGGTTCGATGGTCAGGAAGGTATTCGGCTGAGCAGGAGGTCTAGGGTTCGAGTCCCGTCGGGAACATTTCTTTTTACGCAAAGTTTCAAGGGTATACACTCTTAACTTTATTTCTATTATTATTATTATTATTACTAGAAATTATTATGATTATTATTATTGTTATGATTATTATGATTATAAGTATTATTGTTATTATTAGGTTTATTAGCATTATTATTATTATTATTATTATTATTATTATTATTATTAACAAGTATTATTATTAAATGTAATTATTATCATTATTCTAATTATTATCATTAACTTAGTTATTACTAAATAGAACGAGTATTATTACTATTATTATTATGTTTATGATTAAAATTATTATTATTATATATTCATTAATATTGTTATTATTATTATTGTTATCTATATCAATATCAATAAAGGTACTATTGTTAGAATTTTAGAATTTTCAGTGTTATTAATATAGGTATTATTATTACTAAGAAAATGATGCAAAAATATTATTACTTCACTAATATTAGTATTTGAATCATTCTTATAATTATTAGTATTATCATTATTAATAAAGTTATTATTACTAGTAAATCATTATTATCAAAACTATCATTTTTAATAAATAAATATTTTGTACCAAAAATTATATTTACTATATATATATATACTATAATTATATTTCATATAATAATATATCAAACATACTAATATTTTATATAAATACTTACATATAACTAAATGTATAGATAAAAATTAATTTGAAATATATATACAAAATATACAAATATAACATAAGATATATTATATATAAATAAAGTTTATATTTAAATAGATTTTAGTATAAATTCTATATAACTACACGTATCTAAAAACCTATACAATTAATGAATGAAATTATGAGATTTCTATTAAATATTTTAATAGATATACAATTGATATAGGTTCGTGAATCCAAGGCCAACCCTGCATTGTTCAATATCGTCATATGTATTTTTACTACAAAATACAGTATAGTGAGTTTCATTTACTCCCTTTTAAATGCTTTTGCAATATATATTTTTGGGACTGAGAATACATGTGCTGCTTTATAAATGTTTGACGAAATAGACACAAGTACTTAAAACTACATTCTATGGCTGGATTATTAAACCGAATATGCCCCTTTTTAGTCTGGTAATCTAAGAATTAGGGAACAGACACCCTAATTTACGTGAATCCTAAAGATAGATCTATTGGGCCCAACAAGCCCCATCCAAAGTACCGGATGCTTTAGTACTTCGAATTTATCATGTTCGAAGGGAGTCCCGGAATGATGGGGATATTCTATATGCATCTTGTTAACGTCGGTTACCAGGTGTTCACCATATGAATGATTTTTTTATCTCTATGTAGTTTACGAAATGCCTGATATGAGATGTATATTGAAACTAAAAATGAAATCTTGTGGTCTATTAAAATTATGGAAATGATTGATTACTATAAACCTATGAACTCACCAACCTTTTGGTTGACACTTGAAAGCATGTTTATTCTCAGGTATGAAAGAAATCTTCCGCTGTGCATTTGCTCATATTAGAGATATTACATGGAGTCATTCATGGCATATTTCAAAAGACGTTGCATTCGAGTCGTCGAGTTCATCAAGATTATTACTAGGTCAATTATAGTTGGATATATTATGAAATGGTATGCATGCCGTCAACTTTCGATGGAATGAAAGTTTGTTATTTAAAAATGAATGCAATGTTTGTAAAATGTATCATATAGAGGTCAAGTACCTCGCGATGTAACCAAATGTAATGTATTCGTCCAGATGGATTAGGACGGGTCATGAAAGTTGGTATCAGAGCGATGGTCTTAGCGAACCAGGTCTGCATTAGTGTGTCTAACTGATAAGTTGTTAGGATGCATTAGTGAGTCTGGACTTCGACCGTGTCTGCATATCAAAAGTTTTGCTTATCATTGTTGTCGGAAATGACTTGCTTATCATTCTTAGTCTAGACACATCTTACTGCTTTGATTGCATGAATAATGTATAGACAAAAATTCATATCTTAGCGTATCTGATAATTCATATCTTATCGCATCTGTTACTGTAGACTTTGCCTAACATATTCCACAAATTCCTCTGTAATCTACGAAATCTTTTAGAATATCATCTGGAATCCGGAAATCATTTCATATCGAAAAATTCTTTACTCAATCGTATGAAATGGAACTCGTCACTAGTTCAAGTTCTTCGGAACCCGACAACTATTCCGACATGGATGTTCACCTAAGCTCCAGAAGCAGCGTCACCAGAATGAATCAGTCAATCAGCCATCCCTAATTCATCTGATGGGTTCGTAGTCGACTTAATCAATGGAGACGCGAAGAAGGCGACCCCTTCCATCCACCACATTCCCCTCTTGGCAAAGAACCTAAAGCACTTACCAGCGAACCTGTTCGTAATACTATTTTCTCCCTCATTACCCGAATATCTCGCCATGATTATATACTATCTCAAATTCAAAACCTTATTCATCCGCTCGTTCTGACCTACAATCATCCCGGAATAATAGAAGACGTCAACGAACTTCACGCTCGAGTAATCAATTTTGGAGAATATGGTGCAAAACTTACTAGCTTCAGCAACATCACCGGCACCAACAGTACCAGCAGTAACAGCACCAGTACCACCAATAACATAAGCCTCAACATCACACGCCTCAATATCACCATCTGTACTTCGAGTATGATCTTCGTTCTACATATCGTTCTACCTCATTTATCTTCATTCGACATGGCAAATATGTAATCTCTAATGTTTTAGAGATTATATATTCTTGTTCTAACGATAAATAAAATGAGTTTAATATCATATTGACTCATTAAATCCATGATTACATCTGAAGAAAATATATATGTATAAAAATTCTTTTGTACAAACTGTTAATGGTGAAAATATTTTAACGGGTAGGTAATACCCGAGGAATATTTAGATTTCACATTAATAAGTTACATTGTACATTCTTCGAATCTGATTCAACAGTCATCTACTATTCTACTTACATCCACCGATATACGTATCCGTTCACCACAGAATAACCATTTTCATCCAATTTCATATTTGGATTTTGCTTTATCAAAATCCAACAAGTGGCATAATAAAGAAAAACATTGGATAAAATAAAATTTGTTAGAAACAAACGAATTAACTATGAGAAAAATTTTTGTTAAGAATCCACGCTAACTGTTTCCAGCTAATTGTTCCCAGCTAACTGATTACATTTTATTTATCGCAGTTTATATATCACAATTTTATTTATCATTATTTAATTTCTGTTATTTACTTTACACACTTTATTTATTGTCATTTAATTTATGTTATTTATTTTACGCACTTTAAATATCGGGACACGTATACAAGGTTTTGACATATCATATCGACGCATCTATATATATTATTTGGAATAACCATAGGCACTCTATATGAAGTAATGCTTGAGTTAGCTATACAGGGTTGAGGTTGATTCTCAAATAATATATATACTTTGAGTTGTGATCGAGTCTGAGACATGTACACGGGTCACGATACGTATTAATTAATTCGAATATTATATACTAAACTATATATGAATTATTGGACTGTTAACTGTGGACTATCGACTGTGGACTAATAACATTGGATAATTAAAATGAATTAAAATATTCATTATAACATATGAAACTAAACATTTCTTCAAGTTTGCCACTTGATTTCATCTTAAACCTCATTGGTATCTTGACGATTACAATCTGCGTTCAAACCTTTCATGATTCTTGAAAACACCGCAATCGAGAGGATGAACCAACCACACTTCATCTACGGAAGAAAAGATTGATGCATATAGTTATGCACCTGAAAACACTCGAAACCTGAGTAAACGTTTAACACGTATCTGAACTAGCTCCTTTGACATTGTTTTTACCGAAAATAATTTTGTAATTCCGTTTCACAGTAGCCAGTTTTGTCACAGCTCCAACAAGTCAACTTCGATTTTTCATATCGGATTAACCTTATTATAACCTTGATATATACGATGCTCTTTTCGTCATCGTTAACGGGGAACCATTTATATCTCACTACATTAGCAGTAAACTTACCAACAACTTCGTTGATCTTTGACTTTCCAAAAAATTATTATATTTGTTCATTAAAACCCTATCACATACCCATTCGCATCTTATAACGAGAATTACCACATCAATTACCGGGAATTAGCAATCAGTATTTTGAAATCTCGCAGTATGTCTACATCAACAGTTATATGTATACATATACATTTATCTCTTAGAATTATGATCTTCAATTCTAAAGTTCTGAAAAGCACCCAGTCTACGAATCAATACTCCAAATTTTGAAAAAGCTGATGAAGCAGTGAAAACGGAAGCCTGCCTTAACAGTCAAAAATTTGATGATAAGGAATGGAGTGTTGGAAACACTCAATGGAAAATTCGTACTGGAAAACGGATTGAGAAAACCATGAAAGAGACTCTGAACAAATCACAAGGACTAAACTTGTACATAAAGAATCCTGATGATTCTGTTTCTGATGAAATCTTTGGTAAATACCTTACTTCTTAATCGCTCTAAATCATTGTGAATAAATTTCTTCATCACACTTTGATTCTAAAAATTCTAAGAAGTCATCGTATCTTTCGTTATAAATATCCTCGATATTTCTGAAGATATTTTCATAACCATTCTTAGCTGAAATCACTTATCTCTTCGCGATATCAGTGTTACATCAGAAAGGAAACTGTTTTTAGTTTCTAAATTCTGAAAGATTCGAATTTAAAATATGAATGTTTTTGAAGTAGTGTTGGAAATTGATGCATGAGTTAGTATAATATAATGACACTTGATCAATGTGATTATATTACAGTAAGTCATGCTGAGTTTCTAATGAAACGTGATGATTCACAGACCATAACGTCATCATGTGTCATGTTACACGACTCTTACATTTTATCTAATCTCTAAACAAATCAAGAACACAATTTCTTGATAGTTCTATCTTTTCCCGTAACTTCTGGTAATTTAATCAATCAAGATCATGTTATTACAATTTCTTAGAACATTAGTCATGTTCATTCGAAATTCCATACCTACGAATTCTGGACCATTACCTACTGTACTTAAAGGCAAGAGGAAGAAGGTAAAGAGGATGGGAGTTGTGGAAATAATGAAATGAAGGGAGGTGAATTTATAGTGAAATATCAACTATAGAAATCGAAGCAGATTACCGCATTGAATTAAAGAGGATTCTAATTTCCTTATTCGCCGAAGAATCAAATCTTTTAGATTTCGAATATTTTCTTTAAATCCCTTGAATTTCGGAATTCAACCAAGACAACGTTAAAAGTTAAGACGCACCTTATTTTCTAAATTCAACACTGATTACGTCAAAAGTCGAGAAGAATCTTATTTTTCACAGTTCACTATTTTATGATAGCTTCACTCGTACGCTTCAAATAATTGAATTGTTTTATCTGTATTACTAAATGATGATAAAATTCTATCTTATCAATTCATATTCGTCATGAAAATATATTTATTGTTAACCATGACAACCATACTCAAATTTCGGGACAAAATTTCCTTAACGGGTAGGTACTGTGACGACCCGGGAATTTTCCGACCAAATTTAAACTTAGTCTTTATATGATCTCGACACGATAAGCAAAGTCTGTAATGTTGAGTCTCGAAAATTTTGGAACTATGTTCATATATTTAATTACCCTTCAACTATTCCCAACGATTCACGAACAATTACTTGTAAATAAATATGTATATGTATATATATATATATATATATATATATATATATATATATATATATATATATATATATATATATATATATATATATATATATATATATATATATATATATATATAAATGTAAGTATATATAACAGTCTGAAATCAAAATATCAAAATATAATTTAAACATTAGAATTAAATATGTAAAAATAGGATATAAAATAATATACAGAATAATTAAGCTACTATCAAGATGAATACACACACACATATATATATATATATATATATATATATATATATATATATATATATATATATATATATATATATATATATATATATATATATATATATATATATATATATATATATATATATATATATATATAATATATGTATTAACTAATCAATATGTGTTATTATGTATATTAGATGTTATTAACGATTACATACTTAATAATATGTAATATCATCATATTAACTTTACTAAATGATAAAAATATAATTTCCATATTAATATTAATAGTACTTTCATTAAAAATAAGGATTTATATTAATATTAATAGTATTATTAATATTATTAAAAAGATATAAAATTTGATACAATTATTACTAATAATAGTATTACTATAATTATTATACTTGATGGTGAATTATGATTTTTTTTCATTTTTAACTATAATTATTATTATTATTACTATTATTAAATTATTATATTATTATCATTATTCTTTGAAATTATTATCTTAATCTTTATCAAAAATAATATTATTATTATTATTATCATTATTAACATTATTATTAGAAAATAATATAAATTATTATTATTATCATTTTTACAATTATTAGTATCCTTATAATTTATAATTATTAATAAAATTATTATTATTAATAATAGATTTATTAATTATTTGTATTTATTATATAAAACTATAAAAATCAACAAATCGTACAAATTTGTTATATGTATCCATCAATCTGTAGCTATTTTTGTTTCTATCTGTGATTTTGTTATCAATCGAAATCAACACATATATCAGATACAAATTCTTTTTGATTTCCCTATAAACTTCTATTATTTTATTTTAACTTCTATACTGGACGATTCCTTGTGTCGACCATCATCTGCTTTAAATCAAACGAATGGCTCCAAGACATGGTGAAATTCAAACAACTTTACACCCTCTGTATCAATTGCAACCTTGTTAACTTCTGTTAATTATGAGAGTTAACAGAAAAATAAATAAAGAAACTCTAAACCTCTGTTCTTGAGGAATTTTATCAAAATCTTGAATTCGAGTCCTTTTAAAAATCTATGAATGCAAGATTGTTAGGAATGATCTAGGTAAACTATCTGTAAGTTTTCATTATCCAATTCCTTCTATAAATTTCTAATTTTGAAGTCAAAGCTAAAATTTAAAAAGTCAAAGATTTGGTTCATCGTAGAATTAGAGTTCGTTTTGAAGTTTATGAATCAAATGATGATCCAGAAAGTTTATAGGTATGATTTGGAACCATTTTCATGAAGAAACCATAGTCTAAAACATTTCTAATTTCGTAATCAATAATTGAGTTAGTGTTCTTGAACTAAGAAAAGTCAATTGCTCAGTTTCGAATTAATTTTCAAATTCTAAAAATGCAAATGTGTTAGGAATCTCTTAGTGAATCTTTCCGAAAAGTTTTAATTTTCAATTCATCAAAACGATTCTGAATTTACGAGTCAAACTTTTAAAAATCAAAAGTCAAACTGTGTTCTAAGATCAAATTAAAAAGTTCTGTGATGATTCGATTTAAATGGATGATTTCAATAGTTTCTATTAATGATTTACAAACTATTTCATGTTATGATCATATACAATTACTTGATCAAATTCGAAAAAGCAAAAAAAAAAAAAAATTAAAAGGAGAGATGCGACAGCAGTTATCCTCCTTATTTTTTTTTTTTTTTTTTTTCAATTTTCTAAAGTAATATAGGTAACTGAAGAAAACTGTTATAATTGATGGTAGTATAAAAAAAATTGATATAGTGTTTGGAAATTAATTGTTGGTCGATCAGTTTAGGAGTAGAAGGGTAATGAGGAAAAATAGAAGAGGGTTAAAGGAATCTAAATGAATTACAAATCAGAAAAAAAAAAACAGATATGGTTCGATGGTCAGGAAGGTATTCGACTGAGCGGGAGGTCTAGGGTTCGAGTCCCGTCGGGAACATTTCTTTTTACGCAAAGTTTCAAGGGTATACACTCTTAACTTTATTTCTATTATTATTATTATTATTATTACTAGAAATTATTATGATTATTATTATTGTTATGATTATTATGATTATAAGTATTATTGTTATTATTAGGTTTATTAGTATTATTATTATTATTAACAAGTATTATTATTAAATGTAATTATTATCATTATTCTAACTATTATCATTAACTTAGTTATTACTAAATAGAACGAGTATTATTACTACTATTATTATTATGTTTATGATTAAAATTATTATTATTATATATTCATTAATATTGTTATTATTATTATTGTTATCTATATCAATATCAATAAAGGTACTATTGTTAGAATTTTAGAATTTTCAGTGTTATTAATATAGGTATTATTATTACTAAGAAAATGATGCAAAAATATTATTACTTCACTAATATTAGTATTTGAATCATTCTTATAATTATTAGTATTATCATTATTAATAAAGTTATTATTACTAGTAAATCATTATTATCAAAACTATCATTTTTAACAAATAAATATTTTGTACCAAAAATTATATTTACTATATATACTATAATTATATTTCATATAATAATATATATTAAACATACTAATATTTTATATAAATACTTACATATAACTTCGTTGATCTTTGACTTTCCAAAAAATTATTATATTTGTTCATTAAAACCCTATCACATACCCATTCGCATCTTATAACGAGAATTACCACATCAATTACCGGGAATTAGCAATCAGTATTTTGAAATCTCGCAGTATGTCTACATCAACAGTTATATGTATACATATACATTTATCTCTTAGAATTATGATCTTCAATTCTAAAGTTCTGAAAAGCACCCAGTCTACGAATCAATACTCCAAATTTTGAAAAAGCTGATGAAGCAGTGAAAACGGAAGCCTGCCTTAACAGTCAAAAATTTGATGATAAGGAATGGAGTGTTGGAAACACTCAATGGAAAATTCGTACTGGAAAACGGATTGAGAAAACCATGAAAGAGACTCTGAACAAATCACAAGGACTAAACTTGTACATAAAGAATCCTGATGATTCTGTTTCTGATGAAATCTTTGGTAAATACCTTACTTCTTAATCGCTCTAAATCATTGTGAATAAATTTCTTCATCACACTTTGATTCTAAAAATTCTAAGAAGTCATCGTATCTTTCGTTATAAATATCCTCGATATTTCTGAAGATATTTTCATAACCATTCTTAGCTGAAATCACTTATCTCTTCGCGATATCAGTGTTACATCAGAAAGGAAACTGTTTTTAGTTTCTAAATTCTGAAAGATTCGAATTTAAAATATGAATGTTTTTGAAGTAGTGTTGGAAATTGATGCATGAGTTAGTATAATATAATGACACTTGATCAACGTGATTATATTACAGTAAGTCATGCTGAGTTTCTAATGAAACGTGATGATTCACAGACCATAACGTCATCATGTGTCATGTTACACGACTCTTACATTTTATCTAATCTCTAAACAAATCAAGAACACAATTTCTTGATAGTTCTATCTTTTCCCGTAACTTCTGGTAATTTAATCAATCAAGATCATGTTATTACAATTTCTTAGAACATTAGTCATGTTCATTCGAAATTCCATACCTACGAATTCTGGACCATTACCTACTGTACTTAAAGGCAAGAGGAAGAAGGTAAAGAGGATGGGAGTTGTGGAAATAATGAAATGAAGGGAGGTGAATTTATAGTGAAATATCAACTATAGAAATCGAAGCAGATTACCGCATTGAATTAAAGAGGATTCTAATTTCCTTATTCGCCGAAGAATCAAATCTTTTAGATTTCGAATATTTTCTTTAAATCCCTTGAATTTCGGAATTCAACCAAGACAACGTTAAAAGTTAAGACGCACCTTATTTTCTAAATTCAACACTGATTACGTCAAAAGTCGAGAAGAATCTTATTTTTCACAGTTCACTATTTTATGATAGCTTCACTCGTACGCTTCAAATAATTGAATTGTTTTATCTGTATTACTAAATGATGATAAAATTCTATCTTATCAATTCATATTCGTCATGAAAATATATTTATTGTTAACCATGACAACCATACTCAAATTTCGGGACAAAATTTCCTTAACGGGTAGGTACTGTGACGACCCGGGAATTTTCCGACCAAATTTAAACTTAGTCTTTATATGATCTCGACACGATAAGCAAAGTCTGTAATGTTGAGTCTCGAAAATTTTGGAACTATGTTCATATATTTAATTACCCTTCAACTATTCCCAACGATTCACGAACAATTACTTGTAAATAAATATGTATATGTATATATATATATATATATATATATATATATATATATATATATATATATATATATATATATATATATATATATATATAAATGTAAGTATATATAACAGTCTGAAATCAAAATATCAAAATATAATTTAAACATTAGAATTAAATATGTAAAAATAGGATATAAAATAATATACAGAATAATTAAGCTACTATCAAGATGAATACACACACACATATATATATATATATATATATATATATATATATATATATATATATATATATATATATATATATATATATATATATATATATATATATATATATATAATATATGTATTAACTAATCAATATGTGTTATTATGTATATTAGATGTTATTAACGATTACATACTTAATAATATGTAATATCATCATATTAACTTTACTAAATGATAAAAATATAATTTCCATATTAATATTAATAGTACTTTCATTAAAAATAAGGATTTATATTAATATTAATAGTATTATTAATATTATTAAAAAGATATAAAATTTGATACAATTATTACTAATAATAGTATTACTATAATTATTATACTTGATGGTGAATTATGATTTTTTTTCATTTTTAACTATAATTATTATTATTATTACTATTATTAAATTATTATATTATTATCATTATTCTTTGAAATTATTATCTTAATCTTTATCAAAAATAATATTATTATTATTATTATCATTATTAACATTATTATTAGAAAATAATATAAATTATTATTATTATCATTTTTACAATTATTAGTATCCTTATAATTTATAATTATTAATAAAATTATTATTATTAATAATAGATTTATTAATTATTTGTATTTATTATATAAAACTATAAAAATCAACAAATCGTACAAATTTGTTATATGTATCCATCAATCTGTAGCTATTTTTGTTTCTATCTGTGATTTTGTTATCAATCGAAATCAACACATATATCAGATACAAATTCTTTTTGATTTCCCTATAAACTTCTATTATTTTATTTTAACTTCTATACTGGACGATTCCTTGTGTCGACCATCATCTGCTTTAAATCAAACGAATGGCTCCAAGACATGGTGAAATTCAAACAACTTTACACCCTCTGTATCAATTGCAACCTTGTTAACTTCTGTTAATTATGAGAGTTAACAGAAAAATAAATAAAGAAACTCTAAACCTCTGTTCTTGAGGAATTTTATCAAAATCTTGAATTCGAGTCCTTTTAAAAATCTATGAATGCAAGATTGTTAGGAATGATCTAGGTAAACTATCTGTAAGTTTTCATTATCCAATTCCTTCTATAAATTTCTAATTTTGAAGTCAAAGCTAAAATTTAAAAAGTCAAAGATTTGGTTCATCGTAGAATTAGAGTTCGTTTTGAAGTTTATGAATCAAATGATGATCCAGAAAGTTTATAGGTATGATTTGGAACCATTTTCATGAAGAAACCATAGTCTAAAACATTTCTAATTTCGTAATCAATAATTGAGTTAGTGTTCTTGAACTAAGAAAAGTCAATTGCTCAGTTTCGAATTAATTTTCAAATTCTAAAAATGCAAATGTCTTAGGAATCTCTTAGTGAATCTTTCCGAAAAGTTTTAATTTTCAATTCATCAAAACGATTCTGAATTTACGAGTCAAACTTTTAAAAATCAAAAGTCAAACTGTGTTCTAAGATCAAATTAAAAAGTTCTGTGATGATTCGATTTAAATGGATGATTTCAATAGTTTCTATTAATGATTTACAAACTATTTCATGTTATGATCATATACAATTACTTGATCAAATTCGAAAAAGCAAAAAAAAAAAAAAAATTAAAAGGAGAGATGCGACAGCAGTTATCCTCCTTATTTTTTTTTTTTTTTTTTTTCAATTTTCTAAAGTAATATAGGTAACTGAAGAAAACTGTTATAATTGATGGTAGTATAAAAAAAATTGATATAGTGTTTGGAAATTAATTGTTGGTCGATCAGTTTAGGAGTAGAAGGGTAATGAGGAAAAATAGAAGAGGGTTAAAGGAATCTAAATGAATTACAAATCAGAAAAAAAAAAACAGATATGGTTCGATGGTCAGGAAGGTATTCGACTGAGCGGGAGGTCTAGGGTTCGAGTCCCGTCGGGAACATTTCTTTTTACGCAAAGTTTCAAGGGTATACACTCTTAACTTTATTTCTATTATTATTATTATTATTATTACTAGAAATTATTATGATTATTATTATTGTTATGATTATTATGATTATAAGTATTATTGTTATTATTAGGTTTATTAGTATTATTATTATTATTAACAAGTATTATTATTAAATGTAATTATTATCATTATTCTAACTATTATCATTAACTTAGTTATTACTAAATAGAACGAGTATTATTACTACTATTATTATTATGTTTATGATTAAAATTATTATTATTATATATTCATTAATATTGTTATTATTATTATTGTTATCTATATCAATATCAATAAAGGTACTATTGTTAGAATTTTAGAATTTTCAGTGTTATTAATATAGGTATTATTATTACTAAGAAAATGATGCAAAAATATTATTACTTCACTAATATTAGTATTTGAATCATTCTTATAATTATTAGTATTATCATTATTAATAAAGTTATTATTACTAGTAAATCATTATTATCAAAACTATCATTTTTAACAAATAAATATTTTGTACCAAAAATTATATTTACTATATATACTATAATTATATTTCATATAATAATATATATTAAACATACTAATATTTTATATAAATACTTACATATAACTAAATGTATAGATAAAAATTAATTTGAAATATATATACAAAATATACAAATATAACATAAGATATATTATATATAAATAAAGTTTATATTTAAATAGATTTTAGTATAAATTCTATATAACTACACGTATCTAAAAACCTATACAATTAATGAATGAAATTATGAGATTTCTATTAAATATTTTAATAGATTTACAATTGATATAGGTTCGTGAATCCAAGGCCAACCCTGCATTGTTCAATATCGTCATATGTATTTTTACTACAAAATACAGTATAGTGAGTTTCATTTGCTCCCTTTTAAATGATTTTGCAATATATATTTTTGGGACTGAGAATACATGCGCTGCTTTATTAATGTTTGACGAAATAGACACAAGTACTTAAAACTACATTCTATGGCTGGATTATCAAACCGAATATGCCCCTTTTTAGTCTGGTAATCTAAGAATTAGGGAACAGACACCCTAATTGACGCGAATCCTAAAGATAGATCTATTGGGCCCAACAAACCCCATCCAAAGTACCAGATGCTTTAGTACTTCGAATTTATCATGTCCGAAGGGAGTCCCGGAATGATGGGGATATTCTATATGCATCTTGTTAAGGTCGGTTACCAGGTGTTCACCATATGAATGATTTTTTATCTCCATGCAGTTTGCAAAATGCCTGATATGAGATGTATATTGAAACGAAAAATGAAATCTTGTGGTCTATTAAAATTATGGAAATGATTGATTACTATAAACCTATGAACTCACCAACCTTTTGGTTGACACTTGAAAGCATGTTTATTCTCAGGTATGAAAGAAATCTTCCGCTGTGCATTTGCTAATATTAGAGATATTACATGGTGTCATTCATGGCATATTTCAAAAGACGTTGCATTCGAGTCGTCGAGTTCATCAAGATTATTACTAGGTCAATTATAGTTGGATATATTATGAAATGGTATGCATGCCGTCAACTTTCGATGGAATGAAAGTTTGTCTTTTAAAAACGAATGCAATGTTTGTAAAATGTATCATATAGAGGTCAAGTACCTCGCAATGTAACCTAATGTAATGTATTCGTCCAGATGGATTAGGACGGGTCATGAAAGTATTAACTCATTCCCTTTGAAGAATTTATATGTATGTTTTATATATATATATATATATATAAATTTTGAGATCAAAATAAATCTTTTCGTACTAAGCTATTATGTATGAAACAAATAAGGGTAGATACTACTCGATTAAATTCATATTACTAATATGCTAAGATGTACATCCTTCCTTAACAATTTAACTATCGTTAACTACAATCTCTGTTTCGAATTCAATGAATTTCATTTCATATTAAACCAAGTGTATTATTCAAATATATGTTTGATTTTACACTTTCGATATACTCGAAACTCTCTAAGAAACATCATCGTATCTTGCGAAGTTCACAAGAATTTCACGAACATCAATATCCTTTACTAAGGAATATCAATTAGTATCTATAGTGAAGTACTAATTACATTAGTGAAACACTCCGCGAAAATTATGTAAACTTTAATGTCTTAGAGATTACTCATTTTCAATTCCAGCTAAAAATCAAATGAGTTTAATATTATATTAACTCAATAAATCTGTATTACATCCGAAGAAAATATACATACATATACATTTTCATAGAGACTGTAATGAAATTCATTTGTATAAAAATATTATTTGTGAAATTTTTTTTAACGGGTAGATAATACCCGAGAGATATATAAATTCACAGTTAATATATTACATCCTTCGAATCTGATTCCGCAATCATCGACTATACTCACTACTTTCACAACAATATACATTCTTTCATGGAAATCAAAACAACCATTCTCATCCAAATTTGATTACATATTCTGATTTTGACAAATCAAAATCCAAGTCATGACTTAACAGAAGACATCACTCCTAGAATTCTTACATCTTTCAAAACTATACTTTGACTTCAAAACTGTACTAGAACATCATTTCTATTCATGGAACCCAGAAAAATATTTGTATCATTCAAAATCTTAGAACATCATATGTATATTAACAATTACAATCTGTGTTCAAACCCTTCGAAATTCCTGAAGACACTCGATATGATGATCCAACCACATGTTACCCGCAGTGTTGTACCAGAAAAACCCTCGAAACCAAAGTCATAGTTCAACGCGTATCCGTGTCAGACCCTTTGGCATTTATTACCTAAAATAACTTTTCAATCCTGTTTTAAAATAGACATTTTTGTCACAGCTCCAGTAAGTCAACTTCGACTTCTCAGTCGAAACAGTCTTATTATAACCTCGATTTATACGTTGCCCTTTCGCCAACGTTACCGAGGAACCGTTTATGTCCACCACATTAGCAATAAACTTACCAACAACTTCACTGATCTTTGACTTCTTGAAAAATCATTATATTTATCGAAACCTCATCATTTACTCATCCGCATTTTGTAACAAGAATTATCATACCAATTACTGGAAATCATCAATCAGTATTTTGAAATCTCGCAGCATGTCTACACCAACAGTTATAGGCGTACATATAACGTTTATCTCCTAGACTTACATACTTCGAATGTGAAGTTTCTGAAAAATACCCCAATCTACGATTTAGTTCTCTGAAGTTTTGGAAAAGGCTGAATGAAGCAGCAGAAACTATAGACAACCGTAATAGTCAAAAGTTTGATGATAAAGAATAGTGTGTTGGCAAAGCTCAGAAAAAGAGAAGGTTTGGAACTGGAAAACGGATTTAGCAAACTATGAAAGAGGCTGTGGACAAATCACAAGGACGAAATCTACCTTCAAAGAATCTAAATGATTTAGTGTCTGCTGAAGTCTTTAGTGAATACCTTACTCCTTACTCTAAAACCATTGCGAACAATATTCTTCATCATCCTCTGATATTAGAAATTCTAAGATATTATCGTAGCTTTCATTATAAATATCCTCGATATTTCTGAAGATATTTTCATAAATATTCTTATCTAAAATCAATTATCTCCTCGCATTATCTGTATTACATCATAAAGGAAACTGTTTAGTTTCCAAATTCTGAAACCTTCGAGTTTAAAATATGAATGTTTTGAAGTAGTGTTGGGAACTGAAGCATGAGTTAGTATAATATAATGACACTTGATCAACATGATTATATTACAGTAAGTCATGCTGAGCTTCTAATGGAACGTGATGATTCACATATCATAAAATCATCATGTGCCATGTTACACGACTCTGGTATTCTATTTAACCTCTAAAAATATCAAGGAAATATTTTCTTGATGATTCGGTCTTTTCGGATATTCTGGTAATTTGACAAATCAAGATCGTGCAATTACAATTTACTTCTTAGAACATTAACTATGTTCATTCCGAAATTCATATCTACGAATTCTGGACCATTACATACGGTGCTTAATCACAAGAAGAGGAAACGAAAGAAGGAAGCTTCAAAATAGAAATTGGAGTATAAATCGTAGCAAACAGGAGAGAGCATTAACTATAGATAACAATGATTATAAAAGACAGAAGCAGGGACTTTGAAATATAAAGGAGGATATAAAGCCCGACGACAACACATAAATTATAAACTGTGTATATCAATAAGTATTGCAACGTAAAGACACGGAAGAACTAAAAACACTATAAAACCAAGAGTATAGTAGAAGTGAATAGATTCCTCCGGTGACAGATGAAAAAGAAGAACGATAGATATGAAAGTTAGGAGTATATCAAGAATCATGACGGGATGAAGCATATTGACGAATGCTTTAAAGTATGAATTGAGGGAGAAAGACTAGAAGGTGTGAGTTGTAAGAAAACGAAGGGGGTGGATTTATAGTAAAATATTCGACAGAGCAATCAAAACAGATGATCACATTTAAAGCGGATCCTAATTTCCTTGATTACCGAAGAATCAAATCTTATTACGAAGATTTTCTCCAAATCCCTTGAACTCTGGAAATCAATCCTATCTATGTCAAAAGATATGACGAATCTACATTTACTCATTTCACTCTTTTGTGATAGCTTCACTCATACTCTTCACAAAAATCAAATTGTTTTATCCATGTTACTTGCTGATGATAAAACTTTAATTTTCAGCTCGTATGCGTCATGAAAACATATTTATTGTCAGCCATGACCATCCTAATCAAATTTCGAGAAGAAATTTCTTTAACGTGTAGGTACTGTGATGACCCAAAAATTTTGACCAAATTTAAACTTAATCTTTACATGTTTCTGACACAATAAGCAAAGTCTGTAATGTTGAGTCACAAAAATTTTTGAACTGTTTACCTGGATGCATTTAACCTCAGACTATTCTCGATGATTCACGAACAATTATTTGTAAATGAATATATATATATATATATATATATATATATATATATATATATATATATATATATATATATATATATATATATATAATAAATTGAAATTATGAAATATAATCTAAATATTAGAATTTAAAAATATAAATTGATAAATAAAATAATTAAAATGAAAATATATATAAATATATATGATTTATATTATTATTATTATTATAATTATATTAGAATATATATAAAAAAATATATAAATGTTAAACATTCAAATATGTTATTATATAGATATAGAATAGGTATTATATAAGCAATGAAATGTAAAGATAATATATTATATATAATTACAAGTAAAAGTATAAATGTTGTATTATGATCATTACTTTTGTTAATGATAATATTAATATTAATATTTGTATTATTAATATTAATATTACTAATTTTAATATAAATGAGATTGGATATATATAAATTGTTATTATTATTATCATTAATGATATTAATATTATTATAAGTAGTGTTAATATTAGTAATACTAGTGTTATCATTATTATTATGGTTATGGTTATTATTATTAAACTTATTAAAATTATCAATTTTATGATTATTAGTATCATTATTATTTATTATTATTAATATATTTAATATTATTAGATATATTAATATTATTATCATTATTATTAATTCTATTATTAATATTAGTATTTGTATTATTATTAATAAAATTATCAATATTATTATTACTAATAATATAATTATTAATCTATATAAATACGTATTTTTACATATAAGACTTAAAATCAATTCTAAATCACTGTCAAACTGTTTTTGATTGGTAATTACTATTTCTAATTGTTGAAATTAAAGTCAAAACAATCCAAATTCTGTTACATGTATCCATCTGTTTATTCTTTTTTTATTCGACTGATAAATAATTTGTGTACTTATTGTCTGTAAATTGTTAACCATCGATTTCACAAATCAAATAAGATATAAATAACTGTTAAATCATGTAAGTACTCACATTATATTTATTCACTTCTATAATTCATGAATTTAAAAACAAATTTTTTTTAAAAAAAGGGTGTCGACTGCTCTGTTCTTGAGTGGAATTACAAAAGCTCGAAATCGATTCCATTTATAATATCTGCAAATTTTCAAATCCTAATTCTTTCAATTGAATTCGAATTTCGGAGTCAATGTTTAATTCCAAAAAGTCAAACGATCGATGAATCTTAAAATTTGAATTCTATTTGTTGTTTCTGGATCAATTGAGGGTTCAAAAAGTTTCTAGGATTGATTTATGGCATATCTCATGTTATAATCATAGTCTAAAACGGTCTAAATTTTTAAATCAAGCTTTGGGTTTTGAGTGTTCTTTGCAACTACAATTCTGTCTATATATATATATATATATATATATATATATATATATATATATATATATATATATATATATATATATATATATATATATATAAAAATCAATCATAAAGGTTTGATATGATTCAATTTCAAACTCTGAATCAAACATTTAATTCGTTAATGGAATGGATTTTTGGGTTTTGGTTAATTGAAGTTATGAAGAAGATGAAGAACACAAGTTACGGATTAAATATAATTAAGTTATAGATTTTAACAGATAAGTAAGCAGCAGAGCCATGGTCTAAGGAGTATTCAGGTTTTCGAGAGGTCAAGGGTTCGAACCTCGTGTGAGGCACATTTTTTTAGAAGCCCTTTTATAAGGTAGTTTTCTAATTATTATTATTATTATTATTATTATTATTATTATTATTATTATTATTATTATTATTATTATTATTATTATTATTATTATTATTATTGTTATTGTTATTATTATTATTATTGTTATTAATTATTGTTATTATTACTAGTATTATAATTATAGTTATTATTATTATTACTAATATAAGTATAGTTATCATTTATTATTATTATCATAATAATAATTACAATTACGATTATTATTATTATTATTATTATTATTATTATTATTATTATTATTATTATTATTATTATTATTATTATTATTATTATTATTATTATTGGTATTACTAGTAGTATTATCATAACTATCACTAGTAGTAAAATTATCATTTTAGTTATTATTATTATTAGTGTTAAAATTAGTATTATCATTAAGGTTAAAATTTTAGTACTATTATGATTAAATCAATATTTTAGTATTATTGTCATTATTAATAGAATTATTGTTATTATTAAAATTTACATTCATAAGTAGTATTGTTATTAAAAGTATAATTTTATTTGAAATTATCATTACCAGTTTTATTAAAAATCTATCAATCTTAAAAGTTGTATTTTATTAAAATTAACATTTTTATTATTATTATTATTAATATTACTATTATCATTATCAATATCTCTACTAACAAAGTGACTAATGATATTATCAAAATAATTATTTTCAACATCATTATTAAATCTAAGTAATAGTATTATTATCATGATATTATATAAAAATATATTTACTACATATAACATAACTATATTAATATTTCTATATATAGAAATGAAAATTTATATAATGAAACTTATTAAATTAAACCCTAAACTCTAAACCCTAAGCCCTAAATCCTAAACCCTAAACTCTAAACTCTAAACCGTTCGTGTTAAAAACTCAATCTAAATCCTAAATCTAAACCCTAAATCTAAACCCTAAATTTCTAAACCCTAATATCTAAACCCTATAAACCATAATATCTAAACCCTAATATCTAAACTCCAATAGCTAAAACCTCAACATACGCTCGAAAAACACGATAATTGTTATATATTACTTATTCGAGCGTTTTCCCGCCAAAATATAAACATTTATCACAAAGTGTCTCTACTAAATGTTCATATTTTCATCTCATCTATAATGTTCGTGAACAAAGTTTTTTCAAAAAATGAAAAAAAAAAGTTTTTGCTTCCCCCCGCTTTCCCCCGATTGGTTACTTCCCTCTTGATCCTACCAATATATATATATATATATATATATATATATATATATATATATATATATATATATATATATAATATATAATATATATATATAAATTACAACACTAATAATAACATATATATATTTGTTCGATTACAATTACGTGTGTTAATATATATACATATGATATAGGTTCGTGAATCCGCGGCCAACCCTGCATTGTTCAGTATCGTCGTATGAATATTTTTACTACAAAATATTGTATCGTGAGTTTCATTTGCTCCTTTTTTAAATGCTTTTGCAATATATATTTTTGGGACTGAGAATACATGCGCTGCTTTTATAAATGTTTTACGAAATAGACACAAGTAATCGAAACTACATTCTATGGTTGGATTATCGAATCGAATATGCCCCTTTTTAGTCTGGTAATCTAAGAATTAGGGAACAGAAACCCTAATTGAAGCGAATCCTAAAGATAGATCTATCGGGCCCAACGAGCCCCATCCGGGTTACGGATGCTTTAGTACTTTGAACTTATCATGTCCGACGAGAGTTCCGGAATGATGGGGATATTCTATATGCATCTAATTAAGGTCGATTACCAGGTGTTCACCATATGAATGAATTTTAATTCACGGGTTACGCGTGTTATTTTGTACTCGGGTTACGTGTAGCGACCCCGACAAATCGTCAAGTGACGGCGTCGACTACGTAGGTCCCATTACCTGGTCATAAGTCTTTAAAACAGACGTTTGACCCAAAATATGTCGCATCCATTCAAGTGTAAAGATTGTTTCAAAGTTTACAAAGATAATTGACCACAAGTTAAGTTACAACGTTATAAGTACAAATGAAAACTATGCGACACAGTTTAAATAAGTTCAAAAGATGCTCCAAAATGCATGTATACTCGACATCCAAGCAAGTATCAAAAGAGTGTGGAAGCATGTATCACTAAGCATTCAAAACCTGAGAAAACATAGAAGAATCTGTCAACGAAAACGTTGGTGAAATCATAGGTTTAGTAAGTATTAAACGTTGTTTTTGAACCACAAGATTTTGTATTTCCATAACGTAGATTATCCAAATCATTTGCATTCCAAAAGTGTTGTTATACGCGAGCACTCAATTATCAAAACTTAACCAACGTTACCCCATCATACAGTGCTAGAACCTACACTAAAACACAAAAATATATTTCATCCGCATAACGGTAGCGAACCGTCCGAATGAGGGTTTGTTAAACCCGTATGGCCACACAATATAAGTTCTCGCTTACACCCTGCAAGTGTAACTAATGATAATCGAATTGAGGCATTTTTGTTCTAACTCGCACGTGGAATGTTTGTTTTCACACTTGTGTTCAAAACATAAAAGTAAGTAGTACGAGATGTAACAAAGTATATGTTTTCTCAGCCCACGATTTAAAAGTATAAAAGTTGTTGAAAAGGTGGGACTATGATCTCACCTTGAGCGCGAGAGTTAATAAAGTACTTCAACAAGTAAACGCGTGCAAAGACAAAGCTAGTCTTGACCTAAACATATAGGTTATATCAATATCGGTAAGCACAAACGGTCAAAGATGTTCAATTAGTCCTATGGCTCGTTACGACTCGATTATATTAACATGTGAATCAACTAGTCAAGTTTCATGCAAGTTACAAGTAATTAATCATGTTAGAAAGGTTGCATAAGTATTTGGTTAAGTTTGACAAAAAGTCAAACTTGGTCGGGTCAAAGTCAACGAAAAAGTCAACATGTTCGGGTCGGGTCCCGGACAAATTTTCCATGCTAATTATTCATATACAAGTATATTAAAACAAGTTTCATGTGAATCGGAGGTCGGTAGCTAGTCAAACATTTCACGTTAAAAGGGACATGGAGGTCAGAATCTGTCCAGGCCATTTGGCGCGCCGCGCGGGGTAGGGTGCGCGCCGCGCGACCTGTAGTTCAGCTATTTTTCTGTCTTTCAAACTATGCACGAGCCAAAACCAATTCTAACACAACTCTTGACCCGCAAACACTTATAACGCCTATCATACATCGTTGGAAAGGTATTTTGACGAGGAATGCAACTAAACACATATCATCAATCAAACTTCCACTTATAACAACCAAAAACCACAATTAAACATTCATAATCAAAGTTCAAGTTCCAAAAATGCATTTTATGATTCGGGTAACCAATTTACATGTATGTTATGCCGTTTCGAAGGTAATCAAACACACATTGCAACAAAACACTTAACAACAATATCTCATAGCATTTGACGCATCAAAAGTTCATGTAAAGCTCATCAAACCCTAATCCAAGTTCACAAAATCATTAATCATGTTCTTGGAGTTTCCTTAATCAACCTACACATCAAAACAAAGCTAATGATGCAAGTAACACAATTAAAACATCAACTTTTAACATCTAACAACATATGATCATCCTAAATTCAAGAACAACGCACCAAAATTCAAGTTCATGCTAGTTACACTAAAACAACGAGATCGAGCATATAAATTACACACACGACATCACAATGAGCCATAGACACTAACTAACACCATTTCAAGTCAAAAACACGAATTTAGAGAAATCTAGAGTTTTAGAAATGTTACCCAAACTTGATGATATTGGTATCAAAATGTAGAGGATGAAGAGAGGATCACGAAAATGTAATTTGTTTTGATGTTTGCTTCTCCAATCGGATTTAGATGATGATTTTATGTTTGAGGGTTTTGAGTTCAAAAATGGGAAGTAGAGAGAAAGAGGAGGATGAAGGTGGGTGGTGGAGATGAAATGAATGGATGTGGTAAGTGGGTTGACTAGTTGACCTAGTCAACTAGTTTGCCCATTTGGCAATCTCGGTCCCTCGAGTTTCAAAGCGGGTGCGGGAATTAACCCAACGAATATTTTAAAAACGTTCGAGTAACGGATGACTTTATAATTAGATAACGAGAATATTATGAACGTTAGTTAACGAAAGATACAAATTTGAATAACGAAAGATATTATATAAAAAAAAAGACGGTGTTAAAATAAATTAAACGGAAAATCACGGGATGTTACATTATCCACACCTCAAAAGAAATTTCGTCCCGAAATTTAGTTGGAAGTAGTAGTCGATGTCTCTTACTCGAGACCTAGCGTTGTTCAATCTACGGAGCAGTGAAGATACATCCTTAGGTATTTCCACGAATCTGAATAGTCGGGGTGTTACGTAGTAGTAAGGTTTGGTTTTACGATCCACAAGTTCAGCCGGTTTTCCTATGAAGAGTAGTTTGTCATCAATAGTTGGTGCATCTAGAAGGATTGCAAGTTCCTGTTCCGCAGGACACGTTTCTAAGTTTGTCACACGAAATGTAAGGTAAACGGAAACTTAATTGAGTCGACAGTTCTAAATGGTAGGAAGCGGCTCCAATACGCCCCAAGGTTTCAAAAGGTTCAATATTGCGGATATAACCTTCATCGATTTCCCAAAATGAATTACACCTTTCCAAGGTGCGGTTTCTCAATACTACGCGGTCACACATTGGGTTTGGTGAGGTTTTCATCTAAGTTCGGCATAACTCTTCTGGCGACAATGGGTTGTCTCGAGCCCTTCTCGGACTTGAACGATCTCAATTGTTGTTTCTTGATGGAGTTCAGATTTCGGTGGTTGATGCTTTGGTTAAATGAACAGGGGTATGACATTAGCGGTCATATAGGGTTTCGGAAAGTGCTGCGTTAATATACGAGTGATAGCTATCGTTGTAAGAGGAACTACTGAAGGTGACAATACCAGTCTGTAACATGTCTTTCCAAGATTGAATCGTACGTTTGCTCGGTTCATCGGTTGTGGGAGATACGCGGTACATGTGTCTAAGCGGGTTCCCAAGGTTTCTTGTAACACTAGAAGTGAAACGAGTATTTCGATACAGGATAAATGACGAAGATACACCGTGTTGGTGTAGAATCTCTTAAGATATGTTTGAACAAGTCAGTTAGGGTTCGAAAAAAATGTTCGTTAGGACTATTCACCCTCGTGGCGAATACTAATGTAATATAAGGAGTTTCTCTATCCATGGAGAAATGTTACAAGGAGTTTCCTTAAACGGAAATGCGAGCGATAAAGATAGGAGTGAAATGAGGACCTAGAATAGGATGAGCTTACATCTCGAGGTTGCCATAACGTGCCTCTAGTTGTCAAAAGTTGAAGTCTGAAAGAGAAACGAGGTAGTACTCGTAGTTGTATAGTTCGGGGTTGAACAATAGTTGACCGATTATCAGGAACACAAGGGCGTTAAGTCAAAGAAGAGTGAAGTATCGTTGGATTGTGTGTTATCTTAAATTCCAGTAATATCAGACGGTGATGGTGAAATAACAGAGGTAGGTAGTGTGGTACGGGATGACGAGAAATTGATCGGATCCACAATTTAGTATTCAAATTCTTCGTGCAAAATAACGAATTTTAGTTATGTTGATTTTTGAGTCGAGAGAGTATGCCTTTCGGCGTTCAAGTAGAAATATTTCCATGTTTGAGTTCCATCTGTTGCTATACGATTTTTAACTAGAAATGTTGGTGTGAAGAATCACGCTCAAGGTGCGAACACGGAGAGGTTTAAAGTTTTCCTTAGTGAGTTAACGAGTTTAAAAGTCGTGTAACACCGTGTGATACCATTCTGTAACACCCCAGCTTAACATGACCACAATATTGTCCGCTTTACCCGCAGGCGCACGGCTTTTTCTTGGCGATAACACACGAGAAAAGTCAGAAATGAATCTTCGGTAACAACCGGTGAGATCTAATATTTTTACGAATATAAGTCTGAGTTGGGAGAGTTTCCTGATTACATGTGGCTTGATTTCGAGATTGATTGTAATGCCTTGACCATTAACATCATGGTCTAGAAAATTGGACTTCGTTCAACAGAAATTCTCACTCGGAGAATTTGGTATAGAGTTGTTCTTTTCTCAAAAGTTCGAGCTTAAGATGGTGATGTTGTTCGTTTTCCTTCTTTACTTGAATAAGTTAAGATGTCATCTATAAATACGATAACAGATTAGTCTATATGAATTTGCATACGCGGTTCAAGAGGTTTATGGATACGGGCGAGCCCTAAATAAATCAAACGGTACTAAGAGAGATTTACAACTAACGTTGCGAGTTCGGAAAGTGGCTTAGGAGACATCGTCTCACTTAACCCCCAATTGATGATAACCGGAACGGAGGTCGATTTGGAATACACGGGATCCACGCAAATAATCATGAGGTAATGGATACGAGGAAGAGAGTATTGGTTTCCAACCGAAAGTTACTTAGTTCACAATAATCTATACATAAATGTAGGGCAACAATTTCTCCTTAATGAATAGGTTTTGAGTTCCTTAGTTCTATAGGTGTCGAGTCCAATTTCTTAACGCATATCCTCCGATAAAATTTATAGGCACACAATATTTTCCATCGGTCACTTAAATCGTCTAAGTAGTATCTGGGGGAAAGAGGTGGAATATAAAGAGCACGAGTCAAATCCTTGGTTATAAAACGTCTAACGGTACTAGAATCGAATAAGTATGAAATATACGGTTTGTTGTGAAGAAACGTACCCGTGACTAGTCCATCATCGTCTCGGGCATCCTAGGTGTCGATGTTGTAAGTTCAACGGCGCGCGTTGGTTTTTGCTTTATTCTTTGGGCATTCATTCCTAAAATGACCCGATTGGCCACATTTGTAGCAAATACTCGGCTTTGGTGCGTCGGGCCCCTTTTGAGTGACGGGGGCGGTACTTCCACAATACTTGGCAATATGACCACTACCTTGGCACCGATGGCAAATTAGCTTGCCACATTCACCAAAATGATGCTTGTGGCATTTGTTGCAAAAAGTTTGTGTCCCGGCATAACTTTTCTTGCCGACGGGGGTGAGAGGTTCCTTGGCAAAGTTGTTGTTGTAGTTGCTCGATTGGGGGGCTTCCCATTTTCTTTTGTTGTCACCCGACTCATCCTCGGCTTTAGGTGCCGGCACTTCAATCTCGTCTACCGTTTCGATCAATTGACGGGCCATATTCAGGGCCTCTTGGTGATTACTGAGTTTGGATGACATTACTCCTTGTTTGATGCTCTTGGGAAGACCATCCATGTAAAGTTCAACCCTTAGAGGTTCGGGGGTCACGAGGTTTGGGCACATCAAGGATAGCTCAGAAAATCGTTGATTATATGCCTTTAGGTCATTCCCGACCGCTTTTAAAGTTCTTAGTTCGTGTTCGAGCTTACGGGTCTCTTCGCGCGGGAAGTATTCGGTGATCATCTTTTTCTTTAAGTCGGCCCATGAGAGAGTGTGAGCTTCATCGATACCCACCGACAGCACATACGTATTCCACCATGTGAGGGCGATACCGGCAAAAGTGTGGGTGGAATATTTGACTTTGTCTTGGTCCCGAAAACCGCTTATGCTAAAGACGGCTTCCGTTTGCTCAAACCATCGGGTGAGCACAACCGGTCCCCCGGTTCCATCGAAAGTGTGAGGTTTGCACCCCATGAAATTCTTATAGGAGCATCCTTCGTTGGAATTTCCGGCTCCATTGTTGTTGTTGTTGTGATGATTGTTGTTATTGTTGTTGTTGGAGGAGTGACCGGCCATGGCCGCATCCACGGCAGTGGCTATCATACGTTGGAGGGCTTGTTCGGGAGTTTCGGGAGGAGCGCGTCGACGAGCCATTGTTCCTTCATGACACAAGAATATCGTTGGTTAGTATTTTCAACAATACTAACCGGAGTATGGAATAAGGATAGAGAGAAAATTTTCCTTGACTCGCCCTAAATTCTTTATGTCAAAATGTCGGAACGTCCATGTGAATCACCGTAATATAATCCCGGAAATTATATTACCCTGATTCTCATGTGCATTTAACATTACTTCATAAAGTCAAGGTGGCGCATCAACAAAATTTATCAACGTAAGATCAAGATCGAATACGAGTTAGATATGATAGAAGAGTTCGAGTATAAATGCACAAATAGTCAAGTAATTCCTACTTCAGTCTATATGCCGGTTGTAGTCTAGATTCACCTATGTACCTTATGACTCGGGGTGGACACAAATGAACTCTAAATCCCTACAACCAAGGCTCTGATACCACTTGTAGCGACCCCGACAAATCGTCAAGTGACGGCGTCGACTACGTAGGTCCCATTACCTGGTCATAAGTCTTTAAAACAGACGTTTGACCCAAAATATGTCGCATCCATTCAAGTGTAAAGATTGTTTCAAAGTTTACAAAGATAATTGACCACAAGTTAAGTTACAACGTTATAAGTACAAATGAAAACTATGCGACACAGTTTAAATAAGTTCAAAAGATGCTCCAAAATGCATGTATACTCGACATCCAAGCAAGTATCAAAAGAGTGCGGAAGCATGTATCACTAAGCATTCAAAACCTGAGAAAACATAGAAGAATCTGTCAACGAAAACGTTGGTGAAATCATAGGTTTAGTAAGTATTAAACGTTGTTTTTGAACCACAAGATTTTGTATTTCCATAACGTAGATTATCCAAATCATTTGCATTCCAAAAGTGTTGTTATACGCGAGCACTCAATTATCAAAACTTAACCAACGTTACCCCATCACACAGTGCTAGAACCCACACTAAAACACAAAAAAATATTTCATCCGCATAACGGTAGCGAACCGTCCGAATGAGGGTTTGTTAAACCCGTATGGCCACACAATATAAGTTCTCGCTTACACCCTGCAAGTGTAACTAATGATAATCGAATTGAGGCATTTTTGTTCTAACTCGCACGTGGAATGTTTGTTTTCACACTTGTGTTCAAAACATAAAAGTAAGTAGTACGAGATGTAACAAAGTATATGTTTTCTCAGCCCACGATTTAAAAGTATAAAAGTTGTTGAAAAGGTGGGACTATGATCTCACCTTGAGCGCGAGAGTTAATAAAGTACTTCAACAAGTAAACGCGTGCAAAGACAAAGCTAGTCTTGACCTAAACATATAGGTTATATCAATATCGGTAAGCACAAACGGTCAAAGATGTTCAATTAGTCCTATGGCTCGTTACGACTCGATTATATTAACATGTGAATCAACTAGTCAAGTTTCATGCAAGTTACAAGTAATTAATCATGTTAGAAAGGTTGCATAAGTATTTGGTTAAGTTTGACAAAAAGTCAAACTTGGTCGGGTCAAAGTCAACGAAAAAGTCAACATGTTCGGGTCGGGTCCCGGACAAATTTTCCATGCTAATTATTCATATACAAGTATATTAAAACAAGTTTCATGTGAATCGGAGGTCGGTAGCTAGTCAAACATTTCACGTTAAAAGGGACATGGAGGTCAGAATCTGTCCAGGCCATTTGGCGCGCCGCGCGGGGTAGGGTGCGCGCCGCGCGACCTGTAGTTCAGCTATTTTTCTGTCTTTCAAACTATGCACGAGCCAAAACCAATTCTAACACAACTCTTGACCCGCAAACACTTATAACGCCTATCATACATCGTTGGAAAGGTATTTTGACGAGGAATGCAACTAAACACATATCATCAATCAAACTTCCACTTATAACAACCAAAAACCACAATTAAACATTCATAATCAAAGTTCAAGTTCCAAAAACGCATTTTATGATTCGGGCAACCAATTTACATGTATGTTATGCCGTTTCGAAGGTAATCAAACACACATTGCAACAAAACACTTAACAACAATATCTCATAGCATTTGACGCATCAAAAGTTCATGTAAAGCTCATCAAACCCTAATCCAAGTTCACAAAATCATTAATCATGTTCTTGGAGTTTCCTTAATCAACCTACACATCAAAACAAAGCTAATGATGCTAGTAACACAATTAAAACATCAACTTTTAACATCTAACAACATATGATCATCCTAAATTCAAGAACAACGCACCAAAATTCAAGTTCATGCTAGTTACACTAAAACAACGAGATCGAGCATATAAATTACACACACGACATCACAATGAGCCATAGACACTAACTAACACCATTTCAAGTCAAAAACACGAATTTAGAGAAATCTAGAGTTTTAGAAATGTTACCCAAACTTGATGATATTGGTATCAAAATGTAGAGGATGAAGAGAGGATCACGAAAATGTAATTTGTTTTGATGTTTGCTTCTCCAATCGGATTTAGATGATGATTTTATGTTTGAGGGTTTTGAGTTCAAAAATGGGAAGTAGAGAGAAAGAGGAGGATGAAGGTGGGAGGTGGAGATGAAATGAATGGATGTGGTAAGTGGGTTGACTAGTTGACCTAGTCAACTAGTTTGCCCATTTGGCAATCTCGGTCCCTCGAGTTTCAAAGCGGGTGCGGGAATTAACCCAACGAATATTTTAAAAACGTTCGAGTAACGGATGACTTTATAATTAGATAACGAGAATATTATGAACGTTAGTTAACGAAAGATACAAATTTGAATAACGAAAGATATTATATAAAAAAAAAGACGGTGTTAAAATAAATTAAACGGAAAATCACGGGATGTTACATTACGTGTACAATTAAATATCTAAAAACTTGTGGTCTATTAAAATGATGGAAATGAATGATTATGATAAACTAATGAACTCACCAACCTTTTGGTTGACACTTGAAAGCATGTTTATTCTCAGGTATGAAAGAAATCTTCCGCTGTGCATTTGCTCATTTTAGAGATATTACTTGGAGTCATTCATGACATATTTCAAAAGACGTTGCATTCGAGTCGTTGAGTTCATCAAGATTTTTTTTAAGTCAATTATAGTTGGATATATTATGAAATGGTATGCATGTTGTGACGACCCGTCAATTTCTGACCAAATTTAAACTTAATCTTAATATGATTTCGACACGATAAGCAAAGTCTGTTATGATGAGTCTCAAAATTTTTGAACTATTTCATGAAATCATTGACCCTCGACCATCCCCGACGATTCACGAACAACTATTTGTGAGTAGATACGTATATAAATATAAATAAATACATGTACATAATAAATGTTATTAATCGTTGCATGAAATTATTATTATTATAAATAAAAATGTAATATAAAATACTGAATAATTAAGTTACTATTAATATATATATATATATATATATATATATATATATATATATATATATATATATATATATGAATGCTATATAAGTAATATTATAAATATTATAATATACATATAAAATTAAATAATATTAAAGATTCAAAATTTTATGTAATAAGTAAATATGATAAAATTAATAAATTGTATTATTAATATATTAAATGTAATTATAAGTTAAAATATTGTTGTTATAGTAATATTATTATTACTTTCATTACTATTAATTGAATGTGTATTTAATATTAATATTAGTGTTATTACTATTATGTATAATACATAATCATGAAATTTGATACAATTGATTTGTTATATTAGTATTATTATTATTATTAGTATTATTGTTATCATAATTAGTAGTAAAATTACAATTTTAGTTATTATTGATGAATATTTATTATTATTATTATTTTTGTCAATATTAGTATTATTAATATCATTATTATTATTATAGTTATAGTTATTATTATTATTAGAAAATAATACAATCTATTATTAATATCATTAATAAAATTGGTATTTCTATTATTAATAGTTCTATTAGTACAAATCAGTATTTTTAATTATTATTAATTAGTATTATTATTATTATCATATATTTATTAATTATTAATAATTAATTATTTAATTTATAAAAAAAATTAGAAAAAAGGGAAGGATTCTGTTTCAAGTAGCTATCAACTTGCTGTAAATTTTTGTTTCTTGTATTTGGATTTGTTAAATGTCAAATACAGCTCACAACTAAAAACCAAAATCAGTTATCACTCGTAATCCCTTTTTATTTTATTTTATTTATATTCCCCCGTCCTTTAGAATATTTTCTGTCGATTTTTTTGACTTTATAATTGATAAAATTCAGTGAATTAGTGTTACCAATAAACATACTTTATCAAATATCAATCCCAATAATTCTTAGAGCTTTCAAATAATCGATTTTAATCAAAAAAGGGGTGGAAGAACAGATAACTGCTCTGTTCGGGTTCTTAATTTCAAAAGGTGCAATTTTGATATAAATTTGAAAATGTGTAAATGCAGTTTAGTTAGGAATCTTTAATGCAAATTTTCTGCAAAATCTTATTTACCAATTCGTTGTATTGAATTTTAATTTTCGAGTCAAAGTTTCAATTCTAAAAGTCAACTATTTTGTTCATCTCAAAGTTCGGATTCATATTAATGTTTATGGATCAATTGATGATTTAGATAGATTGTAAGGAAGATTTATAACCATTTTCATTCAGGAATCGTGGTCTAAAACTTCATAAATTTCGAAAATGATTTTGGAGTTCATACGAATATTATCGAGCTGTTACAGCTTTATTTTTTTTATTTTTTATTTTCTATTTCAAATAATCTAATCATCATATGTTAATCATTTCTGTGATAATCATAAGTCATAAAACAAACAGATAATTAGGTATTAAGGATTGATTCTGATTAATCAATTTTTTGTTGAAGAAGATGAAAAGGGAAGCAGTCGAATTACGGGTTATAGTAAATAAAATGTGTTTATAAAACAGAAAACGGGCCACAGCCCCATGGTTCCAGGTGTTAGCGGGTTTACTGGAGGTCACGGGTTTGAGTCCCGACTATGACGATTTGTTTCTTTTTAAGCCTTTTAAGGTAGTTCTCATATTTATTATTATTATTATTATTATTATTATTATTATTATTATTATTATTATTATTATTATTATTATTATTATTATTATTATTATTATTATTATTATTATTATTATTATTATTATTTTGATTATCATTTATATTATCATAATTATTAATGATATTACTATGATTATTATTAATGTTATTGATATTATTAGTATTATTAGTGTTATAACACTTATTATTTTTATTATCGTAGTTATAAGTATTAAAACCGTTATTATTATTATTAACATTATTAATGTATTTATTATTATAAATTTGTCATGCAAGTATTAGTTATCATTATTATTAATATGATTGTAGTATAAATAAGCATTATTATTATTATTATTATTATTATTATTATTATTATTATTATTATTATTATTATTATTATTATTATTATTATTATTATTATTATTATTATTATTATTATTATTATTAGTAACATAAGTTTTAATATAAATATTATCATTATTATTGTTATTACTATCACTACTATTATTATTAGTATTACCATTAATAATATTAGCATTAACATCAAAATGATTAATGAAAATCAACGTTATTATAACTAACATTAGAATATGATTATTAGAATAATTAGTATTATTATTATTATTATTGTTATCACTAAGTATTAACATTAAGTATTACTAGTTTTATTATTACTATCAAAATACAATTTATTATCTGTATCACCAATATTAATATCATTATCATATTTATAATTATTGAAATCATTGATATTATTAATATAAATATTATTATTAACATTAACAGTATTATAATTATCGTATTTAGTGTTATTATAATAACTATCTTTCCAAACAACTAATATATAAAAATATATTAAGACGCATAACATAACAAAATTTATATTTTCATGTACAAAAAGAATATTTGAGACATATATATATCATAATATAAAAATGATACAACTAATAAATTATTATATATATATATATGGAATTATTCGCTTATAATTATGTGTATTAATAAATATACAAATGATATAGGTTCGTGAATCCGAGGCCAACCCTGCATTGTTCAATATAGTCATATGTATTTTTACTACAAAATACATTAGGTGAGTTTCATTTGCTCCCTTTTTAAATGCTTTTGCTATATATATTTTTGGGACTGAGAATACATGCGCTGCTTTTATAAATGTTTTACGAAATAGACACAAGTACTTAAAATTACATTCTATGGTTGGATTATCAAACCGAATATCGCCCTTCAAGTCTGGTAACCTAAGAATTTAGGGAAATGGCCCCTGATTGACGCGAATCCTAAAGATAGATCTATGGACCTTGACAAGTCCCATTCGGGGTACGAATGCTTTAGTACTTCGAGATTATTATAAAGACGAGAGGTTCTATTTTGGGGATATTCTATGCATTAAGTTAACATCGGTTACCAGGTGTTCAATCCATATGAATGATTTTTATCTCTATGCAGTTTGCGAAATGCCTGATACGAGAATGATGTTTATGAAAATGAAATCTTGTGGTCTATTATACTATCTGAAATGATTATTTATTATAAACTAATGAACTCACCAACCTTTTAGTTGACACTTTAAAGCATATTTATTCTCAGGTATTAAAGAAATCTTCCGCTGTGCATTTGCTCATATTAGAGATATTACTTGGAGTCATTCATGACATGTTTCAAAAGACGTTGCATTCAAGTAGTCGAGTTCATTAAGATTATTACTAAGTCAATTATAGTTGGATATATTATGAAATGGTATGCATGCCGTCATCTTTCGATGAAATGAAAGATTGTCTTTTAAAAACGAATGCAATGTTTGTAAAATGTATCATATAGAGGTCAAGTACCTCGCAATGTAACCAAATGTAATGTATTCGTCCAGATGGATTAGGACGGGTCATTAGAGTTGGTATCAGAGCGATGGTCTTAGCGAACCAGGTCTTGCATTAGTGTGTCTAATTGATAGTCGTTAGGATGCATTAGTGAGTCTGGACTTCGACCGTGTCTGCATGTCAAAAGTTTTGCTTATCATTTTTGTCGGAAATCATCTGCTTATCATCCTTAGGAAATTACCTGCTCATTATTCTTAGTCTAGACACGTTTTACTGCATTGATTGCATGAATAGTGTATAGACAAATCCATATCTTAGCATATCTGTTACTGTAGACTTTATCTGACACGTTTCCTTAATTTCCTCCGGAATCTACGGGATCTTTTGTACTATATTAGATATTCTATATAATTAGAATATTATCCGATAACCGAAAATCATTTCATATCGAAAATCCTCTAACTGATCATAAGAGATGGATCCTACACCTAGCTTGGATTCCATTAGTTCCGGAAGCAATTTCGAGATGCGTATTGAAGTAAACACCGAAGTCAATGGACCCGAAGTGTCTCCACCGTTTAGCTATTTTTCTTTCTGGAGAAGATGGGGTGGGTCCGAGACTTACTCACTCGATGGAGAAATGAAGAAGGCGAGCCCTACCACGAACCAAACTTACCTCCTAACATCGGAGAAAATGATGTGCTCACCGGTGAACCTATGCACAACACTGTATTCACCCTTCTTGCTAAAGTTTTCCACCTCGAAGGTCGCATTACTGCAATCTCATAAAATATTCAACCTCTACTTCCGAATACCAATCGAAGGGGAATATTAGAAGAAGTTAGGGAACTTCGAATTGATAATCAAGATCTATCGAATCAGATGAGTGGATGGATAGAAATGATAGAGGGTAGAATAGAAACCCTGACAATAATGGTGCGTGATTTACAAGCTATACTTACTACACCAATGATAATGCTAAAAACGAACATATATTTCATAGCATTATTCCTCAAGAAAGACAAGCTTTTAGTTGCAATTGTTCTATTTAAAAGTGATATTCGTTTAAATAATAAAAGGTGAAGACAAAAGACAGATTCGACGAATTGAAGACGCAAACGACCAAAAAGCTCAAAAGTACAAAAGACAATCAAAGATGTTCCAATTATTGATAAGAAACGTCTCGAAATTACAAAAGTACAAGATTCAAAACGCAAAGTACAAGATATTAAATTATACGCAAGGACGTTCGAAAATCCGGAACCGGGACCAGAGTCAACTCTCAACGCTCGACGCAACAAACTAAAAATTACAAGTCAACTATGCATATGAATATAATATAATATATAATTAATTCTTAAAATTAATATATATATTATATTATATTTATAAAACGTCGGCACAAGGAAACAAGCAACATGTGAGCTCTCCCAGCTGGCCATGCGATCGCATGGCCAGGAAGAAGAAAGTCCATGCGATCGCATGGCATGAAAAGTCAGGCCACATCTCCTATAAATTCGCAGTTTGGTGAACGCAAAAATGGATATCCATCAATCTCTCTATCTATATACGTAATATTTATATTTATAATTTATATTTTAATTTTAATTTTAATTATAATTCTAATAATAAGGGTATGTTAGCAAATGTTGTAAGGGTGTAAGTCGAAATTCTGTCTGTGTAACGCTACGCTATTTTTAATCATTGTAAGTTATGTTCAACCTTTTTAATTTAATGTCTCGTAGCTAAGTTATTATTATGCTTATTTAATCCGAAGTAATCATGATGTTGGGCTAAAAATATTAAAATTGGGTAATTGGGCTTTGTACCATAATTGGGGTTTGGACAAAAGAACGACACTTGTGGAAATTAGACTATGGGCTATTAATGGGCTTTATATTTGTTTAACTAAATGATAGTTTGTTAATGTTAATATAAAGATTTACAATTGGGCGTCCCTATAAATTACCATATACACTCAATCGGACACGATGGGCGGGGTATTTATATGTATGAATAATCGTTCATTTAACTGGACACGGGAATGGATTAATAGCCACTAGAATAATTAAAACAGTGGTGAAATTATGTACAAGGACACTTGGTATAATTGATAACAAAATATTAAAACCTTGGGTTACACTCAGTCGACATCCTGGTATAATTATTAAACAAAGTATTAAAATCTTGTTACAGTTTAAGTCCCCAATTAGTTGGAATATTTAACTTCGGGTATAAGGATAATTTGACGAGGACACTCGCACTTTATATTTATGACTGATGGACTGTTATGGACAAAAACCAGACGGACATATTAAATAATCCAGGACAAAGGACAATTAACCCATGTGCATAAAACTAAAATTAACACGTCAAACATCATGGTTACGGAAGTTTAAATAAGCATAATTCTTTTATTTCATATTTAATTTCCTTTATTTTATATTTAATTGCACTTCTAATTATCGCATTTTTATTTATTGTTATTGTATTTAATTTCACTTTTAATTATCGTACTTTTTAATTATCGCAAGTTTATTTTATCGCACTTTTATTATTCGTAATTTCATTATCGTTATTTACTTTACGCTTTAAATTAAGTCTTTTATTTAATATTTTACATTTGGTTTTAACTGCGACTGAAGAATTAAAATCGACAAACCGGTCATTAAACGGTAAAAACCCCCCTTTTATAATAATAATATTACTTATATATATATTTGTATTTTTATAATAGTAAACTAATATAGCGTTAAGCTTTGTTTAAAGATTTTCCCTGTGGAACGAACCGGACTTACTAAAAACTACACTACTGCACGATTAGGTACACTGCCTATAAGTGTTGTAGCAAGGTTTAAGTATATCCATTCTCTAAATAAATAAATATCTTGTGTAAAATTGTATCGTATTTAATAGTAATTTCTGTTAAAATATAAAGCTATTTTATATACACCTCGCAACAAAAAAACATCAAGTATTTTTGGCGCCGCTACCGGGGAATCGCTTAAAAGCCGGAAGCGCAACGCTAATATAAAAAAAAGATTTTTATTTTTAAGTTTACTTTTATAAAAAAAATACGCTTTTGTAAAAATACGTTTTAAATATTCTAAAATATAAAAAGAAAAATAAAAATATAAATATTTTTAAGAGTTTGTTAAATATTTAAGTTCTATAAAAGTTTCTTTATCTTTATTTTATAAAAATATAAGTTTTATTTAATTTATATAAATATATTATATAAATATATAAAACAGAAAAATAAAACACAAATCAGAAAAAAAAAAAAAAAAAACACTCGAGTCCAGTACTGTAGCAGCCCAGTAACTGGCCCGAAACCCTAGCCCATGCGATCGCATGGCCGGGTAGCTTAGGACTCATGCGATCACATGAAGCCAACTGACATGCCAGGTTTGACTCTGCAACAGCATTAATTACGGATAATTATTATTATTAATATATTTAAACCCTAATTAGGGTTATATATTTTATAATTTAATTTAGTTTTTATATTTAATTTATATTTTTATGTTTAATTAGTTATTTAAAGTTTAAAATTAATAGTTTTAATAAATAAATAATATAAAAACAATATTTTTATAAAAATTGTACTTTTTACAACTTTTTTTATATATTTATATTTTGTCCCTTTTCAATAGTTTTAGCGTAATATTTGTATTTTTAGCTCATATTTAGTTTTAAACTTAGTTTTTGCCATAGCTATTTTTATTTCTAGATTTTAAGGCCTTGCCATAAAATCCCTTAAGTGCTTTTTCTTTAGACTAAGATTTAGGTACTTTAGAATTTTGCAACGCCTTTTTAAGTTTTAGTTTCTTTTTAAGTTATTTCCATTTGGGATTTAGTTTTTTCTGTAAGCTTTAATATTTTTAGATGACTTTTACCTATGTATCAATTATCATTCCAATTAGTAATCTCAATTTGCGATTATAATTTTAAGTTAGTTGTGGTAATAAGGTTAGGTTAGTCAAGTGTTTTTAAGATTTATAAGTTTCTTTTATTTTTCCGTCACCTTTTATTTTTCAACCATTTTTCTTTTTCGATCTTTTTCGACACGCTCTTTTTCTTTCTTATTTCTCGCTATTCTAGTTTTAGGACATAGATTTTTATTCTACTTCTTATCTAAATTTCTTAAAATTACGAAAATTTATTTTAAGTGGTTAAATTGATAGACATCAAAATTTTCTGGTTCGTAGTAATAGTTGGATTTGTACGTGGACCGGGTTATTGGAGCCAAACAGTCCTCAATTATATTGAGACCAAACGAATCCTGCCCCTCTGCTGCATCTTTTGGCTATTCGAAACGTGGGCAAAATCAGAAAAGTCTATTGATTGGATAACTTATTATAATTTTTCTTTCCTTTTAAAAACTAATAGGATATTCAGTGAATGCACCGAGCAAGACGTTCATCACCTTTTGTACGTTCACCACCTGTAACTAGATCAAGACTTTTAGCAAATATTACCGCCGTTGATTTTTCTTTAGAATCGTCATCCAGTCGACCAAGTACTCCAGTTCAAATTTCCGATAATCCATTTTTTGAACCCGACCTCACAATTGAGAATCCGGAAAATATTCAGGGACGATTCGTAGATCCTGAACCATTAAATTTTCCTCCGGAACCACCAATCATTCAAACAGAGATTGTTGAGGAATGAACCATTAAATCAGAATCCTCTAGTGATTCCGATTCAACAAATTCAATTATGGAGAATCTGGAACCTTTAAGTATGGAAGACCGAATGAGAGCTAAACGCACTGGCCAAGGTCACGCAATTACTCATCCAGACATTAATGCGCCAGATTATGAAATCAAAGGACAAATTCTACACATTGTGACTAATCAATGCCAATTTAGTGGTGCGCCGAAGGAAGATCCAAATGAACATCTACGTACCTTTAATAGGATCTGCACACTATTTAAAATAAGAGAAGTTGAGGATGAACAGATATATCTCATGTTATTTCCCTGGACTTTAAAGGGAGAAGCCAAAGATTGGTTGGAATCGTTACCTGAAGGGGCGATTGATACATGGGACGTTTTAGTTGAAAATTTTCTTAAACAATTCTTTTCGGCATCTAAAGCCGTAAGACTTCAAGCAGAAATTGTTACGTTTACACAGAAGCCAAATGAAACTCTATATGAGGCGTGGACAAGATTTGGAAAGTTATTAAGAGGATGTCAGCAACATGGTTTAGACACCTGTCAAATAGTACAAATATTCTACCAAGGATGCGACATCACTACAAGGAAAGACATAGATATAGCAGCTGGTGGTTCTATTATGAAGAAAACCGAAACTGATGCTTACAAAATTATTGATAACACTGCTTCCCACTCACATGAGTGGCACCAAGAAAAAGATATCGTTAGATCATCTAAAGCAGCTAGAGCCGATTCTAGCCATGACTTAGATTCCATTTCCGCAAAGATAGATGCTGTCGAGAGACGAATGGAAAAGATGACTAAAGATATTCACTCAATACGAATTAGTTGTGAGCAGTGTGGAGGACCACATTTGACAAAAGATTGTCTCAGTATTGAATTAACAATAGAACAAAGAGAGAATATTTCATATATAAACCAAAGGCCTGGAAATAATTATCAGAATAATTATCAACCGCCAAGACCGATTTACAATCAAAACCAGAATTATAACAGAAATATTCCATACAACAACCAACAAGGTCCTAGCAATCAACAATTATCCAATAATAATTACAATCAGCAAAGACCTAATTTTCAAAACAAACCACCACAACAAACCGATGATAAAAAGCCGAATTTAGAAGATATGATGACGAAGCTAGTTGAAACTCAAACGCAGTTTTTCACATCTCATAAACAAACTAATGAACAAAATGCTCAAGCATTTAGAAATCAACAAGCTTCTATTCAAAATCTGGAACAAGAAGTAAGTAACCTAGCAAGGTTAATAGGTGAAAGAAAACCGGGAAGTCTACCTAGTGATACAAATGCTAACCCCCGGAATGAAACAGCTAAAGCCATTACCACAAGAAGTGGTACAACACTTAAACCACCTGAAATACTTGTAACTTCTGATGAAGCTATTCCTACTCCACAAGAACCACAACCTAATCAAGATAAGGAAAAAGAACCGGTAGTTGAGAAGGTTAATGAAGATAACACAGTTAAGGCTAAAACTTATGTTAAACCATACCAACCACCACTTCCTTACCCGAGTAAAATAAAGAAAGAGAAACTTGAAGCCGAGCAATCCAAATTCTTGGATATGTTTAAACAGATAAATGTAAATCTTCCTTTCATTGATGTGATTTCAGGAATGCCTAGATATGCTAAATTCTTGAAAGATCTAATCACAAATAGAAAGAAAATGGAAGAACTCTCGGCTGTTACTATGAATGCTAATTGTTCAGCAGTGCTGTTGAATAAGATACCAGAAAAACTATCTGATCCAGGAAGTTTCACAATTCCATGTTTTCTGGGTAGTCTTAGTTCAATAGAAGCATTGGCAGACTTAGGTGCTAGTATAAATCTAATGCCATATTCACTATACGCTAAACTAGACCTTGGAGAATTGAAACCAACAAGAATAAGCATACAACTAGCCGATCGATCAATAAAATATCCTAGAGGAATAATGGAGAACATGCTAGTTAAAGTTGGTACTTTAGTATTTCCAGTAGATTTTGTTGTTTTGGACATGGAAGAAGATTCTCAAGTTCCTCTCATATTAGGAAGACCATTCTTAAACACGGCTAAAGCAATGATATACGTGTTCGGTAAGAAATTGACCCTAAGTATAGAGGATGAGAGTGTTACCTTTTCAGTTGATAGAGCAATGCAACAACCGCAATCTGTAGATGATACATGTTATTATATTCAAACTATAGATGCACATGCAGAATTATTAGAAGAATTTCCAGAATTAGAAGGAACAGGAGAATGTTCTTTAGGAGAAGGAACAGAACAAATTGATGAAGCTGAAATGTTAGCTACACTTATAGCTAATGGATATGAACCAATAACAGAAGAAATCTAAATGCTAAAAGAAGAAGACAGATATCGATACAAATCATCGATAGAAGAACCTCCGAAATTAGAGTTAAAGCCACTTCCAAACCATTTGGAATACGCTTATTTACATGGTGAATCTGAATTACCTGTAATAATATCATCTTCTCTTACTGAAAATGAGAAATCACAACTCGTTTCTGTGTTAAAAGCTCATAAACCAGCCATTGCATGGAAGATTCATGATATTAAAGGAATAAGTCCTTCATATTGCACACATAAAATCCTTATGGAAGAAGGTCATAAAACGTATGTGCAACGCCAACGAAGACTAAATCCTAATATGCAAGATGTAGTTAAGAAAGAGATTATTAAACTGCTAGATGCAGGTTTAATATATCCAATTTCTGATAGTCCATGGGTAAGCCCAGTTCAATGCGTACCTAAGAAGGGTGGCATGACTGTCATTACAAATGAGAAAAATGAGCTTATTCCTACTAGGACTGTAACAGGATGGCGTGTATGTATTGATTATCGAAAATTAAATGACGCCACCAGAAAAGATCACTTTCCCTTACCTTTCATTGATCAAATGTTGGAAAGATTAGCCGGAAATACTTACTATTGTTTTCTAGATGGATTTTCCGGATATTTTCAAATTCCAATAGCACCAGAGGACCAAGAGAAAACCACATTCACGTGCCCTTATGGTACTTTTGCTTACAAACGCATGCCATTTGGACTTTGCAACGCCCCTGCAACCTTTCAAAGGTGTATGATGGCGATTTTTCACGACATGATAGAAGAATGCATGGAAGTTTTCATGGATGACTTTTCAGTCTTCGGTGATATATTTGAATCATGTCTAGCTAATCTTGAACGAATGCTTATTAGATGCGAACAATCAAATCTAGTTCTTAATTGGGAGAAATGCCATTTTATGGTTAAAGAAGGCATCGTTCTTGGACATAAAATTTCAAAAGAAGGAATTGAAGTGGATAGAGCTAAAGTAGATGTAATTGCTAAACTTCCACATCCCACCAATGTTAGAGGAGTTAGGAGTTTTCTAGGGCATGCCGGTTTTTACCGACGTTTCATAAAATATTTTTCTAAAATTGTCACTCCTATAAATAAACTCCTAGAAAAGGATGCTCCATTCATCTTTTCAGATGAATGTATCAAATCTTTTAATATTCTTAAAGAGAAACTAACTAATGCGCCGATCATGATAACACCAAATTGGAATCTACCATTTGAACTAATGTGCGATGCAAGTGATTTTGCAATGGGAGCCGTTTTAGGACAAAGGATTGAAAAACAATTTCAACCTATATATTATGCCAGTAAGACGTTACAAGGAGCACAAACAAATTACACAACTACTGAAAAAGAACTCCTTGCTATTGTCTTTGCTTTTGACAAATTTCGATCATATCTCGTTCTAGCAAAAACGGTGGTTTATACCGACCATTCTGCTCTTAGATACCTATTTTCGAAACAAGATGCTAAACCAAGATTAATCCGTTGGATCTTACTCTTACAAGAGTTTGATATTGAAATCCGAGATAAAAGAGGAGCAGAAAATCTCGCCGCTGATCATCTTTCTCGTCTTGAAAATCCTGAGTTAAGAAGTTCTAAATGAATCGGCCATACAATACAACTTTCCTGATGAATATCTATTGAAGATAGATTATAAAGAAATTCCATGGTTTGCAGACTATGCAAACTACTTAGTTTGTGGATTCCTTGAAAAAGGATTATCGTACCAAAAATGAAAGAAATTCTTCAGTGATATAAAACACTATTTTTGGGAAGATCCACATCTGTTTAAAAGTTGTCCCGATGGAATAATACGCCGATGTGTATTTGGAGATGAAGCTAGTAAAATTTTAAACCATTGTCACACAGGACCAACAGGAGGGCATTATGGGCCTCAACTAACAGCAAGAAAAGTTTATGATGCTGGATTCTATTGGCCTACAATTTACAAAGACGCACACCTTCTTTGCAAATCCTGTGATGCTTGTCAAAGGGCCGGAAAAATAAGTCAACGTGATGAAATGCCACAAAATGTCATCCAAGTATGTGAAGTATTTGACATTTGCGGTATTGACTTTATGGGTCCATTTCCAAAATCTCATAATAATCTATATATACTCGTAGCCATTAATTATGTATCTAAATGGGCGGAAGCACAAGCTCTCCCAACTAACGATGCACGAGTTGTAGTCAACTTTTTAAAACGTCTTTTTGCAAGGTTTGGAACACCGAAAGCTTTAATAAGTGATCGGGGTACTCATTTCTGTAATAATCAACTTGAGAAAGTTCTTAAAAGATATGGAGTAACTCATAAAATCTCCACCGCATATCATCCACAAACAAGTGGACAAGTTGAAAATACCAACCGAGCTTTAAAACGTATTCTAGAGAAAACCGTAGGATCAAATCCGAAGGAATGGTCCATTAAATTGGAGGATGCACTCTGGGCTTTTAGAACAGCCTACAAAACTCCAATTGGAACCACACCTTTTAGACTCGTTTACGGAAAAGCATGTCATCTTCCAGTAGAAATTGAACACAAAGCATTTTGGGCTTTGAAGACATGTAATCTTGATTTACATGAAGCCGGACGTCTACGATTAAGTCAACTAAACGAATTAGAAGAATTAAGACATGAAGCATACGATAATTCGTTAATCTATAAGGAAAGAACGAAGAAATGGCATGATAAAAGAATCAGAAGTTTAAAAGAATTTAAAGAAGGAGACAGAGTTCTTCTTTTCAATTCACGATTCAAGCTATTTCCTGGAAAATTAAAATCAAGATGGTCTGGACCATTCATGGTCAAAAGAGTTTTCCCATACGGAATGATAGAATTAATAAATTCAAATGAGATTGAATTTAAAGTTAATGGTCACAGAGTTAAACACTACATAGATAGTCCAATGGAATTCGATAATGAAGTTAATCACAATTTCGACACCACAGCTAACTAAGTGTGGGGAGAATCAAGTCTTTAAAGGATAATATGTATTTCTGTTAGAGTTAGATTGTCTGTTTTCATGTAGTTCTCGAAAATGGAACCCGAATGGTCTTTCCCTAGCAGACCCTAAAGAACTAGTCTTCTCCCCCCATTCTGAATTTTTATTTTTTTAGGAAATGAAGACTGCCTGTGAACTAAACCATGGTCTAATGCTACACGCTTTGATCACTAAACGTAATAATGACACACTACCGAGTGAAATAGTATCAGTAATCAGAGAAAGATTGGACGGAGTAAGAAAAGAATCCAGATGCGAAGATAATAAGTTACAATTTGGTAAAGGAAAATCAAAATCGGCAGCGAAAAGAAGAGCACGACACCTAGAACGATGTCACAAATGCGGAAAATAGTCAGATGGAGGTAAATGTTCAAATAATCAAACCTATTCAAATACCGAATTTGTTACTTTATGCAGAGATGGACCGTTCATATGTTTAGAAGAAAAGACACTGAATGCTCGAGGTTACGCCTATGTAGCTATGGAAAACCAATTAAACCGACTATCTTATGAATGAGATAGATCATATAACTAAGAATACTATCTCACAGGGAAGTCTGTACAGTTTTTATTTTTTATTTATTTTTATTTTTAACCTTTTGATAATAAACGCTAATTTGTTCGCTATAAAGTATTAAATTGGTATTGAATAAAATTAGGTTTGGCGACCGAAATTATTGATATCATTCAAAAATTTATTACATCACTGAGAAATTTAACGTTTATTCTTAAGGTATAAATATCTTTAAACAATCAACACAAAATATTTCAAAAATTCGTCATGAGTTAAATTAGGTCTTGGAACCGAAATCACTTTACCGAAAAGAGGGGCGTATATTTTTGATAATATTTGATTGATTAAAGTGGGATAAAAAGCCAAAAAGATTTTTAATTTTATTTTTACCATGTTTTTAAAATTAATATATAAATCTTAAATTAATATTGTAAACTTTGTAAAAACAATATATTTAAAATTGTAAATATTTGAAAAATATAATATAAGTTTGGTGTGAATTTTTAATATTAATTTTGAATTTTATGTATTTTTATTTTAAGTTTGGTGTGAATTTAAAAACAAAAATTTACTTTATCTCATTAAGTTAAAAATATGATTTTTAAAAATTCGTCGTAAGTTGAAGACTAGGTCTTTGAACCGAAATTGCTTTACCCGAGGGAGGGACGAGAACTTTTATTATCATTATTTTTAATCTTATTGAATTAAAGTATACCAAAAACATTAAAAAAAAACCCAAAAATCTTTACTTTTAAAAACCACACTTTGATTTGACAAATTTTAAAATTTTGTCGAGGGACAGACTAGGACAACGATCCGAAACGCCCTCGCTCCTAAATTAAAACAAAATTTTTAAAATTTAATTAATTATAAGTTTTATAAAGTATAAGGTTTTATAAAAAAAACATGAAATTACTGTAGCCGGCACCCCATGCGATCGCATGGGGTTTGCACTTGGAACCCATGCGATCGCATGGGGACCAAGTGCAGGCCTGATACATACAGCAGCCTGTTCTGTTTCTTCTCCACAAAACACACACATTCACGAAACTCACCCAAAAATTCACCAATTTTCGCCATTTTTCCACCGTAATTCGTCATTTTTCTTGCTCTAATCATGCCTAGATTCTCATTCTTCAGCAAATTGGTAAAAATTACACCCCTAAACTCTATAAATTCCTAGTTTTTGTGATAATTACCAATTTTTTACCTAATGCAATTTTGTTAATTTCTAGTGTAATTAGTGTTAAATTGTTAGTATTTTATGTATGTATAACCTAGATTGATGCTATTTAACATGATTTGAAGCCAAAAACTTCAAAATTTTTAGAAATCTAGGGTTTGTGTTCTTGAGCAATTTGGGACTTTTTGATATAAACAGGTTATGGCCGATTTTTGTCATGAATTATTGCTAAATTGAGTAGTGTAACATGTTTAAATAGTTAAATGATCCAAACATTGATCCTAAACATGATTTTTGGAGATTAAAGTGGACTTTTTAAGTCCAAAATTCATGAACTTGATTAATTTGATATATTTGCCAGTTGAGACTTGTTTAATTATTAGTAATGAATATTTTGACATGTTATTTAAGTAAAATGCTTATGAATTTTGTATACATTTTCATATGTGCTTATTTGAAAAGTGTAGAATTGTAAAAAATTGTGAAAATGTGTATAAGTTTAATTTTGATTTAACATGTTATAGTGATTGTTTTAAATTGTTATTTTGCTAACACTAATGCATATTTGGATGCACAAATTTTGTGTTTAATGTGTTTTGCAGAAAGCCGATACTGGAGGTTCAGGAGCATCATCATCTAGACGACCAGCACCAGCACCAGAACCAGAACCAGAAATGCAACACGAACAAGAACCACAACAGGAACAACAACAGCCTGATCAGCACATACCTTATTATGATCCGGTACAGTTTTTTGATGAATTCATAGTATTCCCAATGAGGCCGCCAGTAGAATTCCCAACGATTCCTGAGCACACTCTGCATCCTAATCTGAGATTTGATAGGAGATGGAGAGATTACGAGACATATCAAAGAAACAAATTCAAATTGGTAACAAAAAATATAGAGGTGCCAAGAGTAATCGATTGGGCCCCTTTGGAAACGGTCCATCTAGCTGACCGTGTTAGACAGCTTTTAGTTCAAAGGTATGGCAGTTCTTCTTTTACAGATTGGGAACGTCTTTTCACCATTCGTAGACCTGTATATAAGGAATGGTGTGTTGAGTTGATGAGTACTGTATCACTTGATACAAATATAGTTAGAATAGATGATAGAAGATTTCTTAGGTTTATCCTTGGCGGTAGGATGTACAGAATGTCCATGTTGGACATGGCCAGGGCATTACAGATATATACTCCTGGTGAGTTGCTATTACCCGATTGTACAAATTTGATTCATTATGGTGAAAGGGTAGATAGTAACTTTGACGCTGACGCCATTTGGAGGCGTATGTCACATTTTGATGTTTTTACACGAGCAGGAGGACACTCCTATACACATATTGACAGAGCCGAGCTTCGTATTATTCATAGATTTTTGGCTAACTCGATTACACAGAGAGGTCATAATAAAGAAAAAATTACCTTACATGATTTATTCTACCTAAAGTGTATTCGGGATCCTAGAAGCTTTGTCAATATCCCTTACTGTGTTGCTTTTTATTTATCTAAAATGGTAGAGGGAATGCAGGACGGGAGTATAATAGGAGGATGTATTTTTGTTACTCTCATTGGAGAGTATTTATGTGTTGATAGGAACCAAGGGGGTCCATTACAGCTTTGTAGAGAACAGGTTGAGCCCTTAGGATTGAAAGTTTATGTGGGTGCTAAGGTATTGAAAAGTAGACGTAACCAGGCAGTACCCTATGAGGGATCTCATCCTCAGGTAGAGAGAGGCTCAGACGAGGAAATGGAGGAGGCGGAAGACATTAGGGATGTCTTTCGAGATGCTATTCTTGACGTCCACATTCGTATAGATGAGGAAGCAATGACGAACGCGGCCAGACATAGTATGTATGAGTAGTGGAACTCCGAGCGAGTATACGAAGATTATAGACGACGCCAACACGATAGCTGGTTAGTTCATCAGCACCAAATCATGAGCCAGCTATCATATCAGGTACCAAATAACTATGTACCTACTCGACCTGCTCATTTTCCGCCACATAGCCCCGATATCCGACCACCCTTTAACCGGTATGACTATAACCAAGCCTATCAAAACACCTATAACCAACAATGGAACCCACCTGACGAGATGAACTGGAACCCATATCCAGACTGATTTAGTTCCATTTGGTTATTTTTATGATTTTTATGTTTTTATCTTTTGACTTTTTCATGTTTAAACTTATGATATTGGATATATTTGTGTAATTTTTATTATTTTTATTATTATTGTGTACTAATATTTCATATTTAGAATTTGAAAGTGGGATATTAAGTCCCATTTCAAATTGCCATGCATGATTATATTTGTATGTATGTATATTGTCGATTGTACAAAACAGGGTAAAACAGCGCATTTTCAAAGACTGGCATTAAGTTCAGCAAAAGCTACTAATTTTGACGACAAGATGACAAATAAATGTGATGTAACAACAGACGAAATGAACAAATGATATGCACCATTTATCATTCAGCAACCAAACGCCAATATGTTTGGAAACTTTGGTAAAATTTAATCATTTTTACGCTAATCACCCTCAATAATTTAAATTGTTACTGATTTCTTGCAAATGAGGGCATTGCAAGATCTTAAGTGTGGGAAGGGGTTAAATTCTTTCGGATTTTTAAAATTTTTATCTTAAACACTTGGTTACCATTAAAAATACTAGTAACGTAGTAGTTGTATTAGAATCTAGTGCTCTCTGATGATAAAGAACAGCCCTAGTCTTATATACTGACTACCCAAATCTAGTAAAATTTTTCAAAATTTTCAATTAAATGAACTCAAAATCATGTTTATACATATTTATGAACGATAAAACTAGGTGTTAACACCGAAATTATTGTTAGCTCAGAAAGGACATAAATTGAGAAACAAACCAAAATGTTAAAATTCATTTAAAATGGAATAGAGGACAATAAAAAAAAAAGAAAATAAAAGCCAAGTGTGGGAAAAATTACCAAGTTATCTTAAAACATATGTCACATATTTCTGTAACAAATAACTGAAAATACTTTTGCTTTGGACTAAACTAAACTATTTTACCCGATGAAAGAAAAGAAGAGATGGATCTACACGATGAATCAATTCCATCATTAAAAGGAAGTAAAATCTTCCGAAAAAGAAACGCGCTTCTTGATTTAGGTCAAGAAGTTGTCGTCCAGACCAGCTGTAGGTTGACGAAAAACCTAGAAAAGTCATCACTAAAATCAGCAGGAAATCCACGGACCTCAGCATTAAACAGGGTTGCCAAGTGGTCAGATTTATCCTAACCATGAGAAGGATTTATCTCGTAAAATGGGGGGCACCATGCAAATTAGCTGGATAAGACTAATGAATCAGATCCCCAGAAAGGATAATCTCCTTAAAAGATCAAAAATCAGCTTTCAAACCTGATATTACTCAATCCTTGAGATTGACCATAAAGATTGAGAATTACAAACTCATGGAATTCAATGATATCTAAACTCGAGCCTGAACGAGAAAATATTTTGATCAAAATTACAAACCGATTTGTTTTCTAAAAACCTATTTTCAATGCGTTCATTACCATTGAACGTAAAATCCTAGGAATTCACCTGGAATTCATTAGGTCACTTGAACCAAATCGGGTGTCAACCGTAAGAACGGTGGTTGCATAGCATGGTCAAAGACAGGACTTTGTGCCAGACCAAAAAAAAAATCATAAGGGTGAGCTTTACTATTGCTCCTACCAAGGATAGTAATTGCGTCCGACACGTTATAGACCATAATTAAAAGCATGTCAGGGGACATTGCCTTAACAGTTGCTTGTTCAACGCTTTCCTTTACAATCGGACGGTAGTTTACCGAAAGGTAATATACGGGACAAGTAAACTGGACGTGTTGCTTTCCAAATACAAGGTTAGCAAGTGGGTGACACAAAACCATAAGTTTTGAGCTAAAATTTTCAAATCTGAAACCCACCAAACCCACAAAAATATTTTGCAAACACCGGTGAAGGGTTATTCCGGAAAACTTATCTAGGGTAAAAACTAGATTTAATTTTCAAAAGATCAAATGTTTTCATAAAGATCCAATTTCCTTAATGGATCTAAATTTTTATAGTCATGTGGGACTGTAAACCATATCGTTACTACCATTGTTTATACCGCCGTATAGAAATCACTGATGTACAAAGTGTGAAGAATAAAGAAGTGATTCTAGTATTTCAAGACGATATTGCTTGAGGACAAGCAACGCTCAAGTGTGGGAATATTTGATAATGCTAAAAACGAACATATATTTCATAGCATTATTCCTCAAGAAAGACAAGCTTTTAGTTGCAATTGTTCTATTTAAAAGTGATATTCGTTTAAATAATAAAAGGTGAAGACAAAAGACAGATTCGATGAATTGAAGACGCAAACGACCAAAAAGCTCAAAAGTACAAAATACAATCAATGAGGTTCCAATTATTGATAAGAAACGTCTCGAAATTACAAAAGTACAAGATTCAAAACGCAAAGTACAAGATATTAAATTATACGCAAGGACGTTCGAAAATCCGGAACCGGGACCAGAGTCAACTCTCAACGCTCGACGCAACGGACTAAAAATTACAAGTCAACTATGCATATGAATATAATATAATATATAATTAATTCTTAAAATTAATATATATATTATATTATATTTATAAAACGTCGGCACAAGGAAACAAGCAACATGTGAGCTCTCCCAGCTGGCCATGCGATCGCATGGCCAGGAAGAAGAAAGTCCATGCGATCGCATGGCATGAAAAGTCAGGCCACATCTCCTATAAATTTGCAGTTTGGTGAACGCAAAAATGGATATCCATCAATCTCTCTATCTATATACGTAATATTTATATTTATAATTTATATTTTAATTTTAATTTTAATTATAATTCTAATAATAAGGGTATGTTAGCAAATGTTGTAAGGGTGTAAGTCGAAATTCTGTCCGTGTAACGCTACGCTATTTTTAATCATTGTAAGTTATGTTCAACCTTTTTAATTTAATGTCTCGTAGCTAAGTTATTATTATGCTTATTTAATCCGAAGTAATCATGATGTTGGGCTAAAAATATTAAAATTGGGTAATTGGGCTTTGTACCATAATTGGGGTTTGGACAAAAGAACGACACTTGTGGAAATTAGACTATGGGCTATTAATGGGCTTTATATTTGTTTAACTGAATGATAGTTTGTTAATGTTAATATAAAGATTTACAATTGGGCGTCCCTATAAATTACCATATACACTCAATCGGACACGATGGGCGGGGTATTTATATGTATGAATAATCGTTCATTTAACTGGACACAGGAATGGATTAATAGCCACTAGAATAATTAAAACAGGGGTGAAATTATGTACAAGGACACTTGGTATAATTGATAACAAAATATTAAAACCTTGGGTTACACTCAGTCGACATCCTGGTGTAATTATTAAACAAAGTATTAAAATCTTGTTACAGTTTAAGTCCCCAATTAGTTGGAATATTTAACTTCGGGTATAAGGATAATTTGACGAGGACACTCGCACTTTATATTTATGACTGATGGACTTTTATGGACAAAAACCAGACGGACATATTAAATAATCCAGGACAAAGGACAATTAACCCATGTGCATAAAACTAAAATTAACACGTCAAACATCATGGTTACGGAAGTTTAAATAAGCATAATTCTTTTATTTCATATTTAATTTCCTTTATTTTATATTTAATTGCACTTCTAATTATCGCATTTTTATTTATTGTTATTGTATTTAATTTCACTTTTAATTATCGTACTTTTTAATTATCGCAAGTTTATTTTATCGCACTTTTATTATTCGTAATTTCATTATCGTTATTTACTTTACGCTTTAAATTAAGTCTTTTATTTAATATTTTACATTTGGTTTTAACTGCGACTGAAGAATTAAAATCGACAAACCGGTCATTAAACGGTAAAAACCCCCCTTTTATAATAATAATATTACTTATATATATATTTGTATTTTTATAATAGTAAACTAATATAGCGTTAAGCTTTGTTTAAAGATTTTCCCTGTGGAACGAACCGGACTTACTAAAAACTACACTACTGCACGATTAGGTACACTGCCTATAAGTGTTGTAGCAAGGTTTAAGTATATCCATTCTCTAAATAAATAAATATCTTGTGTAAAATTGTATCGTATTTAATAGTATTTTCTGCTAAAATATAAAGCTATTTTATATACACCTCGCAAAAAAAAAACATCAACCAACATCATCACCAACCTTAGCACCAACAACACTTGTAGCACCGACAGCAACAGTACCACCATCAGCAACACCAGCAGCATAACGAGTACCAACAACAACAACATCATCACACGTCTCAACCTCGCAATCTATACCTCAAGCATAATCATCGTTCTACGAATCGTTCTACATAAACTATCTCCGTCCTTCATGGTGATTATGTAATCTCTAATGTTTTAGAGATTATGTACTCTAGTTCTAGCCTTAAATCTGATGGGTTTAATATCACATTGACTCATTAAATCCATAATTACGTCTGAGGAAAATATATATGTATATATGTTTTCATAAAGATTGTAATTAAAATTTTTATTGTACAAACTGTTAATGGTGAAAATATTTTAACGGGTAGGTAATACCCGAGGAATATTTAGATTTCATATTAATAAGTTACACTGTACATTCTTCAAATCTGATTCAACAGTCATTTACTATCCTACTTACAACCACAGCTATACGAATCCGTTCACCACAGAATAACCATTTTCATTCAATTTCATACTTGGATTTTGACCTATCAGAATTCAACAAGTGGCATAATGAAGAAAACATTGGACAAAATAAAATCTGTTAGAAACAAATAAATTAACTATGAGAAATTCTGTTAAGAATCCACGCTAACAAAATTCTAGCTAACTGTTCCTAGCTAACTGATTACATTTTATTTATCACAATTTATTTATCGCAATTTAACTATCGCAATTTATATTATCGCAATTTACATTCTCGCAACTTTATTTATCGTCATTTAATTTCTGTTATTTATTTTTACGCACTTTAAATATCGGGACACGTATACAAGGTTTCGACATATCATATCGACGCATCTATATATATTATTTGGAGTTACCATAGACACTCTATATGCAGTAATGCTGGAGTTAGCTATACAGGGTTGAGGTTGATTCTACAATAATATATATAGTTTGAGTTGTGATCGAGTCTGAGACATGTACACGGGTCACGATACGTATTAATTAATTCGAATATTATATAATAAATTATATATAAATTATTGGAGTGTTAACTGTGGACTATCGACTGTGGACTAATGACATTGGACAATTAAAATGAATTAAAATATTGATTATAACATATGAAACTAAACATTTCTTCAAGTTTGCCACTTGATTTCATCTTAAACCTCATTGTATCTCGACGATTACAATCTACGTTCAAACCTTTCATGATTCTTGAAAACACCTCAATCGAGAGAATAAACCAACCGCACTTCATCTACGGGAAGGAAAGATTTATGCATATAGTAATGCACCTGAAAACACTCAGTACCTGAGTAAATGTTTAACATGTATCTGTGCTAGCTCTTTTGGCGTTGTTATTACCAAAAATAACTTTGAAATCTCTTTCTAAAATTAGTCAATTTTGTCACAGCTCTAGCAAGTCAACTTCGAATTTCATTTGGATTAACCTTATTATAATCTTGATATATATGCGTGCTATTTTGTTGTTACCGGGGAACCTTTTATATCCCACCATATTATCAGTAGACGTACCAGCAACCTCATTGCTCCTTGGCTTAAATCTCTCCGACAAATCACTATATTTATCTATTGAAGTCTTATCATATACTCATCCGCATCTTGTAACGAGAACTGCCATACCAATTACTGGGAATCAGCAATCAGTACTTCGAAAACTCACAGCATATCTACATCAACAGTTATATGTATAACATTTATCTCTTAGAATTATGATCTTTCATTCTGAAATTCTGAAAAGCACTCAGTCTATAAATCAATACTCTGAATGTTGAAAAAGCTGAATGAAGCAGCAGAAACCGCAGACAACCGTAAACGACCTTAATCATCGGAAGTTTGATGATAAAGAATAGTATGTTGAAAAAGCTCAGAAAAGTTGGAACTGGAAAACAGATTGAGCAAACCATGAAGGAAACCAATGCCAAATACAAGGACCATGCCATATATTCAAAGAAACCAGGTAATTCTAGATCCGATGAAACCTTCAACGAATATCTAGCTCCGTACTCATGTTAAAATCTTGCGGAAAATCTTTCTTTATCAATCATCGAACTTAGAAATTCCAAAATATCATCATAAATATCTTCGATATTTCTGAGGATATTTTCATAAATATTCTCGTCGGAAATTATTTATCTCTTCGTGCTATCTGTAATATATTATAAAAGAAACTATTTTAGTTTCTAAATTCTGAAATATTCGAATTTAAATTATGAATGATTTTGAAGTAGTGTTGGAAATTGATGCATGAGTTAGTATAATATAATGATACTTGATCAACGTGATTATATTACAATAAGTCATGCTGAGTTTCTAAATGGAACATGATGATTCACAGATTATAACGTCATCATGTGTCATGTTACATAACTCTTTCATTCTGATTAACTTCTGAACATATCAAGAAAATATATTATTGATAGTTCTATTCTCAATGATTCTGATAATTTGACAAATCAAATCGTACGATTACATTCTTTCTTGGTTAGAACATTAAGTTCATTCGAAACTCCGTAGTTACGAATTCTGGACCGTTGCTCGCTTTACTAGAGGTCGAGATGATAATAAAAAGGCAAAGAGATCCAAAATATAAGAGAAAATATAAAGCCCAATAACAACACAGATGTTACAAACCATGGATATTAATATGAGTAGCAATATAAGGACACTGTAGAATTAAGAATAGTATCATCCCAAGGTAATAATAGAAGTAAACAGATTTTTCTGGTGGAAAGATTGAAAAGAGGGATGACAGAAATGATAATTAGAAAAAAAATATATCAAGGATTAGAAATGGATTAAGCATTTTCACAATCTTTTGGATGTATGAACTAAGAAAGAAAGTATAGGAATGTTGAGAATAATAGAACGGAAAAAGTTTAATTTATAATGGAAATATCATACAGAGTAATCGAGGCAGATCACCGTATTTAATTATAGAGATCTTAATTTCCTTATTCGTCGAAGAATCAAATCTTTTAGATTTAGAAGATCTTCTTTAAATCTCTTGAATTCCGGAATTCAACCCTGACTCTGTCAAAAGCTAAGGCAAACCTTTATCCTTTCATTTCACCATTTTATGATAGCTTCACTAGTACGCTCCGTATAATCAAATCATTTTATTTATATTAATCAATAATGATAAAACGATATTTATCAACACATATTCGTCATGAAAACATTTTTATTGTTAGCCATGACCACCTCACTCAAATTTCGGGACGAAATTTCTTTAACGGGTAGGTAATGTGACGACCAGTCAATTTCCGACCAAATTTAAACTTAATCGTAATATGATTTCGACACGATAAGCAAAGTCTGTTATGATGAGTCTCAAAATTTTTGAACGATTTCATGAAATCATTGACCCTCGACCATCCCCGACGATTCACGAACAACTATTTGTGAGTAGATACGTATATAAATATAAATAAATACATGTACATAATAAATGTTATTAATCGTTGCATGAAATTATTATTATAAATAAAAATGTAATATAATATACTGAATAATTAAGTTACTATTAAAATAAATAAATAAATAAATAAATAAATATATATATATATATATATATATATATATATATATATATATATATATATATGAATGCTATATAATTAATATTATAAATATTATAATATACATATAAAAATAAAATTAAATAATATTAAAGATTCAAAATTTTATGTAATAAGTAAATATGATAAAATTAATAAATTGTATTATTAATATATTAAATGTAATTATAAGTTAAAATATTGTTGTTATAGTAATATTATTATTACTTTCATTACTATTAATTGAATGTGTATTTAATATTAATATTAGTGTTATTACTATTATGTATAATACATAATCATGAAATTTGATACAATTGATTTGTTATATTAGTATTATTATTATTAGTATTATTATTATTAGTATTATTGTTATCATAATTAGTAGTAAAATTACAATTTTAGTTATTATTGATGAATATTTATTATTATTATTATTTTTGTCAATATTAGTATTATTAATATCATTATTATTATTATAGTTATTATTATTATTAGAAAATAATACAATCTATTATTAATATCATTAATAAAATTGGTATTTCTATTATTAATAGTTCTATTAGTACAAATCAGTATTTTTAATTATTATTAATTAGTATTATTATTATTATCATATATTTATTAATTATTAATAATTAATTATTTAATTTATAAAAAAAATTAGAAAAAAAGGGAAGGATTCTGTTTCAAGTAGCTATCAACTTGCTGTAAATTTTTGTTTCTTGTCTTTGGATTTGTTAAATGTCGAATACATCTCACAACTAAAAACCAAAATCATTTATCACTCGTAATCCCTTTTTATTTTATTTTATTTATATTCCCCCGTCCTTTAGAATATTTTCTGCCATTTTTTTGACTTTATAATTGATAAAATTCAGTGAATTAGTGTTACCAATAAACATACTTTATCAAATATCAATCCCAATAATTCTTAGAGCTTTCAAATAATCGATTTTAATCAAAAAAGGGGTGGAAGAACAGATAACTGCTCTGTTCGGGTTCTTAATTTCAAAAGGTGCAATTTCGATATAAATTTGAAAATGTGTAAATGCAGTTTAGTTAGGAATCTTTAATGCAATCTTTCTGCAAAATCTTATTTACCAATTCGTTGTATTGAATTTTAATTTTCGAGTCAAAGTTTCAATTCTAAAAGTCAACTATTTTGTTCATCTCAAAATTCGGATTCATATTAATGTTTATGGATCAATTGATGATTTAGATAGATTGTAAGGAAGATTTACAACCATTTTTATTCAGGAATTGTGGCCTAAAACTTCATAAATTTCGAAAATGATTTTGGAGTTCATACGAATATTATCGAGTTGTTACAGCTTTATTTTTTTTTATTTTTTTTCTGTTTCAAATAATCTAATCATCATATGTTAATTGTTTTTGTGATAATCATAAGTCATAAAACAAACAGATAATTAAGTATTAAGGATTGATTCTGATTAATCGATTTTTTATTGAAGAAGATGAAAAGGGAAGCAGTCGAATTACGGGTTATAGTAAATAAAATGTGTTTATAAAACAGAAAACGGGCCACAGCCCCATGGTTCCAGGTGTTAGCGGGTTTACTGGAGGTCGCGGGTTCGAGTCCCGACTATGACGATTTGTTTCTTTTTAAGCCTTTTAAGGTAGTTCTCATATTTATAATTATAATTATTATTATTATTATTATTATTATTATTATTATTATTATTATTATTATTATTATTATTATTATTTTGATTATCATTTATATTATCATAATTATTAATGATATCACTATTATTATTATTAATGTTATTGATATTATTAGTATTATTAGTGTTATAACACTTATTATTATTATAATCGTAGTTATAAGTATTAAAACCGTTATTATCATTATTAATATTATTAATGAATTTATTATTATAAATTTATCATGCAAGTATTAGTTATCATTATTATTAATATGATTGTATTATAAATAAGCATTATTATTATTATTATTAGTAACATAAGTTTTAATATAAATATTATCATTATTATTATTATTATTACTATCACTACTATTATTATTATTAGTATTACCATTAATAATATTAGCATTAACATCAAAATGATTAATGAAAATCAACGTTATTATAACTAACATTAGAATATGATTATTAGAATAATTAGTATTATTATCATTATTATTGTTTCCAAACAACTAATATATAAAAATATATTAAGACGCATAACATAACAAAATTTATATTTTCATGTACAAAAAAAATATTTGAGACATATATATATATATATATATATATATATATATATATATATATATATATATATATATATATATATATATATATATATATATATATATATATATATATATATATATATATATATATATCATAATATAAAAATGATACAACTAATAAATTATTATATATATATGGAATTATTCGCTTATAATTATGTGTATTAATAAATATACAAATGATATAGATTCGTGAATCCGAGGCCAACTCTGCATTGTTCAATATAGTCATATGTATTTTTACTACAAAATACATTAGGTGAGTTTCATTTGCTCCCTTTTTAAATGCTTTTGCTATATATATTTTTGGGACTGAGAATACATGCGCTGCTTTTATAAATATTTTACGAAATAGACACAAGTACTTAAAATTACATTCTATGGTTGGATTATCAAACCGAATATCGCCCTTCAAGTCTGGTAACCAAAGAATTTAGGGAAATGGCCCCTGATTGACGCGAATCCTAAAGATAGATCTATGGACCTTGACAAGTCCCATTCGGGGTACGAATGCTTTAGTACTTCGAGTTTATTATACAGACGAGAGGTTCTGTTTTGGGGATATTCTATGCATTAAGTTGACGTCGGTTACCAGGTGTTCAATCCATATGAATGATTTTTATCTCTATGCAGTTTGCGAAATGCCTGATACGAGAATGATGTTTATGAAAATGAAATCTTGTGGTCTATTATACTATCTGAAATGATTATTTATTATAAACTAATGAACTCACCAACCTTTTGGTTGACACTTTAAAGCATGTTTATTCTCAGGTATTAATGAAATCTTCCGCTGTGCATTTGCTCATATTAGAGATATTACTTGGAGTCATTCATGACATGTTTCAAAAGACGTTGCATTCAAGTCATCGAGTTCATTAAGATTATTACTAAGTCAATTATAGTTGGATATATTATGAAATGGTATGCATGTCGTCATCTTTCGATGAAATGAAAGATTGTCTTTTAAAAACGAATGCAATGTTTATAAAATGTATCATATAGAGGTCAAGTACCTCGCAATGTAACCAAATGTAATGTATTCATCCAGACGGATTAGGACGGGTCATTAGACATGTCATCAAAGTTTCGATGTAATGAAAGTTTGTCTTTTAAAAATGAATGCAATGTTTATAAAATGTATCATATAGAGGTAAAGTACCTCGCGATGTAACCAAATGTAATGTATTCATCCAGATGGATTAGGACGGGTCATCTCAGTAGATATATTAGAGCTATTAGGGATATGTATGAAGGGGCGATGTCCTGCGTACGAACACCTATGGGAAACATAGAGTTTTTCCGAATAAAAGTTGGTCTACACCAAGGATCGGCCCTTAGTCCTTTACTTTTCGCTTTGATTATAGATGAGTTGTCTTGAGGGATACAAGAAATGATAGAGGAAAGGATCATGTGGTTCTTGATCTTTTCCGATGATATTGTGCTAGTATCGGAATCTAAGAAAGAGCTAAACATTATATTGGAGCAATGGAAGGAAACCCCGGAATGAAATGGTCTACGTACCAGTAGACAACATACAGAATATCTTAGGTGTGTTTTCGACGAGAACGAAGATATTGCATCAGTAGACCAGATTCTGCACCCACAAGACTCTTTTAGATACTTAGGCTCGGTGCTCCACAAATCGAAAATGATTGACGAGGACGTGACTTATCGTATTAAAGTAGGTTGGTGTGACAACCCAGAAATTTCTGACCAAAATTTAAACTTTAATCTTTATATGTTTCCGACACGATAAGCAAAGTTTGTTAAGTTGAATCTCAAAAATTTTAAGGTATGTTCATATATTCATTTAACCTCGACCAAATTCCAATGATTCACGAACCATTAAATGAACGGATATGATTATATATGTATATGTGTATATATTATAACTTGAAAACTTTAACAAAGTATTAGGTATAATACTTTACATGAACGTATTTGGTTCAACATGTTTGGAATTAGAAGATAATATCAAATGATTGATTTATTAGATACATTGTATGATTTCGAGTCTCTGTTGAGAGGTCCACTTTGATCTAGGAAACCTTTCCTTTTTAACGGCATTCGGAAAATGGTAAAATGATTTTTAAGTAAGAACAAATGTGTCAATTATCGAGAACTAGACAAGGATTAGTGGAGACTCCTGTTTGATTTTCAATACATGCCTTACAATAATTTTCTCGTGACTATTGATAGGTTAATTATTAGGCTTTAATAATACTTTATCGTAAAGAGTAAATAATTGGGATAACGTTCGTCGACAAGATAAAACCCTTTGTCATGTTAAGATGATTTCATACGTACAATTATCCATTTGACTTAACCCTACAACTCATGAATAAACTGTAAGTTAATAACTTGAAACCTGTTATGAATTATATATTATTTTACTTTCTTAAACAAACACGTTTTTTGATATAATAGACTTCTATTTTTAAAAACATTTTATAACAACTTCTACCATCATAACCTTTTCAATAAAAATGATTTTGGAATGTAGTATAATGTTTTTATAAACGTTGGTGTAAAAATGAGTTATATCGATATTAAATTTTAAAATACAAATGTTACGAAAGAGTACTTTCTATTATTTAAACGGTTTCAAAATATATAAGAATTACATATTTTCAAACGTTATTATTATTATTATAGTTATAATGAAATAAAACATATTATTGAAAATATTAACTTAAATATAAAATATTTTCTTATTTAAAGATTGTATATAATGTTAAATAATGAGAAGACGATTTATAGAAGCAAATAACCAAAACACTCGAGCGATCAAGTTATATCTCGAGTGATATAGTTTGTTGATAATCTAAGTCTATATTTTGACAAGGGTACGAGTCAATAAACATAATGTATTAGTTTTCTAAGCGCATGAAAAGGCGTTCGAGAAACCGGAACCAGGACATAAGTCGAGAGTAAACGTACGAGTCATCGAAACTAATTTTACTAATCAACTATGCATGTAAATATAATATAATATATAATTAATTATATAAATTAAATATATTATATATAAATAAATATAAATCAGGTGTCGGCAGAGTAAAACAAGGGAGACAGGCTGGACACAGGAGGCCATGCGATCGCATGGCCATATGCCCATCAAACCATGCGATCGCATGGCTATGGGAGACAGGCCAAGTGCTATAAAGTTTGAACGTTTTCTCATTTCTGATTCACTCTATCTCTCGCACGTACTTACATATAAATATATATAAATATATATATATATATATATATATATATATATATATATATATATATATATATATATATATATATATATATATATATATATATATATATATATATATATATATTATTAAGATTAATATTATTATGGTTAGGAGTATTATTATTATTAGTATTATACATAAAATACTACGACGGAGTGCTGCTCAAGTGATATAAAAAAGATTTTCAAAATTGGTTTCTGAGAGGGATAGAGCTAAGGAAATTATGGGTTGTAGCTATGGAGGTTATGGGTATGGTTCGGGGGTGATATAGCCAAAACGGACGGTTTTTATTTGCGCGGTGTTGTTAGGCCGCGGCTCGCCAGGATCAGCCACTCGTGGGAGAGGATACTGTTTTAAATTTATATTTAGCGGGGCCTAAATCTTACTACTCCTTATAAGTAAGGGAAGTATGACCTAGAGTCGTATTTTTGAGATATCAGTAACATCGAACCTATATTGTAGCCTAAGATAGTTAGGGAGTAGTGAATATTTATTTTGGGATTTTCTAATTTATAAGATAGATAAAGTAAATGCGATAAAATTTGTAATCCAGATAAGGTTAAAGTAAGTGCATACTATGACTTCATCATTTATTCTGCCGAGATTATGGAATGCTGGCTCATGAATAGGCAGAGGCCTTGTATTCATTACACTGGTCCTAAACGCCCCTGTCATAAGACATGTCACTGGGTACTGCGTTAGGCTTGAAGATTCTGAATAGACAGCAATGTCCCTTATCTCCGACGCCCGTGCAGTCTGACTACAGGCATACACGTTCAGACGGCTCATCCAATTGAGCGACTCGGTTGGGTGACGTATTAACATTCCAAAATGGTCTAAACTTTCTTAAGCATAATAGAATACATGGTTTACCATATCCGAGAGACGTGATGTGTTTCAATGCTTTCGTTAATGATTGGTAAAAGATAGTTAGGCCCTTAAAAAGAGTTCAACCATAAAGAACACCATGGCCAAGTCATGTCTGACTTCCATGAACACGTTCGGTTATCCTAATGGTCCAATACTTTATGTGTCTAAGCAAACAGTTCCTTAATTAACTAAGAATCCCTCAAGCGAGGTGCAATGCTTGAGACAGCGTTATGGTGCAGTGTATTGGTCAACACTAACCGTGTTCCATGGCCTTACTTAGCAGAGGTACAGCTTACAACAACTGCTGTGCTTCAGCGTGCACGTATGAAGTTTATATGCTTGGTGACTACACTAGCATGGTCTAGGACCGACAATGTACTAGAGGTCTAGTCAGATGTTTCACTACGAAAGAGTCCTCAGTCGGAATCCAAAGCTTGATAGACTTACTACAACCGGTGTGCCTCAGTCGATCTTACGTTGTATCCGATAGACTTTTCTTACCAAGGGGTGACACAGATAGTGTACTCTGAATCGGGGTTTGCGACTTCCCAATAACAGAGCCTATAACTACGTTCTATTAGTTGGAAAAGCAATTGAGTTTAAAGCATAATCGGAAAGCATTTTAACAGCATACACAAACCATAATATTATTTCGGCATTATAACTGCTTACATCATAGCATACACAAAATATAACTACTCGCTAATCATGGCAATAATATCATAAAACATTATATAAGATAAAGGATAGAAGTACCGGTAGATTAAACGAGTTTCGAATACAAAAGTGACAACTTCAAGACTCCAGACCGCTCCTAATACAATCTTCAGCATTCGCCTCCGGGTACTTAATTTCCCGCTCGGAGGTGAGAAGGCCTTGAAAGTATGACTAGTATTGTACAAGAGAGAGAAAGAAGTGAATTGAAGTGTGTGTTGGAATGAATGACAAAGATCCTTTAAATAGACTTGGAATTTGCCAGCATACGCCTGGCAGGGCGTATGGCAGGGCGTATGGCAGCCTATTTTTGGCAGGCCGTATGGTGGCTCGTGTAGTGGCACGTATATGGCAGGCCGTTTCCATACTGGCAGGCCGTATGGCTTGCTGGTCAGCCTTGATTCCTTGGATCGTAACTTGATTTCTTGTCTTTCACCATTTTCGCTCTAGAATCTTCGTTTTAGCTCCGATTCTCTTGATTCTTTTTGCACCGCCTTCGTAATTACTTGTTCTTCAATTCTAACCGACGAAGTGGGTATTTTGCCGACAAAGTTCGAATCTTTCTTGTTTTTGGGCCTTAATACCGGGGTGAAAACGTGACTTTTTAGCCGATATCAAATATCCCACACTTAGACCTTGCTTGTCCTCAAGCAAACTCTCATTTTAAAGAATCTTTTCGATGTTTCTTTTCCAATAGCCTAAGCGATTTGCTTTTATTATAAGAGCAAAAAAGATAAGGTGAGTCATCTATGTTAGGATTGAAATTATCTCTGCAAGCATGCGAGGAGGTTACATGACATAGGCTAGCTTTCACGGGTCACTCAAATCACTCAAGTGTTTAGGGTTCCCTATAGATCTAAGAAATGAATACACTCATAGCCAGTCATGCTGCACCCATCGTCACAAGCTTGATAAAGACTCAAATCCTTACTGCTAACGCAAGAACGGTAGTAATCTCAGCTTTATGGGTTATTTGTTAATGATGGAGAAGGAATTTTGGAGTGGTGGTAAAGTTGTTTTTGAAGGGTGAGATAAAAGGGTAATATAGTCTTTATACAGACTTTTATTCGGATAGATAGGAGTGCTGAAGTATTTTGAGAAGCACTTTTGAACTTTTTCTTCATTTGATAATCATTTTCAGTCGAGTTCTCTTCGGCATTTCTCTTATTTAGTTCTGCTCCTTCATCATTTTTTTTTTTGGAGACTTCATCTCAAGAAACTTTTTGCCGGTAAACTTTTTCAAGACCTTTGCCATGATACTTGAGAGGTTTATAACATTGGGTTTTCAGAAGGAATCTCATTTTCTGGGTTTTCTGGGAAATAGTAAAGGTGATATGGATGTGGTGGTGGAGTAGAATTAGTAGAGGTGTGGAAGGCTTATGTTTGACAAATGAGTAGCTATTTTGATTACAACCGAACCACGCTTTGCTGCTTGGAGATGTAGATCTAAATCAAGTTCTGATTCTGAGCACAGTCATCGGCACTCTCAACGGAAAATAGTGAAGCATTAAAGATGAATGCTGGTCTTATTTGGGGTGCCTCACCATAATCAATTTAGGCCGATAATGCCTTAGTCATGCAATGCTCTATTAGAGATTTCAATCTAACAAGATTTCCACCTTACTTAAGCCTTATTTTTATTGACAAACGTTTTAGGTTTTCAAAAATACTTTTTCGAAAAGGATTTCTTTTGCAAAAAATTTGAAATTTGGCTTAAGGACTTGGAATCTTCGTAATGGTTTATTATGATATAGCATAAAAAGATACCAACATCCCACACTTAGACGAACATTGTCCTCAATGTTCCTAGTGTATCCCACACTTAAGAGTTTTAGTTGAAGATTTGGGAGTGTTTGTCTAGTGTTTTAATTGGGTGTTATCCCACACTTAGTGATAAGCAAGGATGCGGTATAATTTGAATCTTGAGCTAGTAGCGAAAAGAAAGAAATACCCCTAGCAGATGCGGCTGGCTTTCTTGCTTCTTTATCGGCTCATTTGTCATCCTTTATTCTTCTACTCTACTTTATTGCACGGGTTGCCTCCCGAGAAGCGCTTTTGTTTAAGGTCATTGGCTCGACCGTAGTGATTCTTCAAAAAGCAAACATTCCTTGTTGATGGTTGTGATCTTGGTCTTCTTGAGGGAATGTGAGTCTTGGTGGATAAGTTCTGAGAAAGTGTCAGACCAATAGTGGTAACAAGTCCGGTACTTCTCTTGAAGATCTTCTGAACGATAAGTAGTGCGCAGTTTTGGCTCTTGATAAGTCTTGAAGTCCGATGAGAATTTGATCCACAGCTCTGCTGGTTGACCCATGAATGTCAATCATGGTTTCAGTGCTGGTGTTGATGATTTCTCTAACTGGATGCTCATTTCGGAGGTCTTCAAACAATGTAAGAAACTGTATCTTTAGAATTTCGAAGTCTTCAGAACGGTGATCTCCACAGTAAGAGTCTGTAGCTTTGCACATATTAGTTAAGAGACGAAGCTGGAAAGAAGTCAACAGCAATCCTGATTCGAGTATTAATTTCACTATCTTTGAGTATATCTCTCGACATCCAGCTTTAAATATGAAACTAGGATCTGTGGATTCGTGGAAGATACATGATAGCTGCTTCGTAACATAGGTGGCAATGTTGACTAGATCTGGTTCAAGATGAGAGAACGGATTGTTTTGTCTTGCTTCCTCCATAACAGCATCTTGTAACTCTTTGATAATCAGATCAGCGTAGTGATCAATTGTTACGTAAATCACTAGTCTGTCTGGTGTGCTTTCGAAGTTATCTCTATCCAGAAGAGTGAAAAGACTGTGAATATCCTCGATCATTTGCAAATCAGAGTGATAAGTCAGGCGACCGGTGGAAAGATCCATATGCTTCCGGATGAGAGTCAGTAGTGCTCGTTCGTTTCGTGAGAACGGAAGTGCAGATCCGGCTAAGGCATTATAAACCTTAGAGTAAATGATCGTCTAATCTCGACAGAATCTTGTCTCGAGAATAGTGCGAAATACTGAATTATGCTCTCGTTGCCTTTCTTCGTGATAGATATGATCTTGAAGATAGTTGATAAAGTCTTGAATGCGTTCTTTTAGGATTTCAACATCATTGTCTTCTCTTCAGAGATAGAGGTGGTGCTCTTCTCTGATAGCCATAATTCGTTCTGTTAAGCGTAGTGAAAAATCAATGGTTGACTTTCGGATGGCTTCGAGAATGTCTTCAAATTCATCGGTATCATTGATGAAGGTAATCATGTCTACATGTGTGGATATAACCAGAATTTGATCTTAAGAAGAGTCCGGCTCCCCTTGATCTACTTCGGTTGGAGAGTGTGAGTTAGTCAGAATGTCTTCGTGATGCTCTTCCTCGTCATCATCGGTATCCGGTTCCTCTGAGGATGCGTCTGATGAACGAGTTCCTTCAGTATTCTGATTCTCCACTTTGATACTTACAGGATCAATTTCTATATCCTTAACCTCAGCCTTGTCATTCTTCTTTTTGAAGCGAATGATTAAACTGTGATCTACCATTTCAAGCCTCATTATTTCTTCATGACGCTCAGTGCTTGGAACGGGTGTTGTCGCAGTTTCTTTTACGTCTTCCATTTCCTCTTCATCTTCAGATTCCTCCTCTTCCTCTATTTCTTCGCTGGAATCCTCTTCTTCCATTTCTGGGTCGTCTACAGACTGTGATTCGACACCCATCTCGATATTGTCGGCTGGTGGTAATGACTCGTCATCGGAAGTGATCCGTCTAGTGGAAATAGCAAACATCTCTGTCTGTCCAGAAAGATCGGTTGGTCGGTCAATTTTGAAGGTAACGCTCTCCCCATGCGATCGTAAGATCATGGTTTTATTGTACACATCAATGACAGTCCTAGCCGTATTCATGAAAGGTCTTCCTAACACTATTGGGGTGTGTAGGTCTTCCTTAATATTCATTACTACGAAATCCGTAGGATACAAGAATTTGTCGACTTTCACCAAGACTTTCTCAACTATGCCCTTAGGATATCGAATTGTATGATCGGCAAGTTGGATTGTCATTTTGGTTGGTGACAAATCTCCTAACTCTAATCTCTTGTAGAGAGAGTAGGGGATTAGGTTGATACTTTCTCCTAAATCTGCTAGCACATGAATGGTTCCAGATTGGTAGATTGAACACGGGAAAACGAATCGAACCGTATCTCCTAGCTTAGGTGGTAGAGAGTTTCTGAGTAATGCAGAGCATTCTTCATTCAGTGGAATTTTGTTAGAGTCTGGGATCCTCTCCTTTGAAGATAGAAGCCTTCGGATGTATCTCTTCTGGTTGGGAACTTTGGACATAGTGTCCAAGAATCTTCCATCTAGTTTGAAGGAATCAAGCTTGGATGGTTCTTCTTGTAGCCTTCCAGGATAAGGTATGCGAACTGGAGTTTCAGGGGTCAGCTTCTGAGTATATGTCGATTTGTTCTTGAGCCTAGTTGAACTTCTCCGTGGTTCTGGGATTACGGAATCCATTTGCTTTGCTTCTTCTATGTGGGGATTCTGGATAGTATTACTTGGCAATCTTCCCTGCGGTCGGGTTTCAAGGCGTTGTGATAACTGTCCGAGCTACGTTTCCAAACTTTTGAGCAGAGCCAATTGATTTCTCATTAGTATCTCCGTCTGATCTTGTCTGCTTGCAGTTCTCTGATTTAACTGTTGTTGTCCTTGGATGAACTGAGTTAACTGATCATCAGCTCCGAGAGTGGGGTTAGCTGCTTTAGTAATCTGGGTGGTAGGGGAATTTTCCTCAACTGGGGGACCAGTGAGTGGAAGTGGTTGATCGTAGGTCAATTGAGATTGTTGGGCTGGATAAGGTGGATAGCGATAGCGGAAAGATTGATTGCTTCGCTGAAATTGATTAACCCTTGGTGGTTGATTGAATCCGGGATTTGGTGGACGAGCTGGGTATTGAACGTAACAGACTGAACCGTCAGGGTTTTCGTACTCAACTTGATATTCTTCAGTAGGTTGCGGGTTGGTACAATTAACACAAGCCTGAGCTTGGTTAACCTACTGCGGTTGCGTCTTCAATTCTCTGAGTTGCTTGGCAAGAGATTCCATCTTATCTGTGAGAGATTTGATGGCCTCCGTTTGATTGTTAAGTGCAGAGAGTGGGGCAGATGATGAAGTTGTTTCACCACTGTTCCAGTCATGATGATGCATCGTCATGTTCTCGAGCAATTCCCATGCTTCATCTGCGGTTTGGTTCATCAGATTCCCTTGAGCTGCTGCATCAATCGTCGTCCTATGATTTACCGTAAGACCATTGTAGAAGGTACAGATTTGGGCTGACCGTTCTAACTGGTGATTAGGGAACTTCTTCAGCAGGGTTTTGAAACGCTCCCATGCAGTGTAAAGAGATTCATCATAACTTTGTTTGAAGTTAATGATGTCATTCTTCAGTTTGGTTTGTTTAGAAGGAGGGAAATATTTGGTTAGGAATTTAGTCGTCATCTCCGTCCATGACGTGATGGAATCTTTTTCCAGTCCTTCAAACCAAGTTTGAGCATGATGAGTGAGAGAATAGGGGAACAAGTATAGCCGGACTATATCTTGTCCTATCCCTGGCTTTTTGTAGGAGTTCGAAAGAGATATGAATTTATCAAGGTGAGAATTAGGATCGTCATTCGGTAATCCATGAAACTGACAGCTATTCTGAATGAGCTGGATGATATGATGTTTTAACTCAAACGAGTGTCCTTGAATCTTTGGAAATCTGATTGGTCCTCCTCGACCTTCAATCGAGGGTTTCGTGTTTTCTGCTAAAGTAACGCGTAACACCATTTGGTTTCTGATTCGTGCTTCCTTGCGTGCTTTAGATATTATTGCGCCTGGATCAGGTACGAATAACAACGGCCCTGGTCTAGATCGGGTTTGGGTCATACACTAGGTATGCCTTTTTGTTTTTAATTTTTGCAAATAAGCTAAATTATAATAAGCTAAACTAAACTAATCTAATTCTAAGGTAATCTAATTTAATCTAAGGCAATCTAAGGTAATCTAAGGTGGTCTAATCTAAGGTAAACTAGAGTAATCTAAAGTAATCTAATCTAATTAACTAACAATCCTATGGTGGAATATGTTTTTGGTTCTGGCTACTGATTCCCGGGTATTTCGGTAACAAAGTTCCGCACAAACTATTCAACAAACCAAGTGGCCAGGCCGACTACGGAGAGGCAGGATCCTTTTGGTCCCAATATAATTGGCGACTGTTCGGAAAATCCAATAACCAAGTCCGTGTATAATTGTCTTTCTTAGACACCACTAAATGCTTGTGAATACGTTTGATTGAAAACAGTATTGCCTGATACCAGTTCCCCGGCAGCGGCACCAAAAACTAGTAGGTCTCTTGATATGGCCAAAACGAACGGTTTTTATTTGCGCGGTGTTGTTAGCGGGGCCTAAATCTTACTACTCCTTATAAGTAAGGGAAGTATGACCTAGAGTCGTATTTTTGAGATATCAGTAACATCGAACCTATATTGTAGCCTAAGATAGTTAGGGAGTAGTGAATATTTATTTTGGGATTTTCTAATTTATAAGATAGATAAAGTAAATGCGATAAAATTTTTATTCCAGATAAGGTTAAAGTAAGTGCATACTATGACTTCATCAGTTATTCTGCCGAGATTATGGAATGCTGGCTCATGAATAGGCAGAGGCCTTGTATTCATTACACTGGTCCTAAACGCCCCTGTCATAAGACATGTCACTGGGTACTGCGTTAGGCTTGAAGATTCTGAATAGACAGCAACATCCCTTACCCCCGACGCCCGTGCAGTCTGACTACAGGCATACACGTTCAGACGGCTCATCCAATTGAGCGACTCGGTTGGGTGACGTATTAACATTCCAAAATGGTCTAAACTTTCTTAAGCATAATAGAATACATGGTTTACCATATCCGAGAGACGTGATGTGTTTCAATGCTTTCGTTAATGATTGGTAAAAGATAGTTAGGCCCTTAAAAAGAGTTCAACCATAAAGAACACCATGGCCAAGTCAAGTCTGACTTCCATGAACACCTCAAGCGGGGTGCAATCCTTTATGTGTCTAAACAAACAGTTCCTTAATTAACTAAGAATCCCTCAAGCGGGGTGCAATGCTTGAGACCGCGTTATGGTGCAGTGTACTGGTCAACACTAACCGTGTTCCATGGCCTTACTTAGCAGAGGTACAGCTTACAACAACCGCTGTGCTTCAGCATGCACGTACGAAGTTTATATGCTTGGTGACTACACCAGCATGGTCTAGGACCGACAATGTACTAGGGGTCTTGTCAGATGTTTCACTATGAAAGAGTCCTCAGTCGGAATCCAAAGCTTGATAGACTTACTACAATCGGTGTGCCTCAGTCGATCTTACGTTGTATCCGATAGACTTCTCTTACCAAGGGGTGACACAGATAGTGTACTCTGAATCGATGTTCGCGAATTCCCAATAACAGAGCCTATAACTACGTTCTATTAGTTGGAAAAGCCATTAAGTTTAAAGCATAATCGGAAAGCATTTCAACAGCATACACAAACCATAATATTATTTCGGCATTATAATTGCTTACATCATAGCATACACTAAAGATAACTACTCGCTAATCATGGCAATAATATCATAAAACATTATATAAGATAAAGGATAGAAGTACTAGTAGATTAAATGAGTTCCGAATACAAAAGTGAGAACTTCAAGACTCCAGACCGCTCCTAATACAATCTTCAGCGTTCGCCTCCGGGTACTTAATTTCCCGCTCGGAGGTGAGAAGGCCTTGAAAGTATGACTAATATTGTACAAGAGAGAGAGAAAGAAGTGAATTGAAGTGTGTGTTGGAATGAATGATAAAGACCCTTTAAATAGACTTGGAATTTGCCAGCATACGCCTGGCAGGGCGTATGGCAGCCCGTTTTTGGCAGGCCGTATGCAAGGCAGGCCGTATGGTTGCTCGTGTGGTGGCACGTATATGGCAGGCCGTTTCCATACTGGCAGGCCGTATGGTAGGCCGTATGGTAGGTCGTATGGTAGGCCGTATGGCTTGCTGGTCAGCCTTGATTCCTTGGATAGTAACTTGATTTCTTGTCTTTCACCGTTTTCGCTCTAGAATCTTCGTTTTAGCTCCGATTTTCTTGATTCTTTTTGCACCGCCTTCGTAATTACTTGTTCTTCAATTCTAACTGACAAAGTGGGTATTTTTCCGACAAAGTTTGAATCTTTCTTGTTTTTTGGCCTTAATACCAGGGTGAAAACGTAACTTTTTAGCCGATATCAGGGGGTATACTCGTGGGGTCAATCTAGTGTTTATCATCTCCGTTGCGTCTACGTACTTTCCTGTAATATTGAATCTCAATATTGATACGTGATCACTCATAACTTAAATTTATATATGATTAGTATATCCCTGAGTAGTGCTCGAGTATATAGGATTATGCATGCTTGTACGTTTGATATTGTCGTTAGATAGGTTATGTTGAATCCTGAATTTGATACTTATGCGATTGAGATAAGGTATATGTTATGCATGTCGTTAGAAAGCTGGTGAAAAATTAATAACTTTTCATTTAGATATCGAATGGTTTCGATGAACAGATTAGAAGTTATAGTCAACTGAATTTTTGTATTATTGTTAAAATGATTATTATTACCATCGTCGTTATTATCGCCGTTATTATTATTATCTAATTATTATTATTATTATTATTATTATTATTATTATTATTATTATTATTATTATTATTATTATTATTATTATTATTATTATTATTATCATTATTAATATATGTATCATTATTTAAAAATCGTTATTGTTATTATTATTACTATTATTATTATCATCAAAAATTATAATTAATATTATCATCATTATTATTATAATTACTAGTATTGTTATTAATATTATTATAATACTTATTAGTATCATTATCTTTAAAACTAATATTAGTATTACCTAATTATTATGATTGCGATTATTATCATTATTAAACGAATCGATTAGGAAACAATGAGTATATGCATCATGATGAAATAAAAATATTGTAAGTTATTGATTTAGATAAAAATATCGTTTTCATTATTTTTATCATTATTATTATTAAAAGTATTATTAATATTAAAACTATCATTTTTACAAAAATTATTATTTATAAGAATATCATTGTTAATATAAAATATCACTATTATTATCATTTTAGTATTATTATTAATAAAAATTATCATTTTATCATAATATCATTTTTTGTAAATATAAATATTGTTATTATTATTATTAGAATATTAATATTAATAATTATTATTACAAAATAATACAACTTTTACTTACTATTGTTATTATCGATATTATTTTATCAAATAAATATGTGATACAAAGATATTTTACTACGTGTAATATAATTACATTAATAATACCTATCATATTATTTTTATGATATTAAATGAACTTTATAAATTTTATTACTTAAGATATATAAAAGTATATTTTTATTAAATAAATTTTAATATAAAATTTTATTTATTAATAAATGAATTATATTATTACTCTAATAAAATCTGTTAAAAATATTTAATTATATAAAATGACTATATTTAAACTATATAATAATCATGTATAAATTTTGGAAGTCATTTTGGTCAAGATGACTTTTGTTGACTTTTGCATATTAGTCTCGAGCATTAGGATTGCGATACACTATGACCTGACATAAAATGATAGACAGATATTGATCAACATATAAATATATATACTTAATATAGGTTCGTGAATCCGAGGCCAACTTTGCACTTGTTCAATGCCATCATATGCATATTTACTACGAAATACAGTATTGTGAGTTTTATTACTTCCTTTTTAAATGCTTTTGCAATATATATTTTTGGGACTGAGAATACATGCGCTGCTTTTATAAATGTTTGGCGAAATAGACACAAGTAATTGAAACTACATTCTATGGTTAAATGACCGAAATCGAATATGCCCCCTTTTAGTCTGGTAATCTAAGAATTAGGGAACAGACACCCTAATTGACGTGAATCCTAAAGATAGATCTATCGGGCCCAATGAGCCCCATCCAAAGTACCGGATGCTTTAGTACTTCGAAATTTATCATGTCCGAAGGATGTCCCGGAATGATGGGGATATTCTATATGCATCTTGTGAATGTCGATTACCAGGTGTTCAATCCATATGAATGATTTTTATCTTTATGCAGTGTGAAATGCCTGATATGAGTTGATGTTTATGAGAAATGGAAATGAAAAATCTTGTGGTCTATTATTGAAAATAATTTTTTATGATAAACTAATGAACTCACCAACCTTTTGATTGACACTTTAAAGCATGTTTATTCTCAGGTATTAAGGAAATCTTCCGCTGTGCATTTGCTCATTTTAAAGATATTACTTGGAATCATTCATGGCATATTTCAAAAGACGTTGCATTCGAGTCGTTGAGTTCATCAAGATTGATAATAAGTCATTCATAGTTTGGATATATTATGAGATAGTATGCATGCCTGTCAACTTTCGTTGTAATGAAAGTTTATCTTTTAAAAATGAATGCAATGTTTGTAAAATGTATCATTTAGAGGTCAAATACCTCGTAATGTAATCATATGTTAGTGTATTCGTCCTTATGGATTAGGACGGGTCGTCTCATGTGGTATCAGAGCGGTGGTCTTAGCGAACCAGATCTTGCATTAGTGTGTCTAACTGATAGTTGTTAGGATGCATTAGTGAGTCTGGACTTCGACCTTAGCTGCATGTCAAAATTTTTGCTTATCACTTCTTATCAGAAACTATGCTTATCATCTTAAGTCTAAACGCGTCTTACTGCATTCATTGCATAGATAGTGTATTGACAATTTCATATCTTTGCATATCTATTACAGTAAATTTTGTCTGACATCTTTCGAATATTTCTCCGTAACTTATGGATCTTGGTATTATATATACATATGTGAAATATGTATTGAAGAATACCAAACTAGGTCCTATAATTTAATTCATTTCAAAATTCAGTTCCCTAAATCGTACTATATGAACCCCTCAACTAGTTCGAGTTCATCAGATTTCGACAGCTATTCCGATATGGAAATCCTTCTGAGCTCTGAAAGTAGTGTAACCGGAATGGATCAACCTATTAGCCATCATCTATTCTGGATGGATTGGGGATGGGTTCGTAGCTAACTCAGTCAATGGAGGCAAGAAGAAGGCGATCCCTTCCACCCACCGAATTTCCCTCTCGGCGAAGAACCTGAAGCACTTACCGGCGAACCAATCCGAAACCCCATTTACACCCTCATTTCCCGAGTATCCCGCCACGATTATATATTATCTAAACTTCTAGACCTTGTTCATTCGCTCGTTCCAACCGCCAATCATCCCGGTGTACTAGCAGAAGTCAACGAGCTTCGCGCTCGAGTAGTGACTTTGGAGAATATGATGCACAACTTACAGGCATCACAAGCACCATCAACATCAGCATCAACAGTACTACCGACAACAACACCAATAGTACCATTACCACCACCAACAACAACCGCATCTTGAACATCGACTTCACAAATTGTCCCCCGAGCATCAACGACATACGCCCAGTAGATATCAAGGAATACCAACAACAACAAACGATGAAGTATTAATTCATAACTTCATCGTAGAAACATTCTACGATGATTATGTAATTTCTAAAGTTTAGAAATTATCTATTCTAGCCTTAATCGTAAATCAAATGAGTTCAATAGTATATTAACTCATTAAATCTGTATTACATCTAAAGAAAATATATATACATATATTTTCATAAAGACTGTAATAAAATTCTCTTGTATAAAATATTAACTTGTGAAATTTTTAACGGGTAGGTAATACCCGAGAGATATATAAATTCACAATTAATATGTTACATCCTTCGAATCTGATTCAGCAATCATCAACTATCCTCATCCAAATTTGATTACATATTCTGATTTTGACAAATCAAAATCCAAGTCAAGATTTAACAGAAAACATCAGTCTTAGATTCTTACATCTTTCAAAGCTATACTTTGACTTCAAAACTATGCTTGAACATTAATTCTATTCATAGAATCCTAGAAAAATATTCGTACCGTTTAAAATCTTAGAACATCATGTGTATATTAACGATTACAATCGGTATACAAACCCTCGGAATTCCTGAAGACACTGCAAACAATGAACAATCGAGATGATGATCCAACTACATGTTACCCACAGTCATACACCTAAAAAACTCTCGAAACCAAAGTCATAGTTTAACACGTATCCGTGTCAGATCCTTTGGCATTTATTAGCAAAAATAACTTTGCGATCCCTTTTCAAAGTAGCAGATTTTCTCACACCTTCAGCAAGTCAACTTTGACTTTTCAGTCGGACTAACCTTATTATAACTTCGATATATACGTTATCTTTTCGCCATCGTTACCGGGGAACCTTTTACATTCCACCACATTATCAGCAGATGTACCAGCAACTTCATTACCCTTTGACTTTAGCCTCTCCGAAAGTTATTATATTATTTATTGAAACCCTATCATGTACTCATCCGCATCTGGTAACGAGAATTGTCATACCAATTACTGGGAATCAGCAATCAGTATTTTGAAATCTCACAGCATGTCTACGCTGACAATTATATGTGTACATATAACGTCTATCTTCTAGACTTACATATTTTGAATGTGAAGTTTCTGAAAAATACCCTGAACTGCGAACTAGTTCTCGAAATGCTGATGAAGCAGCAAAAATTGTAAACGACCTTAACAGTAAAAAGTTTGATGATAAAGAATAGTGTGTTGGCAAAACTCAGAAAAAGAGAAGATTTGGTACTGAAAAACAGATTGAGCAAACTATGAAGTAGGCTGTGAACAAATTACAAAGACAAAATCTACCTTTAAAGAATCCAAATGATTTAGTATCTGCTGAAGTCATTAGAGAATAACTTGCTCCTTACTCTGAAGCCTTTGCGGACAATATTCTTCATCATCATCTTATCTTAAATATTCTAAGATATCATCGTATCTCCCATTATAAATATCCTCCATATTTCTGAAGATATTTTCATAATCATGCTTATCTGAAATCATTACCTCTTCGCACTATCTGTGTTACATCATAAAAGAAACTATTTTAGTTTCTAAATTCTAAAACCTTCGAGTTTAAAATATGAATGTTCTGAAGTAGTGTTGGGAACTGAAGCATGAATTAGTATAATATAATGACACTTGATCAACATGATTATATTACAGTAAGTCATGCTGAGTTTCTAAATGAAACGTGATGATTCACAGATCATAACGTCATCATGTGCCATGTTACAAGACTCTTGTATTCTATTTAATCTATAAAAATATCAAGAAAATACTTTCTTGATGATTCGGTCTTTTTCGAGGTATTCTGGTAATCTGATAAATCAAGATCGTGCCATTACAATTTCCTTCTAAGAACATTAACTATGTTCATTTCAAAATCCATACCTACGAATTCTGGACCATTATTCGCTTGACTTGAAGTCGGGAAGAGGAGACAAGAGTATGGAACTCTTGAATATAAAAGAAAATATAAAGCTCGACAACAACACATAAATTACAAACCGTGTATATCAATACGTATTGCCACGTAAAGGCACGGGAGAATTAAAAACACTATAACCCCAAGGTAATAGTAAAAGTAAATAAAATCCTCCGGTGGCAGATGAAAGAGAAGAATGATAGATATGAAAGTTAAGAGTATATCAAGGATTAGAACCGGATGGAGCATATTGACGAATGCTTTAAAGTATGAATTAAAGGATAAAGAATAAAAGGTGTGAATTGTAAGGAAACGAAGGGGGTGGATTTATAGTAAAATATCCGGCAGCGGCACCAAAAACCGCCTTCGTAATTACTTGTTCTTCAATTCTAACTGACAAAGTGGGTATTTTGCCGACAAAGTTTGAATCTTTCTTGTTTTTTGGCCTTAATACCAGGGTGAAAACGTAACTTTTTAGCCGATATCAGGGGGTATACTCGTGGGGTCAATCTAGTGTTTATCATCTCCGTTGCGTCTACGTACTTTCCTGTAATATTGAATCTCAATATTGATACGTGATCACTCATAACTTAAATTTATATATGATTAGTATATCCCTGACTAGTGCTCGAGTATATAGGATTATGCATGCTTGTACGTTTGATATTGTCGTTAGATAGGTTATGTTGAATCCTGAATTTGATACTTATGCGATTGAGATAAGGTATATGTTATGCATGTCGTTGGAAATCTGGTGAAAAATTAATAACTTTTCATTTAGATATCGAATGGTTTCGATGAACAGATTAGAAGTTATAGTCAACTGAATTTTTGTATTATTGTTAAAATGATTATTATTACCATCGTCGTTATTATCGCCGTTATTATTATTATCTAATTATTATTATTATTATTATTATTATTATTATTATTATTATTATTATTATTATTATTATCATTATTAATATATGTATCATTATTTAAAAATCGTTATTGTTATTATTATTACTATTATTATTATCATCAAAAATTATAATTAATATTATCATCATTATTATTATAATTACTAGTATTGTTATTAATATTATTATAATACTTATTAGTATCATTATCTTTAAAACTAATATTAGTATTACCTAATTATTATGATTGCGATTATTATCATTATTAAACGAATCGATTAGGAAACAATGAGTATATGCATCATGATGAAATAAAAATATTGTAAGTTATTGATTTAGATAAAAATATCGTTTTCATTATTTTTATCATTATTATTATTAAAAGTATTATTAATATTAAAACTATCATTTTTACAAAAATTATTATTTATAAGAATATCATTGTTAATATAAAATATCACTATTATTATCATTTTAGTATTATTATTAATAAAAATTATCATTTTATCATAATATCATTTTTGTAAATATAAATATTGTTATTATTATTAGTAGAATATTAATATTAATAATTATTATTACAAAATAATACAACTTTTACTTACTATTGTTATTATCGATATTATTTTATCAAATAAATATGTGATACAAAGATATTTTACTACGTGTAATATAATTACATTAATAATACCTATCATATTATTTTTATGATATTAAATGAACTTTATAAATTTTATTACTTAAGATATATAAAAGTATATTTTTATTAAATAAATTTTAATATAAAATTTTATTTATTAATAAATGAATTATATTATTACTCTAATAAAATCTGTTAAAAATATTTAATTATATAAAATGACTATATTTAAACTATATAATAATCATGTATAAATTTTGGAAGTCATTTTGGTCAAGATGACTTTTGTTGACTTTTGCATATTAGTCTCGAGCATTAGGATTGCGATACACTATGACCTGACATAAACTGATAGACAGATATTGATCAACATATAAATATATATACTTAATATAGGTTCGTGAATCCGAGGCCAACTTTGCACTTGTTCAATGCCATCATATGCATATTTACTACGAAATACAGTATTGTGAGTTTTATTACTTCCTTTTTAAATGCTTTTGCAATATATATTTTTGGGACTGAGAATACATGCGCTGCTTTTATAAATGTTTGGCGAAATAGACACAAGTAATTGAAACTACATTCTATGGTTAAATGACCGAAATCGAATATGCCCCCTTTTAGTCTGGTAATCTAAGAATTAGGGAACAGACACCCTAATTGACGTGAATCCTAAAGATAGATCTATCGGGCCCAATGAGCCCCATCCAAAGTACCGGATGCTTTAGTACTTCGAAATTTATCATGTCCGAAGGATGTCCCGGAATGATGGGGATATTCTATATGCATCTTGTGAATGTCGATTACCAGGTGTTCAATCCATATGAATGATTTTTATCTTTATGCAGTGTGAAATGCCTGATATGAGTTGATGTTTATGAGAAATGGAAATGAAAAATCTTGTGGTCTATTATTGAAAATAATTTTTTATGATAAACTAATGAACTCACCAACCTTTTGATTGACACTTTAAAGCATGTTTATTCTCAGGTATTAAGGAAATCTTCCGCTGTGCATTTGCTCATTTTAAAGATATTACTTGGAATCATTCATGGCATATTTCAAAAGACGTTGCATTCGAGTCGTTGAGTTCATCAAGATTGATAATAAGTCATTCATAGTTTGGATATATTATGAGATAGTATGCATGCCTGTCAACTTTCGTTGTAATGAAAGTTTATCTTTTAAAAATGAATGCAATGTTTGTAAAATGTATCATTTAGAGGTCAAATACCTCGTAATGTAATCATATGTTAGTGTATTCGTCCTTATGGATTAGGACGGGTCGTCTCATGTGGTATCAGAGCGGTGGTCTTAGCGAACCAGATCTTGCATTAGTGTGTCTAACTGATAGTTGTTAGGATGCATTAGTGAGTCTGGACTTCGACCTTAGCTGCATGTCAAAATTTTTGCTTATCACTTCTTATCAGAAACTATGCTTATCATCTTAAGTCTAAACGCGTCTTACTGCATTCATTGCATAGATAGTGTATTGACAATTTCATATCTTTGCATATCTATTACAGTAAATTTTGTCTGACATCTTTCGAATATTTCTCCGTAACTTATGGATCTTGGTATTATATATACATATGTGAAATATGTATTGAAGAATACCAAACTAGGTCCTATAATTTAATTCATTTCAAAATTCAGTTCCCTAAATCGTACTATATGAACCCCTCAACTAGTTCGAGTTCATCAGATTTCGACAGCTATTCCGATATGGAAATCCTTCTGAGCTCTGAAAGTAGTGTAACCGGAATGGATCAACCTATTAGCCATCATCTATTCTGGATGGATTGGGGATGGGTTCGTAGCTAACTCAGTCAATGGAGGCAAGAAGAAGGCGATCCCTTCCACCCACCGAATTTCCCTCTCGGCGAAGAACCTGAAGCACTTACCGGCGAACCAATCCGAAACCCCATTTACACCCTCATTTCCCGAGTATCCCGCCACGATTATATATTATCTAAACTTCTAGACCTTGTTCATTCGCTCGTTCCAACCGCCAATCATCCCGGTGTACTAGCAGAAGTCAACGAGCTTCGCGCTCGAGTAGTGACTTTGGAGAATATGATGCACAACTTACAGGCATCACAAGCACCATCAACATCAGCATCAACAGTACTACCGACAACAACACCAATAGTACCATTACCACCACCAACAACAACCGCATCTTGAACATCGACTTCAGAAATTGTCCCCCGAGCATCAACGACATACGCCCAGTAGATATCAAGGAATACCAACAACAACAAACGATGAAGTATTAATTCATAACTTCATCGTAGAAACATTCTACGATGATTATGTAATTTCTAAAGTTTAGAAATTATCTATTCTAGCCTTAATCGTAAATCAAATGAGTTCAATAGTATATTAACTCATTAAATCTGTATTACATCTAAAGAAAATATATATACATATATTTTCATAAAGACTGTAATAAAATTCTCTTGTATAAAATATTAACTTGTGAAATTTTTAACGGGTAGGTAATACCCGAGAGATATATAAATTCACAATTAATATGTTACATCCTTCGAATCTGATTCAGCAATCATCAACTATCCTCATCCAAATTTGATTACATATTCTGATTTTGACAAATCAAAATCCAAGTCAAGATTTAACAGAAAACATCAGTCTTAGATTCTTACATCTTTCAAAGCTATACTTTGACTTCAAAACTATGCTTGAACATTAATTCTATTCATAGAATCCTAGAAAAATATTCGTACCGTTTAAAATCTTAGAACATCATGTGTATATTAACGATTACAATCGGTATACAAACCCTCGGAATTCCTGAAGACACTGCAAACAATGAACAATCGAGATGATGATCCAACTACATGTTACCCACAGTCATACACCTAAAAAACTCTCGAAACCAAAGTCATAGTTTAACACGTATCCGTGTCAGATCCTTTGGCATTTATTAGCAAAAATAACTTTGCGATCCCTTTTCAAAGTAGCAGATTTTCTCACACCTTCAGCAAGTCAACTTTGACTTTTCAGTCGGACTAACCTTATTATAACTTCGATATATACGTTATCTTTTCGCCATCGTTACCGGGGAACCTTTTACATTCCACCACATTATCAGCAGATGTACCAGCAACTTCATTACCCTTTGACTTTAGCCTCTTCGAAAGTTATTATATTATTTATTGAAACCCTATCATGTACTCATCCGCATCTGGTAACGAGAATTGTCATACCAATTACTGGGAATCAGCAATCAGTATTTTGAAATCTCACAGCATGTCTACGCTGACAATTATATGTGTACATATAACGTCTATCTTCTAGACTTACATATTTTGAATGTGAAGTTTCTGAAAAATACCCTGAACTGCGAACTAGTTCTCGAAATGCTGATGAAGCAGCAAAAATTGTAAACGACCTTAACAGTAAAAAGTTTGATGATAAAGAATAGTGTGTTGGCAAAACTCAGAAAAAGAGAAGATTTGGTACTGAAAAACAGATTGAGCAAACTATGAAGGAGGCTGTGAACAAATTACAAAGACAAAATCTACCTTCAAAGAATCCAAATGATTCTGTATCTGCTGAAGTTATTAAAGAATAACTTGCTCCTTACTCTGAAGCCTTTGCGGACAATATTCTTCATCATCATCTTATCTTAAATATTCTAAGATATCATCGTATCTCCCATTATAAATATCCTCCATATTTCTGAAGATATTTTCATAATCATGCTTATCTGAAATCATTACCTCTTCGCACTATCTGTGTTACATCATAAAAGAAACTATTTTAGTTTCTAAATTCTAAAACCTTCGAGTTTAAAATATGAATGTTTTGAAGTAGTGTTGGGAACTGAAGCATGAATTAGTATAATATAATGACACTTGATCAACATGATTATATTACAGTAAGTCATGCTGAGTTTCTAAATGAAACGTGATGATTCACAGATCATAACGTCATCATGTGCCATGTTACACGACTCTTGTATTCTATTTAATCTATAAAAATATCAAGAAAATACTTTCTTGATGATTCGGTCTTTTTCGAGGTATTCTGGTAATCTGACAAATCAAGATCGTGCCATTACAATTTCCTTCTAAGAACATTAACTATGTTCATTTCAAAATCCATACCTACGAATTCTGGACCATTATTCGCTTGACTTGAAGTCGGGAAGAGGAGACAAGAGTATGGAACTCTTGAATATAAAAGAAAATATAAAGCTCGACAACAACACATAAATTACAAACCGTGTATATCAATACGTATTGCCACGTAAAGGCACGGGAGAATTAAAAACACTATAACCCCAAGGTAATAGTAAAAGTAAATAAAATACTCCGGTGGCAGATGAAAGAGAAGAATGATAGATATGAAAGTTAAGAGTATATCAAGGATTAGAACCGGATGGAGCATATTGACGAATGCTTTAAAGTATGAATTAAAGGATAAAGAATAAAAGGTGTGAATTGTAAGGAAACGAAGGGGGTGGATTTATAGTAAAATATCCGACAGAGCAATCAAAACAGATGATCACATTTAAAGCGGATCCTAATTTCCTTGATTATCAATGAATCAAATCTTATTACGAAGATTTTCACTAAATCCCTTGAACTCTGGAAATCAATCCTATCTACGTCAAAAGATATGACGAATCTACACTTACTCATTTCACTCTTTTATGATAACTTCACTTATACTCTTCGCGTAATCGAATTATTTTATCTATATTACTCAATGATGATAAAACTCTAATTTTCAGCTTGTATGCGTCATGAAAACATACTTATTGTCAGCCATGACCATCCCAATCAAATTTCGCGGACGAAATATCTTTAACGGGTAGGTACTGTGACAACCCGAAAATTTCCGACCAAAATTTAAACTTTAATCATTATATATTTTTGACACGATAAGCAAAGTTTGTTAAGTTGAATCTCAAAAATTTTAAGCTATGTTCATATATTCATTTAACCTCGACCAAATTCCGACGATTCACGAACCATTAAATGAACGGATATGATTATATATGTATATGTGTATATATTATAACTTGAAAACTTTAACAAAGTATTAGGTATAATACTTTACATGAACGTATTTGGTTCAACATGTTTGGAATTAGAAGATAATATCAAATGATTGATTTATCAGATACATTGTATGATTACGAGTCTCTGTTGAGAGGTCCACTTTGATCTAGGAAACCTTTCCTTTTTAACGGCATTCGAAAAATGATAAAATGATTTTTTAAGTAAGAACAAATGTGTCAATTATCGAGAACTAGACAAGGAATAGTGGAGACTCCTGTTTGATTTTCAATACATGCCTTACAATAATTTTCTCGTGACTATTGATAAGTTAATTATTAGTTTTTAATAATACTTTATCATAAAGAGTAAATAATTGGGATAATGTTCGTCAACAAGATAAAACCCTTTGTTATGTTACGATGATTTCATAAGTACAATTATCCATTTGACTTAACCCTACAACTCATGAATAAACTGTAAGTTAATAACTTGAAACATGTTATGAATTATATATTATTTTACTTTCTTAAACAAAAACGTTTTTCGATATAATAGACTTCTATTATTAAAAACATTTTATAACAACTTCTACTCTCATAACCTTTTCAATAAAAATGATTTTGGAATGTAATATAATGTTTTTATAAACGTTGGTGTAAAAATGAGTTATATCCATATTAATTTTAAAATACAAACGTTACGAAAGAGTACTTTCTATTATTTAAATGGTTTCAAAATATATAAGACTTACATATTTTCAAACGTTATTATTATTATTATAGTTACAATGAAATAAAACATATTATTGAAAAATATTAACTTAAATATAAAATATTTTCTTAATTAAAGATTGTATATAATGTTAAATAATGAGAAGATGATTTATAGAAGCAAATAACCAAAACACTAGAGCGATCAAGTTATATCTCGAGTGATATAGTTTGTTGATAATCTAAGTCTATATTTTGACAAGGGTACGAGTCATGAAACATAATGTATTAGTTTTCTAAGCGCATGAAAAGGCGTTCGAGAAACCGAAACCAGGACATAAGTCGAGAGTAAACGTACGAGTCATCGAAACTAATTTTACTAATCAACTATGCACGTAAATATAATATAATATATAATTAATTATATAAATTAAATATATTATATATAAATAAATATAAATCGGGTGTCGGCAGAGTAATACAAGCGAGACAGGCTGGACACAGGAGGCCATGCGATCGCATGGCCATATGCCCATCAAACCATGCGATCGCATGGCTATGGGAGACAGGCTAAGTGCTATAAAGTTCGAACGTTTTCTCATTTCTGATTCACTCAATCTCTCGCACGTACTTACATATATATTTATATTATTATTATTATTATTATTATTGTTATTGTTATTATTATTATTATTATTATTATTATTATTATTATTATTATTATTATTATTATTATTATTACTATTATTATTATTATTATTATTATTAAGATTAATATTATTATGGTTAGGAGTATTATTATTATTAATATTATACATAAAATACTACGACGGAGTGCTGCTCAAGTGATATAAAATAGATTTTCAAAATTGGTTTCTGAGAGGGATAGAGCTAAGGAAATTATGGGTTGTAGCTATGGAGGTTATGGGTATGGTTCGGGGGTATGCTCGTGAGGTCAATCTAGTGTTTATCATCTTCGTTGCGTCTACGTACTTTCCTGCAATATTGAATCTCAATATTGATACGTGAGCACTCATAACTTAACTTTTATATATGATTAGTGTATCCCTGACAAGTGCTCGAGTATATAGGATTATGCATGCTTGTACGTTTGATATTGTCGTTAGATAGGTTATGTTGAATCCTGAATTTGATACTTATAAGATTGAGATAAGGTATATGTTATGCATGCCGTTGGAAAGCTGGTGAAAATTTAATAACTTTTCATTTAGATATCGAATGGTTTCGATGAACAGATTAGAAGTTATAGTCAACTGAATTTTTGTATTATTGTTAAAATGATTATTATTACCATCGTCATTATTATCGCCGTTATTATTATTATCTAATTATTATTATTATTATTATTATTATTATTATTATTATTATTATTATTATTATTAATATTATCATTATTAATATATGTATCATTATTTAAAAATCGTTATTGTTATTATTATTACTATTGTTATTATCATCAAAAATTATTATTAATATTATCATCATTATTATTATAATTACTAGTATTATTATTATTATTATTATTATTATTATTATTAATATTATATTATTATAAGACTTATTAGTATCATTATCTTTAAAACTAATATTAGTATTATCTAATTATTATGATTGCGATTATTATCATTATTAAACGAATCGATTAGGAAACAATGAGTATATGCATCATGATGAAATAAAAATATTGTAAGTTATTGATTTAGATAAAAATATCGTTTTCATTATTTTTATCATTATTATTATTAAAAGTATTATTAATATTAAAACTATCATTTTTACAAAAATTATTATTTATAAGAATATCATTGTTAATATAAAATATCACTATTATTATCATTTTAGTATTATTATTAATAAAAATTATCATTTTATCATAATATCATTTTTGTAAATATAAATATTGTTATTATTATTAGTAGAATATTAATATTAATAATTATTATTACAAAATAATACAACTTTTACTTACTATTGTTATTATCGATATTATTTTATCAAATAAATATGTGATACAAAGATATTTTACTACGTGTAATATAATTACATTAATAATACCTATCATATTATTTTTATGATATTAAATGAACTTTATAAATTTTATTACTTAAGATATATAAAAGTATATTTTTATTAAATAAATTTTAATATAAAATTTTATTTATTAATAAATGAATTATATTATTACTCTAATAAAATCTGTTAAAATATTTAAATATATAAAACGACTATATTTAAACTATATAATAATCATGTATAAATTTTGGAAGACATTTTGGTCAAGATGACTTTTGTTGACTTTTGCATATTAGTCTCGAGCATTAGGATTGCGATACACTATGACATGACCTAAACTGATAGACATAATATTGATCAACATATAAATATATATACTTAATATATGTTCGTGAATCCGAGGCCAACCTTGCACTTGTTCAATACTTCAATGCCATCATATGCATATTTACTACGATATACAGTATTGTGAGTTTCATTACTCCCTTTTTAAATGCTTTTGCAATATATATTTTTGGGACTGAGAATACATGCGCTGCTTTTATAAATGTTTGACTAAATAGACACAAGTAATTGAAACTACATTATATGGTTGAATGATCGAAATCGAATATGCCCCATTTTAGTCTGGTAATCTAAGAATTAGGGAACAGACACCCTAATTGACGCGAATCCTAAAGATAGATCTATCGGGACCAACGTGTGACAACCCGGAAATTTCCAACCAAATTTAAACTTTAATTTTTATATGTTTCCGACACCGGAAATTTCCAACCAAATTTAAACTTTAATCTTTATATATTTCCGACACGATAAGCAATATTTGTTAAGTTAAATTTCAAGAATTTTAAACTATGTTCATAAATTCATTCAACCTCGACCAAGTTCCAACGATTCACGAACCATTAAACGAATATGATTATATATGTATATGTGTATATATATTATAACTTGAAACGTAAATAAAATATTAGATTAAATACTTTATATGATTGTATCTGTTTCAAAATGTTTATCAATGAAATTAGAAGATAAGATCAAATGATTGAATTATCAGATATATTGAATTATGATTACAAGTCTCTGTTGAAAGGCCCACGTTGATTTGAGAAATCTTTCCATTTTAACAATATTCGGAAAATGGTAAAGTGATTTATAAATAAGAACAAATTGTCAATCATTGAGAACTAGACAAAGGATAGTGGAAGATTGAATCTCATAAAGACTCGATTGATCTATTTAGTTTCAAACGTACAAAAACGTTTTCAGTTTAAAAAGAACTTTATTATTAAAACGTATATAACTTTTATAAATATCTAGAACCACTTTTGACAACTCATTACTTAACTAGTATGATAAAGATAACAATATTTATATTTTATTTTATTAAATATATATAACGATTTAAATTAATATTATATATATTTATACGCGTATTATACGTACATAGTTTTATACTTTTACTATAATTAAACTTTACCTTTACTTTATTTTTACTTTACTTTAACTTTAATAATTCATACTTTAATAATTCACTTTAATAATTCGTACTTTAATAATTCACTTTAATAATTCATACTTTAATAATTCATACTTTAATAATTCACATTAATAATTCATACTTTAATAATTCACTATAATAATTCAAAAATCTATTATAAATAGAATTCAATAGGTTTCATTATTTCATAGAAACTTGAAAATATTTTTCTCTAAACTCTCTCAATCGATTTACATATATATATATATGTAAACCGTATTATTTCAAGATATTATTAGTATACATAAAATATTACGACGGAGTGCTGTCCGAGTGATTTCGAAATTGTTTTTCGAGTAGGATAGGATTAAGGAAATTATGGGTTATAGCTATGGAGGTGATTGAGTATGGTTCATGGGTATGCTCATGAGGTCAATATAGTGTTTATCATTTCCGTTGCTTCTACGTACCTTTCCTGCAATATTGAATCTCAATATTGATACGTGAGTACTCATAATTTAACTTTTACATACTAATAGTGTATCCCTGACTAGTGCTCGAGTATTTAGGATTATGCATGCTTGTACTTTTGATATTGCCCTTAGACAAGTTAGGTTGAATCTTGAATTAGTTACACTTGCGGTTGAGATAAGGTATAAGATATGCATGTCCTTGGAAAGCTAGCGAAAAATTAAGAACTTTTCCTTTAGATATCGAATGGTTTCGATGAACGGATTAGAAGTTATAATCAATTGAATTTTCGATATTTTTATTAAAAATGATTATTATTATTATCGTCGTTTTTATCGTCGTTCTAGTTTTATCTTATTATTATCATTATTATTATCTTTATCAATAAAAGGAATTTATCATTAAAAATTGTTATTTTTTTTATTATTACTATCGTTATTATCATTAAAGTTATAATTAGTATTATTATTATTATTATCCAATTATTATTATTATTATTATTATTATTATTATTATTATTATTATTATTATTAGTATTATTATTATTATTATCATTATTAATATATATATCATTATTTAAAAATGGTTATTGTTATTGTTATTATTATTATTACTATATTATCATTAAGATAATTATTAGTATTATCGTTAATAATGTTATAGTAACTATCATTATTAATATTAGTGTAATTAAAACAAATATTTGTAACACCTAATTATTTTGATTACTATTATTATCATTATTATGAACACGATATAAAAGACGATTAAAAGCTATTAAACGAAATGATTAGGAAATAATGAGTAAGAGTATCATGATGAAATTAAAATATTATAAGATATTGATTTAGATAAAATTGTCGTTCTTATTATTTTTATCATTACTATTATTATTAAAAGTATCGTTAGTATTAAAACTATCATTTTAACAAAAATTATCATTTTAATAGAAATGTCATTGTTACTATAAAATATCATTATTATTATTATTATTTTAAATAGAATTATTATTTTAAATATAATATTAAAAATTATCGTAAATATTAAAGTTATCATAATTAGAATTATCGTTTTATCATAATGTCATCTTAGTAATTATAAATATTGATATTTTTATAATAATAATTATTATTACAAAATAATACAACTTTTACTTACTATCATTATAGATATTATTTTATCAAATAAATATGTGATACAAACATATTTTACAACGTGTAATAACTTACTTTAATAATACCTATCATATTATCTTTATGATATTAAATGAACCCTATAAATTTTATTACTTAATATATATAAAAGTATATTTTATTATATAAATTTTATATAAAATTTTATTTATTAATAAATAAATTATATTATTTACTCTAATAAATCTTTTAAAAATATTTAAAAATATAAAACGACGATATTTAAACTATGTATTAATCATGTATAGATTTTTGGAAATTATTTTGAGTCAAATTTACTTTTGTTGACTTTTGCATATTAGTCTCGAGCATTAGGATTGTGGTACACTATGACTTGACCTAATTTGTTAGACAAATATTGACCAACACATAAATATATATAATTAATTTAGGTTCGTGAATCCGAGGCCAACCTTGCACTTGTTCAATGACGTTATATGTATTTTTACTACGAAATACAGTATGGTGAGTTTCATTTACCTTTTTACCCTTTATATTTTTGGGCTGAGAATACATGCGCAATTTTTATAAATGTTTTTACGAAATAGACACAAGTAATCAAAACTACATTATATGGTTGAATTATCGAAATCAAATATGCCCCTTTTTTATTAAAGTCTGGTAATCTAAGAATTAGGGAACAGACACCCTAATTGACGCGAATCCTAAAGATAGATCTATTGGGCCTAACAAACCCCATCCAAAGTACCGGATGCTTTAGTACTTCGAAATTTATATCATGTCCGAAGGAGGATCCCGGAATGATAGGGGATATTCTTATATGTATCTAGTTAATGTCGGTTACCAGGTGTTCACCATATGAATGATTATTTTTGTCTCTATGCATGGGACGTATATTTATGAGAACTGGAAATGAAATTCTTGTGGTCTATTAAAATGATGGAAATAAATGATTATGATAAACTAATGAACTCACCAACCTTTTGGTTGACACTTTAAAGCATGTTTATTCTCAGGTGTTAAAGAAATCTTTCGTTGTGCATTTGCTCATTTTAAAGATATTACTTGGAGTCTTTCATATCATATTTCGAAGAACGTTGCATTCGAGTCATTGAGTTCATCAAAGATTATTATTAAATCAATTTATAGTTGGATAGTGGATATTATGAAATGGTATGCATGCCTGTCAATTTTCGATGTAAAGAAAGTTTGTCTTTTAAAAACGAATGCAATGTTTGTAAAATGTATCATATAGAGGTCAAATACCTTGCAATGTAATCAACTATTGTGAATCGTTTATAATGTATATGAACGGGTCCTTTCAGTTGGTATCAGAGCGGTGGTCTTAGCGAACCAGGTCTGCAGTAGTGTGTCTAACTGATAAGTCGATAGGATGCATTAGTGAGTCTGGACTTCGACCGTGTCTGCATGTCAAAAGTTTTGCTTATCATTTTGTGTCGAAAATTAACTAATTATCATCCTCAGGAAATTACCTGCTTATCATTTTTAGTCTAAGACACGTCTTGCTGCATTGATTGCATGAATAGTGTATAGACAAAAATTCATATCTTAGCATATCTGCTAAATCATATCTTATCGTATCTGTTACTTTAAACTTTGCCTGACATATCCCGCAAAGTCCTCCGTAATCTACGAAATCTTTTGATCTATATATAAATATATATATATATATATATATATATATATATATATATATATATATATATATATATATATATATATATATATATATATATATATATATATTCTATGTAATTAGAATACCATCCGTTAGCCAAAATCATTTCATATCGGAAAAAAAAATCCTTTATCCAATCGTACGAAATGGAATTCGTCATCAGTTCAAGTCACTCAGATTCCGAAATGGAATCCCATTCAAGCTCCGAAAGCAGTGTGACCGGAATAGATCAACCAATCAGTCATCACCTATTCTGGATGAATTGGGGATGGGTTCGTAGCCTCCTCAATCATTGGAGACAAGAAGAAGGTGATCCCTTCCATCCACCACATTTCCCTCTTGACGAAGAACCTGAAGCACTTACCGGCGAACCTGTCCGAAACACCATTTTCTCGCTCATTTCCAGAGTATCTCGTCACGATTATATATTACATCAAATTTTAGATTTTATTTATCCGCTCGTCCGAACCGACAATCACCCAGGTGTAATAGAAGAAGTCAACGAGCTTCGCGCTCGGGTAGTGCCTTTGGAGAATATGGTGCAGAGGTTACAAACACCAGCAGCAGCAACAGCAGCATAACCAGTACCACCATAATCAACACCAACAGTACCATTACCACCTCCAACCACAACCGCATCGTAAACCTCAACTTCACAATCTGTCCCACGAGCATCAACGTCATACGCACCATAGATACCAAGGAGTACCAACAACAATAACTGACGAAGTATTAATTCATAACTTCATTGGAGAAACATTCCGCGGCGATTATGTAATCTCTAAAGTCTTAGAGATTATCTAATCTAGCCCTAACCATAAATCAGTTGAGCGAACCAAAATGATAGAAGAAAGAGTAGAAACCCTGACAAAAATGGTGTGTGATTAACAAGCTAAACTTGCTTTATCAATAGTATCGACAGTACCGTCAGCGTTACCAGCATCTTCAGTACAATCAACATCCGAATCAACAACACCGATAACATCACAAACTCCGTCAATTCAAGAATCACTGTGGACATCATTACGAATCAATAACGTGTATATTGTATCAACGAGTTATGAAGAATTAACTCATTCCCTCTGAAGAAATTATATGTATACTCTATATATATATATATATATATATATATATATATATATATATATATATATATATATATATATATATATATATATATATATATATATATATATATATATATTTTGAAATAAATCTTTCCATGCTAAGCTATTGTGTGTGAATCTTAACTACTCGGTTAATTCATATTACAAATATGCAATAATGTACGTCCTTCGGCCGCAACTTAACCAGCGTTAACTACAATCTCTGTCGCAATTCAACAAATTTCAATTCATAATAAATCAAGTATATATTTGATTTTACACTTTCATCATCGATGTACCCGAAACTTTTCAGATAACATCATTTGTACTTTGCGAAATTCACAAGAATTCCACGAACCGAACATCATACATCAACAAATAAAGAAGTATTGATTCATAATTTCAATGTCATTAAAGAAATATTGCGTAAAAGTTATGTACTTTTTAAAGCCTTTAGGGAATATTCAATTCTAGTTTCAACCGTAAATCAAATGAGTTTAATTTAACATTAACTCATTAAATCTATGTTATATCTGAAGAAAATATACATATATATATTTTCATAAAGACTGTAATAAAATTCTTTTGTACAAAATATTAATTGTGAAATTTTTTTTTAACGCGTAGGTAATACCCGAGAGATATATAAATTCACAATTAATATGTTACATTCTTCGAATCTGATTAAGCAAATCATCCATTATACTCCCTACTTTCACAACAATATACATTCTTTTATAGAAATCAAAACAACCATACTCATTCAAAATTTAATTACATATTCTGATTTTGAAATCTCAAAATTCAACTTGAGATATGACCAAAATCATCACTCTTAGATCCTTACATCTTTCACAAGCTATATTTTGACTTCAAAACTGTGTTAGAATATCAAATGTATGTTAACGATTACAATCTGTGTTCAAACCCTTCGAAAATTTCTGAAGACACTTCGAATGATGAGCAATCGAGATGATGATCCAACCACATGTTACCCACAGTTATGTACCCGAAAAACTCTTGAAACCAAAGTAAAAGTTTAAACAACGTATCCGCGTCAGATTCTTTGGCATTTATTAGCAAAAATAACTTTGCGACTCCTATTCAAAGTAGCCAGTTTTGTCACAGCTCCAGCAAGTCAACTTTGACTTTTTAGTCAGACTAACCTTATTATAACCTTGAGATATACACCATCGTTACCAGGGAACCTTTTACATTCCACCACATTATTAGCAGATGTACCAACAACTTCATTACCCTTTGACTTTAGCCTCTCCAAAAAGTCATTATAATTATTCATTGAAACCCCATCATTTACTCATTCGCATCTTGTAATGAGAATTGCCATACTAATCATTGGGAATTAGCAATCAGTATTTTGAAATCTCGCAGCATGTCAACGCCAACAGTTATATGTGTATATATAACGTCTATCTTCTGGACTTAATTTGAATGTGAAGTTTCTGAAAAACACTCCGAACTACGAATTGGTTCTCCGAAAATGGAAAAAATGCTGATGAAGTAGCAAAAACTATAAACGACTTTAAACGGTAAAAGCTGGATGATAATGATGAAGTGTGCTGGCAAAGCGCAGAAAAAGAGAAGTTTTGGAACTGGAAAACGGATTGAGCAAAGTAGGAAGGAGGCTGTGGACAAATTACTAAGACTGAACATGACTTCAAAGGATCCAAATGATTCAGTACCTGCTGAAGTCATTAACGAATACCTTGCTCCTGACTCTAAACCCCTGCGGACAATATTCTTCATCATCCTCTGATATTAGAAATTCTAAAATATCATCATATCTTTCATTATAAATATCCTCCATATTTCTGAAGATATTTTCTTAATTTTTCTTATTTGAACTCATTTACCTCTTCGCGCTATCTGTATTACATCATAAAAGAAACTATTTTAGTTTCTAAATTCTGAAACATTCAAGTTTAAAATAGGAATATTTTGAAGTAGTGTTGGGGACTGAAGCATGAATTAGTATAATATAATGACACTTGATCAATGTGATTATATTACAGTAAGTCATGCTGAGTTTCTAAATGGAACATGATGATTCACAGATCCTAACATCATCATGTGCCATGTTATACGACTCTTGTATTCTATTTAACCTCTAAAATATCAAGAAAATATTTCTTGATGATTCGGCCTTTTCCAAGGTATTCTAGTAATTTGACAAGTCAAGATCGTGCCATCACAATTTCCTTCCTAGAACATTAACAATGTTCATTCCGAAATTCATATCTGTGAATTCTGGACCATTACAAGCGGTGCTTAATCGCAAGAAGAAGAAACGAAAGGACAAAACTCCGAAATAGAAATTGGGGTATAAATTGCAGCAAATAAAAGAGAGCATTAACTGTGAATGATAATGATTATAGAAGACAGAAGCAGAGACTTTGAAATATAAGGGAACATATAAAGCCCAACGACAAACCAGAAATTATAAACCATATATATCGATGCATATAGCAATATAAAGACACGGGAGAACTAGAAACACTATAAACCCAAGAGTATAGTAGAAGTAAATAGATTCTTCCGGTGGTAGATGAAAAAGAAGAATGACCGATATGAAAGTTAGAAGTATATCGAGAATCAGAACTGGATGGAGCATATTGATGAATACTTTAAAATATGAGTTGAGGGGGAAAAAATAGAAGGTGATGAAACATGACTAGGAACTTAGAAATCAATAGATTTAACTCACACAATGGCGGAATAAGTGAATCAAACCCTCTAGTGAATAGATTAAGTTTTTTTTTGATTAATTTAGTCAAACCACAACTAAATCAAGTGTGATTAGATCAACACCTAGAGCTATTATTCACTACCTGGGTGATTTGGACTGAGAGAGAATCGGAGGAGCTCACTAGATCTGAGTGTGTGTAACAAATGAGAGGCTTAACCTAAAATGAAGAACATAAGACTTTATATACCCCTGCTGTTGACTCACCCATACGATTCATTCATCACACGTACGAGTTGGCTTCATCAGCCGTACAGGTGATCACTCACTCGTGTCTTCTCATTTAGGTTGTAATTGTGACTTAGCTCAGCATCAACCGTGCGTATGAGCCTGTCAGCCGTACTAGTGAGGCTTCACTCGTACGTCTGACTAAGTCTAACATAGTCAAACATCTAAATCTCGTTCCTGCAGTTCCTGTAACCACATACAAACACGGATAGGATAATAACGAGCAATTATGGTGGCCTGTAAACTGTTGTACCTACAATGGACGTGGGTAGATGTCTAGGGACTTGCATAAAATGCATCAACAGAAGGTGTGAGTTGTAAGGAAATGAAGGAGGTGAATTTATAAGAAAATCTCCGACAGAACAATTAAAATGGACGATCGCATTTAAAGCGGATCCTAATTCCCTTGATTACGGGAGAGTCAAATCTTATTAAGAAGATTTTCTTCAAATCCCTTGAAATCTGGGAATCAATCATATCTACGTCAAATGATAAGATGAATCTACACTTACTCATTTCACTCTTCTATGTTAGCTTCATTCGTACTCTTCATATAAATGGATTGTTTATCCAAATTATTCGCTGATGATAAAACTCTAATTTTCAGCCCGTATGCATCATGAAAACATACTTATTATCATTCACGACCTTTCCACTCAAATTTCGGGACGAAATTTCTTTAACGGGTAGGTACTGTGACAACCCGGAAATTTCCAACCAAATTTAAACTTTAATTTTTATATGTTTCCGACACCGGAAATTTCCAACCAAATTTAAACTTTAATCTTTATATGTTTCCGACACGATAAGCAATATTTGTTAAGTTAAATTTCAAGAATTTTAAACTATGTTCATAAATTCATTCAACCTCGACCAAGTTCCAACGATTCACGAACCGTTAAACGAATATGATTATATATGTATATGTGTATATATATTATAACTTGAAACGTAAACAAAATATTAGATTAAATACTTTATATGATTGTATCTGTTTTAAAATGTTTATCAATGAAATTAGAAGATAAGATCAAATGATTGAATTATCAGATATATTGAATTATGATTACAAGTCTCTGTTGAAAGGCCCACGTTGATTTGAGAAATCTTTCCATTTTAACAATATTCGGAAAATGGTAAAGTGATTTATAAATAAGAACAAATTGTCAATCATTGAGAACTAGACAAATGATAGTGTAAGATTGAATCTCATAAAGACTCGATTGATCTATTTAGTTTCAAACGTACAAAAACGTTTTCAGTTTAAAAAGAACTTTATTATTAAAACGTATATAACTTTTATAAATATCTAGAACCACTTTTGACAACTCATTACTTAACTAGTATGATAAAGATAACGAAATTTATATTTTATTTTATTAAATATATATAACGATTTAAATTAATATTATATATATTTATACGCGTATTATACGTACATAGTTTTATACTTTTACTATAATTAAACTTTACCTTTACTTTATTTTTACTTTACTTTAACTTTAATAATTCACTTTAATAATTCATACTTTAATAATTCACTTTAATAATTCATACTTTAATAATTCACTTTAATAATTCATACTTTAATAATTCATACTTTAATAATTTACTTTAATAATTCATACTTTAATAATTCACTATAATAATTCAAAAATGTATTATAAATAGAATTCAATAGGTTTCATTATTTCATAGAAACTTGAAAATATTTTTCTCTAAACTCTCTCAATCGATTTACATATATATATGTACTCCGTATTATTTCAAGATATTATTAGTATACATAAAATATTACGACGGAGTGCTGTCCGAGTGATTTCGAAATTGTTTTTCAAGTAGGATAGGATTTAGAAAATTATGGGTTATAGCTATGGAGGTGATTGAGTATGGTTCATGGGTATGCTTGTGAGGTCAATATAGTGTTTATCATTTCCGTTGCGTCTACGTACCTTTCCTGCAATATTGAATCTCAATATTGATACGTGAGTACTCATAATTTAACTTTTACATACTAATAGTGTATCCCTGACTAGTGCTCGAGTATTTAGGATTATGCATGCTTGTACTTTTGATATTGCCCTTAGACAAGTTAGGTTGAATCTTGAATTAGTTACACTTACGGTTGAGATAAGGTATAAGATATGCATGTCCTTGGAAAGCTAGCGAAAAATTAAGAACTTTTCCTTTAGATATCGAATGGTTTCGATGAACAGATTAGAAGTTATAATCAATTGAATTTTCGATATTTTTATTAAAAATGATTATTATTATCGTCGTTTTTATCGTCGTTCTAGTTTTATCTTATTATTATCATTATTATTATCTTTATCAATAAAAGGGATTTATCATTAAAAATTGTTATTTTTTTTATTATTACTATCGTTATTATCGTTAAAGTTATAATTAGTATTATTATTATTATTATCCAATTATTATTATTATTATTATTATTATTATTATTAATATTATTATTATTATTATTATCATTATTAATATATATATCATTATTTAAAAATGGTTATTGTTATTGTTATTATTATTATTACTATATTATCATTAAGATAATTATTAGTATTATCGTTAATAATGTTATAGTAACTATCATTACTAATATTAGTGTAATTAAAACAAATATTTGTAACACCTAATTATTTTGATTACTATTATTATCATTATTATGAACACGATATAAAAGACGATTAAAAGCTATTAAATGAAACGATTAGGAAATAATGAGTAAGAGTATCATGATGAAATTAAAATATTATAAGATATTGATTTAGATAAAATTGTCGTTCTTATTATTTTTATCATTACTATTATTATTAAAAGTATCGTTAGTATTAAAACTATCATTTTAACAAAAATTATCATTTTAATAGAAATGTCATTGTTACTATAAAATATCATTATTATTATTATTATTATTTTAAATAGAATTATTATTTTAAATATAATATTAAAAATTATCGTAAATATTAAAGTTATCATAATTAGAATTATCGTTTTATCATAATGTCATCTTAGTAATTATAAATATTGATATTTTTATAATAATTATTATTATTACAAAATAATACAACTTTTACTTACTATCATTATAGATATTATTTTATCAAATAAATATGTGATACAAACATATTTTACTACGTGTAATAACTTACTTTAATAATACCTATCATATTATCTTTATGATATTAAATGAACCCTATAAATTTTATTACTTAATATATATAAAAGTATATTTTATTATATAAATTTAATATAAAATTTTATTTATTAATAAATAAATTATATTATTTACTCTAATAAATCTTTTAAAAATATTTAAAAATATAAAATGACGATATTTAAACTATATATTAATCATGTATAGATTTTTGGAAATTATTTTGAGTCAAATTTACTTTTGTTGACTTTTGCATATTAGTCTCGAGCATTAGGATTGTGGTACACTATGACTTGACCTAATTTGTTAGACAAATATTGACCAACACATAAATATATATAATTAATTTAGGTTCGTGAATCCGAGGCCAACCTTGCACTTGTTCAATGACGTTATATGTATTTTTACTACGAAATACAGTATGGTGAGTTTCATTTACCTTTTTACCCTTTATATTTTTGGGCTGAGAATACATGCGCAATTTTTATAAATGTTTTTACGAAATAGACACAAGTAATCAAAACTACATTATATGGTTGAATTATCGAAATCGAATATGCCCCTTTTTTATTAAAGTCTGGTAATCTAAGAATTAGGGAACAGACACCCTAATTGACGCGAATCCTAAAGATAGATCTATTGGGCCTAACAAACCCCATCCAAAGTACCGGATGCTTTAGTACTTCGAAATTTATATCATGTTCGAAGGAGGATCCCGGAATGATAGGGGATATTCTTATATGTATCTAGTTAATGTCGGTTACCAGGTGTTCACCATATGAATGATTATTTTGGTCTCTATGCATGAGACGTGTATTTATGAGAACTGAAAATGAAATTCTTGTGGTCTATTAAAATGATGGAAATAAATGATTATGATAAACTAATGAACTCACCAACCTTTTGGTTGACACTTTAAAGCATGTTTATTCTCAGGTGTTAAAGAAATCTTCCGCTGTGCATTTGCTCATTTTAAAGATATTACTTGGAGTCTTTCATAGCATATTTCGAAGAACGTTGCATTCGAGTCATTGAGTTCATCAAAGATTATTATTAAATCAATTTATAGTTGGATAGTGGATATTATGAAATGGTATGCATGCCTGTCAATTTTCGATGTAAAGAAAGTTTGTCTTTTAAAAACGAATGCAATGTTTGTAAAATGTATCATATAGAGGTCAAATACCTCGCAATGTAATCAACTATTGTGAATCGTTTATAATGTATATGAACGGGTCCTTTCACAACGAGCCCCATCCAAAGTACCGGATGCTTTAGTACTTCGAAATTTATCATGTCCGAAGGATGTCCCGGAATGATGGGGATATTCTATATGCATCTTGTGAATGTCGATTACCAGGTGTTCAATCCATATGAATGATTTTTATCTCTATGTAGTGCGAAATGCCTGATCTGAGTTGATGTTTATGAGAAATGGAAATGAAAAATCTTGTGGTCTATTATATTATTGAAAATAATTGTTTATGATAAACTAATGAACTCACCAACCTTTTGATTGACACTTTAAAGCATGTTTATTCTCAGGTATTAAGGAAATCTTCCGCTGTGCATTTGCTCATTTTAAAGATATTACTTGGAGTCATTCATGGCATATTTCAAAAGACGTTGCATTCGAGTCATTGAGTTCATCAAGATTGATAATAAGTCATTCATAGTTTGGATATATTATGAGATAGTATGCATGCCTGTCAACTTTCGTTGTAATGAAAGTTTGTCTTTTAAAAATGAATGCAATGTTTGTAAAATGTATTATTTAGAGGTCAAATACCTAGCAATGTAATCATATATTATTGTATTCGTCCTTATGGATTAGGACGGGTCGTCTCAGTTGGCTTAGGTGAACGTGTGGTAAAACCATGTTAGATGTGATACCTAATGGTGTTTTTAGGGTAAACCTAGAAGTTAGGAGAATCATTAAAAAGCTAAGCAAAGGTCGATTACGGTGGTTTGTGCAAGTGAAGAGGCGACCACCTATAGCTCTTGTGAGGAGGCCCTCACGGTAGCCGCCGTAAGAAAAAAGGGGCAGACCTACTCCTAGGGGGATAGACTTAAAATCGACATAAAATAGTTTTTATTGATTGAGGACATGACTTCCAATAGAAATGTGTAGAAGGCTAGAATTAAAACTGACGAGTGAGATTTTTCTTTAAATAGATAGTTTAATGTATATACTTGCTTATTCCTATACATTTAGAACCATTCGATTGTATTTATATTATATGACATATATTGTTATTGCTAGATTTATTATGTTTACACGTTATCTTCCTATTTAGATGCTTATATTCTTATTTATTCGTTATTTGTAATCTTTATTTATTTTTCGTAGCTTTTTATATGTATGCCTTTATATGTTACCCATTATCGCTATCACATGTATACTTTATATGTACTTATATATCCCCTCTCTTTCCTCTTGCTCGCAAAACATGTCTGAGGTATGTATGGTTTCTCCTTTCATTTTTCTATCTATGATCAGGTTATGTCTCATTAGACGAAGGTTCCTGAAAGCAATCTCTCTATTCTTGAGTAGAGGAAGAGATGACTTTTCCCAACAATAAGTAGAGAAACGTTTTCTCCACCTACGGGTGGTGATATAACTTCCCTCTTATAATTTAAAAGTAGGAGAAATATTATCTACAACTTACATTTTCTGTACTTTACTTTCGTTGGATTAGTAAGTGTTGTTGAATTTATGGTAACTCATTTTTTAAGTTTAAAAAACGCTTGCAATACTGTATTTCTTAATCAGTTAATCTACACGAAATGGGTGGACTTTCCAAATAATTATCAGTTATGATGACTTTAGACCATTGACCAAATATTGTAAGTCGAATATTGTAAATCGTGGATGAAGTAATTTATCTTAGTTTTGAATTGTACATAATTGATGATTGATTTAAAGCTTTCTTCTAGAAAGAATTAACACGGAAACAGCATGAATACTTGTTGCAGAATTGATTTTTCTAGAACATTATATTTTATGATCAGAACGTTGTGTATATAATATTATTATTATTATCAATATTATATTAATATATTAATATCAATTCACGTTATACATACATTTACAATATGTTTTTAGTGTTCAACTAGCAATCACTCTCCGTTTTGAATGCGAGTTAAAAAAAAAGTTTTGATCTATTTTGTAAAAAAAAAAATTTTCGACATTTAACATTGAATGGTTGTTCCTTTGGTAAAAGTTACTTCTTTTAGCGTTGTTTTTTTTTTTAGAAAGTTAGTTGATCTATATTGTAAAAAAGAATGTTTTTCGACATCTTTTGGTAGCATTGAATGGTTGTTCCTTTTATGAAAGTTGTCATTTTTATAGTTGAGGAAGAAAAAAAAATAGTTGATTTTTTTGTAAAAAAAATATTTTTCGACATCTTTTGGTAACATTGAAGGGTTGGTTCTTTTACGAAAGTTGCTTCTTTTATCGTTGGAGACCAAAAAAAATGTGAAATGACGAAAATACACCTAGTTACTATTGATGAATAGTGCTACAGTGTTTTGTCTATTAGATATATAGATAATTTACCCGTTTGTTTATTTAATATATCATGCGTTCATCTGCGTGTAAGCCTCAAACATTTTATCCATTTTAGTATATTTCTTACGTTAATCCTTTTCCATATTAATTTTCACTCGAACAATTTCGACTCAAATTCACAAAATCACACTTTTTACACAAATAGAAATAAACAATGATTAATGTAACACTAATGAACCTTCCTATCATTAACAGACAATATATTTTCTCAATAGGTTTAGGTTCGGTGTAGGTTAGGTGAGGATCGGCACAATTAGTTTCTTTGCCTCGTTGGTAGTCGTTTTCTAAGTTCGAACCTTACCGGCGTCCTCCTTTGTACTTGTTGAATTCGTATTCTTTTCAAAAACGTAATTAGTTTCTTTGCCTCGTTGGTAGCCGTTTTCTAAGTTCGAACCTTACCGGTGTCCTCCTTTGTACTTGTTGAATTCGTATTCTTTTCAAAAACGTTTTCTTTTCGAAAATGTTTTTACTTTTATAAAAGTCATCGTCATATTCGGCAAAAAAAAAATGTAATATCTTTCTAATCAAGTAGCCTTCAAGGAAATGAGACCACTATTGGATTGGGACCATAATATAGTCCATTTATAAGCTAGTTGAGATTGTAATATACAGGTTGAAAGTTGAAACCATGTTTTTGTTAACGGATATTATACGTAGACAATATCTTATGTAATAGTCATATCTATCCATATCTCATATTAAATGTAGGATCTCTAAAATCAAAGGATATGAGATCAAATCATGTATTATATATTTGGCTTGTTTGATCAATAAGAAATATGGGTGAATTATAAAATTATAACATGGTATCAGAGGGTTTGATCCAAACCTAGTCGGCCGCATGTGTGCCGCTTCTGCTCTACCACCCATCAAATCTTCCTAACCCCATCAATACCGAACCTCTACTTTGGTCTTCTATCTATCTTTCTTTTCTTTTTCAATTTCTTTCAAAACGCATCCACATCACGGTTGAAATCTACACCGTCATCTCACCACTGGAGCATTCAAATCACGGTTGAAATATACACCGTTTCAGCTCCAGACTTTCTAAATCATCACCCCTTCTGTAATCAATTTGAAATGTCATCTCCATCATAACACCTCGAATTGCAAAACCCATGATTTTGCAATATTTCTGACCATCAGTTCTTAAAACTTGAGCACCAGAATGCTTGAAATTGAATTACGCTAATAATATGGTGGTAGGTAAAATATGGAGTGGTAGTAATAATGGAGGCATAAATAATGAAAATTGTAAATTGCAATCTCAAATTATGGAATGAATGGTGCGTCTGTTAGTCAAAAGTAAGGCTATTGATCAACTTTTCAGGCCCACTTTGTTGTCTTTTTTTTTTTTTTGTATTTTTTTTCCATGCCAACTTTATTGTTTTCTCCTTATTTCCTCGTTGCTAACTCACCTTTATATCTACATAACATCTCTTTATCCTTTATTCTTATACGTAGTATCTATTATTCTATTTTTTACGGACTCTTCTCCAACCTTATTGTCATTATTTTTTTTTTTTCATCATTCGTGAATCTAGTGAAACTTTTTCATTCATAATCGGCGTGAGGATGAGCCGCCTAGCTAGACTAGGTTCCAAACCTCGAAAAAAAAAATAATAAGAATAATAATCTCTTCCGATAAAGACTGGTTATCGTCGACAAAGTTCAATGCCCAAGTCCTGCTCAATCTTTAGGCAAAGCAAACCACGGCGTAAAAAAAAAAACGTTACGGAAAAGGAAACGCAGTCAAGCAATACGCAACCACATTAACGAATATCAGTCTGCTCAGAAAGAAGAATGTTATTTAGTTTTTAGCGTTTTAATCCAGTTTGACCGTTCATTCCTCTCCCGCTCAAACTGCGGGGGAATGTTAACGGATATTAGACGTAGACAATATCTCATGTAATATCTAGCATTAAATGTAGGCATATCTATCCATATCTCATATTAAATGTATGATCCCTGAAATCAAGGGATATGAGATCAGATCATCATGTACTATATATTTGGCCTCTTTGATCAATAAGAATCATGGGTGAATTATAACATTCTAACCGTTGTTGGTCCAACGGTATTACGTTAATCAACTTGACTGATTCAGTGAATCAGTGGGTTCCATTGTTACAAGATTTATTCATCACTGTGTATGTATACATAACTAATTCAACATACAAGGTTTTTCATATTGGAGTCGGTGATCGATGGTGAATATTTTTAGTGGTAGGTATGTAGTCAGTGTCAGACCACCGATGTATAAGTATTACATCGATTGATCGTTTCTGATTATTTCCTTGACCACCCCCAAAATTAATGTTTGGCTAATTAGGTTTATATCCAAAACATGTATGATCTTTTATGTATTTAACTTTTACTTTCATTTTAAAACAAACAATCAAATATCTATTCTATATATTGGAAATTATGTTGACCGACATATCGTTACTTAAGGTCAATTGGTCTTCTTATGTATGTACAAATTAAAGGAGGTTAAGAGGGAATGAAACCACGTAGAAAGAAAGTAGTTTGTGAAATTGGTACTCTAGTAGTTCATAAGAATATTGGAGATTTTAGTGTTATCAACAATCATTTTGATTAATCGGGATCTATTAGAAAGCAAATTGTTATTGACATATACTCAATAACGAGTTTGAAGAGTGCGGGGTGCACACTTGTTCGGGATAATTCGATAATGCTTGGAAATTGGGGCATTAAAGTTGATTAATCACAACAAATTCCAAAAGGTGTGAACGAAAAGTTATATCTTTTCATGGTGAGGTGTAACATTTCGTTGAAGGGTTGCGTCATTTCGTCGCACCCTTTCGCCTTTTATATATATGTCAATTTTCTTTCATATGAACATATAGAAATATATAAACTCTCTAATATACTGATTTGAATTCTTCTTGCTTGGAATTAAGTCATTGTTCTTGTCTTATCTCAATAAGAATTTTCTGAACCCGATGCAAGTAGGGTCGAAATGCTTTATTGGTAACGTGTTTACTGTTGGAGTATGATACCAAAATCATAGTGAGCGGAAGGATTTTTAAAATTTACAAAATCATACTCCTCCAAGGACCCATGTACAAAACTTTTAACAAACAAAATTAAATAAACGAACAAGAATAGGTTAGATTACAACCTTTGTAGCCTTTGTTGAAAATCCTAGCTTGGAGAGAACCCAAATGAGAGCTCCTCTAAACGATTGACACCCAAAGTTCCAACTTTTTTTTGATACACACCTTCTAATTTATCAAAACCCTTTCTTTCCTTTTGTTTTCTATTAAAAAAAAAACGTATATCTTCTTGTTTTTGATTCACAGTAACAAAATGAAGTGTTGTGTTTTTATTTGGTTTTCAATTTTCTTGGTCAAATACCATTCAAAGAAAGAAAAGAAGTGAATTGCTATATTTGAGATGTCTCCGGATAAAACAAGACAAAAGTGAAGTATGCATGCATTGATAAACACGCCTTATATTTATTTATTTTCTTTCTTTTGAGGTAAATACACTGCACACATGCAGTATTATATAAACAAGAAGTATGTACCCTTTTTGTCTTTTTTAGGTAGACAAGCATGGAGATTAATAAATTAAATATTAATAATTAATCTCAAAATATTTATTTTAATTTATTAAACCATTAACAATTGTTTAATAAATTAATTCCCATTAGAAGGTGTATCAAACAATTTACGATTGGCCTTTGTGTGTGACCGAATATGATAAATGGACTTTATATTATTTAATGTTATGGGCATACCTTCGGAATATATGTACCACGGTCAAATTACTGTTGAACCGTAACCAACCCGAGAACATATTTTCAACAGACTCCCACTTGCACTGACATTAATAATATTGGTTAGTCTTAAAAGACACACCATGTGTAACAACTAGTCAGTTAAGTTGCACTCCTATATTTTGATTTATATCAATCATCCTTTTGTTCTAGATATCTTTATGAACGTGTGACATGGTTAAGTGTCAATCATCATCGTTCAAGACTATGTTTCCCGATTGAGATTTGTGGTGATCAAATAGACTGCAATTGCATTAATTCAGTCGTAGCATGGCCATGCATTTAATTCAGCACAAATCAACGAGGGGCCCAGAGATATCGCTTCAACTTGCTAAGAGAAGAAGGAACAAATTGCTTCAACTGTATAGACATCCATCGCATTCCATAATGTACCCGATATGTTCCCTTATGACTGGCATTTACGCACAGCGTTAGAAACATGTCAAAGTGCAATACAGTTTGTGTTAGGATTTCTCATAAATATCCACTCTAGGATAAATGATGTTGTCATCTTAGAGCTTATTTTTTTTTTTTACTTAAAACCATGAAGTAGCGTCTAAGTGTGGTCATTCCAGAACCTTGAATCAGCTATCAAGTTCCTCATGAATGTAGTTTCATATAAGCCTATATTACTACACTTCATAGCAGCCTTAATTCAATTCTCTCTTCCTTAGAGAATGACCGACTGTGGAGGCTTATGAAATAATATTCATTGGAAGTTAAAAATGCAAAATGAAACATGGCAATATACAATGAAATGATCGCATCATGCGTATAATATAATCTCAATATATTAATCATCAGATCAATTGCAACATATATTATTGCCGAATGTTTAAAGTTTCAAACTTAACATAATAAATACAATCAAACTTTATCATCAATGACACGAATGCCAATAGACATGCTATGAGCACCATGCTTAGTCTGTGGCAAAAGCTTGGTGAAAGGATCAGCCAAGTTCTTAGTCGTGTCTACTCTACATAATAATATGTCATTATCTGCTACAAGTTGACGGATGTAATGGTACTTTCTGAGTATGTGCCGTGTGCGCTTTTGTGATCTTGGTTCTTGAGCCAAGACAACCGCACTCACATTGTCACAGAAAATCTCAACAGGATCATGGATTGTAGGAACCACACCTAGATCCTCGATGAATTTCTGTATCCACATGGCCTCTTTAGCAGCTTCATTTCCCGCTATATACTCGGCTTATGTCGTAGAATCAGCAATAGTACTTTGCTTGGAGCTTCTCCAAGTGACGGCTCCACCGTTCAACATAAACACAAATCCAGATTGTGATGATCAATCATCTCTATCTGATTGGAAACTAGCGTCAGAGTATCCTTTGACGCTCAGCTCGTCATTCCCACCATAGACCAAGAACATCTCTTTAGTTCTCCTAAGATACTTTAGAATGTTCTTGACTGCTATCCAATGAGCTTCACCAGGGTTGCCCTGATAACGACTAGTCATGCTTAGTGCATACGATACGTCAGGCCTAGTGCATATCATGGCATACATGATCGACCCTATAGCTGAAGCATATGGAGTCCGACTCATGGTAGCTGATTCCAAGTCAGAATTAGAACATTGAGACTTGCTCAATATCATTCCAGGGTTCATAGGAACACACCCTTTCTTGGAGTTATGCATACCGAATTTCTTCAGTATCTTATCTACGTATACACTTTGGCTTAGCCCAATCAATCTCCTTGACCTATCTCGATAGATCTTAATACCCAAAATATATGATGCATCTTCTAAATCTTTCATGGAGAAACATTTCCCTAGCCAAGCTTTGACATCTTTCAATGTCGGGATATCGTTTCCCATGAGTAATATGTCATCGACATATAGTACAAGGAAGACTACAACACTCCCTCTAGACCTAACATAGACACATGGCTCATCTTCGCTTCTGATAAAACCAAATTCTTTGATTTTCTCATTAAAGCAAAGATTCCAGCTACGAGAAGCTTGTTTAAGTCCATAAATGGACTTTTGAAGCTTGCACACACTTTTAGGATACTTAGGATGTACAAAACCCTCAGGTTGTGTCATAAACACATCCTCTGTTAGCTTACCATGAAGGAAAGTTGTTTTTACATCCATTTGCCATATTTCGTAGTCATAAAATGCAGCTATGGCAAGAAGTATTCTAATGGATTTTAACATAGCCACTGGTGAAAAAGTTTCATCATAGTCTACACCATGTTGTTGCGTGTAACCCTTAGCCACCAGTCTGGCTTTGAATGTGTGTACATTTCCATCCATGTCAGTCTTCTTCTTGAAGACCCACTTACACCCAATGGTTTTAATTCCTGGTGTATGATCAATCAAGGTCCAGACTTGATTATCATGCATGGATTGAATCTCGTTGTCCATTGCCTCCTTCCATTTGGCAGACTCGGGGCCTGGCATCGCTTCCTGATAGGTAATAGGTTCATCAGAATCTATATTTTTGTCATCACCCTCAAATATGTGTAAACTATATTTCTTTGTTGTTTGACTCACTCTATCAGATCTACGTATGGGTGGTGGCTGTAGGTCAGTTTCTCTCTCAACATCAGGCTCGTCGACCTCTTGAGGAGAATTGGTTCCAATATCGGTTTCCACGTCGGTTGATTCTTGAATTTCTTCAAGGTCAATTTTGCTCCCACTGGTTCCTTTTGATATGAGATCCTTTTCAAGGAAGACTCCCCTTCGAGACACAAAGACTTTGTTCTCAGTAGGGTTGTAACACAAATATCCAAAAGAATCAGTCGGGTATCCAACAAATAAACACTTTTCAGATCTGGGTTCAAGTTTATCTTGAGCTTCACAACGAACGTAAGCCTCACATCCCCAGATTCTAAGATAGGAGAGAGACACGGTTTTGCCATGCCATATCTCATAAGGTGTTTTGAAAACTTTCTTGGTTGGGATGAGGTTAAGGATCATTGCGGCAGTTTGTAGGGCGTAACCCCAAAAACTGATTGGAAGCATTGTGCGACTTATCATGGATCGAACCATATCAAGTAATGTCCGATTCCTTCTTTCAGCCACACCATTATGTTGTGGTGTTCTAGGAGGAGCTAATTGTAAGATTATCCCACAACCCCGTAGATGATCACGAAATTCGTCATTAAGATATTCACCACCTCTATCAGATCGGAGAATCTTAATTCTTTTGTTCAGTTGATTTTGTACTTCATTTTGGTATGCCTTGAACACTCCCAAAGTTTCAGACTTTTGTTTAATTAAATAAATATAACCATATCTACTGAAGTCATCAGTAAATGTAACGAAGTATCGTTCCTGGTGTCTAGTAGGCGATCTGAACGGACCGCACACATCAGTGTGTACCAAGTCCAACAAATCCTTACCCCTTTCACAGTTTCCTGTGAAAGGTGCTTTTGTCATTTTTCCTAATAAGCAAGATTCGCATTCATCATATGATTGAATATCAAATGATTCTAAAATTTCATCTGACTGGAGTTTAGCTATGCGTTTCTTGTTTATATGGCCTAAACGATAATGCCATAGATACGTTTTATCCAAAACATCTTTGGATGAATCAACATTGTAGATTGAACTATAATTTAGCTTTGCTGTGGTTTCCAAGATGCCTTTATGTGACGATCGCTCCAAATCCATATGGACGAACACGCCATTCATCGATTTCATTGCGAGGTATTTGACCTCTATATGATACGTTTTGTAAATATTGCATTCTTTTGAAAAGGCACACCATAAATGAATATTTAAATCAAAGGTTTTTGACATCTGATGATTTCTACATATAGACAATCACCGTAATATAATAGTTTACAATAGTACTTCCGTTGACAATGCAGTCAAAATAAGATACATGGTGATGATTTAGTGAATGCAATGTTTCCTTGAAAAAAAATGCCATGTAAGACTCCATGCACATAGCTTGTCTAACATATAAGCAAACAGCGGAAGACTTCTAGAAACTTGAGAATAAACATGCTAACAAGTGTCAACACAAAGGTTAGTGAGTTCATAGTTTTAATGTTTTACATAATCTGTACATAAAGGTGGATCACAAGATTTCAGTTGTTTCATCCAGAAACGTTTATCAAAATATTCTACAAGATTGAGCACCCTGGTTACTAAGCTTTAACGTTTATCTAATAAGTACCCCTGTGTTGAACATGCAACCAACATGTATGATACACTCAAATAGCATACGTCTGTTTTATAGTTCAGGCTAGGGTTTTAATACCTGGAACAGACGGGGATGTCAAGCCCTATGGATCCATATACTACTACTCGCGCCCACCAGTTCTTATAACTGGCAGTTACTAGTTACCAAAGCTAAGGGATTTTCGGTTTAAACTCAGTGTAGAATTTAGTATGTACTTGTACCCATTGCGTTTAAAATAAATTGCATGTATTCTCAGCCCAAAAATATAGATTGCAAAAGCAATTAAAAGGGGAATCTATAAACTCACCTTAGCAGCACAAAAAGTTGTTCATCGTAATGTGACCGAAAATCAGAATATCAAATAATCGTAGATCTCAACCTAGAGAACATATGTTGGTCAATAAATGTCTATCAAGCTAGGTCAGGTCATAGTGTATCATAATCCTTGTAACACCCTCGAGGTGGGCCTATCTGTTAGATTACTATTTTGTCCTCAGGTTGTGTGGTGTTATTATATGCTTTTATTTTTAATTTAATATTTAATATTATTTAAGGATATGGATAGAACCAGTTTGTGACAAGGGTCACAGAACAGGTTTGTTTATTTAATTTGGACTCCGTTAGGGCAGTCAAATTAGGTACGAAAGATATTAGATAACTGGTAAATACCCGTGTGTAATGGGGTATGGTGTTTGGCTTAAATATATAAGCTGGGAGACAGCTTTTTCTTTCATTTTCTTGAATGTTCTAAATAATACCCCGTACCAAATTCTTTCTCCTTTGAAACCCTAATCATCAAAACTTGTTCTTGAGCTCAAATTGATCTTAGAATCGTGTTCTTTGTTGTCTACTGATTCTAACAAGGTAAGTAACATGTGTTTTTGTGTTCAATTCGATATTAAATTCATAGTTTTGTGTGGGTTTTGTAAAAAGCTTGAATTTGTGTCAAAACTAGTGATTTAAGTGTTGTTATGGTCAAATTGTTGTGGGTTTTGAGTCTATAACAAGTAGTGAACAAGTTGTGGTCGATTTTGGTGTTTAAAACGAGCTCTAGATCGAGATTTGAGGATTTTATCGTGAAGTCCGTAGCCTTTGTTCAGTTTCTGAGGAAGATGAATACAGTCGGCCGACTGTCGGTCGACAGTCGACCGACTGAGGGTTGAGCCGACCGACTGGCGAGTGAACCGACCGACTGAGTTTGACTTTCGGCCGATTGTGTAAATACTAAATAAGTTGACCGATTGGGAAAGTCAGTCGACCGGTTGTGTCTACAGTCGACCGACTGTCTAAGTCAGTCGACCGATTAAGGAGACAGTCGACCGACTGTGTGTTCAGGGCAGAATATTTTACCTAAGTGTTAATTGTTAGCCGTTATGCTGCCCGTTTGTATATTGATGGAATATGTGTGTATGTATATATGCATATATATTGTGATTATAATATTGCTAGCATTTGGAATATGATTTGCTAACTTGTGAGTATTGTTTTCAGGTGATACAGACGAGGAGAAGACTCGGTGATATTAGACTACCGAGTGATGCCGGTATCGGTGAGTGGGACTAACTGGAGAATATAGTATATAGTAGCATGTTATATTATGACTGCCATGCTTGTTAGATATACTTATTGTTGTGGTTAGTTATTGTGATGACTGCATGTTAGTTGATGCTTGTCTGCTGGAGCCCAGTGCGTCCCTATTGTGTGATGGCCTCGGTAGGAGAGATCAACCTGCGGGTTGGGTTCCTCATGTGGTAGCCTAGACAATCGAGGTGTATATATATGTGAATGATGCGTTCGTCGCGTGTGGATTATATATATACACACGGTGGTGGAGGAACTTCTGGTAAGCCCCAGTCCGATCAGCTAGTGGTTAATGGTTTGGCCAAGCCACCAGAGTCTCTGTAGACGGCACTTGGGTGATGTTTATGTGTTAGACTATGTGACATGATTAGTATGACGGTTCCTGTATACTATTGCCTGTAGTTAGTTGCACTCACTTAGCTTCGTGCTAATCCCCCACATCTTCCCTGCAGGTTATGGATGTGTTGTATGCTAGTTATCAGGGCGAAGATGGGATGTTGGAAGATATGTTTGACAAAGCCGGAAACTCTGATGTCGCGTCTTTTCTATTAAAGTTGTATTTACGTTTTAGTATAACACCGGGTCGTTTATTTATTAACGTGTTATCATTAAGTGGATTATATATGTATATATACATTTTTAACTTATGTATTAGTTAAATTGGTCTTCCGCTGTATTTAAAAAAAAATCTGGGGTGTTATAAGTTGGTATCAGAGCGTAGGTTTGGCAGCATGTACACATAAGTGACATGTTCCCAAACTGTGTGTCAAGTCAAACATATCTTGGGGGTGGGTTAAGTGAGTGAAGTAGGTATTGACGAGTTAGTTGGCGGAAACTAACAGATTATCTACTAAGCTTTTGTATGTGAGATGTTGTGATAAAACAGGTATGAAGATCGATTCCACCCTGCTGGTGCCCCGTTGACCCTCAGTGCTGACAGAACTTCGGTGGATGTGTTTTTATGCCGATTTGGATGAAGGTTTTGACGAGTATTAGTTGACGTTGCTCCAATGATGAGGATTCAGTTGCAGAGTTGATGAGGGTTAAGGGTGCGGGTGCGATTGTGGTGTTGATAGAAACAGAAGATGTCTTCTTATTCATAAAGGTACATTCCCGTTACATTACTGTAACTGTTATTATTAATGAACCCGTAGATTGTGTTCATGCTTTTGTCAATTGTGTGTTTATTGTTATGATAATCTATGATGATTAGTGATTCTAGTTGTGATTGGGTAATTATTTATGTAAGATAGAAGTAGATGATAGTTGACGAATATAGTTAAGACGATTGTGTTTGGAACTACCCTTGCCACTATCGAGATTTTATCCCCTTAGACTGACTGCTATGTTCTGTGAGACTTTATAGACATGACCTTTGGAATATTGTGTCATGCTTTTGTGAATTGTTGTTATATGGCCTGTTATACTATACGTGAGATTACTGTTGGCCTAGACTAGAAGAATTGAAGTGAATGGTTGGTAGTATTAACCAAGACGAATATGAAGTCTTATCTTTACCATTGACTATCAGGACACATGTAGTGACCCATAGAGACTGATTAGGGAAGTGACACCTTGATGAGTAGTGAAAGTCTCGAACCCTATTGTGTAACTATGTGAAGTGTAGTCTTCATGCTTGGCGACCGTGACTGAACCAGTAGATGACGGACCTTATGATATTATAGTATGACGGGACTTGTTGTGTTGGACTTAGGTGAAATGTAATTCTTTCCCATGGATCGACGGGACACACGTAGTGGCCCTTAAGGATTGAAATAGAGTAGTAGTTTCCTTTTCTTCTCATAAGAGGATCCGGACCCTGTTGGTTGTTGTCATATGTAGGTGGTTTGCGTGTCACGTATGATGTAGACTTATGGTTCAGATGTTTGTGATCGTAGTAAGACCTTGAGGATTCGCTTTTCCTGCCTTAGACTCATGTGAGTTGGTGGTGACCTTTAAGAAGTATGTTTGAAAGGAGCTTTCCATGTAGTCTTGATTGAAGATAGGAAAAATTATGTTTTGTTGTTATGTGAGGATTATTACTAGCCTGGCCGTACCGTTGCAGGATTTGACTAGCTATGTAGGACTCGTAGAGTTGTCCTGAGAAATTGTTGACTTTTGTGAATTGATGTGACTCATTAGATGTCAGTATATGAGACGTTCGTTTAGTGATTTTCCTGGAAGTGGAGAAGACTTTAATCGGAATAGGAAGTCAGTTCAAGTTGAAATTTTTATGAATCTTGACTAGGTCGGGAGACGTGATTAGAACAGTGATTATATATATTACTGTTAAGGTAGAATCATTGATATGATAGTTCGATAGTGACTAATGTGAATATCTTATCTTTGGAAGATTTTAAATGCATGATCGAGGACGGACAATAATAGTATTTCCAAATAAGATGAAGTAAGTAGGTATAGTTTATTGAATGTTGGGTCAGATTTTCAAATGTGGTTGCTAAAGAGGACTTAGTAGAATTAAGATCGAGCTAGAACCAAGTTAAGTGTTTACTTACAAGACTTCTTGCGGTTTTGATAGTCTCAGATTGTAAAATCTATTTGATTGGAGTATAGTGAAGATTTATAACTACCAGTGACTTGAGAAAATAGACCGTGTTGTATTGATAAACTCTATTAAGATCTTGTTCCGAAATACTCGAAATGAAAGTGTGATTCAGAATGATGTATTACGTCTGGCCAACGGAAATACATTGTAAGTAAATCATATAGTAGTTTCGAGAGTCAGAAGAGATGTATCGAGTGTTAGATTGAGTGTTGTTTGACGATGAAGGTGATTTTCGATGAACCATTTACCGAGAGTAGACTTTTTCGACATAGTAAGGTTAGTTGAACCATATCTGGACTAGGCTATTGATGATCGTATAAGCCTTAGTTTTGAGTTTTGATGAAGTTCGAAGCAAGATTAAGTCGATGCAGAGATAGTTTTAGTGGTGTCAAACGCGTATATTGATATCATTTGACGGACTTAATTGTTAGATGGATGTTTATTGTTTGTGGTAGTGGATATCGTTGACTTGAAATCCATGTTCGAATAATTAATGTTGGTTTAATATTGCATTTGTAAGTGTTTATTCTAATGTTGATATGAATAAAGCCATGCTTTAAGTGATGAATTTCGGGTAAGTATCGACCTAGATAAGTGATTTATGATGAAACCCTTAGAAATCGATTTTGAACTAGGTATTTAATTGTGGGTTCTGGTAGCACTTTAACCAAGTAACGATCTATCTGATGTAACTGTATCGGTGTTGGGCATGTGTATTGATGTTACTTAAGGAAATTAATAATTGGATAATTACTTTCAGAATGTGTGGACGATTATTCTTTACTCAAGATATGTGATGTAATGATTGAATTGATTTAAAATTTGGATTGGTAATCATTTCTACTATGATTGAGTTGACCAGGATCACGATTTAGTTGTTGAATAATTGGGTGAATATTAACCCAGATAAGCGAATTTCAACGAAATTCTTGAATTTCGAGATTAAAACAGGTATTAAATTACGAAATTTGGGTAATTTAGTGTAATCTGAGTTGATTTGGCTATGTTGTAATGATGCAATTAGCTAAGTTTGTGTATTCTAAGGTAAATGATAGCCATTAGTCAGTGTTTTAGAGTGAGTTGATCTAGGAAATTCGATGAAGGTGACTCGGGGATAACCTCAATCATGATTGATGGATATCAGGTAGTGGGTCATTAGTAGTGACTCGAGAGTTAGTGTGTAAAATCTAGACATGAGATGGAATTTTTGTGGTATTTTGTAAGTTTAATGATAGATCAAGTTTGGAATTCGGACGAAATTATACTTGTTCAATTATTAGATAACAGCATGTTGTCATCATTGAATTTCTTTAACTCGTGGTAAAGACTGTTTTCTAGACCAGAATGTAGTGAACGATTCGGATATCGTGTAGTGTAAGTAAGTAAGTTTGCATATCGGCACATAACGGGTCTTGACCCTTGGGTAGTAGACTAACAGATGGTGTGTTTGGCTTTAGACCGATAAGTTGGCTTTTAACCTACGAGAATGGACGGAGCCTTATAAGGCGTATAACCGTAGGACATGTTTTGACTTAGGTCACGTTGTGGCCCGTTGTTGTGGTTTGTAATACCCATGACCTTTGTTGATTTTGTGATGTAGAATTGTGGGCTTAACTGAGTTGTGTCTTCATGTGACACGTTGGCAACAGACAGATGACTTAGAATAAACTGAATAGGAGATTTGATAGATTTATTTTATGGGTAATCTCGAAATTTGATGGATCAGTTCGATTCGATGAAATTGACAGTGTATAACCGTAGGTATCTTCAGAAAGTGAGTTGTAGTGACAGTTTGACGTGAAACTTTTCTTGAAAAAACCGAGGAAATCAGACTGATTGATGTAAATTGGAGGACTAAATGATGGATAGTTACATATGATTCGAGAATACGATATGTAAGCGGAAACTTGTGGTGAACCATTTTGTGGAAGTCAATTAAGTTGATAATGGGTCTATATAATACTTTATGGGTTGTCTTGTATCTGAATGAATGTTGTGTTGCGTGATTGGAGTTGGTCGTAACAGAAAGGGTTGGCATTGACTTAGTGACAGTGAGTTTTTAAATTAACGATTTTCGCTTATAGGTTAGCAGATGAGAAAGCTAATGAACCTTGGTAATGCTTGTTATCTTACGATGTGTTTTAATGGAGCTACCGGTGTGACCTATTGTGTTGGTATTTGTTACCTGTGACCCGTGTTGGCTATGACTTATCAGATTCCGAGGACGGAATCTCTTTAAGGGGGCAGATTTGTAACACCCTCGAGGCGGGCCTAGCTGTTAGATTACTATTTTGCCCTCAGGTTGTGTGGTGTTATTATATGCTTTTATTTTTAATTTAATATTTAATATTATTTAAGGATGTGGATAGAACCAGTTTGTGACAAGGGTCACAGAACATGTTTGTTTATTTAATTTGGACTCCGTTAGGGCAGTCAAATTAGGTACGAAAGATATTAGATAACTGGTAAATACCCGTGTGTAATGGGGTATGGTGTTTGGCTTAAATATATAAGCTGGGAGACAGCTTTTTCTTTCATTTTCTTGAATGTTCTAAATAATACCCCGTATCAAATTCTTTCTCCTTTGAAACCCTAATCATCAAAACTTGTTCTTGAGCTCAAATTGATCTTAGAATCGTGTTCTTTGTTGTCTACTGATTCTAACAAGGTAAGTAACATGTGTTTTTGTGTTCAATTCGATATTAAATTCATAGTTTTGTGTGGGTTTTGTAAAAAGCTTGAATTTGTGTCAAAACTAGTGATTTAAGTGTTGTTATGGTCAAATTGTTGTGGGTTTTGAGTCTATAACAAGTAGTGAACAAGTTGTGGTCGATTTTGGTGTTTAAAACGAGCTCTAGATCGAGATTTGAGGATTTCATCGTGAAGTCCGTAGCCTTTGTTCAGTTTCTGAGGAAGATGAATATAGTCGGCAGACTGTCGGTCGACAGTCGACCGACTGAGGGTTGAACCGACCGACTGGCGAGTGAACCAACCGACTGAGTTTGACTTTCGGCCGATTGTGTAAATACTAAATAATTCGACCGATTGGGAAAGTCAGTCAACCGGTTGTGTCAACAGTCGACCGACTGTCTAAGTCAATCGACCGATTGAGGAGACAGTCGACCGACTGTGTGTTCAGGGCAGAATATTTTACCTAAGTGTTAATTGTTAGCCGTTATGCTGCCCGTTTGTATATTGATGGAATATGTGTGTATGTATATATGCATATATATTGTGATTATAATATTGTTAGCATTTGAAATATGATTTGCTAACTTGTGAGTATTGTTTTCAGGTGATACAGACGAGGAGAAGACTCGGTGATATTAGACTACCGAGTGATGCCGGTATCGGTGAGTGGGACTAACTGGAGAATATAGTATATAGTAGCATGTTATATTATGACTGCCATGCTTGTTAGATATACTTATTGTTGTGGTTAGTTATTGTGATGACTGCATGTTAGTTGATGCTTGTCTGCTGGAGCCCAGTGCGTCCCTATTGTGTGGTGGCCTAGGTAGGAGAGATCAACCTACGGGTTGGGTTCCTCATGTGGTAGCCTAGACAATCGAGGTGTATATATATGTGAATGATGCGTTCGTCGCGTGTGGATTATATATATACACACGGTGGTGGAGGAACTTCTGGTAAGCCCCAGTCCGATCAGCTGGTGGTTAATGGTTTGGCCGAGCCACCAGAGTCTCTGTAGACGGTAATTGGGTGATGTTTATGTGTTAGACTATGTGACATGATTAGTATGAAGGTTCCTGTATACTATTGCCTGTAGTTAGTTGCACTCACTTAGCTTCGTCCTAATCCCCCACATCTTCCCTGCAGGTTATGGATGTGTTGTATGCTAGTTATCAGGGCGAAGATGGGATGTTGGAAGATATGTTTGACAAAGCCGGAAACTCTGATGTCGCGTCTTTTCTATTAAAGTTGTATTTACGTTTTAGTATAACACCCGATCGTTTATTTATTAACGTGTTATCATTAAGTGGATTATATATGTATATATACATTTTTAACTTATGTATTAGTTAAATTGGTCTTCCGCTGTATTTAAAAATAAAAATAAAAAATCTGGGGTGTTATAATCCTAATGCTCGAGATCGACATACAAAAGTTTATCAAAAGTCATTTTTGACAATAGTTCAACAAAACGAGACGTACCTTGTATAAGGATTCATTTACTCGGTTGGTAATATTCAAAAATTCATTTTATCAATCTCGTAAACAAGTTGTTTAAATCTTAATTGCAGATTCAAAAGCAATTTCAATTAACGTCAGTCATAATTCAGTTGATCATATCTTTTAATCCGTTCATCGAAACTATTCGGTGTCTAAATGAAAAGTTACAGATTTTTCGCCAGCTTTCCAAAAACATGTATATCATATACCTTTTACCAGTAATATTTGTATTTAATTCGGGATTCATTATAAACTGTTTAACGACAAAATTTAGCATACAAACATGTATAAATATATATACTCGAGCACTAGACATATATACACTATTAATATATAAAAGATAAAATATAAATGCTTACGTATCAATATTGTGATTCAATATTTCAGAAAAGTACGTAGACGTAACGGAGATGATAAACACTAGGTTTGACTTGCGAAATAATACCCATGAACATTACCCATAACTTCCATAGTTATAACCCATAATTTCCTTAGCTCTATCCCGCTCGAAACCCATTTTGAAAGTGACACGCTCATGACCTCGTCGTAGTATTTTATGTACTAATACTACTAATAATAATAAGATTAATAATAATATTAATCTTAATAATAATATAAATAATAATAATAATAATAATAATATTAATAATATTAATAATAATAATAATATTAATCTTAATAATAATAATAATAATAATAATAATAATAATAATAATAATATATAAATATAATACGAGTAATATAGATGATGGATATGTGTGTGTGAAATATGCCAGAACTCGATCGCATTTATACACTTGGCCTGAAATCCACTGACATGCGATCGCATGGCTTGGTAGAAGGATTCCCATGCGATCGCATGGGGTCCTTTTCCAGCTCACAATGTTTTAACATTTTGCTTGTCGACATATTATTATAATATATATAATATATTTAATTTATATAATTAATTATATATTATATTAAATTCATGTGCATAGTTGATTTGTAATTTTTGTTCCGATAAGTCGTACGTTGTCACTCGACTTATGTCCCGGTTCCGGTTTTTTGAGTGTCCCTTCGTACGCTGAGAAAACTCGCTCTTTACGTTTCGTGACTCGTACCTTTGTCAAATTATAGACTTAAATTATCCCTAGTTTATATCACTCGAAATATAACTTATACATTTGAATGTTTTGGTCATTTACTTCTATAAATCATCGTCTCGCTATTTGTTAAAATACATTTTAAAATAGTATTTTACTGTAGCAAAGCTACTGTAGCAAAGTTTTTTACTGTAGCAAATAGTGATTTTCGAAAACACTGTAGCTTTTCGGGTAATGTAGCAATTCGAAAATACTGTAGCAAATTAGTGTTTTACTGGTTCATCTTAAATGTTTTAGTTAACTTATCTAAATATCAAACAGATAATCAAACCAATAAGGTTAATGCACAGTATCATTTTCATAACACTTTGTTACGTTTTCAAGTTATTGCATATGTATCTATTTACATATAATTGTTCGCGAATCGTTGAGAACAATCGAAGAGTAATTGAATAGTTCAAAATTTTGAGATTCAACTTCATAGACTTTGCTTATCGTGTCGGAAACATTAAATCATTTAAAGATAAAGTTTAAATTTGGTCAGAAATTTTCGGGTCATCACAGTACCTACCCGTTAAAGAAATTTCGTCCCGAAATTTGAGTGAGGTCGTCATGGCTAACAATAAAAATGTTTTCATGACGAATATGAGTTGATAAATAGAATTTTTATCACCGTTGAATAATATGGATAAAACAATCGAATTACTCGAAGCGTATGAGGAAAGTTATCGTAATAGAGTGAAATGGAGAATAAAGATTCGTTTTTAACTCTTGACGTAGTAACGATTGATTTCCGGAATTTAAGGAATAGAAAATCTTCATTATCTAAATAAGATTTGATTTTTTAGAATTTGCAGAAATTAGGATTTTCTTTGATTAAATGCGTAATCTGCCTCGATTGCTATGTCTGATATTTCGCTATAAATTGACCTCTTCCGTTTCATTATTCTCACCACTCCTACATCTTCTTTCTTATTTCATACTTCCAAAAGATTGTGAAATGCTTAATCCAGTTCTGATTCTTGATATTTTCTTGGCTATCGTATCCTTCATTCTTCATTTTCATCTGCCACCAGAGGAAATTATTTTCTTCTACTATTACCTTGGGGTTATAGTATTTTTCATTCTCCCGTGTCTTTATATTGCTATACGCATTGATATACACGGTTTGTAATATATGTGTTGTTGTCAGGCTTTATATTTTCCCTTATATTTAGGAGCTCCATGCTTTCATTTTTCCTTCCCGACTTCAAGTCAAGCGAATAATGGCCCAGAATTCGTAGCTATACATTTCGGAATGAACATAGTTAATGTTCTAAGAAAGAAATTGTAATGGCACGATCTTGATTTGTCAAATTACCAGAATATCTGGAAAGACCGAATCATCAAGAAAAGTATTTTCTTGATATATTTAGAGATTAAATAGAATGAAAGAGTTATGTAACATGGTTCATGATAAGAGTGTGATCTGTGAACCTTTATCACGTTTCATTAGAAACTCAGCATGACTTACTGTAATATAATCACGTTGATCAAGTGTCATTATATTATACTAATTCATGCTTCAGTTCCCAACACTACATTAAAACATTCATATTTTAAACTTGAAGGTTTCAGAATTTAGAAACTAAAATAGTTTCTTTTATGATGTAATACAGATAGTGCGAAAAGATGAATGGTTTCAGATAAGAATAATTATGAAAATATCTTCAGAAATATGGAGGATATTTATAATGGAAGATACGATGATATCTTAGAATTTCTTATATCAGAGGATGATGAAGAATATTGTCCGCAAGGGTTTAGATTTGGAAGCAAGGTATTTGCTAAGGATTTTAGCAGACACTGAATCATTTGTATTCTTTGAAGGTAGATTTCGTTTTTGTGATTTGTCCACAACCTCCTTCATGGTCTGCTTAATCCGTTTTCCAGTTTCAAACCTTCTCTTTTTCTCAGCTTTACCACCATACTATTCTTTATTATTAAACTTTTGACTGTTAAGGTCGTTTACAGTTTTTGCTGCTTCATCAGCATTTTTCCAAAATTCGGAGAACTAGTTTCGTAGTTTGGGGTGTTTTTTTTTCAGAAACTTCACATTCGAAGTATGTAAGTCTAGAAGATAGATGTTATCTATATATAACTGTTGTCGTAGAAAATGCTGCGAGATTCAAAATACTGATTGCTAATTCCCGGTGGTTGGTATGGAAATTATTGTTACAAGATGTGGATGAGTACATGATAGGGTTTCAATGAACAATTATAATGGTTTTTCAGAGAGACTTAAACCAATGAGTAATGAAGTTGCTGGTAAGTTTACTACTAATGTGGTAGAACATGAAAGGTTTCCCGGTAACAAGAACGTATATGTCAAAGTTTCAATAAGGCTAATCTGAAAAGTCGAAGTTGACTGGTTGAAAGTGTGATAAAACTGGATACTTTGAAAAGGATTGCAAGATTAGTTTCGATAATAACAATGCTAAAGGATCTTGCACAGATTTAAAGTCAAAGTATAGCTTTGAAAGATGTAGAGATCTAAGAATGATGTCACCGGTTCAGAGTTATGACTTGGATTCTGATCCGTCAATATCAGAATATGTAATTGAATTTGTATGAAAACGATTGTATATCGTTGTGAGCATTGTTAATAATTTTTGAATCAAAGTTGAAGAATGTACAGTGTAACATATTAATTGCGAACTTATATATTTCCCGGGTATTACCTACCTGCTAAAGATTTCACAATTAATACTTTGTACAAAAGAATTTTTATTACCGTCTTTATGAAAATATATGTATGTATATTTTCTTCAGATGTAACACAGATTTAATGAGTTAATATCATATTAAGCTCATTTGATTTTCAGCTTGACTTAGAAATGATTAATCTCTAAAACATTAAATATTACATAATCTTTGCGGAGTTTTTCACTAATGAAATCAACACTTCATTATTTATTCTTATTGCTATTCCTCGGTGAAGGATGTTGGTGCTCGTGGAATTTTTGTGAACCTTACAAGGCACAGATGATGTTTTCTGGAAAGTTTCGAGTATATCGAAATTGAAAATGTAAAATCAATTATGTAATTGATTAATACACTTGGTTTATTATGAAATGGAATTCATTGGGCTGAAACAGAGATTGTAGTTAACAATGGTTAAGTTGTTAAGGAAGGATGTACATCATCGCATATTAGTAATATGAACTAACCGAGTAGTACCTACCAGTTAAGATTCACATGTAATAGCTTAGTATGAAAAGATTTATTTTGATTTCAAAATTCATATATATTAAATATACATAAAATTTATTCAGGGGAAATGAGTTAATACTTCATCGGTTATTGTTGCTGGTATTTCTTGGTAACTACGGTGCGTATGATGTTGATGCTTGTGGGACAGATTATGAAGTTGAGGTTTGCGATGCGGATGTTGTTGGTGGTGGTAATGGTACTGTTGGTGTTGTTGTCGGTGGTACTGTTGATGCCGGTGATGATGCTGGTGCTTGTAACCTTTGCACCATATTCTCCAAAGCCACTACCCGAGCGCGAAGCTCGTTGACTTCTTCTATTACACCGGGATGATTGGCGGTTCGGACGAGCGGATGAATAAGATCCAGAATTTGAGATAGTATATTATCGTGACGAGATACTCTGGAAATGAGAGAGAAAATGGTGTCTCAAACAGGTTCGCCGGTAAGTGCTTCAGGTTCTTCGCCAAGAGGGCAATGTGGTGGATGGAAGGGATCGCCTTCTTTTTGTCTCCAATAATTAAGTAGGCTACGAACCCATCCCCAATTCATCCAGAATAGATGATGGCTAATTGGTTGATCCATTCCGGTTACACTGTCTTCGGAATTGAGGTGAATATCCATATCGAAATAGCTGTCAGAGTTTAAGGAATTTGAACTAGATACGGGATCCATCTTGTATAATTAGGGAGATGATTTTTGATATGAATTAGATTATAGAATTTAGTTTGGTATTCTTCAATACATAATTTACATATGTATATATAATACCAAATTCCATAAATCACGGAGAAATTTTCGGAAGATGTCAGGAAAAGTTTACAGTAACAGATACACTAAGATATGAATTTTGTCTATACACTATTCATGCAATCAATGCAGTAAAACATGTTTAGACTTAAGAATGATAAGCATGTAATTTCCGACAAGAAATGATAAGCAAAACTTTTAACATGCAGACACGGTCGAAGTCCAGACTTACTAATGTATCCTAACAACTATCAGTTAGACACACTCATGCAAGACCTTGTTCACTAGGACCAACGCTCTGATACCAACTGTGACGATCGCTCCAAATCCATATGGACGAACACGTCATTCATCGATTTCATTGCGAGGTATTTGACCTCTATATGATACGTTTTGTAAACATTGCATTCTTTTGAAAAGGCACACCATAAATGAATATTTAAATCAAAGGTTTTCGATATCTGATGATTTCTACATATAGATAATCACCGTAATATAATAGTTTACAATAGTACTTCCGTTGACAATGTAGTCAAAATAAGATACATGGTGATGATTTGGTGAATGCAACGTTTCCTTGAAAAAAATGCCATGTAAGACTCCATGCACATAGCTTGTCTAACATATAAGCAAACAGCGGAAGACTTCTAGAAACCTGAGAATAAACATGCTAACAAGTGTCAACACAAAGGTTGGTGAGTTCATAGTTTTAATGTTTTACATAATATGTACATAAAGGTGGATCACAAGATTTCAGTTGTTTCATCCAGAAACGTTTATCAAAATATTCCACAAGATTGAGCACCCTGGTAACTAAGCTTTAACGTTTATCTAATAAGTACCCCTGTGTTTAACATGCAACCAACATGTATGATACACTCAAATAGCATACGTCTGTTTTATAGTTCAGGCTAGGGTTTTTATACCTGGAACAGACGGGAATGTCAAGCCCTATGGATCCATATACTACTACTCGCGCCCACCAGTTCTTATAACTGGCAGTTACTAGTTACCAAAGCTAAGGGATTTTCGGTTTAAACTCAGTGTAGAATTTAGTATGTACTTGTATCCATTGCGTTTAAAATAAATTGCATGTATTCTCATTCCAAAAATATAGATTGTAAAAGCAATTAAAAAGGGATCTATAAACTCACCTTAGCAGCACATAAAGTTGTTCATCGTAATGTGACCGAAACTCGGAATATCAAATAATCGTAGATCTCAACCAAGAGAACATATGTTGGTCAATAAATGTCTATCAAGCTAGGTCAGGTCATAGTGTATCATAATCCTAATGCTCGAGATCGACATACAAAAGTTTATCAAAAGTCATTTCAAAAAGTCATTTTTGACAATAGTTCAGCAAAACGAGACGTACCTTGTATAAGGATTCATTTACTCGGTTGGTAATATTCAAAAATCCATTTTATCAATCTCGTAAACAAGTTGTTTAAATCTTAATTGCATATTCAAAAGCAATTTCAATTAACGTCAGTCATAATTCAGTTGATCATATCTTTTAATCCGCTCATCGAAACTATTCGGTGTCTAAATGGAAAGTTACAGATTTTTCGCCAGCTTTCCAAAAACATGTATATCATATACCTTTTACCAGTAATATTTGTATTTAATTCGGGATTCATTATAAACTGTTTAACGACAAAATTTAGCATACAAACATGTATAAATATATATACTCGAGCACTAGACATGTATACACTATTAATTTATAAAAGATAAAATATAAATGCTTATGTATCAATATTGTGATTCAATATTTCAGAAAAGTACGTAGACGTAACGGAGATGATAAACACTAGGTTTGACTTGCGAAATAATACCCATGAACATTACCCATAACTTCCATAGTTATAACCCATAATTTCCTTAGCTCTATCCCGCTCGAAACCCATTTTGAAAGTGACACGCTCATGACCTCGTCGTAGTATTTTATGTACTAATACTACTAATAATAATAAGATTAATTATAATATTAATCTTAATAATAATATAAATAATAATAATAATAATAATAATAATAATAATAATAATAATAATAATAATAATAATAATAATAATAATAATAATAATAATAATAATAAGATTAATAATAATATTAATCTTAATAATAATAATAATAATAATAATAATAATAATAATAATAATAATAATAATAATAATAATAATAATATATAAATATAATACGAGTAATATAGATGATGGATATGTGTGTGTGAAATATGCCAGAACTCGATCGAATTTATACACTTGGCCTGAAATCCACTGCCATGCGATCGCATGGCTTGGTAGAAGGATTCCCATGCGATCGCATGGGGTCCTTTTCCAGCTCACAATGTTTTAACATTTTGCTTGTCGACATATTATTATAATATATATAATATATAATATATTTAATTTATATAATTAATTATATATTATATTAAATTCACGTGCATAGTTGATTTGTAATTTTTGTTCTGATAAGTCGTACGTTGTCACTCGACTTATGTCCCGGTTCCGGTTTTTCGAGTGTCCCTTCGTACGCTGAGAAAACTCGCTCTTTACGTTTCGTGACTCGTACCTTTGTCAAATTATAGACTTAAATTATCCCTAGTTTATATCACTCGAAATATAACTTATACATTTGAATGTTTTGGTCATTTACTTCTATAAATCATCGTCTCGCTATTTGTTAAAATACATTTTAAAATAGTGTTTTACTGTAGCAAAGTTACTGTAGCAAAGTTTTTTACTGTGGCAAATAGTGATTTTCGAAAACACTGTAGCTTTTCGGGTAATGTAGCAATTCGAAAATACTGTAGCAAATTAGTGTTTTACTGGTTCATCTTAAACGTTTTAGTTAACTTATCTAAATATCAAACAGATAATCAAACCAATAAGGTTAATGCACAGTATCATTTTCATAACACTTTGTTACGTTTTCAAGTTATTGCATATGTATCTATTTACATATAATTGTTCGCGAATCGTTGAGAACAATCGAAGAGTAATTGAATAGTTCAAAATTTTGAGATTCAACTTCATAGACTTTGCTTATCATGTTGGAAACATTAAATCATTTAAAAATAAAGTTTAAATTTGGTCAGAAATTTTCGGGTCATCACACTTTACAAGGACTAGCCTTGAAAAAAAACATCCCATTTTTGTGAACAAGTATTGATCCATTATCAAAACTAAAATTAAAACCATCATTAAATAAAGCATCAAAAGATATAATGTTTCTTGCCATTTCGGCACTGTAGCAAACATTAGATAAAACAATACATAAACCAGAATTAAAAGTAAGCTTATATTCTCCAATCATATCAACAGAGGCAACGTTCTTGTTTCCCATGATTAGATTAAGCTCTCCAGTTTTCAGCTTCCTACTTCTTGTGAGTCCCTGCACATTAGTACAAATGTGAGTACCACATCCTGTGTCCAATACCCAGGAATTAGAAATAGTAGTATTGTTTAGTTCAATCATGAACAAACCTGAAGGTAGGGCGACTCCCTTAGCCCGTAGTTCATTAAGTTCATTCAAGTACTTGGTACAATTGCGCCTCCAATGTCCTTTATCCCCACAATAAAAGCATATTGCTTCTTCAGAAGACTTGGTTTGCGGGATCTTTGAAGTAGAAGAGTTAGCAATGCCCTTAGGTTTAGGTTTGAAGTTGGATGTGCCAACCTTACCCTTGCCCTTTGTTTTGTTTTTCTTCTTCTTGATCCCACCTTCACGAATGGCTAGGACAGTAGTTGCAGGTTTAGCTTTGGCCATGTTAGCCTCACCGGTTTTCAACATGTCATGGAGCTCCATGATTGTTTTCTCCATATTGTTCATATTATAGTTCATAATGAATCCTTCATATGCACTAGTCAGCGAGTTCAGGATAAAATCCGTTGCAAGCTCCTGACTTATGAAAAAACCAAGGCGTTCCATCCGGTCTATGTACCCTTTCATTTGTAGTACATGGACACTAACGCTGCTTCCCGTTGCCATTTTGCAAGATACGAGAGCTTTCACGGTGTCAAACCTTTCTTGCTTTGCTTGTTGTTGGAACATGTCCTTGAGTTGGTTAAGCATGTCATACGACCCTAAGCTCTCCATGCCCTTTTGGAGCTCTGGAGACATGGTTGCCAACATCAAGCATGCTACCTCATTAGATTCAGAACACCGTTTTTCAAACTCGTCCCTAGCCGCTTGAGTAGCTCTCGATCCGGGTTATGCCGGTAAGGGTTCCTCAATTGCCCTGATATTTCCTTCCATCCTAAGAGCAATTCTTAGGTTGTGAAGCCAGTCCATGTAGCTCAAGCCCGTAAGCTTGTCCTTTTCGAGGAGCCCTTTAAGGCAGAAATTAGTGATTGATGACGGAGTAGGATTTGTGTTTGTTTCGGACATCTGTCATATTTTTAAAGTAAGTTGTATTAGTTAGTTTGATATGTTTAATCCTTGTTAAGATAATTACCCAATTGTGTTCAATATTCGAACAATTATAATTAACAAGGTTAAGATCCATATTTCACTTATGGTAACGATGGGTTTGCCGCGGATCGCTAATCATAAGCTATTTAGGTAGGTAAACATATTACCAATTTCATCCATTATGAAATTCTTAGCTTCTGCGGGATTTAGTGATAATCAATTATTTCACTTGGCATGTTTAATCCCTTCTACGCAAATCCTTCCTTGTGGCGGGTTTGCCGTGAACCACGATTTCAGATTGTAAACCGTCCGTGATAGATACACGTGAAATCCGGCCCAAGACTCTCGGGTATCGCGAAATTCACCCCACCCTTCCCAAAACCCAATTAAAGTCCGGCCCAAGACTCTCGGTTATCGCGAACTCTAATAGGTAGAAGGTTCGGATGTGTGTACTACTCATGGGTAGCGTAAAGTTTACATTTAAAACGGGTTTTTGTTTTCTTTTAGCAAAAGTAGTTTATACCATTTTAAAACATTTGCTAATTATGTATTGCGTGTTGCGTTTGTTAAACTAATTTTAACCAAACCATTTTATATGATTATTTTCCTTTTGTTTTTAAAACATTTTCTAGCTAGCATGGCATAGACAAATAATAAAACAATAATAATCATGACATGCAAATATCGGTAGTATGCCTCGAGTCCTATGCGTTTTTCCGGTGAGCCAACACACGAAAAAACATGGTCAACTAGGGAAATAACCTTGTGTGAGAATTGGCTCCCACTAAAACCGCCATCTCCATTATATGCTCGGATGGGCCGCCTTGTGAACATCGTCTTCTTGATTCCATTCTTGGTTGCATTATCTTACAAAATAAAAAAACTATTCTATTTCCTATACTATTACAAATACAATATAAATAGAAAGACGACATGCAAGTCGTTTAATAAATTATTACATTCATCCCGAATAAATAATAAACATGACATGCAAGCCGTTTAATAAATTATTACATTCATCCGAATAAATAATAAATTAAATCATACAACCAAACATCCACACAAGGGTCTTATTGAGGCAAATACTACCGATTTCATACAACAATCACATACAAAACAAATGGAGTGCCAAATATCCATTTTCATGAAACATGTTTCGATAAAGATTGATTTAAACAACACTTAATGGCACACAAAATAATCAATCCTTGTTTACATAACTTATGTATGCATGTAAACCCACTTTATATTTTGTAAGTATGGTTTTCATGCCAAAACCATCCAAACAAACATATTAAGTGAATCAAAACATGTTGGAGATTTATTCACTTTAACCAAGCATAAAGTCTAAAATAATAATTTTAATTTTCTCATTTTATGTAAAACATGAATATAATTTATGTACTTTATTCTCCTAAACATTGAATCTTTAATAGTCAACATGCAAGTTACCCTTTTAATTTTCGGAATTATTTTTTTGGCAGATTCATACATCAACTTTAAATGATCATATCTTACTCATTTCTAATCCGTTTTCGATGATTTTTTTTTTTCAAATTTAAGTTCTTTCAAATGCAATTGGCCTCATACGAAAATATGAAGTTTAAAAACTCGAAACAGTCTATGGAAGACAGATTGTTCAAGCTGAAAAAAAACTTAAAAAAAGATTAACCATTTAACATTTTGCCAAAACCAAAGATTCAAATGTTATTTAGGAAATATAAAAACACAAATCATGATAATAGTTTTGTATGTTTGTTATGCATAATCATCTCCAAGTATCATGCATACACATTCATCAAAACGATTATCATAAGAAAAGTTTGCTAAAACTTGTACAAGATGGCTCGGATACCACTTGTTGGAGTATGATACCAAAATCATAGTGAGCGGAAGCATTTTTAAAATTTACAAAATCACACTCCTCCAAGGACCCATGTACAAAACATTTAACAAACAAAATTAAATAATTGAACAAGAATATGTTATATTACAACCTTTGTAGCCTTTGTTGAAAATCCTAGCTTGGAGAGAACCCAAATGAGAGCTCCTCTAAACGATTGACACCCAAAGTTCCAACCTTGTTTTGATATACACCTTCTAATTTATCAAAACCCTTTCTTTCCTTTTGTTTTCTATTAAAAAAAAAACGTATATCTTCTTGTTTTTGATTGACAGTAACAAAATGAAGTGTTGTGTTTTTATTTGGTTTTTAATTTTCTTGGTCAAATACCATTCAAAAAAAGAAAAGAAGTGAATTGATATATTTGAGGTGTCTCCGGATAAAACAAGACAAAAGTGAAGTATGCATGCATTGATAAGCATGCATTATATTTATTTTCTTTCTTTCTTTTGAGGTAAACACTTTTTTTTCTTTCTTTTGAGGTAAACACACTGCACACAAGCAGAATTATATAAACAAGAAGTATGTAACCTTTTTGTCTTTTTTAGGTAGACAAGCATGGAGATTAATAAATTAAATATTAATAATTAATCTCAAAATATTTATTTTAATTTATTAAACCATTAACAATTGTTTAATAAATTAATTTCCGATTAGAAGGTGTATCAAACAATTTACGATTGGCCTTTGTGTGTGACTGAATAGGATAAATGGACTTTATATTATTTAATGTTATGGACATACCTTCGGAATATATGTACCACGGTCAAATTACTGTTGAACCGTAACCAACCCGAGAACATATTTCCAACATTTACACGATTCAAGAATCAATCCATGATTATCAAACCAAACCCCTTTTCCAACAAAGAAAACAAAGGTTATAGATTTATCAAATATTATCTATATAAATCATCCATTAGCACAACATATTCCACACACATACAAACCAAATACCTATCATAAGTTAAAGCTAAGTTAACTTTCACCACCAGAAAAATGTCTCCAATCACCCCTGAAATGTGTAGAAACATGTACCGGAACGAAGTTTGCAAGGAAAAGGCGAAATCTATACTAAGAGAATACGGTCTACCTGATGGCCTATTTCCTGTAGAAGAACTTGGTTACGTCAAAGAGACTGGCTTTATGTGGGTCAAGCAAAAGAATGAGATTGAACACAAGTTCGAGAAGGTTGGGAAGCACGTGTCTTATGCTACCGAGTTCACTTCGTACATGGAGAAATGCAAGATCAAGAAGTTGACCGGCGTCAAGACCAAAGATTTGATGATCTGGATCTCACATGTAGAGATTTTCGTCGATGATCCACCATCTGAAAAAATTACCATGAAAACACCCACTGGGATCTACAGGACCTTCCCAAAGGAGGCATTCGCTGCTTAAGAAGAAATGGCGAAGAATGATGAGGCTTCTTCTATTGGTATAACATGTAAAATAAGTATGTTTTGTGACACAGGTTATAATGTCTATCTATCTATAAATAGTTTTCTATATGTTATATTGTGATTGTTATGCAGTGTTTATATCTGAGTTCTAGAAGTTATGTATGTCACTTTGTCGGTGACATCACAATTAGATGGTCATTATACTTACCTTTTGCTGTCTTGACAAACTCGAACAAAATTTGCACTTCATTTAGCTAATCAAAAATTTACAATGCTATTGAACAGATCATCCACCACGGCATGCTTAGCCTATTAAGTTTCGTAACATGCATCCGTTGTAGATACTTTAATTAGTGTTCTTTGGAGTTAGGTTTTGGATCAGGTCATCCCTAATTCAACTATATGTTAAGATATATATGCAATTCAATTGATATGAAATGTGACAACACAGAGTACTTCTGTTTCAGCCTCACAAACAGTTGAAAACCATGATTTGCCAAAGAGATTCAACTAGGCCTGCCAATTGGTCGATATTGGATTGGACTGGATCAAACTGGCTATGATCCCATCATCCATGATTGTGATCAGACCCCATAGCTTATGGATTATGATCTTTTCAATGACTCGGTTTTATTTTTGGACATCAGTTTTGGGGTCACCCAGGAGGACTTAACCACCGATGCGTTCATCTCCCGTAGTTGCATAAATCGCACCCAACTACTGCCCTAGAGGAAACCCGGACCAATCAGAGGGCATGGCCTCCTCGTTGCCCCCACACCAACGAGCGTTCATCTCCCGTAGTTGCATAAATCGCACCCAACTACTGCCCTAGAGGAAACCCGGACCAATCAGAGGGCATGGCCTCCTTGTTGCCCCCACACCAACGAAAGGCGACCTGGGTGGATACTTCAGGTTAGGGATAACATTGAGTGCAATGTTACAGCCTAGCGGAGTTGAACTCCTAACCTCTCGTTAAGAGAGGCATACCACTACCAGCTACAACTCAATGTTTTCAATTACTCGGTTAATCTAAGATATTGAATCATTTTCCAGATCGACCCACTTACCATAAATTTACACCCACCTTATGAATTGATCCAATTACCCACATATTGATTTGCCTAAAATATGGATCATGTACTCTAAAAAATGATTTCTTGTTCGTATTTAAATGGAATGGATCGGATTAGATCTATCCATTAACAAACCTAACTTGCAGTCATGTTTAGCCAAAAACCTTGAGCGATATTTCGACAACTTGTGTGGAGATATCATCCTATGTCCTCTCAACACGACAACACACACATTAGATAACTTTCCAACAAATATCTTTTCCAACGTCTATTTGTCACAATCATGGAAAGATGTTCCTGGATCGTAAACATGAATAGTACTGATTTATATCACACACAAAATTACACCGTTTAAACATGTTGTTCGACCTGATGTGATTACCAAGTTAAACCCTTTTGCTTACTATACATACAAAACCAATACCAATTCTACCCTTAACCAACAGAAAGATAGTACATTGCAATGTATCAAAACCAAATATTCATCTCCTAAATGATACGTAGTATTAAATTACTAAAACTCAAAAACGTGGTAATAGCTATTGTATGGCATTCTTTAAGATCAACTATCACTTGTAGCTTCGAATCATTTGGTTGACGCACACCTCATTTACTTCTGTACCAAGTCACAGCAAACAGGTTCACATCAACCAATTCCTCTCTTAAAGCAATGACTGAATATGTTTGTGTCAAATCAACACAACACTTTTCATTATTGTTTCACCTAGCATTACTTTTGACCACAAAAGGATTAGGTCTCATACTATAAATATTTTAATAAAGACACTTGAATAAGTAATAAGCTAGTAACTCACCTCTTGCGTTTACTCTTAACAGCGGTAGAGGATGACGGATTACTGTGCCAGTTCCTTTTTCTTTGGTTGATGAACCAGTTGTTGATCTGCTTTAGTTGTAACCCTGTTTCTTGAACCAATCTTGCTTTGTCTTCCTCCTGAATAGACATGTTTTATTATATTGCTTTTATGTGAGATTGCTTTCTATTTATGTTATATGGATGGATTATGTTATTAATCTACCAATTGCATAGCTTATTTATTCTCATTGTAAAACTTGTATCTCATTTAAAAGAAGGAAAAAATTGGTCCCGACCTGACCCGTTTGACTCTATTTGACCCATGACCCGTTTCAACCTTTTACCCTGACCCATTTGGACCCGTTTAAAAAATGAACCACGATCCACTTCAACCCAAAACGGTTTTGACCCGTTACCCAAACCGACCCAACCTGACCCTTTTGCCAAGTATAGCTTTAACGTACCCAATGGGAACAAGAAAAAACTGCTGCTTTGACTTTTGACAGTCAACCATAAGCAAGTGGAAGAGATTATATCTTACAGTAGGGTACGGCCATTTGGAATGCGACTGCCACCAGGCTTTAAGAAGGGAGGTTGTATCTCCTGGCAGTTTTCCAGCTCTTCGTTTTCTTAAAATTTCCTCTCTGATGTCCACAATTTTCTCTTTATAGCCCTAAATATAAGAAGCAATTCATTAGATCTATTAAACTTTTTAAGAAGCCTAGATGCAATCAATCTATTAGTTTACCTGTTTTAGCTCATGTTTCAGCTCTTGCCTAACCCGTTCCATTAAAGAACGTTCGCTTTCAGTAGGAAGACCAAACCCCATGCTGTCTGAAACATCTAGCCCTCCATCAAACAAGTTAGCATCACTCTCTACTTGTTCTTCATCGTCATCAGACATTGTTGCACCTGTACCCTCACCAGGTGCTACACCTGTACATCCACCATATTTAAATTGAATTATTACTAGTGAATTAATTACTTGTCTAGTTTGAATGCAGAGAAGAAAATTCAAAAAAGTGATTACCTGTTAAGCTTTGTAAAGATTGTTCTAGCTCCCAACATGCCATGACTGCTTCCATTGCATGGACACGGACATGTTGCTGTAATTGTTCTTTGAATGAAGAGAGAAGTACAACATAATGCGCCTACATAGAAAAGATAGCATTACAAAAATGTTGGACATTGTGATGAGATCGAAGATTCCAAAACAAGACAAAAGTAAAAATTAAAAATAATTATTAATATTGCGCGTACTCTCAGTGGAAATATAGCACAAAAAATTATGACACCTTTGGAATATGAGTATCACATCATCTAAAGGTGTGAGTGAAACATATGCCCTATAACATGGAGTACCCAAACTAAAGTTCACAATTAATCCACAGAGGGCCACTTTAGCCCACTAAATAAAGAAAAATATTCATAGCAAGCTAAATGTCAATCCTTAAAGCAACAGAACCCTTTTAACCCCACAGATGTTACTATTTTAGAAGAATTTATGATTATCTTCATTCATAAGATTTAATCAAGAGGAGACTTGTGAAGTGTATTGTAATGATTTCAGTCAGTGATCAATCTATTCTAAAACTTTTTCTAGTAAACATATCGTCAAGAAGCATTAAAAATTTAAAATGCATATATCATAGCTTAGAGGCAGGCATGTAATCAGGTTATGAAGAATTTTGGTTTAAAAACTGCATTTTAACTACGTATCTTCTCCAAATCAGCCAATTCGATCATATCATCGGACAAATTGCAGTCGATGTTTAAATAAATAATACTCCCATGACACAACATAATGATGACAAAATGAGATGGAACCAATCAAAACGGTTATAGAATACATATTGTGCATTCCACTCTTCAGCATATTGATACGATGTTTAAAAAATAAATCAAGATCTCAAAGTTCTTTATATTGTGACACTTCACACTTTGGTTAATTGGAACATCCCCAACATATAAAATAGACCATCATGGAAACAGATTCTGAAAACACCATCATGGATTATATTATTAAACCTACTGAAAAAACAATTCCTGTCTTCGAACATTCTGATTCTCATAAAAAATCAAATCAAATCAAACCATGAACACCTATTCAAGTATCGAAAACCACATATATTCACAGAACCAAAAAAATAAAAATAAAAAATATGTGAACAGGTCTCTCCAAAACACACTAAATATATAATTTAATCCAAGGAAAAACATTTAAAAAAAAAAACATATATATTGGGATCTACGCATAACATTTAAAAACCACCAATTTAATTTACTCCTCTCATCAGTCAAAACAGCAGAAGAGAGTACCAATAGATTCACAGGATAGAGCAATATATCTGATTAAAAAAAAAAATGCAGTACATACATACATACATACATACATACATACATACATACATACATACATACATACATACATACATACATACATACATACATACATACATACATACATACATACATACATACATACATACATACATACATACATACATACATACATACATACATACATACATAGCTGACAGCCTGACATATGTACTTAATTCATAACTTCAATTCTTTACTCTATATTTGTATATATGTATATTAAATTGTCTGCAGCTGAATCTCTCATGGAGCCACCAAAACTTTAAAATAAACACAGTTTCATCTATCTATCTACTATCTACTATCTACTATATTAAATCAATATAAACCACCAGTATTGTGCCAACAACTGTCAATACATATAAACACATATGCACATATATAGAAAAATCCCTAACATACAACAAAACCTTCCTATAGGAATATGATCCACAGAGGAATTGAAAGTTTTTAGACAAACAGCTCAATTCTAACATATATATTCATTAATTCATTAAATTAAATATTATATCAAAAACTATTTTATACTCAATTTTAAGAGGAGTATGTTTTTTATCTACTATATTATCATTGACAAAATTCATAGATACAGTACTATTTTTTTAATCGTTTACAGATTATAAAGATTGCTTTCGAAATTGTGTATACATATTGTTAATAACAAACACAATTTCATATATAATAATTATTAATAATCTATGGAGCTAGAATTATGCCAACAACTTACTTAAAAAACAACTAAATAGATATGCACATATATAGATACATGAAGATGTATGTATAGAAATAGAAAGGTGAAAGTTTATAATTACCATAAATTGATTAAGATCCTTATCATCAAGAGGCTGATTATGATTACCAAAAACAGAGTACTTTGCAATAACTTGCTGAGACTGAGCTAACTGTGCATCAATTCTGGGCAATTGATCAACCGGAGTTGCAATTCTCAAACACGAAACATGTGCAGATAATAACTGATCGTACATCGGATGTGATAATATATCCGCTTTACACTTTGCAAATTCCCAATCTCTTTCATTAACGTTTCCGTTACCGTTACCGTTATCACTGTCACTCCGTTGACTCAATTTCATAACATTATTATTCTCATCAATATTACTATTATTATTCTCGGTAACGAACATCGATTCACGGTTCCGGTCATCATCGTCGTTGTTATCGATAGGTCTACTATGAGGAGATAGCCAGTGGTTGTTCGAATTCGATGAGTCAGAATTCGAAGTTTGTAAGTGAAGGAAGTTTCCGCCGGTGCCGTCGTAGTGGTGGTGGTTGTGTTGCCGGAGAATTGCGTTGTTGAGCCACGTAGGCGGCGGAGATTGTGAGGTTGTTTTAGGGTTGACGTCAGGTAGAATTGACCTCAGAACGTCGTCGTTTTCAGTTAAGTGTTGTTGTTGCTGCTGCTGTTGATTTGTGTAGTGTTGAAGAGCGATTTCGTGAGAAATGTTATCGTGAAATGCCATGGTGGTTGCTGCAGGGTTTTAGAGAGAGAAAGTGAAGGGGAGAAGAAAATAAGGCATAGATTGTTCTAATTATATTTTTGTTCACACGTAGATGAAGACAACAATGCTACAAACAAAAGCGATATTATCTATGGATATTAATTTTATATTATAAAATGAATTAACATAAAATAAAATAAAATATTAAGGAGTACTAGTTTATTTCTTGTTATTATTATTTTAAACGGTTGTTTTAGATGACACTCCATAGAGTTTTGATGATTTAATTATTTCGAATTTTGGTCTATATCGCAATTAATAATTAAGAAATTTATTTAGGATTTATTTGTCTATGTAATAAAATACATATACTGTACATCCATTTTTTCATAGGTAAAATATGGTGTGCCCCAATTAGTTATGCAAGTTATTTTGGTAAGTAATGTAAGTGGCAGTTTTATGTGTATTTTTATAATGTAACAGGGTTACGAGAGATAGCAATGTGTATTTTGTCATCACCTTTATGATTTTTAAATATTGTGCATTTAACGTAAAACATAGAAGTAGTGTACAAAGTAAAAAAAAAAAAATATTTGGGTGTGGATCATAAAAATTTATAGGTTTTAAATAACTTCATGTTTGAGTGCGAATCGAGTTAAACAATAAACGAATAATACTGCCGATTGCGATTTTTCGCGACCATGATTGAAATCTCGGGCCCGTGAGATTAGGCAGTCGAGCAGGTTCGGGAAAACACTAGGCTCACGATCGCGAGCCATATCAACGTGATTGCAAGAGTGCCAGACGGGGACGAGTTGGTTTCGACTAAGGATTCCTCGTTCGTTTTTAATTCGTTGTTACTTTTTGCACTATAAATACCACATATGTAACCTGTAATATATTCCTACAAAAATTAATAAAAGAATATTTTTTTGGTTGGCCGATGATTAAAGTAATCAAGTTTGATTACATATAACCTCGTTAAATTATCGTGTTTTTACATTGTTGCTAGTGTCTTCGTGTTCATCACATATATTTGTTTGTTGTCTTGTGGGTTTGATAACCAGCAGGTTATCAAGTCTTGTTATGGCTCACTAATTATTCCTAATAAGTGGTATCAGAGCTTAGGCTCTCGTGTTTTCGGGAACAATGACGTATAATAATGATGTGAAGATTGATCGGTTTGATGTAATTAGCTTTTGTAAGATGCAAATTCAAGACCTTCTCTATGAAAATAAGCTTTATCAACCTTTAACGGGTGTTAAACCGGAAGAGATGGGGGCAAGGCGAGTGCGACTTGTAGGATAGGCAAACCCTATGGGTTGTTCGACTTTCTCTGGCCAAGAACGTTGTTTACAACATTGTGGTGAAACCACAACTGCGGGATTGATTGTGTGGTTATTCAACATGTATGAAAAGCCATCCGCTTTTAACAAAGTTTTCTTGATTCGAAAATTGGTAAATGCTAGGATGATGGAGGATTTCTCGGCGGCGGATCATGTTAATGAGTATACTTTGATTTTAACTCCGTTGAAATCAATTAATATTAAATTCAGTGATGAGCTTGAGGAGTTATTTTTGCTATCTTCATTACCCGATAGTTGGGCGAGTACTGTAACGGCGGTTAGTGGTTCATCCAAAACTACTAAACTCATTTTTTGAAGGAATCCGTGATTAGATTCTTAGTGGAGGTATTCGAAGGAAAGATTCAAGTGGAATCCCGGGTTCGGTTCTATATGTTAGTCGGGGAAGAGTTAGGTCTAGGAGTCTATCAAGGAGCAAGAACGTGGTGTGTTAGAATTGTTAACAATTTGGTCACTGTAAGTTAAAGTGTCCAAGTCTTAAATCGGGTGGGAACATGGTGACTATGGTGATTTAGGTTGTGTTGATGTGCCAAGACGAGGTTCTTGATGAATCTTGGGTTTTAGATTCGGGTGCCTCGTATCAGGCTACCTCGTATATGAAAGAGATGATGAATTTTAAGGGTCGGCAGGGTTCGCGTTGCGAATGAGAATACTCTTGATGTTTTAGGTATTAGTGATCTCGTGGTTAGACACTTGAATTATGCTTGGATCTTGAGGAACTTGAGGCTCATCCCCAGGCTCACGAAAAGGTTAATCTCGGTTGGGCAACTGGATTATGATAAGTTTCATGTTTTATTCAGGGATGAAAAGTGGGTACTGTTTAAAAGGGGTTTATGTAATTGCTCAGGGGTACAAAAAGGGAACCATGTATATGGTCGATGTGCTAAATCTAACCTTAGAAAGTAAACTAGAAAATACTAAAAACCACTAAACACAAGTATGCAACTATTTAAATCGTGCACTAAAAGCTAATAGCAAGTCCTCGATCGTTCCACAAGGAACAATTGTGATTAAGAATTTCAAACTATTAATTATCCTAAATAAATTGGGGAGTATTGATTTTAAACTAATTAACGCATATTAAATGACAAAAATTCATAGGAGATAAGGATATCCACTTAGAGTCAGTTTCCAAGGATCCGAATTACTTTAATGTAAACTGTTATAATAACTGATTTCACAGTGACATTGCAATTATTTGTCGATTCTCACAATTTATTAACTAGATCCATAAGTGTAAATGTCGTTATCCTAGTTCACCAATCAATTCACATATTAACAATCTAGGTTGGTTTCCCGCACCTAAACTACCAATATCATCATGCAAATCAAGAACACGGTCAATCAATTACTCAAGAATACCATTTAATTTCAGGTTAATTCGGTATCCATCTTTAACCTCACAATTACTTTAGCTAGTTAATCAATCCAATCATTATTATCTAATTACACTGGTGTCCCATATGCAATCTAACAATATTAAAATTATCTTTTAATAACCTAGAAAATTCTATCAATTCAATTAACTGTCGTTAATGCAGCTAACAAACTTGCAATCAAATCAATCAATAAACATAAGCAACAATGGTTCTTAAATCAAACATAATCTAGAGTAATCAACAATTATATAAATCAAAGAATTATCAATCCATCACATAGGTTCATTCATCTAAGTGAATACATAAAGATTTAGCTAGACATAATAGTAATAAAGGCAATCAAACATGAAGAATAACAATAATCAACCATTGTATTAATCAAAATTAAAGAAAATGAGATACTGTGACGACCCGGAAATTTCTGACCAAATTTAAACTTTATCTTTATATGATTTCGACACGATAAACAAAGTCTGTAATGTTGAGTCTTAGAAATTTTTGAACTATTTACATGAATTCATATAACCTTTGACTATTCTCGACGATTCACGAACAATTGTCTGTAAGTAAATGTGGGGGTGTGTGTGTGTGTGTGTATATATATATATATATATATATATATATATATATATATATATATATATATAATAATGTGAAATAATAAAAATACAAATTTATTTAGTAGAATTAAATATGTAAAAGAATATATAAAATAGTAAGTTATTATTAAAATGAATCTATATATAAATACATATGATTCTATACATGATTATATAAATACTGTAATGTATAAATATTAAATTATATATATTAAACATTACATAAATAATAAATTATAATTCTAAATTAAAATATAGTTATTATATTTCATAAATATTAATACAAATATTGATATCAATATTATTAAAATTATAATATGAAGTTTGATATTAAATTTATTAAAATTATTATTATCATTAATAATACAAATAATATTATAATCAATATTATTATTAGTATCATTAATAATTTTATTGTTATAAATTTTATAGATATTATTATTATTGATAATATTATTACTATTATATTATATTAAATTGTTATTATTATTATTATTTATAATATTAATAGGATTATTATTATGGTTATATCTATTAATTACTAAGATTAAATATAATATACAGTTAATATACATACAAATATATAATTACCGTTACATATATGGAAACAAATATATATATATATATATATATATATATATATATATATATATATATATATATATATATATATATATATATATAATGATATAAATATATATTAGAAATCAGTAGTATATATATACAGATACATATTATATACGAATACAATTAGGGAATCAATTTTACATCGTTATCAATTGGGTCTTCCTGTCTGATCAAAACGATTTGGACGAATCCTTTTCATAATTGATCAATTATTTGAATCAGTACCATGTCTCTATCCATTACCATTTTTCTATCTGCTCCAAAAATTTCTGTCGACCCCTCATTGCCATAAAATAAATGATTAGTTCAATGCTACTGATAAAAATCATTCATTCCTTCACCACTATTATCAATTACAACTGATGAGAACAGATTTTATCTGATAATTTAAATAGAATTATATATTCAAGCTCGACATTTCTGTTCTGGGTTTAATTTTTTAAAGTTTCGAAAACGAATTAGGTTTAAAAATCCTTAAATGCTGAAGTGTTAGGAATCTTTTAATCATTCTACAAAATTGATAATGCTAAAAACAAACATATATTTCATAGCATTATCCCTCAAGAAAGACAAGCTTTTGGTTGCAATTGCTCTATTTACAAGTGATATTCATTTAAATAATAAAAGGTGAAGACAAAAGACAGATTTGACGAATTGAAGACGCAAATGACCGAAACGCTAAAAAGTACAAAGTACAATCCAAGAGGTTCAATTTATTGATGAGAAACGTCTCAAAGTTACAAGAGTACGAGCCGCAAAACGCAATGTACAAGATATTAAATTGTACGCAAGGACATTCGAAAATCCGGAACCGGGACATGAACCAACTATCAACGCGCGACGTAACGGAGCTAAAATTACAAGTCAACAATGCACAAGAATATAATATAATATATATAATTATATAAAATTATATATATTATATTATATAATATTTAAATACGAGCAGCCCACGTTTTGAAATCTTATGTGACCAGGAAAAGGAGGCCATGCGATCGCATGGCCTGGAGGCTTTAAATCCATGCGATCGCATGGAGAACTGTACACGGTCAGGTCCTATAAATTGCAACGTTTGGTTGACGAATTTACATAATATAATTTGTGATGACCCAGAAATTTCAACTAAATTTAAACTTAATCTTTGTATGATTAATATTTCCGACACGATAAGCAAAGTCTATGAAGTTGAATCTTAAAATTTTAAACTATTCAAATACCCTTCGATTGTTCTCAACGATTCGCGAACCATTATATGTAAATAGATACATATATATACTATAACTTGAAAACGTAACAAAGTTTTAATTGCATGATACCGTACATTAAACTTATTGGTTTATATATCTATTTAAATATATATGATTTCAAGTTATTTAGTAAACGATAGTAACATTCGTTTATTGATTCGATTGATATTTAGATAAGTTAACTAAAGCGTTTAAGATGAACCAGTAAAACACTAATTTGCTACAGTGTTTTCAAATTGCCACATTACTCAAAATGCTACAGTGTTTTCGAAAATCACTATTTGCTACAGTGAAATTGACTTTGCTACAGTGAATTGCTACAGTAAAAATTGACTTTGCTACAGTAAAACACTATTTTAAAATGTATTTTAACAAATAGCGAGACGATGATTTATAGAAGTAAATGACCAAAACACTCAAATGTATAAGTTATAATTTGAGTGATATAATTTAGGGATAATTTAGGGCTATATTTTGACAAATGTATGTGACACGAAACGTAAAATGCAAGTTTTCTCAGCGTACAAAAGGACATTTGAAAAACCGGAACCGGGACATAAGTTGAGTGATGACGTACGACTTATCGGAACTAAAATTACAAATCAACTATGCATGTGAATTTAATATAATATATAATTAATCATTTAAATTATATATATTATATATTTATTTATTCATGTCGACAAACAAAAAAACAAAAGAAATGTGAGCTGTAATTGGAGGCCATGCGATCGCATGGCCATATAGAAGAAACCCCATGCGATCGCATGGGGATAGATTTCAGCTCTGATTGTTATAAATTGCTCGTTTTGCTCGATGATAATCACACACAAACACACACACAGATATTTATTTTTACTCCGTATTTATTTATTTTATTATTATTATTATTATTATTATTATTATTATTATTATTATTATTAATAATAATAAGATTATTATTAATCTTATTATTTTTATTATTAGTATTATTATTTTTGCGATACAAAAATAAAAATGTACCTAAAATATTACGACGGAGTGCTGTCCAAGTAACTTTCAAAATGGTTTCCAAGCGAGCTAGAGCTAAGGAAATTATGGGTTATTGCCAAGGAAATTATGGGTAATGTTCGGGGGTATTTTTGTGAATCAAACCTCGTGTTTATCATCTCCGATGCGTCTACGTGCTTTCCTACAATATTGTATATCAATATTAAACAGTGAGTTCATTTGATCCCTTTTTACATATATTTTTGGGCTGATAATACATGCGACTGTTTATAAATACTGAAAATACTAGATTTATATGTGTGAGTTTATAGTATCCCTTTTTAAATACTTTAAATATTTTTGGGCTGATAATACATGCAAATGCTTTATTAACCGATATACAATATTTATATGCGTGAGTTTCATTGATCCCTTTTTAATTGCTTTTGCAATATATATTTTTGGGCTGAGAATACATGCACTTTATTTTAAACGCAATGGATACAAGTACATACTAAATTCTACACTGAGTTTGAACCGAAAATCCCTTAGCTTTGGTAACTGTTAACTGCCAGTTATAAGAACTGGTGGGCGCGAGTAGTAGTATATGGATCCATAGGGCTTGATATCCCCGTCCGAGCTAGAGCACTAGCCTTTTAACGGACGTATGCTATTTGAGAAGCGTACACGTTGGTTTGCGTGTATTATTAAGATGATTATACAAAGGGTACAAATTATATAAACGTTAAAGTTTAGTTACCAGGGTGCTCAACTTTGTAGAACCGATTGATAAACGTTTCGGATGAAACAACTGAAATCTTGTGGTCCACCTTTTAATGTTAAAACATATTGATAAACGTTTTGAATGAAACAACTGAACTTTTGTAATCCACATTGATATACGGATTATGTGTAATATTAAAACTATGAACTCACCAACCTTTGTGTTGACACTTGAAGCATGTTTATTCTCAGGTTTCTAGAAGTCTTCCGCTGTTTGCTTATACGTGATACAAGATATGTGCTGGGAGTCATACATGCTATATACAAGAAACTTGCATTCACCAAACCATTACCATGTACCTTATTTTGACTGTATTGTCAACAGATGTATTATTGTAAACCATTTAAATGGTGATTGTCTATACGTAGGAATCATCAGATGTTAAAAACCTAGAATTTATATATTCATTTATGAAATACCTTTTCAAACGAATGCAATGTTACAAAACGTATCGCATAGAGGTCAAATACCTCGCGATGAAATCGATGAATGACATGTTCGTCCAGATGGATATGGACGGGCCATCACATAATTCAATCTCTCTCACTCTCAAATATATATATTTATAATTTTAATTTTAATTTAAGATTAATAATAATAAGGTTATGGTAGCAAATGTTGTAAGTTTGTAAGTCGAAACTTTGTCCGTGTAACGCTACGCTATTAATACTTATTGTAAGTTATGTTCAACCTTTTTAAATTAATGTCTCGTAGCTAAGTTATTATTATGCTTATTTAAATCGAAGTAATCATGATGTTGGGCTAAATATTAAAGACGGGGTAATTGGGCTTTGTACCATATTTGGGGTTTGGACAAAAGACCGACACTTGTAGAAATTGGACTATGGACTATTAATGGGCTTTATATTTGTTTAACTAAATGATAGTTCATTAATTTAATATAGAGATTTACAATTTGACGTATCTATAAATAACCATTTACACTCGATCGGACACGATGAGCGGGATATTTATAAATATTAATAATCGTTCATTTAGCCGGACACGGGGATGGATTAATAGTCAATGGACTCATTAAAATAGGGGTGGATTACATACAAGGACACTTGGTGTAATTATTAATAAAGTATTAAAACCTTGGATTGCATACAGTCGATAACCTGGTGTAATCATTAACAATGTATTAAACCTTATTACAGTTTAAGTCCCCAATTAGTTGGAATATTTGACTTCGAATATAAGGATAATTTGACGAGGACACTCGCACTTTATATTTATGACTGATGGACTGTTATGGACAAAAACCGTATGGACATATTGAATAATTCAGGACAAAGGACAATTAACCCATGGTAATAAACTAAAATCAACACGTCGAACATCATGATTACGGAAGTTTAAATAAGCATAATTCCTTTATTTTATATCTTATCGCATTTTTAATTATCGTACTTTTAATTATCGCAATTTTATTTATCGTCATTTTATTTATCGCACTTTTATTTATCGCAATTTTATTATCGTCATTTACTTTACGCTTTAAATTAAGTTATATTTATTTTTAATATTTTACATTAGGTTTTAATTGTGACTTAAGACATAAAATCGACAAACCGGTCACTAAACGGTAAAAACCCCCTTTTTATAATAATAATAATAATAATAATACCACTTATATATATATATATATATATATATATATATATATATATATATATATATATATATATATATATATATACAAATATAGTTTAAAAATATAGCGTTAAACTTGGCTAGTTTCCTGTGGACGAACCGGACTTATTAAAAACTACACTACTGTACGATTAGGTACACTGCCTATAGTGTTGTAGCAAGGTTTAGGTATATCCACTCTATAAATAAATAAATAATTTGAGTAAAATTGTATCGTATTTAATAGTATTTCGTAACAAAAATATAACTATTTCGTATACACCTCGCATAACATCAAGTATTTTTGGCGCCGCTGCCGGGGACTCAACAACGCCGAAAAGCGAAACGCTATAAAAAAAATTTATTAAGTTTTTTTAAACTATTTTTGTAAAAATATAAAAAGTTTTAAATATAAAAATTTAAAAACATAAAAAGAAAAATATATTTCTATATTTTTAAGTGTTTAAATTAAAAAGTTTATATTTTTTATTTCTTTTGTTAAAAATTAAAACTAATAAGTAAATTTTTTTTTTAGTTTTTATTACATTTTATTTTCTATAAAATATAAAACAGAAAAAAAATTAATTAAAAGTATTTGGGCCTGGTACTGTAGCAGACCAAGACCTGGCCTGGTAACCGAAGCCATGCGATCGCATGGCCCAGACACATAAACCTCATGCGATCGTATGAGGCTGTCTGACAGGTCTGATCCCAGCATTAATTACACGTAGGGTTTTAATTAAATTATTATTATTAATTAGGGTTTAATTATAATATTAATTAGTTTAGTTTTTAGTTTTAATTTGTAATTTAAGTTATAATTAGTTTTATTAAATATTTAAAATTAATACTTTTATAAAATAATAATATAAAAATAATATTTTTATAAAAATTGTATTTTTATAACTTTAAGTTTTATTTTTTATATTTCGTATCTTTTTAATCGTTTAATAGTAATTTGTATATTTATCGTTCGTAATTAGTTCGTAACTTAGTATTTTACCGTAGTTACTTTAGTTCTAGATTTTTAAGCTTTGCCGTAAAATCCCTTAAATGCTTTTTCTTTAGACTAAGATTTAGGTGCTTTAGAATTTTGCGACGCTGTTTTAAAATTTTAGTGCCTTTTAAGTTATTGCCGTTTTGGATATAGAATTCTTTTTAAGCTTTAATACCTTTAGACGCAACTTTTAATATTTAGTTTTTAGACTTTTAAATTTCGACGCTGCATTTTATTATTTTTCGACGCTTCTTTTTCGACCTTTTATTTTTCGACGTTTTTCGACGTACTCTTTTTCTTTCTTATTTCTCGATGCTCTAGTTTTTAGGACATAGAATTTTCTTTATTTTCTTTAAATTTCGACGAAAAATTATTTTAAGCGGTTAAATTGATAGACATTCAAAATTTTCTGATTCGTAGTAATAGTTGGATTTGTTAGTGGCGAGTTGTGGACTTCCGATTTAAAGGGTCCTGGCTACCTGCTGCATCTATTGGCTATTCGAAACGTGAGCAAAATCAGAAAAGTCTATTAATTTGATAACTTATATAATTTTTATCTTTTATAACTAATAGGATATTCAGTGAATGCACCGAGCAAAACGTTCACCACCTTTTATACGTTCACCACCTGTAACTCGATCAAGACATCTAGCCAACATTGTCGCCGTTGATTTTTCTTTAGAATCGTCATCTAGTCAACCAAATACTCCAATTCAAATTTCCGATAATCCATTTTTTGAACCCGGCCTCACAATTGAGAATCCGGAGGATATTCAGGGACAATTCAGAGATCCTGAACCACTAATAATTCCTCCTGAACCACAAATCACTCATCCAGAGATTGTCGAGGAAGAAACCATTAAGTCAGAATCCTCTAGTGATTCAGATTCAACAAATTCAATCATGGAAAATCTGGAACCTCTAAGTATGGAAGACCGAATGAGGGCTAAACGCACTGGCCAAGGTCATGCCATTACTCAACTAGACATTAATGCACCAGATTATGAAATCAAAGGACAAATCCTACACATGGTAACTAATCAATGCCAATTTAGTGGTGCGCCGAAGGAAGATCCAAATGAACATCTTCGTACCTTTAATAGGATCTGTACTCTATTTAAAATCCGAGAAGTTGAGGATGAACAGATCTATCTCATGTTATTTCTCTGGACTTTAAAGGGAGAAGCCAAAGATTGGTTAGAATCGTTACCTGAAGGGGCGATTGATACATGGGATGTTTTAGTTGAAAAAATTCTTAAACAATTCTTTCCGGAATCTAAAGCCGTGAGACTTCAAGGAGAAATAATTACGTTCACACAAAAGCCAAATGAAACTCTATATGAGGCATGGACAAGATTTGGAAAATTGTTAAGAGGATGTCCGCAACATGGTTTAGATACTTATCAAATAGTACAAATATTCTACCAAGGATGCGATATTACTACACGAAAAGACATCGACATAGCAGCTGGTGGTTCCATTATGAAGAAAACTGCAACTGAAGCTTACAAAATTATTGATAACACTGCTTCCCACTCACATGAGTGGCACCAAGAAAAAGATATCATTAGATCATCTAAAGCAGCTAGAGCCGATTCTAGCCATGAATTTGATTCCATATCCGCAAAGATAGATGCTTTCAAGAGACGAATGGAAAAGATGACGAAAGATATTCACTCAATACGAATTAGTTGTGAGCAGTGTGGAGGACCACATTTGACAAAAGATTGTCTCAGTATTGAACAAACAATGGAACAAAGAGAGAATGTTTCATATATGAACCAAAGGCCTGGAAATAATTATCAAAGTAATTATCAACTGCCAAGACCAAACTACAATCAAAATCAGAATTATAACCGAAATGTTCCATACAACAACCAACAAGGTCCTACTAATCAACAAGTATCTAATAATACTTACAACCAGCAAAGACCTATTTTTCCAATTAAACCACCACAAACCGATGATAAAAAGCCAAATTTAGAAGACATGATGTCGAAGCTAGTTGAATCTCAAATGCAATTTTTCACATCTCATAAACAAACGAATGAACAAAATGCTCAAGCATTTAGAAATCAACAAGCTTCAATCCAAAATCTGGAACAAGAAGTGAGCAACCTAGCAAGGTTGATAGGTGAAAGAAAATCGGGAAGTCTACCTAGCGATACAAATGCTAACCCTCGAAATGAAACAGCTAAAGCCATTACCACGAGAAGTGGTATTACACTTAAACCACCTGAAATACCTAAAATTTCTGATGACTCTATTCCTACTACACAGGCACCACAGCCTGAGTAAGAGAAAGAAACAGAACCGGTAGTTGAAAAGGTTAATGAAGATAACACAGTTAAGGCTAAACCTTATGTTAAACCATACCAACCACCACTTCCTTATCCAAGTAAAATGAGAAAAGAAAGACTTGAAGCCGAGCAATCTAAATTCTTGGATATGTTTAAACAAATAAATGTCAATCTTTCTTTCATTGATGTGATTTCAGGAATGCCTAAATATGCCAAATTCCTGAAAGATCTAATCACAAATAGAAAAAAATGGAAGAACTCTAGGCTATTACAATGAATGCTAATTGTTCTACAGTGTTGTTGAATAAGATACCAGAAAAATTATCAGATCCAGGAAGTTTCACAATTCCATGTTTTCTGGATAGTCTTAGTTCAATAGAAGCATTGGCAGATTTAGGTGCTAGTATAAATTTAATGCCATATCCATTATACGCTAAACTAGATCTTGGAGAATTGAAACCAACACGAATAAGTATACAACTAGCCGATCGGTCAGTAAAATATCCTAGAGGGATAATGGAGAACATGCTAGTTAAAGTTGGTACTTTAGTATTTCCAGTAGATTTTGTTATTCTAGACATGGAAGAAGATTCTCGAGTTCCTCTCATATTAGGAAGACCATTCTTAAACATGGTTAAAGCAATAATAGACGTGTTTGGTAAGAAATTGACCCTAAGTATAGAGGACGAGAGTGTTACCTTTTCTGTTGATAGAGCCATGCAACAACCGCAATCTGCAGGTGATACATGTTATTATATTCAAACTATAGATTCACATGCAGAATTGTTAGAAGAATTTACAGAATTACAAGGAACAGGAGAATGTTCTTTAGGAGAAGGAACTGAATCAATTGATGAAGCTGAAATGTTAGCTACACTTATGGCTAATGAATACGAACCAACAACAGAAGAACTTCAAATGCTAAAAGAAGAAGACAAATATCGATACAAATCATCGATAGAAGAACCACCGACATTAGAGTTAAAGCCACTTCCAACCCATTTGGAATACGCTTATTTACATGGTGAATCCGAATTACCTGTAATAATATCATCTTCTCTTACTGAAAATGAAAAATCTCAACTCATTTCTGTGCTAAAAGCTCATAAACCAGCTATTGTATAGAAGATTCTTGACATTAAAAGAATAAGTCCTTCGTATTGCACACATAAAATCCTTATGGAAGAAGGTCATAAAACCTATGTGCAACGCCAACGAAGACTAAATCCAAATATGCAAGATGTTGTTAAGAAAGAAATTATTAAACTGCTAGATGCAGGTTTAATTTATCCAATCTCTGATAGTCCATGGGTAAGCCCAGTTCAATGCGTGCCTAAGAAGGGTGGCATGATTGTCATCACAAATGAAAAAAATGAGCTTATTCCTACTAGGACTGTAACATGATGGCATGTTTGTATAGATTATAGAAAATTAAATGACGCCACCAGAAAAGATCACTTTCCCTTACCTTTCATTGATCAAATGTTGGAAAGGTTAGCAGAAAACAGTTACTATTATTTTCTTGACGATTTTTCCGGATATTTTCAAATTCCAATAGCACCCGAGGACCAAGAGAAAACCACATTCACGTGCTCTTATGATACTTTTGCTTACAAACGCATGCCATTTGGACTTTGCAACGCCCCTGCAACCTTTCAAAGGTGCATGATGGCGATTTTTCACGACATGATAGAAGAATGCATGGAAGTTTTCATGGATGACTTTTCAGTCTTCGGTGATACTTTTGAAACATGTCTAGTTAATCTTGAACGAATGCTTATTAGATGCGAGCAATCAAATCTAGTACTTAATTGGGAGAAATGCCATTTCATGGTTAAAGAAGGCATCGTTCTTGGTCATAAAATTTCAAAGGAATGAATTGAAGTGGATAGAGCTAAAGTAGATGTAATTGCTAAACTTCCACATCCCACCAATGTTAGAGGAGTTAGGAGTTTTCTAGGGCATGCCGGTTTTTACCGACGTTTCATAAAAGATTTTTCTAAAATTGCCACTCCTATGAATAAACTCCTAGAATAGGATACTCCATTCATCTTTTCGGATGAATGCATCAAATCTTTTAATATTCTTAAAGAAAAACTCACTAATGCGTCGATCATGATAACTCCAAATTGGAATCTACCGTTTGAACTTATGTGCGATGCAAGTGATTTTGCAATGGGAGCCGTTTTAGGACAAAGGATTGAAAAACGATTTCAACCTATTTATTACGCTAGTAACACGTTACAAGGAGCACAAAAGAATTACACAACTACTGAAAAAGAACTCCTTGCTATTGTCTTTGCTTTTGACAAATTTCGTTCATATCTCGTTCTAGCTAAAACGGTGGTCTATACCGACCATTCTGCTCTTAGATACCTATTTTCAAAACAAGATGCCAAAACATGATTAATCCGTTGGATCTTACTCTTACAAGAGTTCGATATTGAAATCCGAGACAAAAAGAGAGCAGAAAATCTCGCCGCTGATCATCTTTCTCGTCTTAAAAATCCTGAATTAGAAGTTCTAAATGAATCGGCCATACAAGATAACTTTCCTGACGAATATCTATTGAGAATTGATTATAATGAAATTCCATGGTTTGCAGACTATGCAAACTACTTAGTATGTGGATTCCTTGAAAAAGAGTTGTCGTACCAAAAACGAAAGAAATTCTTTAGTGATATAAAACACTATTTCTGGGAAGATCCACATTTGTTTAAAAGTTGTCCCGATGGAATAATACGCCGATGTGTATTCGGGGACGAAGCTAGTCAAATCTTAAACAGGAGGGAATTATGGGCCTCAACTAACAGCAAGAAAAGTTTACGATACTGGATTCTATTGGCCTACAATTTTTAAGGACGCACACTTTCTTTGTAAATCCTGTGATGCTTGTCAAAGGGCCGAAAAATAAGTCAACGTGATGAAATGCCACAAAATGTCATTCAAGTATGTGAAGTATTTGACGTTTGGGGTATTGACTTTATGGGTCCATTTCCAAACTCTCATAATAATTTCTACATTCTTGTTGCTATTGATTATGTATCTAAATGGGCGGAAGCACAAGCTCTCCCAACTAACGATGCACGAGTTGTAGTCAACTTCTTAAAACGTCTTTTTGCTAGGTTCGGAACACTGAAAGCTTTAATAAGTGATCGGGGTACTCATTTTTGTAATAATCAACTTGAGAAAGTTCTTAAAAGATATGGAGTAACTCATAAAATCTCAACTGCTTATCATCCACAAACAAGAGGACAAGTTGAAAATACCAACCGAGCTTTAAAACATATTCTAGAGAAAACCGTAGGATCAAATCCGAAGGAATGGTCCATGAAATTGGAGGATGCACTCTGGGCTTTTAGAACAGCCTACAAAACTCCAATTGGTACCACACCTTTTAAACTTGTTTACGAAAAAGCATGTCACCTTCTAGTAGAAATTGAGCACAAAGCATTTTGGGCTTTGAAGACATGTAATCTTGATTTACATGAAGCTGGACGTCTGCCGTTAAGTCAATTAAACGAATTAGAAGAATTAAGACAAGAAGCATATGAAAATTCGTTAATTTATAAGGAAAGAACAAAGAAATGACATGATAAAAGAATCAGAAGTTCAAAAGAATTTAAAGAAGGAGACAGAGTTCTTCTTTTCAATTCACGATTCAAGCTATTTCCTGGAAAATTAAAATCTAGATGGTCTGGACCATTCATAGTCAAAAGAGTTTTCCCATACGGAACAGTAGAATTAATAAATTCAAATGGGATTGAATTTAAAGTAAATGGTCACAGAGTTAAACATTACGTAGATAATCCAATGGAAGTTGAAGATGAAGTTAATCACAATTTTGACACCACAGCTAACTAAGTGTGGGAAGATTCGAATCTTTTAAGGGTAATATGTATTTCTGTTAGAGTTAGATATTCTGTTTTCGTGTAGTTCTCGAGAATGGAATCCGAATGGTCTTTCTCTAGCAGACCCTAAAGAACTAGTCTTCTCCCCCCATTCTGAATTTTTATTTTTTTTAGGTTTTACGAGATGAAGAATTCCTTTGATTTGAACCATGGTCTACTACTACACGCTATGATTACTAAACGTAATAATAACATCTTCCAGAGTGAACTGGTGTCCTTCATAAGAGGCAAAATGGACGAAGTAAGGAAAGAACTCAGGAAAGATCATCATAAAACACATTTTGGTAAAGGAAAATCAAAATCCGCAACAAAAAGAAGAGCACGACACCTTGAAAGATGTCATAAATGCGGAAAATGGTCAGATGAAGGTAAATGTTCGAACAATCAAACATATTCAAATACCGAATTTGTTACTCTATGCAGAGAAGGACCGTTCATATGTTTAGAAGAAAAGTTATTAAAGAATCGAGGTTACGCTTATGTAGCTATGGAAAACCAAATCACACGACTCTCCTATGAGTCAACTAAAGTAGGTCTCTGAGAATTCTATCTCACAGGTAAGTATGTACAGTTTTTATTTTTATTTTATTACTTTTAACCTTTTGATAATAAACACTGAATTGTTCGCTATAGAGTATTAAATTGATATTCAATAAAATTAGGTATGCGAAATCGAAATTATTGATATCATACAAAAATTTATTACATCACTGCGGAATTTACCGTTTATTCATAAGGTATAAATATCTTTATTCAATCAATCCAAAATATTTCAGAAATTCATCAGGAGTAAAACTAGGTAATATAGCCGAAATTACTTTACCCAAAAGAGGGGCGTATATTTTTGATAATATTTGATTGATTAAAGTGGGATAAAAGACCAAAAAGATTTTTCATTTTAATTTTTACCTTGTTTTTAAAATTCATATATAAATATTAAATTATTATTGTAAAATTTTAAAATCAATATATTTAAGTTTTTAAATATTTTAAAAATTAATATTTTTAGTATAAGTTTGTAAAATTAATGTATAAAAATATTAATAATATGAATTTTTAATTTTATGCATTTTAAATTTAAGATTGGTGTTAATTTAAAAACAAAATTTACTTTATTTCATTAAGTTAAAAATATGATTTTTAAAATTCGTCGTAAGTTGAAGACTAGGTCGTTGAACCGAAATTGCTTAACCCGAGGGCGGGACGAGAAATTTTATTATCATTATTTTTAATCTTATTGATTTAAAGTATGCCAAAAACCTTAGCTTTTAAAACAATGTTTTAAAAAAAGACAAATTTTTAAAATTTTGTCGAGGGACGAACTAGGTCAATGTACCGAAACACCCTCAATATAAAAGGAAATAAAATTTTAAATTCATTTCATTTTTTGTTTTATAAGTAAAAAGGTTTTCAAAAAAAAATAAAAAATATCTGGACCCATGCGATCGCATGGGAATTGCACTGGGTAACTATGCGATCGCATGGCCCCAGAAAACTGGACAGAAACAAAAACCCAGCGAACTGGTCTCTGTCTCCCACACTTACACACACACATATACGAAAACATCCCAAAACACTCTCAAAAATTCGCCATTTTTCACCAAAATTCACCAAATTTCTTACAATAATCCGCTATAATCATGTCTTTTCTCAGATGGGGAAGCAGGAAGGTAAAGATTTCACCCCTAAAACTATTTAAATTCGAATTTTAGTGTTCTTGAGCTAATTTTTACCTAATATGATTTTGTTAATTTCTGGTGTAATTAGAGTTAAATTATTAGTATATTATGCATGTATAACCTAGATTGATGCTATTTGTCATGATTTGAAGCCTTAAACTTCAAAAATTTTAGAAATCTAGGGTTTGTGTTCTTGAGCAATTTGGGGATTTTTGATATAAACAGGTTATGACCGATTTTTGTCATGAATTATTGCTAAATTAAGTAGTGTAACATGTTTATGTAGCTAAATGATCCAAACTTTGATCCTAAACATGATTTTTGAGAATTAAAGTGGACTTTTTAAGTCTAAAATTCATGAATTTGATTAATTTGATATAAATGTCATTTGAAACTTGTTTAATTGCTAGTAATGATTATTTTGACATGTTATTTGAGTTGAATGCTTATGAACTTTGTAAACATTTTCATATGTGTTTATTTGAAAAATTGTAGAATTGATAAAAATATGAAAATGAGTATAAGTTTAATATGGATTAAACATGTTATTGTAATTATTTTAATTTGTTATTTTGCTAACACTAATGCATATTTGGATGCAAAAATTTTGTGTTTAATGTGTTTTCCAGAGAAATACAGATACGGACAGTGCATCATCGTCTAGGCAACCTGATCCGGAACCACAGCCAGAGATGCAATATCACGAACCGGAACACCAACCTGAACAACAACAACATTATGATCAACACGTGCCATACTATGAGCCGGAGCCACAATTTTTTATTGCCTACGTAGTATTTCCCGTTTACCATATAATAGAACATCCAACAATTCATGAAGAACAGTTGCATCCCAATTTAAGGATTGATAGAAGTTAGAGAGATTACCCGACGTACCAAAGTAACAAATTTAAGCTTTGGACCAAAAATGTAGAAGTACCAAGGGTAATAGATTGGGAGCCTTTGGAAAGGGTCCACCTAGCTAACCCAGTTAGGCAGTATCTAATCCAAAGGTATGGCAGTTCTTCTTTTTTCGATTGGGAACGTTTATTTACCACTCGTAGGCCTGTATATAAAGAGTGGTGTGTTGAGCTAATAAGTACTATAGCTTTTAATAAAGATGTAGATAGGTTAGATGATAAAAGTTTTCTTAGATTTTTACTTGGCCGTAGGATGTATAGGATGTCCATGCTGGACATGGCCAGGGCTTTACAAATTTACACTCCCGCTGAATTACTATCACCTGATTATACAAATTTGATTTATCATGGTGAGCGGGTAGATAGAAATTTTGACGCTAACGCCATCTGGAGGCGTATGTCAAATTTTAATGTGTTTACGCGGGGAGGAAGACACTCCTATTTAGATATTAATAGAGCCGAGCTTCGTATAATACATAGATTCTTAGCAAACTCGATTACACAAAGAGGTAACAACAAGGAGAAAATGACCTTACACGATTTATTTTACCTTAAGTGTATACGAAACACTAGAAGCTTTGTTAATATCCCCTACTGTGTTGGTTTTTATCTGTCCAAAATGGTGGAAGGTATACAGGAAGGGGGAATAATAGGAGGAGGTATTTTTGTTACTCTCATTGGAGAGTATTTAGGTGTAGATAGGGATCAAGGGGGTCCGATGATGGTATGTAGGGAACAGGACGAGACTTTAGGTTTGCAAGTCTATCAAGGTGCAAAGGTATTGGCTAGGAGATGCAATCAGGCAGTACAATATTTGTACCGCCATCCACATGTAGAGATGGGTTAGGATGATGAGATGGAGGAAGCAGATGACATCAGGGATGTCATTAGGGATAGTGCTACTGACGTTTTCCAGCGTATAGATGAGGTAGAAATGACTAATGAGGATAGGCATCGTCGGTATGAGCAGTGGCAAGCCGAGAATGAGTATGAGACTTCCCGGCGACGCCAACACGATAGCTGGCAAGTTCATCAGCACCAAATCATGAGCCAGCTATCATATCAGTTACCAAATAACTACATCCCGACTCGGCCTGCTTACTATCCACCGCATCAGCCCGACATGCGACCACCCTATGACCTGTACGACCCCAATCAAGCATACCAGAACACCTATCACCAACCATGGAACCCAAACGATGATATGAATTGGAACCCCTATCCATTTCAATAGTGTTCCATTGATGATTACTTATCTTTTATTATTTTTATCTATTTATGTTAAATATTTAACATTTTGATACTTTAATGTAATGTTTAATATTTTTATTATTTTGTACTAATATTTTATTTTTGTATTTTGAAAGTGGGATATTAAGTCTCATTTCAAATTACCATGCATGTTTATATTTGTATTGTATGTATTTTATTTCATGTACACAACAGGGTAAAACAGCGCATTTTCAAAGACTGACATTAAGTTCAGCAAAAGCTATTAATTTTGACGACAAAACGAAAAACAAGTGTGATGTAACAACAGACGGAATGAACAAATGATGTGCACCATTTATCATTCAACATAAACGCCAATATGTTTGAAAACTTTGGTAAAATTTAATCATTTTTCTACGTTAATCACCCTCAATAATTTAAATTGTTACTGATTTCTTGCAAATGAGGGCATTGCAGGATCTTAAGTTTGAGAAGGGGTTAAATTCTTTCGAATTTTTAAAATTTTAATTTAAACACTTGGTTACCATTAAAAATACTAGTAACGCGGTAGTTATATTAGAATCTAGTGCTCTCTGATAATAAAGAACAGCCATAGTCTTATATACTGACTACCCAATTCTAGTAAAATTTTCAAAAAAATTTCAAATAAATGAATTCAAAATCATGTTTATACATATTTATGAACGATAAAACTAGGTGTTAACACCGAAATTATTGTTACCTCGGAAAGGACATAAATTGAGAAACAACCCAAAATACTTGAATTCATTTAAAATGGAATAGAGGAGAATAAAAAGGCAAAAAAGGAAAATAAAAGCCAAGTGTGGGAAAAATTTACCAAGTTATTTAGAACATATATCACATATTTTTGTACAAATAATTGAAAATACTTTTGTTTTGGACGATATTAATCAGTTTTACCCAGTTTATTGTAATATAAATGGAATTTAAAAGAAAGTAAAGTCTTTCGAGAAAAAGACACGTGCTTCTTGATTTAGGTCAGGAAGTTGTCGTCCAGACCAGTTGTAGAGTCTATGAAAAATCTTGAAAAGTTTTTTCGAAAATCAGCTGGAAATCCACGGACCTCAGCATCAAACAGGGTCGCCAAGTGGTCAGACTCATCCTAACCATGAGAGGATCTGTCTCGTACAATGGGGGGCACCGTGCAAATTAGCTTATAAGACTAATAAATCAGATCCCCAGAAAGGATAATCTCCTTAAAGATCAAAAATCAGCTTTTAAGACTGATATTACTCAATTCTTGAGATTGACCTTAAAGATTGAGAATTACAAACTCATGGAATTCGATGATATCTAAACTCGAGCTTGAACGAGAAAATATTTTGATCAAAATTACAAACCGATTTGTTTTCTGAAAACCCATTTTTAATGCGTTCATTACCATTGAACGTAAAATCCTAAGAATTCACCTGGAATTCATTAGGTCACCCGAACCAAATCGGGTGTCAACCGTAAGAACGGTGGTTGCATAGCATGGTCGAAGACAGGACCTTGTGCCAGACCGAAAAACTATAGGGTGATCTTTACTATTGCTCCTACAATGGATATTAATTGCATCCGACACGATATAGACCATAATTAAAAGCATGTCACGGGACATTGCCTTAACAGTTGCTTGTTCAACGCTTTCCTTTACAACAGGACGGTAGTTTACCGAAAGGTAATATACGGAGCAAGTAAACTGGACGTGTTGCTTTCTTAATACAAGGTTAGCAAGTGGGTGACACAAAACCGCAAGTTTTGAGCTAAAATTTTCAAATCTGAAACCCACAAAACCCACAAAAACAATTTGCAAACACCGGTGAAGGGTTATTCCGGAAAACTTATCTAGGGTAAAAGCTAGATTGAATTTTCAAAAAGATCAAATGTTTTCATAAAGATCTAATTTCCTTAAAGGATCTAAATTATTATAGTCATGTGGGACTGTAAACCACATCGTTACTAACATTGTTCATACCGCCGTATTGAAATCACTGATGTACAAAGTGTGAAAAATAAATAAGTGATTCTAGTATGTTTTTATTCAAGATCTATATTGCTTGAGGACAAGCAATGCTCAAGTGTGGGAATATTTGATAATGCTAAAAACAAACATATATTTCATAGCATTATCCCTCAAGAAAGATAAGCTTTTGGTTGCAATTGTTCTATTTACAAGTGATATTCATTTAAATAATAAAAGGTGAAGACAAAAGACAGATTCGATGAATTGAAGACGCAAATGACCAAAATGCTAAAAAGTACAAAGTACAATCCAAGAGGTTCAATTTATTGATGGGAAACGTCTAAAAGTTACAAGAGTACGAGCCGCAAAACGCAAAGTACAAGATATCAAATTGTACGCAAGGACGTTCGAAAATCCGGAATCGGGACATGAACCAACTATCAACGCGTGACGCAACGGAGCTAAAATTACAAGTCAATAATGCACAAGAATATAATATAATATATATAATTATATAAAATTATATATATTATATTATATTATATAATATTTAAATACGAGCAGCCCACGTTTTGGAATCATATGTGACCAGGAAAAGGAGGCCAGGCGATCGCATGTCCTGGAGGCTTTAAATCCATGCGATCGCATGGAGAACTGTACACGGTCAGGTCCTATAAATTGCAACGTTTGGTCGACGAATTTACACAATATAATTCAATCTCTCTCACTCTCAAATATATATATATATATATATATATATATATATATATATATATATATATATATATATATAAATAATTTTAATTTTAATTTAAGATTAATAATAATAAGGTTATGGTAGCAAATGTTGTAAGTTTGTAAGTCGAAACTCTGTTCGTGTAACGCTACACTATTAATACTCATTGTAAGTTATGTTCAACCTTTTTAAATTAATGTCTCGTAGCTAAGTTATTATTATGCTTATTTAAATCGAAGTAATCATGATGTTGGGCTAAATATTAAAGACGGAGTAATTGGGCTTTGTACCATAATTGGGGTTTGGACAAAGGACCGACACTTGTAGAAATTGGACTATGGACTATTAATGGGCTTTATATTTGTTTAACTAAATGATAGTTCGTTAATTTAATATAGAGATTTACAATTTGACGTATCTATAAATAACCATTTACACTCGATCGGACACGATGGGCGGGAAATTTATAAATAGTAATAATTGTTCGTTTAACCGGACACGGGGATGGATTAATAGTCAATGGACTCATTAAAACAGGGGTGGATTACATACAAGGACACTTGGTGTAATTGTTAATAAAGTATCAAAACCTTGGATTGCATACAGTCGATAACCTGGTGTAATCATTAAAATGTATTAAACCTTATTACAGTTTAAGTCCCCAATTAGTTGGAATATTTGACTTCAGATATAAGGATAATTTGACGAGGACACTCGCACTTTATATTTATGACTGATGGACTGTTATGGACAAAAACCGTATGGACATATTGAATAATCTAGGACAAAGGACAATTAACCCATGGTAATTGGTAATAAACTAAAATCAACACGTCGAACATCATGATTACGGAAGTTTAAATAAGCATAATTCCTTTATTTTATATCTTATCGCATTTTTAATTATCGTACTTTTAATTATCGCAATTTTATTTATCGTCATTTTATTTATCGCACTTTTATTTATCGCAATTTTATTATCTTCATTTACTTTACGCTTTAAATTAAGTTATATTTATTTTTAATATTTTACATTAGGTTTTAATTGTGACTTAAGACATAAAATCAACAAACCGGTCACTAAACGGTAAAAACCCCCTTTTTATATATATATATATATATATATATATATATATATATATATATATATATATATATATATATATATATATATATATATATATATATATATATATATATATATATATATATATATATACAAATATAGTTTAAAAATATAGCGTTAAACTTGGCTAGTTCCCTGTGGACGAACCGGACTTACTAAAAACTACACTACTATACGATTAGGTACACTGCCTATAGTGTTGTAGCAAGGTTTAGGTATATCCACTCTATAAATAAATAAATAACTTGTGTAAAATTATATCATATTTAATAGTATTTCGTAACAAAAATATAACTATTTCGTATACACCTCGCATAACATCAAAAATCCCAGGTCTCAATTCTTCATATCAAGTTCGAATTTTCGAGTCAAAGTTTTATTTTTCAAAAGTCAAACGCTGTGTTCTTGGGGAAATTCGAATTGGTTTTTATGTTTCAAGTTCAATTGAGTAGTCAAAAAGTTTCTGTCAATCATTTACGACATAATTCATGTTGTAATTATAATCTGAAACGATCAAAAATTCAAAATCAACGTATGAGCTTTTGTTGTGTTCATCACAACGTTTTCTTTTTCTTTTTATTGTTTTTGTTTGGCCGTTAATTAAACCCCCAAACAGGTCGATTATAATTAAATTGTTAGTCTGAGTTAGAACCTTTAAATTCGCTGGTATTGATTTTATTCCCTGGTCGACTTTGAATTTGAGAAGAAGAAGAAAGGTGAAGCAGAAAAAGGTTTAATAAAATTTGAATGGGCTAGTATCTCAGAAAAGTCGAAATGGTTCAAGGGTTAGGGGTGTTAGCGGGTGAGCGGGAGGTCACGGGTTCGAGTCTCGTTCATGGCATAATTTTTTTTTAAAAGCCTTGAAAGGTAGTTTTCTATAACAAAAGCATTATTATTATTATTATTATTATTATTTATCATTTATTGTTATCATTATTATTATTATCATTATTATTATTATTATTGATTATTGTTATTATTATGATAATTGTTATTTTTTTCCTAAGCATTAGAAGTAACAAATATTATTATCATTTATCTAAGTAATAATATTATCATTTTAGTTATTACTAATATTATCATTAAGTATTATTATTATTATAGTGTGATGACCCAGATTTTTCCGACTACTTGATTATACTATTTACATGATTTAATAATTTCGACTTGATAAGCAATAAATTTTAATAAGTCTTGAACCTCCGAAAAGAATTTTACATAAGCAGTTGACCACCCTTTTATTCTTATGATTCTCGAACATCATAACTTGTATTAATTATATATATATATGTATATGTGTGTGTATATATATATATATATATATATATATATAGATTTAACTTGAAAATATGATAATTAAATATCTCATTAAGTATATTAACAAAGTATTATATATATATATTTTCATACTACTACTTTAAAGAGTTTTTGAACAATATATATGTTACTATTTAAACGACGTAATTAACTTATGTTAAAATGTATTTACATATAATGTATTACGAGTATAAATACATCCTTACAAGTATTGAATACACTTTATAATATACCAATACATATAAAGGATAGCTATACTCGTATTTCCGTTCAATTTCCTCAAGAATTCTACTCACATTCATAAAGTATTTTTACCCGTATTATACACAGCTTCTAGAAGTATTTACTATTGGTATATACCAATAGAAATATGTAATTATTTGTGTAATATGTCATCCATGACCTATTCAATTTAATATGTCATCCATGACTTAATACATTTTAACTTATCTTAGATATTTTCACTAAAAACCAAATTTTCAAGCCTATAAATAACCACCATTTCTAACTCACTTTTACACATTCATTTTTCAAATTTTACTTCCAATTTTCACACACACTTGCAAGAACTCTCTCAAGTTTTGTTCTACTACTTCTTTCCAGCAACTTTACATTCTAAACTTGAGGTAAAAACTCTACTTCAACTCTTGTTCAATTCATATGTTTATAACTATCTATATAAGAGTTTATAAACTAGAACATAGTTTAGTTAATTCTAAACTTGTTCGCAAACAAAGTTAATCCTTCTAACTTGACTTTTAAAAACAACTTTACACATGTTTTATATCTATATGCTATACTAACTTAATGAGTTAAAACTTGGAAACACGAAGAACACCGTAAAACCGAACATACGCCGTTGTAGTAAAACCGGGGGCTGTTTTGGGTTGGATAATTAAAAACTGTCATAATCTTTGATTTAAAAGTTGTTCTTCTGGGAAAATTATATTTCATATGAACATGATACCATATCCAAAAATCATAGTTAAACTCAAAATTGAAGTATGTTTTTCAAAATGGTCATCAAGATGTCGTTCTTTCGATGGAAATGACTACCTCTTTCAAATATGGATTATAACTTGTAACTTCGACTATAAACCACCACTTTTTCAGTTTAGTTTCACAAATTATAGTTCGTTATGAAATTATAGCAATTTGATTCACTCAAAATGGATTTATAACGAAGAAATTATGGGCAAAACAATATTAGTTAAAAATAGATAATTTGATTACGGGATAAATTAATTAAAATCTATACTAACCATATCCTAGCTAACTTTTCTTGTATTATACATGTATTCTAACATGTCATGGTTACACAATATGTCGGATAAATCAAAAGATACTACATACACAATACGTGTACCTACAATAGCGGTATTGTGGCTCATGATTGAGTCTTATACAACACGTGTATACTATGTACTATTAATTGTGGACTACTAGCTGTGGACTACTAACTGTGGACTACTAATTGTAGACTACTAACATTGGACTGCTAACTTGACAACTTAAACAATCACACGTGATTGAAAATATAAACTTAAACAATCACACGTGATTAAAAATATGAACTTAAACAATCACATGTGATTGAAGATATGATATGAATAATAGTTGTATTACATTTTGATATACATATATATTTGTTACAGGTTCGTGAATCCAAGGACGACGGCTATATTTTTAATAAGTTGAAAACTTATTATTAATATACTTTTACTACCGTGAGTATATAGTCCCATTTTTAAACTCTAAAAATATTTTGGGATGAGAATACATGCATTTTATGTTTTACGCCATGGACACAAGTACTTAAAATATATTCTACGTTGAGTTGTACCACCTTGCATATCTTTCCTAATAGCTTGGTAACTAATATTTACATGTTGTAAGAACATGTAAGCGCGAATCCTATTGATAGATCTATCGGGTTTGACAACCCCAACCAGGCTAGTCGCTCTAGTATCATAAACGGTTGCATAGTACTTCATTTTTACTACACTTGGTACAGTGAAGGGAGATTTCATAATAAAGGGAATATGCCATATTAATGGTTAAGTATGGTTACCGAAGCGCTCAACAAATTATAGAATATCTTTATTGAAATGTTTGTAACTATGAAATCTTGTGGTCTATATTTATATCGATGCTAGCTTTAAACCTATATATCTCACCAACTTTTGTGTTGACTGTTTAAGCATGTTTATTCTCAGGTCCTTAAGAAAGTCTTCCGCTGTTGCATTATCTGAGCAAGATGTGCATGGAGTCTCATGCTTTTGTTTAAATGAAGTGTTGCATTCAATAAAAGCTTTGTCATGTATTATATTCGACTGTTATGTCACGTGTGTAGTATTTGGAAACCGATGTATCATGGGGATTTATTCTTAAATAATCGCTCACTTGTTTAAAAACATGCATTATGCATAATAATGGTGTGCTTTTCATGAACCGAATGCAATATTTTCTAAAACGTATCATATAGAGGTCGAATACCTCGCTATGGGACCAATGAATAACGTACTGCGTTTATTGTAATATGGACGGGTCGTTTCAGTTGGCATCAGAGCAGAGGTCTTAGCGAACCAGAAATTGCATTAGTGTGTCTGACCGGTATTTGTTAGGATGCATTAGTGAGTCTGGACTTTGACCGAACTTGTTTTTGAAAATCATTACTTATCATTTTTGGTCAGAAATTAAATATTATAACATGTAAATATTATGTGATATATTACTAATGTGGTAGTTAATGTGTGATAGATGTCTACTTCTAGCACCAATCTCATTATCACATTCAGCGACTCCGAAGTTGAATCTCCAGCAAAAGTACCAATCATCGACTTATCTAATAACGACGATGACCCGAAGGAAGGTGTATCAATCATCTATATAACTGATGACGATGATGACCTGGAGTCGGATGCATTTTTGGAAGACTCGCAATTCCCAGAGGAACCAGAAGAGGAACCTGAGGAGAACGAAGTAAAAGAAATTACCGAGGTAGAATTTAATAAGGGAAAGAAACATATAATCGTCAACTCAGAAATTCCAAAAGCAGAAACTAATAAAACAATTATTGTACCAAGTGCTCCGGATACTACCACACCTAGTCAACCATGTCTTACCAATACTACAGAAATGTCATCTACTGAACCCCAACCAAAACCTAGACTTACCGCTGAAATACGCACTCTTACAGTAGGGAAGCAAAAATTCTATGATTTTCCAGATTTCTTTGAATTCCCAAGAAAGTCTCGTCGTTTCTAATCTGTTTTTGCAGCTATTCGACTTCACGCCTTATATAATAATATATCGTGTGATATATTTCATCTTACATATGTTTTATGTAAAATGGTGGTATTGAATTATTGTAAAATATTGTACCAAAAGAATAAGCGTGAAGTATTAATGCATTAAGTTTTTCATGATAGAATATTATCATGATTGTAGCAGTTAATTTGTGTACTAGCTATTAAGTATGAACTTTAACGGGTAGGTACTACCCGAGCTACAATTATAAAACGCTACTAAGAATAAAAGGCTTTTCTAATAATTGGTTCATATTATTAATATGCCACGATGTACCATTAATTACTCATTACATCTATAATATTCTATGTGATTAATTATCTTATATGTTTATTGAAGAAACATGGCTCGACTGAACTAAATGACGGAACAAGAAATTGAGGAGCTTATCAACCAACGTGATGTTATGCGAGGTGTATATGAAATAGCTTATATTTTACTAGGAAAAACTATTAAATACGATACAATTTTACACAAGATATTTATTTATTTATAGAATGGATATACTTAAACCTTGCTACAACACTTATAGGCAGTGTTAATCGTACAGTAGTGTAGTTTTTAGTAAGTCCTGTTCGTTCCACAGGGAAAATCTTTAAATAAAGCTTAACGCTATATTAGTTTTAATTTATAAAAATACAAATATATATAAGTAATATTATTATTATAAAAAGGGGGTTTTTACCGTTTAATGACCGGTTTGTCGATTTTAAAACTTAGTCGCAGTTAAAACCTAATGTAAAATATTAAAAATAAATATAACTTAATTTAAAGCGTAAAGTAAATAACGATAATGAAATTGCGATAAATAAAAGTGCGATGAAATAAAATACAATAATTAAAAAGTGCGTTAATTAAAAGTGCAATTAAATACAATGACAATAAATAAAAGTGCGATAATTAGAAGTGCAATTAAATATAAAATAAAGGAAATTAAATATGAAATAAAAGAATTATGCTTATTTAAACTTCCGTAATCATGATGTTTGACGTGTTGATTTTTAGTTTTATGCCCATGGGTTAATTGTCCTTTGTCCTGGATTATTTAATATGTCCGTCTGGTTTTTGTCCATAACAATCCATCAGTCATAAATATAAAGTGCGAGTGTCCTCGTCAAATTATCCTTATACCCGAAGTCAAATATTCCAACTAATTGGGGACTTAAACTGTAACAAGGTTTTAATAATTTGTTTAATAATTACACCAGGTTATCGACTGCGTGTAACCCAAGGTTTTAATACTTTGTTATCAATTATGCCAAGTGTCCTTGTACATAATTTCACCCCTGTTTTAATAATTCCATAGACTATTAATCCATTCTCGTGTCCGGTTAAATGAACGATTATTCGTACATATAAATATCCTGCCCATCGTGTCCGATCGAGTGTATATGGTTATTTATAGGGACGTCCAATTGTAAATCTTTATATTAAAATTAACAAACTATCATTTAGTTAAACAAATATAAAGCCCATTAATAGCCCATAGTCTAATTTCTACAAGTGTCGTTCTTTTGTCCAAACCCCAATTATGGTACAAAGCCCAATTACCTAATTTTAATATTTTTAGCCCAACATCATGATTACTTCGGATTAAATAAGCATAATAATAATTTAGCTACGAGACATTAAATTAAAAAGGTTGAACATAACTTACAATGATTAAAAATAGCGTAGCGTTACACGGACAGAATTTTGACTTACACCCTTACAACATTCGCTAATACACCCTTATTATTGAAATTTAAAATTAAAATTAAAATTAAAATATATATAAATATATATATATATATATATATATATATATATATATATATATATATATATATATATATATATATATATACGTTTTTGAGAGATAGATAGAATTAGGATATTTAAAACGATCAAAATGCGTTGCCTTTTATAGGCAGATTTGGATTTGAGTACTCCGCGAGTCGCGGTCAATTTCCCCTTCAAACTCTGCGAGTCGCGGAGTTTGAATTTCCAGCTCACTCCAATTTGGATCTTTACTTGCCAACGGATTTTAATAATATAAAAATAATATAAATATATAATTTATATAATTAATTATATATTATTGATGTTATGCGAGGTGTATATAAAATAGTTATTAATTTTAGCAGAAAACACTATTAAATACGATACAATTTTACACAAGATATTTATTTATTTATAGAATGGATATACTTAAACCTTGCTACAACACTTATAGGCAGTGTACCTAATCGTACAATAGTGTAGTTTTTAGTAAGTCCGGTTCGTTCCACAGGGAAATCTTTAAACAAAGCTCAACGCTATATTAGTTTACTTTTATAAAAATACAAATATATATATAAGTAATATTATTATTATAAAGGGGGGTTTTTACCGTTTAATGACCGGTTTGTCAATTTTAAAACTTTAGTCGCAGTTAAAACCTAATGTAAAATATTAAATAAATAAAAGACTTAATTTAAAGCGTAAAGTAAATAACGATAATGAAATTGCGAATAATAAAAGTGCGATAAAATAAACTTGCGATAATTAAAAAATACGATAATTAAAAATGCAATTAAATATAATAACAATAAAAATGCGATAATTAGAAGTGCAATTAAATATAAAATAAAGGAAATTAAATATGAAATAAAAGAATTATGCTTATTTAAACTTCCGTAATCATGATGTTTGACGTGTTGATTTTAGTTTTATGCCCATGGGTTAATTGTCCTTTGTCCTGGATTATTTAATATGTCCGTCTGGTTTTTGTCCATAACAGTCCATCAGTCATAAATATAAAGTGCGAGTGTCCTCATCAAATTATTCTTATACCCGAAGTTAAATATTCCAACTAATTGGGGATTCGAATTGTAACAAGGTTTTAATACTTTGTTTAATGAATACACCAGGTTATCGACTGCGTGTAAACCAAGGTTTTACTACTTTGTTAACAATTACACCAATTACCCTTGAATGTAATTTCACCCCTGTTTTAATTATTCTAGTGGCTATTAATCCATTCCCGTGTCCGGTTAAATGAACGATTATTCGTACATATAAATACCCCGCCCATCGTGTCCGATTGAGTGTATATGGTAATTTATAGGGACGCCCAATTGTAAATCTTTATATTTACATTAACAAACTATCATTTAGTTAAACAAATATAAAGCCCATTAATAGCCCATAGTCTAATTTCCACAAGTGTCGTTCTTTTGTCCAAACCCCAATTATGGTACAAAGCCCAATTACCCAATTTTAGTAATTAGCCCAACATCATGATTACTTCGTTTTAAATAAGCATAATAATAACTTAGCTACGAGACATTAATATAAAAAGGTTGAACATAACTTACAATGATTAAAAATAGCGTAGCGTTACACGGACAGAATTTCGACTTACACCCTTACAATATTCGCTAACATACCCTTATTATTAGAATTATAATTAAAATTAAAATTAAAATATAAATTATATATATATATATATCGTATATATGAGAGAAGAGAGAAATAGATTATGAATTGTGATCAGAATTCGGTTGGCTTTATAGGGATTTTTGATTTTTGGGTCTCCGCGACTAGCGGCAAAATCCTCTCCAAACTCCGCGAGTCGCGGAGAATGTATTTACAGCTCACACCCTTGGAGTCTTTCTCTGCCGACGGTTTTATAATATATATATAATATATATATAATTAATATAATTAATTATATATTATATTATATTTATATACATAGTTAACTTGTAATTTTTAGTCCGTTGCGTCGAGCGTTAAGAGTTGACTCTAGTCCCGGTTCCGGATTTTCGAACGTCCTTGCGTACAATTTTATATTTTGTACTTTACGTTTTTAATCTTGTACTCTTGTAATTTCGAGACGTTTCTTATCAATAATTGGAACCTCTTTGATTGTCTTTTGTTCTTTTGAGCTTTTTGGTCGTTTGCGTCTTCAATTCGTCGAATCTGTCTTTTGTCTTCACCTTTTATTATTTAAACGAATATCACTTGTAAATAGAACAATTGCAACTAAAAGCTTGTCTTTCTTGAGGAATAATGCTATGAAATATATGTTCGTTTTTAGCATTATCAAATATTCCCACACTTGAGCGTTGCTTGTCCTCAAGCAATATCGTCTTGAAATACAAGAATCACTTCTTTATTCTTCACACTTTGTACATCAGTGATTTCTATACGGCGGTATAAACAATGGTAGTAACGATATGGTTTACAGTCCCACATGACTATAAAAATTTAGATCCATTAAGGAAATTGGATCTTTATGAAAACATTTGATCTTTTGAAAATTAAATCTAGTTTTTACCCTAGATAAGTTTTCCGGAATAACCCTTTACCGGTGTTTGCAAAATATTTTTGTGGGTTTGGTGGGTTTCAGATTTGAAAATTTTAGCTCAAAACTTATGGTTTTGTGTCACCCACTTGCTAACCTTGTATTAGGAAAGCAACACGTCCAGTTTACTTGTTCCGTATATTACCTTTCGGCAAACTACCGTCTGGTTGTAAAGGAAAGCGTTGAACAAGCAACTGTTAAGGCAATGTCCCGTGACATGCTTTTGATTATGGTCTATAACGTGTCGGACGCAATTACTATCCTTGGTGGGAGCAATAGTAAAGCTCACCCTAGGAATTTTTCGGTCTGGCACAAGGTCCTGTCTTTGACCACTATGCAACCACCGTTCTTACGGTTGACACCCGATTTAGTTCAGGTGACCTAATGAATTCCAGGTGAATTCCTAGGATTTTACGTTCAATGGTAATGAACGTATTGAAAATAGGGTTTTCAGAAAACAAATCGGTTTGTAATTTTGATCAAAATATTTTCTCGTTCAAGCTCGAGTTTAGATATCATTGAATTCCATGAGTTTGTAATTCTCAATCTTTAAGGTCAATCTCTAGGATTGAGTAATATCAGTCTTAAAAGCTGATTTTTAATCTTTAAGGAGATTATCCTTTCTGGGGATCTGATTCATTAGTCTTATCCAGCTAATTTGCATGGTGCCCCCCCCCCCTTTGTACGAGATAAATCCTTCTCATGGTTAGGATAAATCTGACCACTTGGCGACCCTGTTTAATGCTGAGGTCCGTGGATTTCCTGCTGATTTTAGTGATGACTTTTCTAGATTTTTCGTCAACCTACAGCTGGTCTGGACGACAACTTCATGACCTAAATCAAGAAGCGCGTTTCTTTTTCGGAAGACTTTACTTCCTTTTAATGATGGAATTGATTCATCATGTAGATCCATCTCTTCTTTTCTTTCATCGGGTAAAACAGTTTAGTTTAGTCCAAAGCAAAAGTATTTTCAGTTATTTGTTACAGATATGTGTGACATATGTTTAAGATAACTTGGTAAATTTTCCCACACTTAGCTTTTATTTTCCTTTTTATCGTCCTCTATTCCATTTTAAATGAATTTTAACATTTTAGTTTGTTTCTTAATTTATGTCCTTTCCGAGGTAACAATAATTTCGGTGTTAAAACCTAGTTTTATCGTTCATAAATATGTATAAACATGATTTTGAATTCATTTAATTGAAAATTTTTAAAAATTTTACTAGAATTGGGTAGTCAGTATATAAGACTAGGGCTGTTCTTTTTTATCAGAGAGCACTAGATTCTAATACAACTAATGCTTTACTAGTATTTTTAATGGTAACCAAGTGTATAAAGTAAAAATTTTTAAAATCCGAAAGAATTTAACCCCTTCCCACACTTAAGATCTTGCAATGCCCTCATTTGCAAGAAATCAGTAACAATTTAAATTATTGAGGGTGATTAGTGTGAAAATGATTAAATTTTACCAAAGTTTCCAAATATATTGGCGTTTGTTTGCTGAATGATAAATGGTGCACATCATTTGTTCATTCCGTCTTGTTGTTATTTCACATATATTTTGCATCTTGTCGTCAAAATTAGTTGCTTTTGCTGAACTTAATGCCAGTCTTTGAAAATGCGTTGTTTTACCCTGTTGTGTACATAAGATAAACTGCAAACATATATACATATTTTTGAAGTTTGGTATATTACCCCACGTTCAAAGATTATTAAAATCTAAGAATAAAAGTTAGATGATTATAAAAATGATTACAATATTAACAAAAGTATTAAACGTATCAATAATTACAAATTACAAAATAAAAAAAAATAATAAGTAAACTAAGGATGATATTGGTACCAATAGGGGTTCCAGGCATAACCATAAGTGCTATAGAATGCTTCGGCAGGGTCATACGTAGGATATGGTGGCTGCATTTCTATAGACCAAGGAGGGAAGATGGGTTTCGGTGTAGGAATATAGTTTCTACCTATATGTTGGCAATGAGCTATGATCTGGTTCTGATGAACTTGCCAATCTTCAAATGCTCTCTGTCTAGCATTTTCGTATTCCTGAGAAGCTATAAACCTATGCATTTCTTGCATCTCATTCCCCCCTCCTACATTACCTTGCTGCTGGTTTCTCTCCACCTGTGGATGTCTACCATGGTATCGTACTGCGGCGTTATTTCGCCTCTTCAAAACTTTCGCACCATGGTATACATTTAAACCTATAGTATCGCGGGGTTCCGGCTCTTCTAGTAATAATCCCCCCCGACTTATATCCACACCGAGATATTCACCAATCAAAGTAATAAAAATACCACCTCCTATTATGCTATGTGGTCGCATCCCCCGAACCATAGCTGATAAATAATAACCCACACAATATGGTATACTTACAGCGCTCTGTGGGTCTCGAATACACATATGGTAAAACAAATCCTGTTCATTTACTTTTTCCTTGTTCTTACCCCTTTGTGTAATCGAATTAGCTAAAAACCTATGTATCACTCTTAATTCGGCTCTATCTATATCCAAATAAGAGTAATTTCCCCCTTTGAAACGGTGATGGCTTGTCATTTGACTCCACACACCGTGTGTATCAAAATTTTCATCTATCTTTCTACCGTTTAGTATCAATCCTCTACAATCGGCAGACGCTAACTCCTCAGGCGTATATATACGTAAAGCCTGAGCCATGTCCAGTAAAGACATGTGGCGCATCGAACCGCCTAACAAAAATCTAATAAAAGAACGATCGGTTAAACTAGCTACCCGATCATTCAACTCTATACTACATAACAATTCTTCACACCATACTTTATATACAGGTCTACGTATGGTGAATAAATGTACCCAGTCATTAAAAGAAGAATTACCATATCTCTGTACAAGTAATTCCCTAATTGGCCCGGCCAATTCTACAGCTTCTAAGGATCCCCATTCTATGACCCTCGGTACCTCAACAACCTTGGAATGAAGAGTATGCAAACCCCTTTGATATTTTGGATAATCTATCCAAAGTCTGTCAAATCTCAGGTTCGGGTGCAACTCTTCCAAGTGCATATCGGAAAAAGTCATGATTGGATGAGGTATATCCTGCTTGTAGTAGTTATCCACCTCCTGTTGTTCCAAATTCTCAGCAGGAGCATTGCGGGCTTGGGATGAAGATTCACCCCTTTCATTCTGCAAAACACATCAAACACAATTTTTGTGCATCCAAATATGCATTAGTGTCAGCAAAATCATCAATCAAAATAATTACAATGACATTATCAATTTATATCAAACCTAAGCTTATTTTCACATTTTTATCAAATCTACACTTTTTCAAATAAGCATATACGAAAATTTTCGCCAAGTTCATAAGCATTCAACTCAAATAACATGTCAAAATAATCATTACTAGCAATTAAACAAGTCTCAAATGGCACTATCTTTCAAAAATCAAGTTCATGAATTTTAGACTTGAAAAAGTCCACTTTAATTCTCAAAATCATGTTTAGGCTCAAAGTTTGGATCATTTAACTACCTAGACATGCTACACTACTCAATTTAGCAACAATTCATGACAAAAATCGGCCATAACCTGTTTATATCAAAAATCCCCGAATTTGCTCAAGAACACAAACCCTAGATTACTCAAAATTTGAAGTTTAAGGCTTCTAATCATGTTAAACAGCATCAATCTAGGTTATACAAGCATAATACATAAACAATTTAAGCATAATTACACTAAAAAGCATCAAAATCAAATTGGGGAAAAAATAGCTCAAGAACACTAAATTTCGGATTAAATGGTGTTTAGGTGTAGAAATTTACCGTTTTTCTTGAGTAATTCTTAGATAGCATCCTTCTCAACATGATTTTAGCAAAAAATTTGGTGATTAACGGTTAAAAATTGGGATTTTTGGGGGTGTTTTTCGTGTATTTTCGGGGTTTTTTCGCTGTGTTCTTCGCAGTGTTTTTGGGTGGGGGAGTGAACTGCTCTGTTTTTTACGTTTTATTTTTTTCTGGGAATTGGTCCCTCCGCGAGTCGCGGGGATTAACCCTCCAAACTCCGCGACTCGCGGAGTTTGGTATTTTTTTTTTTTTATAATCATTAACTTATTAAAACAATTAAGTAATTAATTTTAAAATTTTGTTTCCCTTGTTATTTAGGACGAGGTCGTTTCGGATCGATGTCCTAGTCCGTCCTTCGACAAAATTTTAAAATTTGTCTTTTTGTAGCGATTGTTTTAAAAGCTAAGATTTTTGGGTTTTTTCAATGTTTTTGGCATACTTTAATTCAATAAGATTAAAAATAATGATAATAAAAGTTCTCGTCCCTACCTCGGGTAAAGCAATTTCGGTTCAAAGACCTAGTCTTCAACTTACGACGAATTTTAAAAATCATATTCTTAACTTAATGAGATAAAGTAAATTTTTGTTTTTAAATTCACACAACTTAAATATAAAATTCAAAATTAATATTAAAAATTCACACCAAACTTAAAATTTGAAATGCATAAAATTAAAAATTTATATTTTAAAAATTAAAAGTTCACACCAAACTTAATTTAAAAATTCATAAATTCATATCAAATTTATATTAATTTTTCAAATATTTACAATTTTAAATATATTGTTTTTACAAAGTTTACAATATTAATTTAAGATTTATATATTAATTTTAAAAATATGGTAAAAATAAAATTAAAAATCTTTTTGTCTTTTTATCCCACTTTAATCAATCAAATATTATCAAAAATATGCGCCCCTCTTTTCGGTAAAGTAATTTCGGTTCCAAGACCTAATTTAACTCATGACGAATTTTTGAAATATTTTGGGTTGATTGTTTAAAGATATTTATACCTTAAGAATAAACGTTAAATTTCGCAGTGATGTAATAAATTTTTGAATGATATCAATAATTTCGGTCGCCAAACCTAATTTTATTCAATACCAATTTAATACTTTTTAGCGAACAAATTAGCGTTTATTATCAAAAGGTTAAAAATAAAAATAAAAATAAAAACTGTACAGACATACCTGTGGAATAGATTTCTTAGTTATATGATCTATCCCATTCATAAGATAGTCGGTTTAATTGATTTTCCATGGCTACATAGGCGTAACCTCGAGCATTCAGTGTCTTTTCTTCTAAACATATGAACGGTCTGTCTCTGCATAAAGTAACAAATTCGGTATTTGAATAGGTTTGATTATTGGAACATTTACCTCCATGTGACCATTTTCCGCATTTGTGACATCTTTCTAGGTGTCGTGCTCTTCTTTTTGCTGCGGATTTTGATTTTCCTTTACCAAATTGTAACTTATTATCTTCGCATCTGGATTCTTTTCTAACTCCGTCCATTCTTTCTCTGATTACTGATACTAATTCACTCGGTAGTATGTCATTATTACGTTTAGTGATCAAAGCGTGTAGCATTAGACCATGGTTTAGTTCACAGGCAGTCTTCATTTTGTAAAAACCTAAAAAAATAAAAATTCAGAATGGGGGGAGAAGACTAGTTCTTTAGGGTCTGCTAGGGAAAGACCATTCGGGTTCCATTTTCGAGATTTACACGAAAACAGACAATCTAACTCTAATAGAAATATATATTATCCTTTAAAGACTTGATTCTCCCCACACTTAGTTAGCTGTGGTGTCGAAATTGTGATTAACTTCGTTGTCGACTTCCATCGGACCATGTATGTAATGTTTAACTCTGTGACCATTAACTTTAAATTCAATCCCATTTGAATTTATTAATTCTATCGTTCCGTATGGGAAAACTCTTTTGACTATGAATGGTCCAGACCATCTTGATTTCAATTTTCCAGGAAATAGCTTGAATCGTGAATTGAAAAGAAGAACTCTGTCTCCTTCTTTAAATTCTTTTGAACTTCTGATTCTTTTATCATGCCATTTCTTCGTTCTTTCTTTATAGATTAACGAATTTTCGTATGCTTCATGTCTTAATTCTTCTAATTCATTTAGTTGACTTAATCGTAGACGTCCGGCTTCATGTAAATCAAGATTACATGTCTTCAAAGCCCAAAATGCTTTGTGTTCAATTTCTACTGGAAGATGACATGCTTTTCCATAAACAAGTCTAAAAGGTGTGGTTCCAATTGGAGTTTTGTAGGCTGTTCTAAAAGCCCAGAGTGCATCCTCCAATTTAATGGACCATTCCTTCGGATTTGATCCTACGGTTTTTTCTAGAATACGTTTTAAAGCTCGGTTGGTATTTTCAACTTGTCCACTTGTTTGTGGATGATATGCGGTGGAGATTTTATGAGTTACTCCATATCTTTTAAGAACTTTCTCAAGTTGATTATTACAGAAATGAGTACCCCGATCACTTATTAAAGCTTTCGGTGTTCCAAACCTTGCAAAAAGACGTTTTAAAAAGTTGACTACAACTCGTGCATCGTTAGTTGGGAGAGCTTGTGCTTCCGCCCATTTAGATACATAATCAATGGCTACGAGTATATATAGATTATTATGAGATTTTGGAAATGGACCCATAAAGTCAATACCCCAAATGTCAAATACTTCACATACTTGGATGACATTTTGTGGCATTTCATCACGTTGACTTATTTTTCCGGCCCTTTGACATGCATCACAGGATTTGCAAAGAAGGTGTGCGTCTTTGTAAATTGTAGGCCAATAGAATCCAGCTTCATAAACTTTTCTTGCTGTTAGTTGAGGCCCATAATGCCCTCCTGTTGGTCCTGTGTGACAATGGTTTAAAATTTTACTAGCTTCATCTCCAAATACACATCGGCGTATTATTCCATCGGGACAACTTTTAAACAGATGTGGATCTTCCCAAAAATAGTGTTTTATATCACTGAAGAATTTCTTTCGTCTTTGGTACGATAATCCTTTTTCAAGGAATCCACAAACTAAGTAGTTTGCATAGTCTGCAAACCATGGAATTTCTTTATAATCTATCTTCAATAGATATTCATCAGGAAAGTTGTCTTGTATGGCCGATTCATTTAGAACTTCTAACTCAGGATTTTCAAGACGAGAAAGATGATCAGCGGCGAGATTTTCTGCTCCTCTTTAATCTCAGATTTCAATATCAAACTCTTGTAAGAGTAAGATCCAACGGATTAATCTTGGTTTAGCATCTTGTTTTGAAAATAGGTATCTAAGAGCAGAATGGTCGGTATAGACCACCGTTTTTGCTAGAACGAGATATGATCGAAATTTGTCAAAAGCAAAGACAATAGCAAGGAGTTCTTTTTCGGTAGTTGTATAGTTCGTTTGTGCTCCTTGTAATGTCTTACTAGCATAATATATAGGTTGAAATCGTTTTTCAATCCTTTGTCCTAAAACGGCTCCCATTGCAAAATCACTTGCATCGCACATTAGTTCAAATGGTAGATTCCAATTTGGTGTTATCATGATCGGTGCATTAGTGAGTTTTTCTTTAAGAATATTAAAAGATTTGATACATTCATCTGAAAAGATGAATGGCGCATCCTTTTTTGTAGGAGTTTATTCATAGGAGTGGCAATTTTAGAAAAATCTTTTATGAAACGTCGGTAAAAACCGGCATGCCCTAGAAAACTCCTAACTCCTCTAACATTGGTGGGATGTGGAAGTTTAGCAATTACATCTACTTTAGCTCTATCCACTTCAATTCCTTCTTTTGAAATTTTATGTCCAAGAACGATGCCTTCTTTAACCATGAAATGGCATTTCTCCCAATTAAGTACTAGATTTGATTTTTCGCATCTAATTAGCATTCGTTCCAGATTAACTAGACATGATTTAAATGTATCACCGAAGACTGAAAAGTCATCCATGAATACTTCCATGCATTCTTCTATCATGTCGTGAAAAATCGCCATCATACACCTTTGAAAGGTTGCAGGAGCGTTGCAAAGTCCAAATGGCATGCGTTTGTAAGCAAAAGTACCATAAGAGCATGTGAATGTGGTTTTCTCTTGATCCTCGGGTGCTATTGGAATTTGAAAATATCCGGAAAATCCATCTAGAAAACAATAGTAACTATTTCCGGCTAATCTTTCCAACATTTGATCTATGAAAGGTAAGGGAAAGTGATCTTTTCTAGTGGCGTCATTTAATTTTCTATAATCAATACATACACGCCATCCTGTTACAGTCCTAGTAGGAATAAGCTCATTTTTCTCATTTGTAATGACAGTCATGCCACCCTTCTTAGGTACGCATTGAACTGGGCTTACCCATGGACTATCAGAAATTGGATATATCAAACCTGCATCTAGCAGTTTAATAATCTCTTTCTTAACTACATCTTGCATATTAGGATTTAGTCTTCGTTGGCGTTGCACATACGTTTTATGACCTTCTTCCATAAGGATTTTATGTGTGCAATACGAAGGACTTATTCCTTTAATATCATGAATCTTCCATGCAATGGCTGGTTTATGAGCTTTCAACACAGAAATGAGTTGTGATTTCTCATTTTCAGTAAGAGAAGACGATATTATTACAGGTAATTCAGATTCACCATGTAAATAAGCGTATTCCAAATGGTTTGGAAGTGGCTTTAACTCTAATTTCGGAGGTTCTTCTATCGATGATTTATATCGATATCTGTCTTCTTCTTTTAGCATTTGAATTTCTTCTGTTGTTGGTTCATATCCATTAGCTATAAGTGTAGCTAACATTTCTGCTTCATCAATTGGTTCATTACCTTCTCCTAAAGAACATTCTCCTGTTCCTTGTAATTCTGGAAATTCTTCTAATAATTCTGCATGTGCATCTATAGTTTGAATATAATAACATGTATCATCTGCAGATTGTGGTTGTTGCATTGCTCTATCAACTGAAAAGGTAACACTCTCATCCTCTATACTTAGGGTCAGTTTCTTACCGAACACGTCTATCATTGCTTTAGCCGTGTTTAAGAATGGTCTTCCTAATATGAGAGGAACTTGAGAATCTTCTTCCATGTCCAAAACAACAAAATCTACTGGAAATACTAAAGTACCAACTTTAACTAGCATGTTCTCCATTATCCCTCTAGGATATTTTATTGATCTATCGGCTAGTTGTATGCTTATTCTGGTTGGTTTCAATTCTCCAAGGTCTAGTTTAGCGTACAGTGAATACGGCATTAGATTTATACTAGCACCTAAGTCTGCCAATGCTTCTATTGAACTAAGACTACCCAGAAAACATGGAATTGTGAAACTTCCTGGATCAGATAGTTTTTCTGGTATCTTATTCAACAGCACTGCTGAACAATTAGCATTCATAGTAACAGCCGAGAGTTCTTCCATTTTCTTTCTATTTGAGATTAGATCTTTCAAGAATTTAGCATATCTTGGCATTCCTGAAATCACATCAATGAAAGGAAGATTTACATTTATCTGTTTAAACATATCCAAAAATTTGGATTGCTCGGCTTCAAGTTTTTCTTTCTTCATTTTACTCGGATAAGGAAGTGGTGGTTGGTATGGTTTAACATAAGGTTTATCCTTAACTGTGTTATCTTCATTAATCTTTTCAACTACCGGTTCTTTTTCCTTATCTTGATCAGGTTGTGGTTCTTGTGGAGTAGGAATAGTTTCATCAGAAGTTACAGGTATTTCAGGTGGTTTAAGTGTTGTACCACTTCTTGTGGTAATAGCTTTAGCTGTTTCATTCCTGGGGTTAGCATTTGTATCACTAGGTAGACTTCCCGGTTTTCTTTCACCTATTAACCTTGCTAGGTTACTCACTTCTTATTCCAGATTTTGAATAGAAGCTTGTTGATTTCTAAATGCTTGAGCATTTTGTTCATTAGTTTGTTTTTGAGATGTGAAAAACTGCGTTTGAGTTTCAACTAGCTTCGTCATCATATCTTCTAAATTTGGTTTTTTATCATCGGTTTGTTGTGGTGGTTTGTTTTGAAAATTCGGTCTTTGCTGATTATAAGTATTATTGGATACTTGTTGATTGCTAGGACCTTGTTGGTTGTTGTATGGAATATTTCGGTTATAATCCTGGTTTTGATTGTAAATTGGTCTTGGCGGTTGATAATTATTCTGATAATTATTTCCAGGCCTTTGGTTTATGTATGAAATATTCTCTCTTTGTTCCATTGTTAATTCAATACTGAGACAATCTTTTGTCAAATGTGGTCCTCCACACTGCTCACAACTAATTCGTATTGAGTGAATATCCTTAGTCATCTTTTCCATTCGTCTCTCCACAGCATCTATCTTTGCGGAAATGGAATCTAAGTCATGACTAGAATCGGCTCTAGCTGCTTTAGATGATCTAATGATATCTTTTTCTTGGTGCCACTCATGTGAGTGGGAAGCAGTGTTATCAATAATTTTGTAAGCATCAGTTTCGGTTTTCTTCATAATAGAACCACCAGCTGCTATATCTATGTCTTTCCTTGTAGTGATGTCGCATCCTTGGTAGAATATTTGTACTATTTGACAGGTGTCTAAACCATGTTGCGGACATCCTCTTAACAACTTTCCATATCTAGTCCACGCCTTATATAGAGTTTCATTTGGTTTCTGTGTGAACGTAACAATTTCTGCTTGAAGTCTTACGGCTTTAGATGCAGGAAAGAATTGTTTAAGAAATTTGTCAACTAAAACGTCCCATGTATCGATCGCCCCTTCAGGTAACGATTCCAACCAATCTTTGGCTTCTCCCTTTAAAGTCCAGGGAAATAACATGAGATATATCTGTTCATCCTCCACTTCTCGGATTTTAAATAGTGTGCAGATCCTATTAAAGGTACGTAGATGTTCATTTGGATCTTCCTTTGGCGTACCACTAAATTGGCATTGATTAGTCACCATGTGTAAAATTTGTCCTTTGATTTCATAATCTGGCGCATTAATGTCTGGATGAGTAATTGCGTGACCTTGGCCAGTGCGTTTAGCTCTCATTCGGTGTCTTCCATACTTAAAGGTTCCATTACTTCCATAATTGAATTTGTTGAATCGGTATCACTAGATGATTCTGATTTAATGGTTCGTTCCTCAACAATCTCTGTTTGATTGATTGGTGGCTCCGGAGGAAAGTTTAATGGTTCAGGATCTATGAACCGTTCCTGAATATTTTCCGGATTCTCAATTGTGAGGTCGGGTTCAAAAAATGGATTATCGGAAATTTGAACTGAAGTACTTGGTTGACTGGATGACGATTCTAAAGAAAAATCAACGGCGGTTATATTTGCTAAATGTCTTGATCTAGTTACAGGTGGTGAACGTACAAAAGGTGATGAACGTCTTGCTCGGTGCATTCACTGAATATCCTATTAGTTTTTAAAAGGAAAGAAAAATTATAATAAGTTATCCAATTAATAGACTTTTCTGATTTTGCCCACGTTTCGAATAGCCAAAAGATGCAGCAGAGGGGCAGGATTCGTTTGGTCTCAATATAATTGAGGACTGTTTGGCTCCAATAACCCGGTCCACGTACAAATCCAACTATTACTACGAACCAGAAAATTTTGATGTCTATTAATTTAACCACTTAAAATAAATTTTCGTAATTTTAAGAAATTTAGATAAGAAGTAGAAAAAATTCTAAGTCCTAAAAACTAGAATGGCGAGAAATAAGAGAGAAAAAGAGTTCGTCGAAAAAGGTCGAAAAAGAAAAAAATGGTTGAAAAATAAAAGGTGACGGAAAAATAAAAGAAACTTATAAAAACTTAAAAATACTTAACTAACCTAATCTTATTACTACAACTATCTTAAAATTATAATCGCAAATTGAAATTACTAATTGGAATGATAATTGATACATAGTAAAAGGTCTAAAAATATTAAAGCTTACAGGAAAAACTGAATCCCAAATGGAAATAACTTAAAAAGAAACTAAAACTTAAAATGGCGTCGCAAAATTCTAAAGCACCTAAATCTTAGTCTAAAAAAAAAACACTTAAGGAATTCTACGGCAAAGCCTAAAAATCTAGGAGTAAAAATAACTATAGCAAAAACTAAGTTTAAAATTAAATATGAGCTAAAAATACAAATATTACGCTAAAATGATTAAAAAGGGACAAAATATAAAAATATATAAAAAGTTGTAAAAAGTACAATTTTTATAAAAATATTATTTTTATATTTTTTATTTTATTAAACTATTAATTTTACAATTTAACTAAACTAATTTAACTAAAATATATAAATTAAATAAAAAGTAAAAGTAATTATAATAATAATAATTAGTTAGGGTTTAATAATAATTAATTAATAATTACCGTAATAAATGCTGAATTAGGGCTTCTGTCCGTGTGTCAGGTACACTCCGCGAGTCACGTTATTTAATGCTTCAAACCCCGCGAGTCGCGGGGTTCAGAATTTCAGATCTAGAGCAGTTTGAAATTTTTACGCGTTTTTTTTTTCTTTATTTTCTGTTTTCTATTTTTTTCTATATATAAAAGATATTTAATAAAACTTATATTTTTATAAATTAAAATAAGAATAAAGAAACTTATAAAACTTAAATATATAAAAAAAATACTTATATTTTTGTTTTTCTTTTTATATTTTTGAATAATTAAAACGTATTTTTACAAAAACGAATTTTTAATAAAAGTAAACTAAAAATCTTTTTTTTTTTTTATATTAGCGTTGCGCTTCCGGCTTTTAAGATAAGTCCCCGGCAGCGGCGCCAAAAATACTTGATGTTATGCGAGGTGTATATAAAATAGTTATTAATTTTAGCAGAAAACACTATTAAATACGATACAATTTTACACAAGATATTTATTTATTTATAGAATGGATATACTTAAACCTTGCTACAACACTTATAGGCAGTGTACCTAATCGTACAGTAGTGTAGTTTTTAGTAAGTCCGGTTCGTTCCACAGGGAAATCTTTAAACAAAGCTCAACGCTATATTAGTTTACTTTTATAAAAATACAAATATATATATAAGTAATATTATTATTATAAAGGGGGGTTTTTACCGTTTAATGACCGGTTTGTCGATTTTAAAACTTTAGTCGCAGTTAAAACCTAATGTAAAATATTAAATAAATAAAAGACTAAATTTAAAGCGTAAAGTAAATAACGATAATGAAATTGCGAATAATAAAAGTGCGATAAAATAAACTTGCGATAATTAAAAAGTACGATAATTAAAAATGCAATTAAATATAATAACAATAAAAATGCGATAATTAGAAGTGCAATTAAATATAAAATAAAGGAAATTAAATATGAAATAAAAGAATTATGCTTATTTAAACTTCCGTAATCATGATGTTTGACGTGTTGATTTTAGTTTTATGCCCATGGGTTAATTGTCCTTTGTCCTGGATTATTTAATATGTCCGTCTGGTTTTTGTCCATAACAGTCCATCAGTCATAAATATAAAGTGCGAGTGTCCTCATCAAATTATTCTTATACCCGAAGTTAAATATTCCAACTAATTGGGGATTCGAATTGTAACAAGGTTTTAATACTTTGTTTAATGAATACACCAGGTTATCGACTGCGTGTAAACCAAGGTTTTACTACTTTGTTAACAATTACACCAATTACCCTTGAATGTAATTTCACCCCTGTTTTAATTATTCTAGTGGCTATTAATCCATTCCCGTGTCCGGTTAAATGAACGATTATTCGTACATATAAATACCCCGCCCATCGTGTCCGATTGAGTGTATATGGTAATTTATAGGGACGCCCAATTGTAAATCTTTATATTTACATTAACAAACTATCATTTAGTTAAACAAATATAAAGCCCATTAATAGCCCATAGTCTAATTTCCACAAGTGTCGTTCTTTTGTCCAAACCCCAATTATGGTACAAAGCCCAATTACCCAATTTTAGTAATTAGCCCAACATCATGATTACTTCGTTTTAAATAAGCATAATAATAACTTAGCTACGAGACATTAATATAAAAAGGTTGAACATAACTTACAATGATTAAAAATAGCGTAGCGTTACACGGACAGAATTTCGACTTACACCCTTACAATATTCGCTAACATACCCTTATTATTAGAATTATAATTAAAATTAAAATTAAAATATAAATTATATATATATATATATATCGTATATATGAGAGAAGAGAGAAATAGATTATGAATTGTGATCAGAATTCGGTTGGCTTTATAGGGATTTTTGATTTTTGGGGCTCCGCGACTCGCGGCAAAATCCTCTCCAAACTCCGCGAGTCGCGGAGAATGTATTTACAGCTCACACCCTTGGAGTCTTTCTCTGCCGACGGTTTTATAATATATATATAATATATATATAATTAATATAATTAATTATATATTATATTATATTTATATACATAGTTAACTTGTAATTTTTAGTCCGTTGCGTCGAGCGTTAAGAGTTGACTCTAGTCCCGGTTCCGGATTTTCGAACGTCCTTGCGTACAATTTTATATTTTGTACTTTACGTTTTTAATCTTGTACACTTGTAATTTCGAGACGTTTCTTATCAATAATTGGAACCTCTTTGATTGTCTTTTGTTCTTTTGAGCTTTTTGGTCGTTTGCGTCTTCAATTCGTCGAATCTGTCTTTTGTCTTCACCTTTTATTATTTAAACGAATATCACTTGTAAATAGAACAATTGCAACTAAAAGCTTGTCTTTCTTGAGGAATAATGCTATGAAATATATGTTCGTTTTTAGCATTATCAATTATATTATATTATATTTATATACATAATTAATTTGTAACTTTCGGTCCGTTGAGTCGAGCGTTGAGAGTTGACTCATGTACCGGATCCGGATTTTTGAACGTCCTTTCGTACTATTTTATATCGTGTACTTTGCGTTTTGTAACTTGTACTCTTGTCATTTTTAGACATTCTTCATCATTAATTTGAACCTTTTTGATTGTGTTTTGTACTTTTGAGCTTTTTGGTCGTTTGCGTCTTCAATTCGTCGAATCTGTCTTTTGTCTTCACCTTTTATTATTTAAACGAATATCACTTGTAAATAGAACAATTGCAACTAAAAGATTGTCTTTCTTGAGGGATAATGCTATGAAATATATGTTCATTTTTAGCATTATCAAATATTCCCACACTTGAGCGTTGCTTGTCCTCAAGCAATATAGTCTTGAAATACTAGAATCACCTCTTTATTCTTCACACTTTGTACATCAGTGATTTCTATACGGCGGTATAAACAATGGTAGTAACGATGTGGTTTACAGTCCCACATGACTATAAAATTTAGATCCTTTAAGAAAATTGGATCTTTATGAAAATATTTGATCTTTTGAAAATTAAATCTAGCTTTTAACCTAGATAAGTTTTCTGGAATAACCCTTCACCGGTGTTTGCAAATTCTTTTTGTGGGTTTGGTGGGTTTCATATTTGAAATTTTTAGCTCAAAACTTGCGGTTTTGTGTCACCCACTTGCTAACCTTGTATTGGGAAAGCAACACGTCCAGTATACTTGCTCCGTATATTACCTTTCGGTAAACTACCGTCCGGTTGTAAAGGAAAACATTGAATAAGCAACTGTTAAGGCAATGTCCCCTGACATGCTTTTAATTATGGTCTATAACGTGTCGGATGCAATTACTATCCTTTGTAGGAGCAATAGTAAAGCTCACCCTTATAATTTTTTGGTCTGACACGAGGTCCTGTCTTTGACCATATTATGCAACCACCGTTCTTACGGTTGACACCCTGATAATGCTAAAAACGAACATATATTTCATTGCATTATTCCTCAAGAAAGACAAGCTTTTAGTTGCAATTGTTCTATTTACAAGTGATATTCGTTTAAATAATAAAAGGTGAAGACAAAAGACAGATTCGACGATTTGAAGACGCAAACGACCAAAAAGCTCAAAAGTACAAAAGACAATCAAAAAGGTTCCAAATATTGATAAGAAACGTCTCGAAATCACAAGAGTACAAGATTCAAAACGCAAAGTACAAGATATTAAATTGTACGCGAGGACGTTCGAAAATCCGGAACCGGGACTAGAGTCAACTCTTAACGCTCGACGCAACGGACTAAAAATTACAAGTTAACTATGTATATAAATATAATATAATATATAATTAATTATATTAATTATATATATATTATATATATATATTATTAAAACCGTCGGCAGCCAGAAACTCCAAGGGTGTGAAATGAAAATACCTCTCCGCGACTCGCGGAGTTTTAAGGCCATTTTGCCGCGAGTCGCGGAGCCCCAAATTTCATTTCTGGCTATAAATCAACCCGAATTCTGATCAAAATCATCATCATTTTTCTTCTCATTCATACGAAGTAATATATATTTATATTTATAATTTATATTTTAATTTTAATTATAATTCTAATAATAAGGGTATATTAGCAAATGTTGTAAGGGTGTAAGTCGAAATTCTGTCCGTGTAACGCTACGCTATTTTTAATCATTGTAAGTTATGTTCAACCTTTTTATATTAATGTCTCGTAGCTAAGTTATTATTATGCTTATTTAAAACGAGGTAATCATGATGTTGGGCTAATTACTAAAATTGGGTAATTGGGCTTTGTACCATAATTGGGGTTTGGACAAAAGAACGACACTTGTGGAAACTAGGCTATGGGCTATTAATGGGCTTTATATTTGTTTAACTAAATGAAAGTTTGTTAATGTTAATATAAAGATTTACAATTGGGCGTCCCTATAAATTACCATATACACTCGATCGGACACGATGGGCGGGGTATTTATATGTACAAATAATCGTTCATTTAACCGGACACGGGAATGGATTAATAGCCACTAGAATAATTAAAACAGGGGTGAAATTACATTCAAGGGTAATTGGTGTAATTGTTAACAAAGTAGTAAAACCTTGGTTTACACGCAGTCGATAACCTGGTGTATTCATTAAACAAAGTATTAAAACCTTGTTACAATTCGAATCCCCAATTAGTTGGAATATTTATCTTCGGGTATAATAATAATTTGACAAGGACACTTGCAATTTATATTTATGACTGATGGACTGTTATGGACAAAAACCAGACGGACATATTGAATAATCCAGGACAAAGGACAATTAACCCATGGGCATAAAACTAAAATCAACACGTCAAACATCATGATTACGGAAGTTTAAATAAGCATAATTCTTTTATTTCATATTTAATTTCCTTTATTTTATATTTAATTGCACTTCTAATTATCGCACCTTTATTTACTTTTATTGTTATTTAATCGCACTTTTAATTATCGTACTTTTTAATTATCGCAATTTAATTTTATCGCATTTTTATTATTCGCAATTTCATTATCGTTATTTACTTTACGCTTTAATTTAAAGTCTTGTATTTATTTTATATTTTACATTAGGTTTTAACTGCGACTAAAGTTTTAAAATCGACAAACCGGTCATTAAACGGTAAAAAAAAACCCTCTTTATAATAATAATATTACTTATATATATATTTGTATTTTTATAAAAGTAAACTAATATAGCGTTGAGCTTTGCTTAAAGATCTCCCTGTGGAACGAACCGGACTTACTAAAAACTACACTACTGTACGATTAGGTACACTGCCTATAAGTGTTGTAGCAAGGTTTAAGTATATCCATTCTATAAATAAATAAATATCTTGTGTAAAATTGTATCGTATTTAATAGTATTTTTCTGCTATAAAATAATAACTATTTTATATACACCTCGTTCGACATCAAGTATTTTTGGCGCCGCTGCCGGGGACAACTCTTAAAAGCCGGAAGCGCAACGCTAATATAAAAAAAAAAAAATTTTTATCTACTTTTATTAAAAGTCGTTTTTGTAAAAAAAATTACGTTTTAATTATTCAAAAATATAAAAAGAAAAACAAAAATATAAGTATTTTTAGGATTTTGTTAAATATTTAAGTTTTATAAGTTTCTTTATCTTTATTTTAATTTATAAAAATATAAATTTTATTAAAAATCGTTTATTTAAACTAAAAACAGAAAAAAGAAAATAATAAAAAAAAAAAAATAAAGAAAACGCGTAAAAAGTACTACCTGTCAACTGAATTACTGAACCCCGCGACTCGCGGGGTTTTCTTCTCTTTTTGCCGCGACTCGCGGAGGGCTTCTGACACACGGACAAAAACCCTAAAACCGCATTAATCACGGGTTATTATTTATTATTATTATTATTATTAGTTTTAAGTTTTATTTTTATTTATATTTATGTATTTAGTTTTAATAAGTTTTTATTAAATTGTAAAATTAATAGTTTAGTAAAATAAATAATATAAAAATAATATTTTTATAAAAATTGTAATTTTTATAACTTTTTGTATATTTTTATATTTTGTACCTTTTTAATCATTGTAGCGTAATATTTGTATTTTTTAGCTCATAATTAATTTTAAACTTAGTTTTAGCTATAGTTATTTTTACTCCTAGATTTTTAGGCTTTGCCGTAGAATTCCTTAAGTGCTTTTTCTTTAGACTAAGAATTAGGTGCTTTAGAATTTTGCGACGCCTTTTTAAGTTTTAGTTTATTTTTAAGTTATTTCCATTTGGGATTTAGTTTTTCTTGTAAGCTTTAATATTTTTAGACCTTTTACTATGTATCAATTATCATTCCAATTAATAATTTCAATTTGCGATTATAATTTTAAGTTAGTTGTAGTAATAAGGTTAAATTAGTTAAGTATTTTTAAGTTTTTATAAGTTTCTTTTATTTCCGTCACCTTTTATTTTTCAACCATTTTTCTTTTTCGACATTTTTCGACACGCAATCTTTTTCTCTCTTATTTCTCGCCATTCTAGTTTTTAGGACATAGAATTTTATTCTACTTCTTATCTAAATTTCTTAAAATTACGAAAATTTATTTTAAGTGGTTAAATTGATAGACATCAAAATTTTCTGGTTCGTAGTAATAGTTGGATTTGTACGTGGACCGGGTTATTGGAGCCAAACAGTCCTCAATTATATTGAGACCAAACGAATCCTGCCCCTCTGCTGCATCTTTTGGCTATTCGAAACGTGGGCAAAATCAGAAAAGTCTATCTATTGGATAACTTATTATAATTTTTCTTTCCTTTTAAAAAACTAATAGGATATTCTGTGAATGCACCGAGCAAAACGTTCACCACCTTTTGTACGTTCACCACCTGTAACTCGATCAAGACATCGTTTAACAAATATAACCGCCGTTGATTTTTCTTTAGAATCGTCATCCAGTCGACCAAGTACTTCAGTTCAAATTTCCGATAATCCATTTTTTGAAACAAACCTCACAATTGAGAATCCAGAAAATATTCAGGAACGGTTCATAGATCCTGAACCATTAAACTTTCCTCCGGAACCACCAATCATTCAAACAGAGATTGTTGAGGAACGAACTATTAAATCAGAATCATTCAGTGATACCGAGTCAACAAATTCAATTATGGAGAATCTGGAACCTTTAAGTATGGAAGACCGAATGAGAGCTAAACGCACTGGCCAAGGTCACGCAATTACTCATCCAGACATTAATGCGCCAGATTATGAAATCAAAGGACAAATTCTACACATGGTGACTAATCAATGCCAATTTAGTGGTGCACCGAAGGAAGATCCAAATGAACATCTACGTACCTTTAATAGGATCTGCACACTATTTAAAATCCGAGAAGTGGAGGATGAACAGATATATCTCATGTTATTTCCCTGGACTTTAAAGGGAGAAGCCAAAGATTGGTTGGAATCGTTACCCGAAGGGGCGATTGATACATGGGATGTTTTAATTGACAAATTTCTTAAACAATTCTTTCCTGCATCTAAAGCAGTAAGACTTCAAGCAGAAATTGTTACGTTCACACAGAAGCCAAATGAAACTCTATATGAGGCGTGGACAAGATATGGAAAGTTGTTAAGAGGATGTCCGCAACATGGTTTAGACACCTGTCAAATAGTACAAATATTCTACCGAGGATGCGACATCACTACAAGAAAAGACATAGATATAGCAGCTGGTGGTTCGATTATGAAGAAAACCGAAACTGATGCTTACAAAATTATTGATAACACTGCTTCCCACTCACATGAGTGGCACCAAGAAAAAGACATCATTAGATCATCTAAAGTAGCTAGAGCCGATTCTAGCCATGACTTAGATTCCATTTCCGCAAAGATAGATGCTTTCGAGAGACGAATGGAAAAGATGACTAAAGATATTCATGCTATACGAATTAGTTGTGAGCAGTGTGGAGGACCACATTTGACAAAAGATTGTCTCAATATTGAATTAACAATGGAACAAAGAGAGAATATTTCATACATAAACCAAAGGCCTGGAAATAATTATCAGAATAATTATCAACCGCCAAGACCGATTTACAATCAAAACCAGAATTATAACCGAAATATTCCATACAATAACCAACAAGGTCCTAGCAATCAACAAGTATCCAATAATACTTACAATCAGCAAAGACCGAATTTTCAAAACAAACCACCACAACAAACCGATGATAAAAAGCCGAATTTAGAAGATATGATGACGAAGCTAGTTGAAACTCAAACGCAGTTTTTCACATCTCAAAAACAAACCAATGAACAAAATGCTCAAGCATTTAGAAATCAACAAGCTTCTATTCAAAATCTGGAACAAGAAGTAAGTAACCTAGCAAGGTTAATAGGTGAAAGAAAACCGGGAAGTTTACCAAGCGATACAAATACTAACCCCCGGAATGAAACAGCTAAAGCTATTACCACAAGAAGTGGTACAACACTTAAACCACCTGAAATACCTGTAACTTCTGATGAAACTATTCCTACTCCACAAGAACCAAAACCTGATCAAGATAAGGAAAAAGAACCGGTAGTTGAAAAGGTTAATGAAGATAACACAGTTAAGGCTAAACCTTATGTTAAACCATACCAACCACCACTTCCTTATCCGAGTAAAATGAAGAAAGAAAAACTTGAAGCCGAGCAATCCAAATTCTTGGATATGTTTAAACAGATAAATGTAAATCTTCCTTTCATTGATGTAATTTCAGGAATGCCAAGGTATGCTAAATTCTTGAAAGATCTAATCACGAATAGAAAGAAAATGGAAGAACTCTCGGCTGTTACTATGAATGCTAATTGTTCAGCAGTGCTGTTGAATAAGATACCAGAAAAACTATCTGATCCAGGAAGTTTCACAATTCCATGTTTTCTGGGTAGTCTTAGTTCAATAGAAGCATTGGCTGATTTAGGTGCTAGTATAAATCTAATGCCGTATTCACTATACGCTAAACTAGACCTTGGAGAATTGAAACCAACCAGAATAAGCATACAACTAGCCGATAGATCAATAAAATATCCTAGAGGGATAATGGAGAACATGCTAGTTAAAGTAGGTACTTTAGTATTTCCAGTAGATTTTGTTGTTTTGGACATGGAAGAAGATTCTCAAGTTCCTCTTATATTAGGAAGACCATTCTTAAACACGGCTAAAGCAATGATAGACGTGTTCGGTAAGAAACTGACCCTAAGTATAGAGGATGAGAGTGTTACCTTTTCAGTTGATAGAGCAATGCAACAACCACAATCTGCAGATGATACATGTTATTATATTCAAACTATAGATGCACATGCAGAATTATTAGAAGAATTTCCAGAATTACAAGGAACGGGAGAATGTTCTTTAGGAGAAGGTAATGAACCAATTGATGAAGCTGAAATGTTAGCTACACTAATAGCTAATGGATATGAACCAACAACAGAAGAAATTCAAATGCTAAAAGAAGAAGACAGATATCGATATAAATCATCGATAGAAGAACCTCCGAAATTAGAGTTAAAGCCACTTCCAAACCATTTGGAATACGCTTATTTACATGGTGAATCTGAATTACCTGTAATAATATCGTCTTCTCTTACTGAAAATGAGAAATCACAACTCATTTCTGTGTTGAAAGCTCATAAACCAGCCATTGCATGGAAGATTCATGATATTAAAGGAATAAGTCCTTCGTATTGCACACATAAAATCCTTATGGAAGAAGGTCATAAAACGTATGTGCAACGCCAACGAAGACTAAATCCTAATATGCAAGATGTAGTTAAGAAAGAGATTATTAAACTGCTAGATGCAGGTTTAATTTACCCAATTTCTGATAGTCCATGGGTAAGCCCAGTTCAATGCGTGCCGAAGAAGGGTGGCATGACTGTTATCACAAATGAGAAAAATGAGCTTATTCCTACTAGGACTGTAACAGGATGGCGTGTATGTATTGATTATAGAAAATTAAATGACGCCACCAGAAAAGATCACTTTCCCTTACCTTTCATAGATCAAATGTTGGAAAGATTAGCCGGAAATAGTTACTATTGTTTTCTAGATGGATTTTCCGGATATTTTCAAATTCCAATAGCACCCGAGGATCAAGAGAAAACCACATTCACGTGCCCTTATGGTACTTTTGCTTACAAACGCATGCCATTTGGACTTTGTAACGCCCCTGCAACCTTTCAAAGGTGTATGATGGCGATTTTTCATGACATGATAGAAGAATGCATGGAAGTATTCATGGATGACTTTTCAGTCTTCGGTGATACATTTAAATCATGTCTAGTTAATCTGGAACGAATGCTAATTAGATGCGAAAAATCAAATCTAGTACTTAATTGGGAGAAATGCCATTTCATGGTTAAAGAAGGCATCGTTCTTGGACATAAAATTTCAAAAGAAGGAATTGAAGTGGATAGAGCTAAAGTAGATGTAATTGCTAAACTTCCACATCCCACCAATGTTAGAGGAGTTAGGAGTTTTCTAGGGCATGCCGGTTTTTACCGACGTTTCATAAAAGATTTTTCTAAAATTGCCACTCCTATGAATAAACTCCTAGAAAAGGATGCGCCATTCATCTTTTCAGATGAATGTATCAAATCTTTTAATATTCTTAAAGAAAAACTCACTAATGCACCGATCATGATAACACCAAATTGGAATCTACCATTTGAACTAATGTGCGATGCAAGTGATTTTGCAATGGGAGCCGTCTTAGGACAAAGGATTGAAAAACGATTTCAACCTATATATTATGCTAGTAAGACATTACAAGGAGCACAAACGAACTATACAACTACTGAAAAAGAACTCCTTGCTATTGTCTTTGCTTTTGACAAATTTCGATCATATCTCGTTCTAGCAAAAACGGTGGTCTATACCGACCATTCTGCTCTTAGATACCTATTTTCAAAACAAGATGCTAAACCAAGATTAATCCGTTGGATCTTACTCTTACAAGAGTTTGATATTGAAATCCGAGATAAAAAAGGAGCAGAAAATCTCGCCGCTGATCATCTTTCTCGTCTTGAAAATCCCGAATTAGAAGTTCTGAATGAATCGGCCATACAAGACAACTTTCCTGATGAATATCTATTGAAGATAGATTATAAAGAAATCCCATGGTTTGCAGACTATGCAAACTACTTAGTTTGTGGATTCCTTGAAAAAGGATTATCGTACCAAAGACGAAAGAAATTCTTCAGTGATATAAAACACTATTTCTGGGAAGATCCACATCTGTTCAAAAGTTGTCCCGATGGAATAATACGCCGATGTGTATTTGGAGATGAAGCTAGTAAAATTTTAAACCATTGTCACACAGGACCAACAGGAGGGCATTATGGGCCTCAACTAACAGCAAGAAAAGTTTATGAAGCTGGATTCTATTGGCCTACAATTTACAAAGACGCACACCTTCTTTGCAAATCCTGTGATGCATGTCAAAGGGCCGGAAAAATAAGTCAACGTGATGAAATGCCACAAAATGTCATCCAAGTATGTGAAGTATTTGACATTTGGGGTATTGACTTTATGGGTCCATTTCCAAAATCTCATAATAATTTATATATACTCGTAGCCATTGATTATGTATCTAAATGGGCGGAAGCACAAGCTCTCCCAACTAACGATGCACGAGTTGTAGTCAACTTTTTAAAACGTCTTTTTGCAAGGTTTGGAACACCGAAAGCTTTAATAAGTGATCGGGGTACTCATTTCTGTAATAATCAACTTGAGAAAGTTCTTAAAAGATATGGAGTAACTCATAAAATCTCCACCGCATATCATCCACAAACAAGTGGACAAGTTGAAAATACCAACCGAGCTTTAAAACGTATTCTTGAGAAAACCGTAGGATCAAATCCGAAGGAATGGTCCATTAAATTGGAGGATGCACTCTGGGCTTTTAGAACAGCCTACAAAACTCCAATTGGAACCACACCTTTTAGACTTGTGTATGGAAAAGCATGTCATCTTCCAGTAGAAATTGAACACAAAGCATTTTGGGCTTTGAAGACATGTAATCTTGATTTACAAGAAGCCGGACGTATACGATTAAGTCAACTAAACGAATTAGAAGAATTAAGACATGAAGCATACGAAAATTCGTTAATATATAAAGAAAGAACGAAGAAATGGCATGATAAAAGAATCAGAAGTTCAAAAGAATTTAAAGAAGGAGACAGAGTTCTTCTTTTCAATTCACGATTCAAGCTATTTCCTGGAAAATTGAAATCAAGATGGTCTGGACCATTCATAGTCAAAAGAGTTTTCCCATACGGAACGATAGAATTAATAAATTCAAATGGGATTGAATTTAAAGTTAATGGTCACAGAGTTAAACATTACATACATGGTCCGATGGAAGTCGACAACGAAGTTAATCACAATTTCGACACCACAGCTAACTAAGTGTGGGGAGAATCAAGTCTTTAAAAGATAATATGTATTTCTGTTAGAGTTAGATTGTCTGTTTTCGTGTAGTTCTCGAAAATGGAACACGTATGGTCTTTCCCTAGCAGACCCTAAAGAACTAGTCTTCTCCCCCCATTCTGAATTTTTATTTTTTTAGGTTTTTACAAAATGAAGACTGCCTGTGAACTAAACCATGGTCTAATGCTACACGCTTTGATCACTAAAAGAAATAATGACATACTCCCGAGTGAATTAGTATCAGTAATCAGAGAAAGAATGGACGGAGTTAGAAAAGGATCCAGATGCGAAGATAATAAGTTACAATTTGGTAAAGGAAAATCAAAATCCGCAGCAAAAAGAAGAGCACGACACCTAGAAAAATGTCACAAATGCGGAAAATGGTCACATGGAGGTAAATGTTCAAATAATCAAACCTATTCAAATACCGAATTTGTTACTTTATGCAGAGACGGACCGTTCATATGTTTAGAAGAAAAGACAATGAATGCTCGAGGTTACGCCTATGCAGCTATGGAAGACCAATTAAACCGACTATCTTATGAATATAATAGATCATATAACTAAGAAATCTATTTAACAGGTATGTCTGTACAGTTTTTATTTTTTATTTTTATTTTTAACCTTTTGATAATAAACGCTAATTTGTTCGCTAAAAAGTATTAAATTGGTATTAAATAAAATTAGGTTTGGCGACCGAAATTATTGATATCGTTCAAAAAATTTATTACATCACTGCGAAATTTAACGTTTATTCTTAAGGTATAAATATCTTTAATCAATCAACCCAAAATATTTCAAAAATTCGTCATGAGTTAAATTAGGTCTTGGAACCGAAATTACTTTACCGAAAAGAGGGGCGCATATTTTTGATAATATTTGATTGATTAAAGTGGGATAAAAAGACAAAAAGATTTTTAATTTTATTTTTTACCATGTTTTTAAAATTAATATTTAAATCTTAAATTAATATTGTAAACTTTGTAAAAACAATATTTTTAAAATTGTAAATATTTGAAAAATTAATATAAGTTTGGTATGAATTTATGAATTTTTAAATTAAGTTTGGTGTGAATTTTTAATTTTTAAAATATGAAATTTTAATTTTATGCATTTTAAATTTTGAGTTTGGTGTGAATTTTTAATTTTAATTTTGAATTTTATATTTAAGTTGTGTGAATTTAAAAACAAAAAATTTACTTTATCTCATTAAGTTAAAAATATGATTTTTAAAATTCGTCGTAAGTTGAAGACTAGGTCTTTGAACCGAAATTGCTTTACCCGAGGGAGGGACGAGAACTTTTATTATCATTATTTTTAATCTTATTGATTTAAAGTATGCCAAAAACATTAAAAAACCCAAAAATCTTAGCTTTTAAAACAATCGCTACAAAAAGACAAATTTTAAAATTTTGTCGAGGGACGGACTAGGACATCGATCCGAAACGACCTCGTCCTAAATAACAAGGGAAAAAAAATTTTAAAATTAATTTCTTAATTGTTTTATAAGTTAAAGATTATATAAAAAAAAAAAAAAAAAAAAAAAAAAAAAAAAAAAAAAAAAGAAAAATAACTCCGCGACTCGCGGAGTTTTAAGTGAAAACCTCCGCGACTCGCGGAGGGACCAAATTACAGAAAAAAAATAAAACAGCTGCACACGATCATTTCACTCCCACCAACACAGAAACACACATACAGCTCGAAAAAAGACCCCGAAAAACCCACGAAAATCATCCCAAAAACTCGATTTTTCACCGTTAATCTTCAAATTTTTCACTACAATCATGTTGAGAAGGATGATATCTAGGAACTACTCAAGAAAACAGACTGAAAGGGGTGAATCTTCATCCCAAGCCCGCCATGCTCCTGCTGAGAACTTGGAACAACAGGAGGTAGATAACTACTACAAGCAGGATGTACCTCATCCAGTCATGACCTTTTCAGATATGCACTTGGAACAGTTACACCCGAACCTGCGATTTGACAGACTTTGGATAGATTATCCAAAATATCAACGGGGTTTGCATACTCTTCACTCTAAGGTTGTTGAGGTACCAAGGGTCATAGAATGGGGACCCTTGGAAGCTGTAGAATTGGCCGGGCCAATTAGGGAATTACTGGTACAGAGGTATGGTAATTCTTCTTTTAATGACTGGATATGTTTATTCACCATACGCAGACCTGTATATAAAGTATGGTGTGAAGAGTTGTTATGTAGTATAGAGTTGAATGATCGGGTAGCCAGTTTAACCGATCGTTCTTTTGTTAGATTTTTGTTAGGCGGTTCGATGCGCCACATGTCTTTACTAGACATGGCTCAGGCTTTACGTATATATACGCCTGAGGAATTAGCGTCTGCCGATTGTAGAGGATTGATACTAAACGGTAGGAAAATAGATGAGAATTTTGATACACACGGTGTGTGGAGTCAAATGACAAGCCACCACCGTTTTAAAGGGGGAAACTACTCTTATTTGGATATAGATAGAGCCGAATTAAGAGTAATACATAGGTTTTTAGCTAACTCGATTACACAAAGGGGTAAAAACAAAGAAAAGGTAAATGAACAAGATTTGTTTTACCATATGTGTATTCGAGACCCACACAGCGCTGTAAGTATACCATATTGTGTGGGTTATTATTTATCAGCTATGGTTCGAGGGATGCGTCCACATAGCATAATAGGGGGTGGTATTTTTATTACTTTGATTGGTGAATATCTCGGTGTGGATATAAGTCGGGGGGGATTATTAGTAGAAGAGCCGGAACCCCGCGACACTATAGGTTTAAATGTGTACCATGGTGCGAAAGTTTTGAAGCGGCGAAACAACGCCGCAGTACGATACAATGGTAGACATCCACAGGTAGAGAGAAACCAGGAACAAGGTAATGTAGGAGGGGGGCAAGAAATGCATAGGTTTATAGCTTCTCAGGAATACGAAAATGCTAGACAGAGAGCATTTGAAGATTGGCAAGTTCATCAGAACCAGATCATAGCGCATTGCCAACATATAGGTAGAAACTATATTCCTACACCGAAACCCGTCTTCCCTCCTTGGTCGATAGAGATGCAGCCACCATATCCTACGTATGACCCTGCCGAAGCATTCTATAGCACTTATGGTTATGCGTGGAACCCCTATTGGTACCAATATCATCCTTAGTTTACTTATTTTTTTTTATTATTTTGTAATTTGTAATTATTGATATATTTAATATTTTTGTTAATATTGTAATCATTTTTATAATTTCTAACTTTTATTCTTAGATTTTAATAATTTTTGAATGTGGGGTAATAAACCAAACTTCAAAAATATGTATATATGTTTGCAGTTTATCTTATGTAAACAACAGGGTAAAACAACGCATTTTCAAAGACTGGCATTAAGTTCAGCAAAAGCAAGTAATTTTGACGACAATGATGCAAAATATATGTGAAATAACAACAAGACGGAATGAACAAATGACGTGCACCATTTATCATTCAGCAAACAAACGCCAATATATTTGGAAACTTTGGTAAAAATTTAATCATTTTCACACAAATCACCCTCAATAATTTAAATTTTACTGATTTCTTGCAAATGAGGGCATTGCAAGATCTTAAGTGTGGGAAGGGATTAAATTCTTTCGGATTTTAAAATTTTTATATTAAACACTTGGTTACCATTAAAAATACTAGTAAAGCAGTAGTTGTATTAGAATCTAGTGCTCTCTGATAATAAAGAACAGCCCTAGTCTTATATACTAACTACCCAATTCTAGTAAAATTTTTCAAAATTTTCAAATAAATGAATTCAAAATCATGTTTATACATATTTATGAACGATAAAACTAGGTTTTAACACCGAAATTATTGTTACCTCGGAAAGGACATAAATTGAGAAACAAACTAAAATGTTAAAATTCATTTAAAATGGAATAGAGGACGATAAAAAGAAAAATAAAAAGCCAAGTGTGGGAAAATTTACCAAGTTATTTTAAACATATGTCACATATATTTGTAACAAATAACTGAAAATACTTTTGCTTTGAACTAAACTAAACTGTTTTACCCAATGAAAGAAAAGAAGAGATGGATCTACACGATGAATCAATTCCATCATTAAAAGGAAGTAAAGTCTTCCGAAAAAGACACGCGCTTCTTGATTTAGGTCATGAAGTTGTCGTCCAGACCAGCTGTAGGTTGACGAAAAATCTAGAAAAGTCATCACTAAAATCAGCAGGAAATCCACGGACCTCAGCATTAAACAGGGTCGCCAAGTGGTCAGATTTATCCTAACCATGAGAAGGATTTATCTCGTACAATGGGGAGGCACCGTGCAAATTAGCTGGATAAGACTAATGAATCAGATCCCCAGAAAGGATAATCTCCTTAAAGATTAAAAATCAGCTTTTAAGACTGATATTACTCAATCCTAGAGATTGACCTTAAAGATTGAGAATTACAAACTCATGGAATTCAATGATATCTAAACTCGAGCTTGAACGAGAAAATATTTTGATCAAAATTATAAACCGATTTGTTTTCTGAAAACCCTATTTTCAATGCGTTCATTACCATTGAACGTAAAATCCTAGGAATTCACCTAGAATTCATTAGGTCACCTGAACCAAATCGGGTGTCAACCGTAAGAACGGTGGTTGCATAGCATGGTCAAAGACAGGACCTTGTGCCAGACCGACAAATTATAAGGGTGAGCTTTACTATTGCTCCTACCAAGGATAGTAATTGCGTCCGACACGTTATAGACCATAATCAAAAGCATGTCACGAGACATTGCCTTAACAGTTGCTTGTTCAACGCTTTCCTTTACAACCGGACGGTAGTTTGCCGAAAGGTAATATACGGAACAAGTAAACTGGACGTGTTGCTTTCCAAATACAAGGTTAGCAAGTGGGTGACACAAAACCGCAAGTTTTGAGCTAAAATTTTCAAATCTGAAACCCACCAAACCCACAAAAATATTTTGCAAACACCGGTAAAGGGTTATTCCGGAAAACTTATCTAGGGTAAAAACTAGATTTAATTTTCAAAAGATCAAATGTTTTCATAAAGATCCAATTTCCTTAATGGATCTAAATTTTTATAGTCATGTGGGACTGTAAACCATATCGTTACTACCATTGTTTATACCGCCGTATAGAAATCACTGATGTACAAAGTGTGAAGAATAAAAAAGTGATTCTAGTATTTCAAGACGATATTGCTTGAGGACAAGCAACGCTCAAGTGTGGGAATATTTGATAATGCTAAAAACGAACATATATTTCATTGCATTATTCCTCAAGAAAGACAAGCTTTTAGTTTCAATTGTTCTATTTACAAGTGATATTCGTTTAAATAATAAAAGGTGAAGACAAAAGACAGATTCGACGATTTGAAGACGCAAACGACCAAAAAGCTCAAAAGTACAAAAGACAATCAAAAAGGTTCCAAATATTGATAAGAAACGTCTCGAAATCACAAGAGTACAAGATTCAAAACGCAAAGTACAAGATATTAAATTGTACGCGAGGACGTTCGAAAATCCGGAACCGGGACTAGAGTCAACTCTTAACGCTCGACGCAACGGACTAAAAATTACAAGTTAACTATGTATATAAATATAATATAATATATAATTAATTATATTAATTATATATATATTATATATATATATTATTAAAACCGTCGGCAGCCAGAAACTCCAAGGGTGTGAAATGAAAATACCTCTCCGCGACTCGCGGAGTTTTAAGGCCATTTTGCCGCGAGTCGCGGAGCCCCAAATTTCATTTCTGGCTATAAATCAACCCGAATTCTGATCAAAATCATCATCATTTTTCTTCTCATTCATACGAAGTAATATATATTTATATTTATAATTTATATTTTAATTTTAATTATAATTCTAATAATAAGGGTATATTAGCAAATGTTGTAAGGGTGTAAGTCGAAATTCTGTCCGTGTAACGCTACGCTATTTTTAATCATTGTAAGTTATGTTCAACCTTTTTATATTAATGTCTCGTAGCTAAGTTATTATTATGCTTATTTAAAACGAGGTAATCATGATGTTGGGCTAATTACTAAAATTGGGTAATTGGGCTTTGTACCATAATTGGGGTTTGGACAAAAGAACGACACTTGTGGAAACTAGGCTATGGGCTATTAATGGGCTTTATATTTGTTTAACTAAATGAAAGTTTGTTAATGTTAATATAAAGATTTACAATTGGGCGTCCCTATAAATTACCATATACACTCGATCGGACACGATGGGCGGGGTATTTATATGTACAAATAATCGTTCATTTAACCGGACACGGGAATGGATTAATAGCCACTAGAATAATTAAAACAGGGGTGAAATTACATTCAAGGGTAATTGGTGTAATTGTTAACAAAGTAGTAAAACCTTGGTTTACACGCAGTCGATAACCTGGTGTATTCATTAAACAAAGTATTAAAACCTTGTTACAATTCGAATCCCCAATTAGTTGGAATATTTATCTTCGGGTATAATAATAATTTGACAAGGACACTTGCAATTTATATTTATGACTGATGGACTGTTATGGACAAAAACCAGACGGACATATTGAATAATCCAGGACAAAGGACAATTAACCCATGGGCATAAAACTAAAATCAACACGTCAAACATCATGATTACGGAAGTTTAAATAAGCATAATTCTTTTATTTCATATTTAATTTCCTTTATTTTATATTTAATTGCACTTCTAATTATCGCACCTTTATTTACTTTTATTGTTATTTAATCGCACTTTTAATTATCGTACTTTTTAATTATCGCAATTTAATTTTATCGCATTTTTATTATTCGCAATTTCATTATCGTTATTTACTTTACGCTTTAATTTAAAGTCTTGTATTTATTTTATATTTTACATTAGGTTTTAACTGCGACTAAAGTTTTAAAATCGACAAACCGGTCATTAAACGGTAAAAAAAAACCCTCTTTATAATAATAATATTACTTATATATATATTTGTATTTTTATAAAAGTAAACTAATATAGCGTTGAGCTTTGCTTAAAGATCTCCCTGTGGAACGAACCGGACTTACTAAAAACTACACTACTGTACGATTAGGTACACTGCCTATAAGTGTTGTAGCAAGGTTTAAGTATATCCATTCTATAAATAAATAAATATCTTGTGTAAAATTGTATCGTATTTAATAGTATTTTTCTGCTATAAAATAATAACTATTTTATATACACCTCGTTCGACATCACACCCGATTTGGTTTAGGTGACCTAATGAATTCCAGGTGAATTCCTAGGATTTTACATTTAATGGTAATGAACGCATTGAAAATGGGTTTTCAGAAAACAAATCGGTTTGAAATTTTGATCAAAATATTTTCTCGTTCAAGCTCGAGTTTAGATATCGTCGAATTCCATGAGTTTGTAATTCTCAATCTTTAAAGTCAATCTCAAGGATTGAGTAATATCAGGCTTAAATGCTGATTTTTAATCTTTAAGGAGATTATCCTTTCTGGAGGTCTGATTCATTAGTCTTATCCAGCAAATTTACACGGCGTCCTCCCCATTTTACAAGACAGATCCTCTCATGGTTAGGATAAGTCTGACCACTTGGCGACCCTGTTTGATGCTGAGGTCCGTGGATTTCCTGCTGATTTTAGTGATGACTTTTCTAGATTTTTTGTCAACCTACAGCTGGTCTGAACGAAAACTTCTTGACCTAAATCAAGAAGCGCGTGTCTTTTTCGGAAGACTTTACTTTCTTTAAATGATGGAATTGATTCATCGTGTAGATCCATCTCTTCTTTTCTTTCATCGGGTAAAACAGTTAATTATCGTCCAAAACAAAAGTATTTTCAATTATTTGTACAAAAATATGTGATATATATTTTGAATAACTTGGTAAAAATTTCCCACACTTGGCTTTTATTTTCCTTTCTTTGCCTTTTTATTTTCCTCTATTCCATTCTTAAATGAATTCTAATATTTTTGGATTGTTTCTCAATTTATGTCCTTTCCTAGGTAACGACAATTTCGGTATTAACACCTAGTTTTCATCGTTCATAAATATGTATAAATATGATTTTGAATTCATTTAGTTTGAAAATTTTAAAAATTTTTTACTAGAAGTGGGTAGTCAGTATATAAGACTAGGGCTGTTCTTTGTTATCAGAGAGCACTAGATTCTAATACAACTACTGCGTTACTAGTATTTTTAATTGTAACCAAGTGTTTAAATTTAAAAAAAAAAATTAACATTCTGAAAGAATTTAATCCCTTCTCACACTTAAGATCTTGCAATGCCCTCATTTGCAAGAAATCGGTAACACTTTAAATTATTGAGGGTGATTTGCGCAGAAAAATGATTAAATTTTTACCATAGTTTCCAAACATATTGTTGTTTTTGTTGAATGGTAAATGGTGCACATCATTTGTTCATTCCGTTTGTTGTTATATCACATTTATTTTGCATCTTGTCGTCAAAATTAGTTGCTTTTGCTGAACTTAATGCCAGTCTTTGAAAATGCGTTGTTTTACCCTGTTGTGTACATAAGATAAACTGCAAACATATATACATATTTTTGAAGTTTGGTATATTACCCCACATTCAAAAATTATTAAAATCTAATAATAAAAGTTAGAAAATTATAAAAAGTATTACAATATCAACATAAGTGCTAAATGTAGTAACATTACAAAAAATAAAATAAATTCTTTCAGAATGTTAATTTTTTTTTTTTGGCATACTTTAAGTCAATAAGATTAAAAATAATGATAATAAAAATTCTCATCCCGCCCTCGGGTAACGTAATTTCGGCTCAACGACTTAGTCTTCAACTTACGACGAATTTTAAAAATCGTATTTTTAACTTAATGAGATAAAGTAAATTTTTGTTTTTAAATTCACACAACTTAATTTAAAATGCATAAAATTCAAAATTAATATTAAAAATTCACACCAAACTTAAATTTAATTTTGTTTTTATACATACAAACTTATATTAAAAATATTAATTTTTCAAATATTTACAATTTTAAATATATTGATTTAAAAAGTTTACAATATCAATTTAAGATTTATATATTAATTTTAAAAACATGGTAAAAATAAAAATCTTTTTGGCTTTTATCCCACTTTAATCAATCAAATATTATCAAAAATATACGCCCCTCTTTTCGGTAAAGTAATTTCGGTTCCATAACCTAATTTAACTCATGACGAATTTTTGAAATATTTTGAGTTGATTGATTAAAGATATTTATACCTTAAGAATAAACGTTAAATTTCGCAGTGATGTAATAAATTTTTGTATGATATCAATAATTTCGGTCGCAAGACCTAATTTCATCGAATACCAATTTAATACTTTATAGCGAACAAATTAGCATTTATTATCAAAAGGTTAAAAATAAAAATAAAAATAAAAACTGTACAAACTTACATGTGAAATAGATTTCTTAGTAATATGCTTTAGCCCACTCATAAGATAGTCGGACTAATTGATTTTCCATGGTTACATAGGCGTAACCTCGAGCATTTAATGTTTTTTCTTCTAAACATATGAACGGTCCATCTCTGCATAAAGTAACAAATTCGGTGTTTGAATAGGTTTGATTATTTGAACATTTACCTTCGTGTGACCATTTTCCGCATTTGTGACATTTTTCAAGGTGTCGTGCTCTTCTTTTCGCTGCGGATTTTGATTTTCCTTTACCAAATTGTAACTTATTATCTTCGCATCTGGATTCTTTTCTTACTCCGTCCAATTTTTCTCTGATTACTGATACCAGTTCACTCGGAAGTGTGTCATTATTACGTTTAGTGATCAAAGCGTGTAGCATTAGACCATGGTTTAGTTCACAGGAAGTCTTCATCTCGTAAATCCTAAAAAAATAAAAAATTCAGAATGGGGGGAGAAGACTAGTTCTTTAGGGTCTGCTAGGGAAAGACCATTCGGGTTCCATTTTCGAGAACTACACGAAAACAGAAAATCTAACTCTAACAGAAATACATATTATCCTTTAAAAGACTTGATTCTCCCCACACTTAGTTAGCTGTGGTATTGAAATTGTGATTAACTTCGTTGTCGACTTCCATCGGACTATCTATGTAGTGTTTAACTCTGTGACCATTAACTTTAAATTCAATCCCATTTGAATTTATTAATTCTACTGTTCGGTATGGGAAAACTCTTTTGACTATGAATGGTCCAGACCATCTTGATTTCAATTTTCCAGGAAATAGCTTGAATCGTGAATTGAAAAGAAGAACTCTGTCGCCTTCTTTAAATTCTTTTGAACTACTGATTCTTTTATCATGCCATTTCTTCGTTCTTTCCTTATAGATTAATGAATTTTTGTATGCTTCTTGTCTTAATTCTTCTAATTCGTTTAGTTGACTTAACCATAGACGTCCAGCTTCATGTAAATCAAGATTACATGTCTTCAAAGCCCAAAATGCTTTGTGTTCAATTTCTACTAGAAGATGACATGCTTTTCCGTAAACGAGTCTAAAAGGTGTGGTTCCAATTGGAGTTTTGTAGGCTGTTCTAAAAACCCAGAGTGCATCCTCCAATTTAATGGACCATTCCTTCGGATTTGATCCTACGGTTTTTTCTAGAATATGTTTTAAAGCTCGGTTGGTATTTTCAACTTGTCCACTCGTCTGTGGATGATAAGCGGTGGAGATTTTATGAGTTACTCCATATCTTTTAAGAACTTTCTCAAGTTGATTATTACAGAAATGAGTATCCCGATCACTTATTAAAGCTTTCGGTGTTCCAAACCTTGCAAAAAGACGTTTTAAAAAGTTGACTACAACTCGTGCATCGTTAGTTGGGAGAGCTTGTGCTTCCGCCCATTTAGATACATAATCAATGGCAACGAGAATGTAGAGATTATTATGAGATTTTGGAAATGGACCCATAAAGTCAATACCCTAAATGTCAAATACTTCACATACTTGAATGACATTTTGTGGCATTTCATCACGTTGACTTATTTTTCTGGCCCTTTGACAAGCATCACAGGATTTGCAAAGAAGGTGTGCGTCTTTGTAAATTTTAGGCCAATAGAATCCAGCATCATAAATTTTTCTTGCTGTGAGTTGAGGCCCATAATGCCCTCCTGTTGGTCCTGTGTGACAATGGTTTAAGATTTTACTAGCTTCATCTCCGAATACACATCGGCGTATTATTCCATCGGGACAACTTTTAAACAAATGTGGATCTTCCCAGAAATAGTGTTTTATATCATTAAAGAATTTCTTTCGTTTTTGGTACGACAGTCCTTTTTCAAGGAATCCACATAATAAGTAGTTTGCATAGTCTGCAAACCATGGAATTTCATTATAATCTATCCTCAATAGATATTCATCAGGAAAGTTGTCTTGTATGACCGATTCATTTAGAACTTCTAATTCAGGATTTTCAAGACGAGAAAGATGATCAGCGGCGAGATTTTCTGCTCCTCTTTTATCTCGGATTTTAATATCGAACTCTTGTAAGAGTAAGATCCAACGTATTAATCTTGGTTTAGCATCTTGTTTCGAAAATAGGTATCTAAGAGCAGAATGGTCGGTATAGACCACCGTTTTAGCTAGAACGAGATATGATTGAAATTTGTCAAAAGCAAAGACAATAGCAAGGAGTTCTTTTTCAGTAGTTGTGTAATTCTTTTGTGCTCCTTGTAACGTGTTACTAGCGTAATAAATAGGTTGAAATCGTTTTTCAATCCTTTGTCCTAAAACGGCTCCCATTGCAAAATCACTTGCATCGCACATTAGTTCAAACGGTAGATTCCAATTTGGTGTTATCATGATCGGCGCATTAGGGAGTTTCTCTTTAAGAATATTAAAAGATTTGATGCATTCATCTGAAAAGATGAATGGAGCATCCTTTTCTAGGAGTTTATTCATAGGAGTGGCAATTTTAGAGAAATCTTTTATGAAACGTCGGTAAAAACCGGCATGCCCTAGAAAACTCCTAACTCCTCTAACATTGGTGGGATGTGGAAGTTTAGCAATTACATCTACTTTAGCTCTATCCACTTCAATTCCTTCCTTTGAAATTTTATGACCAAGAACGATGCCTTCTTTAACCATGAAATGGCATTTCTCCTAATTAAGAACTAGATTTGATTGTTCGCATCTAATAAGCATTCGTTCAAGATTAGCCAGACATGTTTCAAATGTATCACCGAAAACTGAAAAGTCATCCATGAAAACTTCCATGCATTCTTCTATCATGTCGTGAAAAATCGCCATCATGCACCTTTAAAAGGTTGCAGGGGCGTTGCAAAGTCCAAATGACATGCGTTTGTTAGCAAAAGTACCATAAGGGCACGTGAATGTGGTTTTCTCTTGGTCCTCAGGTGCTATTGGAATTTGAAAATATCCGGAAAATCAATCAAGAAAATAATAGTAACTATTTCCGGCTAATCTTTCCAACATTTGATCAATGAAAGGTAAGGGAAAGTGATCTTTTCTGGTGGCGTCATTAAATTTTCTATAATCAATACATACACGCCATCCTGTTACAGTCCTAGTAGGAATAAGCTCATTTTTCTCATTTGTAATGACAGTCATGCCACCCTTCTTAGGCACGCATTGAACTGGGCTTACCCATGGACTATCAGAAATTGGATAAATTAAACCTGCATCTAGCAGTTTAATAATTTCTTTCTTAACTACATCTTGCATATTAGGATTTAGTCTTCGTTGGCGTTGCACATACGTTTTATGACCTTCTTCCATAAGGATTTTATGTGTGCAATACGAAGGACTTATTCCTTTAATATCATGAATCTTCCATGCAATGGCTGGTTTATGAGCTTTTAACACAGAAATGAGTTGTGATTTCTCATTTTCAGTAAGAGAAGACGATATTATTACAGGTAATTCAGATTCACCATGTAAATAAGCGTATTCCAAATGATTTGGAAGTGGCTTTAACTCTAATGTCGGAGGTTCTTCTATCGATGATTTATATCGATATCTGTCTTCTTCTTTTAGCATTTGAATTTCTTCTGTTGTTGGTTCATATCCATTAGCCATTAGTGTAGCTAACATTTCAATTTCATCAATTGGTTCAGTTCCTTCTCCTAAAGAACATTCTCCTGTTCCTTGTAATTCTGGAAATTCTTCTAACAATTCTGCATGTGATTCTATAGTTTGAATATAATAACATGTATCATCTACAGATTGCTGTTGTTGCATTGCTCTATCAACTAAAAAGGTAACACTCTCGTCCTCTATATTTAGGGTCAGTTTCTTACCAAACACGTCTATCATTGCTTTAGCCGTGTTTAAGAATGGTCTTCCTATTATGAGAGGAACTTGAGAATCTTCTTCCATCTCCAGAACAACAAAATCTACTGGAAATACTAAAGTACCAACTTTAACTAGCATGTTCTCCATTATCCCTCTAGGATATTTTATTGATCGATCGGCTAGTTGTATGCTTATTCTTGTTGATTTCAATTCTCCAAGGTCTAGTTTAGCGTATAGTGAATACGACATTAAATTTATACTAGCACCTAAGTCTGCCAATGCTTCTATTGAACTAAGACTACCCAGAAAACATGAAATTGTGAAACTTCCTGGATCTGATAGTTTTTCTGGTATCTTATTCAACAGCACTACTGAACAATTAGCATTCATAGTAACAGCCGAGAGTTCTTCCATTTTCTTTCTATTCAATATTAGATCTTTCAGAAATTTAGCATATCTAGGCATTCCTGAAATTACATCAATGAAAGAAAGATTTACATTTATCTGTTTAAACATATCCAAGAATCTGGATTGCTCGGCTTCAAGTTTGTCTTTTTTCATTTTACTCTGGTAAGGAAGTGGTGGTTGGTATGGTTTAACATAAGGTTTAGCCTTAACTTTGTTATCTTCATTAACCTTTTCAACTACCGGTTCTGTTTCCTTATCTTGCTCAGGTTGTGGTTCTTGTGGAGTAGGAATAGCGTCCTCAGAAATTACAGGTATTTCAGGTGGTTTAAGTGTAATACCACTTCTTGTGGTAATGGCTTTAGCTGTTTCATTCAGGGGGTTAGCATTTGTATCACTAGGTAAACTTCCTGGTTTTCTTTCACCTATTAACCTTGCTAGGTTACTTACTTCTTGTTCCAAATTTTGAATAGAAGCTTGTTGATTTCTAAATGCTTGAGCATTTTGTTCATTAGTTTGTTTCTGAGATGTGAAAAACTGCTTTTGAGTTTCAACTAGCTTCGTCATCATATCTTCTAAATTCGGCTTTTTATCATCGGTTTGTGGTGGTTTGTTTTGAAAATTAGGTCTTTGCTGGTTGTAAGTATTGTTGGATACTTGTTGATTACTTGGACCTTGTTGGTTGTTGTATGGAATATTTCGATTATAATTTTGGTTTTGATTGTAAATCGGTCTTGGCGGTTGATAATTATTCTAATAATTATTTCCAGGCCTTTGGTTTATGTATGAAATATTCTCTCTTTGTTCCATTGTTAGTTCAATACTGAGACAATCTTTTGTCAAATGTGGTCCTCCACACTGCTCACAGCTAATTCGTATTGAGTGTATATCCTTAGTCATCTTTTTCATTCGTCTCTCGACATCATCTATCTCTGCAGAAATGGAATCTAAGTCATGGCTAGAATCGGCTCTAGCTGCTTTAGATGATCTAATGATATCTTTTTCTTGGTGCCACTCATGTGAGTGGGAAGCAGTGTTATCAATAATTTTGTAAGCATCAGTTTCGGTTTTCTTCATAATAGAACCACCAGCTGCTATATCGATGTCTTTCCTTGTAGTGATGTCGCATCCTTGGTAGAATATTTGTACTATTTGACAAGTGTCCAAACCATATTGCGGACATCCTCTCAATAACTTTCCAAATCTAGTCCATGCCTCATATAGAGTTTCATTTGGTTTCTGTGTGAATGTAACAATTTCTCCTTGAAGTCTTACGGCTTTAGATACTGGAAAGAATTGTTTAAGAAATTTTTCAACTAAAACGTTCCATGTATCAATCGCCCCTTCTGGTAACGATTCCAACCAATATTTGGCTTCTCCCTTTAAAATCCAGGGAAATAACATGAGATATATCTGTTCATCCTCCACTTCTCTTATTTTAAATAGTGTGCAGATCCTATTAAAGGTACGAAGATGTTCATTTGGATCTTCCTTCGGCGCACCACTAAATTGGCATTGATTAGTTACCATGTGTAGAATTTGTCCTTTAATTTCATAATCTGGCGCATTAATGTCAGGATGAGTAATTGCGTGACCTTGGCCAGTGCGTTTAGCTCTCATTCGGTCTTCCATACTTAAAGGTTCTAGATTTTCCATGATTGAATTTGTTGAATCTGAATCACTAAAGGATTCTGATTTAATGGTGCGTTCCTCAACAATCTCTGTTTGAATGATTGGTGGTTCCAGAGGAAAAATTAATGGTTCAGGATCTATGAATTGTCCCTGAATATTCTCCGGATTTTCAATTGTGAGGTCGGGTTAAAAAAATGGATTATCGGAAATTTGAATTGGAGTACTTAGTCGACTGGATGATGATTCTAAAGAAAAATCAACGGCGACAATATTTGCTAGATGTCTTGATCTGGTTACAGGTGGTGAATGTACAAAAGGTGGTGAACATCTTGCTCGGTGCATTCACTGAATTTCCTATTAGTTTTTAAAAGGAAAGAAAAATTATATAAGTTATCCAATTAATAGACTTTTCTGATTTTGCCCACGTTTCTAATAGCCAAAAGATGCAGCAGAGGGGCAGGATTCGTTTGGTCTCAATATAATTGAGTACTGTTTGGCTCCAATAACCCGGTCCACGTACAAATCCAACTATTACTACGAACCAGAAAATTTTGATGTCTATCAATTTAACCACTTAAAATAAATTTTCGTAATTTTAAGAAGTTTTAGATAAGAAATAGAGAAAATTCTAAGTCCTAAAAACTAGAATGGCGAGAAATAAGAAAGAAAAAGAGCGCGTCGATATTAAAATTGGAGAAATAAGAAAGAAAAAGAACGACTTATAAAACTTTAAAACACTCGACTAACCCAACCTTATTATTATCACTAACTTAAAATTAAAATTGCAAATTGAGATTCCTAATTGGAGTGATAATTGATACATAGGTAAAAGGCGTCGAAAAATAAAAATAAGAAAGTAGCGCGTTGAAACGTAAAAAAGAACTAAAAACTAAGAATTAAAAGTTGCGTCTAAAAATATTAAAGCTTACAAGTAAAACTATATCCCAAATGGCAATAACTTAAAAAAATACTAAAACTTAGATAGGCATCGCAAAATTCTAAAGCACCTAAATCTTAGTCTAAAGAGAAAGCTCTTAAGGGATTTTACGGCAAAGCCTAAAAATCTAGAAATAAAAATAACTATGGCAAAAACTATATCTTAAAACTAAATACGAACGAAAAATTACAAAAATTACGCTAAAAACAAATAAAAAGGGACAAAATATAAAAATATACTAAAAGTTGTAAAAAGTACAATTTTTTTATAAAAATATTATTTTTATATTATTTATTTTATAAAACTATTACTTTTATATATATAAATAAAACTAATTAAAATTAATTATTACAAATTAATTAAAACTTAAACTAAATAATAAATTAATTAACCCTAAATACTAATTAATTAATAATAATAATTAAAACTCCGTAATTAATGCAAGATTAGGGTTCTGGTCGTGTCACGCCTTATATAAATAAAAAGTCTCGTCGTTTCTAATCTGTTTTTGCAGCTATTCGACTTCACGCCTTATATAATAATATATCGTGTGATATATTTCATCTTACATATGTTTTATGTAAAATAGTGGTATTGAATTATTGTAAAATATTGTACCAAAAGAATAAGCGTGAAGTATTAATGCATTAAGTTTTTCATGATAGAATATTATCATGATTGTAGTAGTTAATTTGTGTACTAGCTATTAAGTATGAACTTTAACGGGTAGGTACTACCCGAGCTATAATTATAAAACGCTACTAAGAATAAAAGGCTTTTATAATAATTGGTTCATATTATTAATATGCCACGATGTACCATTAATTACTCATTACATCTATAATATTCTATGTGATTAATTATCTTATATGTTTATTGAAGAAACATGGCTCGATTGAACTAAATGACGGAACAAGAAATTGAGGAGCTTATCAACCAACGTGATGTTATGCGAGGTGTATATGAAATAGCTTATATTTTACTAGGAAAAACTATTAAATACGATACAATTTTACACAAGATATTTATTTATTTATAGAATGGATATACTTAAACCTTGCTACAACACTTATAGGCAGTGTACCTAATCGTACAGTAGTGTAGTTTTTAGTAAGTCCTGTTCGTTCCACAGGGAAAATCTTTAAATAAAGCTTAACGCTATATTAGTTTTAATTTATAAAAATACAAATATATATAAGTAATATTATTATTATAAAAAGGGGGTTTTTACCGTTTAATGACCGGTTTGTCGATTTTAAAACTTAGTCGCAGTTAAAACCTAATGTAAAATATTAAAAATAAATATAACTTAATTTAAAGCGTAAAGTAAATAACGATAATGAAATTGCGATAAATAAAAGTGCGATGAAATAAAATACAATAATTAAAAAGTGCGTTAATTAAAAGTGCAATTAAATACAATGACAATAAATAAAAGTGCGATAATTAGAAGTGCAATTAAATATAAAATAAAGGAAATTAAATATGAAATAAAAGAATTATGCTTATTTAAACTTCCGTAATCATGATGTTTGATGTGTTGATTTTTAGTTTTATACCCATGGGTTAATTGTCCTTTGTCCTGGATTATTTAATATGCCCGTCTGGTTTTTGTCCATAACAATCCATCAGTCATAAATATAAAGTGCGAGTGTCCTCGTCAAATTATCCTTATACCCGAAGTCAAATATTCCAACTAATTGGGGACTTAAACTGTAACAAGATTTTAATACTTTGTTTAATAATTACACCAGGTTATCGACTGCGTGTAACCCAAGGTTTTAATACTTTGTTATCAATTATGCCAAGTGTCCTTGTACATAATTTCACCCCTGTTTTAATAATTCCATAGACTATTAATCCATTCCCGTATCCGGTTAAATGAACGATTATTCGTACATATAAATATCCTGCCCATCGTGTCCGATCGAGTGTATATGGTTATTTATAGGGACGTCCAATTGTAAATCTTTATACTAAAATTAAAAAACTATCATTTAGTTAAACAAATATAAAGCCCATTAATAGCCCATAGTCTAATTTCTACAAGTGTCGTTCTTTTGTCCAAACCCCAATTATGGTACAAAGCCCAATTATCCAATTTTAATATTTTTAGCCCAACATCATGATTACTTCGGATTAAATAAGCATAATAATAACTTAGCTACGAGACATTAAATTAAAAAGGTTGAACATAACTTACAATGATTAAAAATAGCGTAGCGTTACACGGACAGAATTTCGACTTACACCCTTACAACATTCGCTAATACACCCTTATTATTGAAATTTAAAATTAAAATTAAAATTAAAATATATATATATATATATATATATATATATATATATATATACACGTTTTTGAGAGATAGATAGAATTAGGATATTTAAAACGATCAAAATGCATTGCCTTTTATAGGCAGATTTGGATTTGAGTACTCCGCGAGTCGCGGTCAATTTCCCCTTCAAACTTCGCGAGTCGCGGAGTTTGAATTTCCAGCTCACTCCAATTTGGATCTTTACTTGCCGACGGATTTTAATAATATAAATATAATATAAATATATAATTTATATAATTAATTATATATTATATTATATTTATATACATAATTAATTTGTAACTTTCGGTCCGTTGCGTCGAGCGTTGAGAGTTGACTCATGTCCCGGATCCGGATTTTCGAACGTCCTTTCGTACTATTTTATATCGTGTACTTTGCGTTTTGTAACTTGTACTCTTGTCATTTTTAGACGTTCTTCATCATTAATTTGAACCTTTTTGATTGTATTTTGTACTTTTGAGCTTTTTGGTCGTTTGCGTCTTCAATTCGTCGAATATGTCTTTTGTCTTCACCTTTTATTATTTAAACGAATATCACTTGTAAATAGAACAATTGCAACTAAAAGCTTGTCTTTCTTGAGGGATAATGCTATGAAATATATGTTCGTTTTTAGCATTATCACAACGCATAAACGACGGAATGCTTTGGGTCGAAGCAGCAAGGGCAGCAGCAAACAACATAAACCCTCGTGTTGGATGCTCATATAAAGCATTTCAAGGTTACAAACCTTCATCATTCAGCGGAACAGAGGAACCAGTCGGTTTAACCCGATGGTTTGAAAAGCTGGAGTCCGTATTTAAAATTAGTGGTTGTGTGGAAGGGGATAAGACGAAGTATACTTCATGCACATTACAGGATGGTGCACTTACATGGTGGAAAAACTATGTAAAAGTTGTAGGGGGCGATGAAGCATATGATACTCCTTGGGAAGATTTGAAACATATGCTAATCACTGAATACTGCCCAAGAAATGAGGTCAAGAAGATGGAAACCGAGTTACAAAATCTGAAAGTTGTCGGAACGGAACTTACCAACTATAACAGGCGATTCATGGAATTAGCCTTGTTATGTCCTGAATTGGTACCAACTGAAGAGCGAAAGATTGAATTGTACAAAGATGGCCTGCCAAAACACATCAAGTCCAATGTTACAGCATCCAAACCCAAGACAATTCATGAAGCTATCACCATGGCAAACGAGCTAATGGATCATATCATCCTGGATAAGAACGCATCAAATACCGATGCCAAGGTATCGGATAACTAAAGAATGTGGGATGGAAACCGTGATCGAGGTCACCAACAACAATCTCTCAAGAAACAGGAAACCACGCAAGGTGCGGGTAGTGGTTCAAGTTCAGGTTACAAAGGACGAAATCCCTTATGTAACAGATGCCACAAACATCACACTGGTTTTTGCAATGTGGTGTGCTGCAAATGTAATCGAAGGGGTCATCTTGCTGAAGATTGTTGGGTTCCCGCTACAAATACAAATGGCACCAAGACTCCTGCCACCAATGCAAATAGAACTGCCTTGGCTACTGTTACTTGTTACGGGTGTGGGAAATAGGGTCATATTAAGAGCCAGTGCCCAAATCCAGAGAAGAACAACGAACCTGCGCGTGAAAGAGCGTTTAATATTAATACTAGAGAGGAGTGTGAAGACCCGGAGCTTATTGCGGGTACGTTTACCATTAATGACTTATCAGCATCTATTATATTTGATACTGGTGCCGATAGAAGTTACATGTGTAGAGACTTTTACGCTAAATTGAATTGTTCATCATTACCTCTTGATGCTAAGTACATGATTGAGTTAGCTAATGGTAAACTAATTAAAGTCGATAAAATTTGTCGTGATTGTAAAATAAAGTTAGCCGGAGAAACATTTAAAATTGATTTGATTCCCGTAGAATTAGGAAGTTTTGATGTAATAGTTGGCATGGACTGGATGTCCAAAATAGGAGCTGAGATTGTGTGTGCCAAGAAGGCAATTCGCATTCCTCGTAAGGATAAAACGGCAGTAATGATATATGGAGAGAAGGGTAACTCAAAGCTAAAACTCATTAGCTGCTTGAAAGTCCAAAAGTGCTTGAAGAAAGGGTGCTATGCTATCTTAGCACATGTTAATAAAGTTGAAACGAAGGAAAAAGAGAAGAGCATCAACGACGTGCCTGTGGCAAGAGATTTTCCTGAAGTCTTTCCGAAAGAGTTACAGGGATTACCTCCATTTAGATCTGTAGAATTTTAAATAGATCTAGTACCAGGAGCTGCACTAGTGGCTCGTGCTCCATACAGACTTGCACCGTCTGAGATGAAAGAGTTACAAAGCCAGTTACAAGAATTACTGGACCGAGGATTCATTCGACCGAGTACTTCACCTTGGGGAGCTCCAATTTTATTCTTCAAGAAGAAAGATGGATCCTTCTGAATGTGTATAGAATACCGTGAATTAAACAAGTTAACTATCAAGAATCGGTACCCATTACTAAGAATTGATGACTTGTTTGATCAGCTGCAAGGATCACGTGTTTACTCCAAAATCGATCTAAGATCGGGATATCATCAGTTGCGTGTCAAAGGAGAAGATATTCCAAAAACCGCATTTCGGACACGTTACGGTCATGAAAATGATTACGAATTTAAGTTATAGAAACTGTAGTCGTAAGTTTAAAAATTAAACACAAAGCTTATGATAAATCTGATTATTATTAACACTGTTATTATTATCATTATATTATTAAAGTAAATTATCTTTTTATTTAAAACTACCATTTATACTAAAATAAACATTATTACTACTATTATTATTACTATTATTACTATCATTATTATTATCATACTTACCATTATTAGTATTATGACAAATAGATATTTTTACATAAAAATACATTACAATAATATTAATATTACATATCACTATATTTTTACTAAAATGATAGTAACTAAGTTATATATATAAAATGTAACAAATAATATATAAACATATGTTGTCATCATATATAAATTCTAATATAAAACTTTATTATTAACATGATATAAAGAATGATAAATATTAGATATATAAAATATATGAATTAAATATATTTAAATTATTTAAATAACATATAATATAACTAGTATATTATTAAAAATAATATATATAATTTTTTTTTTCAATTACGATTATATATTTTAATATATATACGAATGATATAGGTTCTTGAATCAGAGGTCAACCCTACACATGTTCAATGCCGTCATATGTATTTTTACTACAAAATACAGTATTGTGAGTTTCATTTGCTCCCTTTTTAAATTCTTTTGCAATATATATTTTTGAGACTGAGAATACATGCACTGCTTTTATAAATATTTGACGAAATAGACACAAGTATTCAAAAAAAATTACATTCTATGGTTGAATTATCGAAATCGAATATGCCCATTTTTATCTTGGTAGCCTAAGAATTAGAAAAATGGCCCCTAATTGATGCGAATCCTAAAGATAGATCTATGGACCTTGACATGTCCCATTTGGGTTACGAATGCTTTAGTACTTCGATTATCATGTCCGATGAGAGTCCCGCAATGATGGGGATATTCTATATGCATCCTGTTAGTTCGGTTATCAAGCGTTCACCATATGAATGATTTTTATCTCTATGCCGTGCGAAATGCCTGATATGAGATTATGTTTATGAGAAATGGAAATGAAAATCTTGTGGTCTATTAATTTATGGAAATGATTGATTCCGATAAACTAATGAACTCACCAACCTTTTGGTTGACACTTTAAAGCATGTTTATTCTCATGTATGAAAGAAATCCTCCGCTGTGCATTTGGTTATTTTAGAGATATTACTTAGAGTCATTCATGACATATTTCAAAAGACGTTGCATTCAAGTCGTTGAGTTCAATAAAGATTATTATGACAGATTAGGTCAATTATTGTTGGATATATTATGAAATGGTATGCATGCCGTCAACTTTCGATGTAATGAAAGTTTATCTTTTAAAAACGAATGCAATGTTTGAAAAATGTATCATATAGAGGTCAAGTACCTCACGATGTAACCAAATGTAATGTATTCATCCAGATGGATTAGGACGGGTCATTTTAGTTGGTATCAGAGCAGTGGTCTTAGCGAACCAGGTCTGCATTAGTGTGTCTAACTGATAAGTCGTTAAGATGCATTGGTGAGTGTGGACTTCGACCGTGTCTGCATGTCAAAAGTTTTGCTTATCATTTTGTGTCGAAAATTACCTACTTATCATCTTTAGGAAATTACCTGCTTATCATTCTTAGTCTAGACACGTCTTGCAGCATTGATTGCATGAATAGTGTATAGACAAAATTCATATCTTAACGTATCTGCTAAATCATATCTTATCGTATCTATTACTGTAAACTTTGCCTAACATATTCCGTAAATTCCTCCGTAATCTACGAAATCTTTTGATCTATATATATAGATATTCTATGTAATTAGAACCACCCGATAGCCGAAAAATCATTTCGTATCGAAAAATCCTTTATCAAATCGTACGAAATGGAATTCGTCATCAGCTCAAGTCCCTCGGATTCCGAAATGGAATCTCACTTAAGCTCCAAAAGCAGTGTGATCGGAATGGATCAACCAATCAGCCATCATCTATTCTGGATGAATTGGGGATGGGTTCGTAGCCTCCTTAATCATTGGAGACAAGAAGAAGGCGATCCTTTTCATCCACCACATTGTACTCTTGGCGAAGAACCTGAAGCACTTACCGGTGAACCTGTCCGAAACACCATTTTCTCTCTCATTTCCAGAGTATCTCGTCACGATTATATACTACATCAAATTCTAGATTTTATTTATCCGCTCGTCCGAACCGACAACCACTCTGGAGTAATAGAAGAAATCAACGAGCTTCGCGCTCGGGTAGTGGCTTTGGAGAATATGGTGCAAAGGTTACAAACACCAGCAGCAGCACCAGCAGCATAATCAGTACTACCATCATCAACTCCAATAGTACCATTATCGCCCCAACCACAACTACGTCGTAAACCTCAACTTTAAAATCTGTCCCACGAGCACCAATGTCAAACGTTCTGTAGATATCAAGGAATACCAACAACAACAAACGATGAAGTGTTGATTCATAACTTCATTGGAGAAACATTCTGCGATGATTATGTAGTCTCTAAAGTCTTAGAGATTATCTATTCTAGCCCTAACCATAAATCAGTTGAGTGAACCAAAATAATAGAAGGAAGAGTAGAAACCCTGACAAGAATAGTGTGTGATTTACAAACTAGACTTGTGTTACCAACATCATCAACAGTACCGTAGCATCACCAGCACAGTCAGCGCCGTCAGTGCTGTCAGAATCAGCAGCACCTATAACATCACAAACTTTGACAGTTTAAGAATCACTGTGGACATCATTACGAATCAACAAAGAGTATATTGTATCAGCAAATTATGAAGTATTAACTCATTTCCACCGAAATATTTATATGTATATCTTATATATATAAATTTTTAAACCATAATAAATCTTTCCGTACTAAGCTATTACGTGTGAATCTTAACTACTCGGTTAATTTATATAACAAATATGCAATGATGTACGTCCTTCGTCCGCAACTTAACCATCGTTAATTGCAATCTGTGTCTCAATTCAATAAATTCCAAATCATAATAAATTAAGTGTATTATTCGAATATATGTTTGATTTTACACTTTTATCATCGATGTACTCGAAACTTTTCAAATAACATCATTCGTACCTTGCGAAGTTCACAAGAATTTCACGAAAACCAACATAATGCATCAACAAATAACGAAGTATTGATTCATAATTTCAATATCATTGAAGAAATGCTTATGTAATTTCTAAAGTTTTAGGGATTACTCAATTCTAGTTTCAACTGTAAATCAAATGAGTTCAATTTAATATTGACTCATTAAATCTATATTACAACTGAAGAAATATACACATATATATTTCCATAAAGACTGTAATAAAAATTCTTTTGTACAAAATATTAATTGTGAAATTTTTTTTTAACGGGTAGGTAATACCCGAGAGATATATATATATAAATCCACAATTAATATGTTACATTCTTCGAATCTGATTAAACAAATCATCAACTATACTCCCCACTTTCACAACAATATACATTCTTGTATATAAATGAAGACAACCATAAATTCAAATCTAATTACATATTCTGATTTTTGAAATCTCAAAATTCAATTCGAGATATAACCGAAATTGTCACTCTTAGATTCTTACATCTTTCAAAGCTATACTTTGACTTCAAAACTGTGCTAGAACATCATATGTATATTAACGATTACAATCAATGTTCAAACCCTTCGAAATTCCTAAAAACACTTCAAATAATGAACAATCGAGATGATGATCCAACCACATGTTACCTACAGTTATACACCTGAAAAACTCTCGAAACCAAAGTCATAGTTTAACACGTATCCGTGTCAGACCCTTTGGCATTTATTAGCTAAAATGACTTTTCAATTCCTTTCCAAAGTAGTCAGTTTTGTCACAGCTCCAGCAAGTCAACTACGACTTTTCAGTTGAAACAACCTTATTATAACCTTGATATATACATTGCCCTTTCGTCATCGTTACCGGGGAATCGTTTATATTCTACCACATTAGCATTAAACTTACCAGCAACTTCATTACTCATTGGTTTAAGTCTCTCCGAAAAACCATTATATTTTTTCATTAAAACCCTATCATATGCTCATCCACATCTTGTAACAAGAATTGCCATACTAATTACCGGGAATCAACAAATCTGTATTTTGAATCTCGCAACGTTTCTACATCAACAGTTATAGGTATACATATAACATTTATCTCTTAAATTTATGATCTTCCATTCTAAAATTTTGAAAAGCACCCAGTTCACGAATCAATACTCCAAATTCTAAAAAAGCTGAATGAAGCAGCAGAAATTGTAGACAACTGTAAACGACCTTAACCGTCAAAAGTTTGATGATAAAGAATAGGGGCTGAAGAAGCTCAAAAGATGAGAAAATTTGGTACTGAAAAATGGATTGAGCAAACTATGAAGGAGGCTGTGGACAAATCACAAAGACTAAATCTGCCTTCAAAGAATCCAAATGATTCAGTGTCTGCTGAAACCCTTAGCAAATACCTTGTTCCTGACTCTAAACCTTTACGGACAAATCTTCATCATCATCCATCGATGTTAGAAATTCTAAGATATCATCGTATCTTTCATTATAAATATCCTCGATATTTCTGAAGATATCTTCATAACTATTGTTATTCGAAATCATTTATCTCTTCGCGCTATCTGTGTTACATCATAAAAGAAACTATTTTAGTTTCTAGATTCTGAAAAATTCGAATTTAAAATATGAATGCTTTTGAAGTAGTGTTGGGAACTGAAGCATGAGTTAGTATAATATAATGACACTTGATCAACGTGATTATATTACACTAAGTCATGCTGAGTTTCTAAATGGAACATGATGATTCACAGATCATAACATCATCATGTGCCATGTTACACGACTCTTGTATTCTACTTAACCTCTAAACATATCAAGAAAATATTTTTCTTGATGACTCGGTCTTTTCTGAGGTATTCTGGTAATTTGACAAAACAAGATCGTGCCATTATAATTTTTGTATTAGAACATTAACTATGTTCATTCTGAAATTCATACCTGCGAATTCTAGACCATTACATACGGTGCTTAATCGCAAGAAGAGGAAACGGAAGAAGGAAACTCCGAAATAGAAATGGGAGTATAAATCGCAGCAAATAGGAAAGGGTATTAACTGTGGATGACAATGATTATAGGAGACAGAAGCAGGGACATCGAAATATAAGGGAAGATATAAAACCCAACAACAATCCAGAAACTATAAACCATATATATCGATGTATATAGCAATATAAAGACACGGGAGAACTAAAAACACTATAAAACCAAGATTATAGTAGAAGTAAATAGATTCTTCCGGAGGCAGATGAAAAAGAAGAACGACAGATATGAAAGTGAGAAGTATATCAAGAATCAGTACTGGATGAAGCATATTGACGAACACTTTAAAATATGAGTTGAGGGAGAAAGAATAGAAGGTGTGAGTTGTAAGGAAATGAAGGAGGTGGATTTATAGTGAAATATCCGACAGAGAAATCAAGATGTGTTATCGCATTAATTCGAAGAGGATCATAATTTCCTTAATCGCCGAAGAATCAAATCCAATATAGATTACAAATATTTTCTTTAAATTCGGGGATCAATTATGATGACGTCAAAAGATATGACGAATCACTATAATCTTATTTCATTCATTTATGATAACTTCCCTCATACGCTTCGAGTAATCGAATTATTTTATCCATACTTCTTAAACATGATAAAACTCTATAATCGTCATAATAACATTCTCATTGTTAGCCATGATGACCTCTATCAAATTTCGGGGACGAAATTTCTTTAACGGGTAGGTACTGTGATGACCCGGAAATTTTCGACCAAATTTAAACTTTATCTTTATATGATTTCGACACGATAAACAAAGTCTGTAATGTTGAGTCTTAGAAATTTTTGAATTATTTACATGAATTCATATAACCTTTGACTATTCTCGACGATTCACGAACAATTGTCTGTAAGTAAATGTGTATATATATATATATATATATATATATATATATATATATATATAAATATAAATAAATTTATATATATAATAATGTGAAATAATAAAAATACAAATTTATTTAGTAGAATTAAATATGTAAAAGAATATATAATATAATAAGTTATTATTAAAATGAATCTATACCTAAACACATATGATTCTATACATGATTATATATATATTGTAATGTATAAATATTAAATTATATATATTAATCATTACATAAATAATAAATTATAATTCTAAATTAAAATATAGTTATTATATTTCATAAATATTAATACAAATATTGATATCAATATTATTAAATTTATAATATGAAGTTTGATAGTAAATTTATTAAAATTATTATTATCATTAATAATATAAATAATATTATAATCAATATTATTAATTAGTATCATTAATAATATTATTGTTATAAATTTTATAGATATTATTATTATTGATAATATTATTACTATTATATTATATTAAATTGTTGTTATTATTATTATTTATAATATTAATAGTATTATTATTATGGTTATATCTGTTAATTACTAAGATTAAATATAATATACAGTTAATATACATACAAATATATAATTACAGTTACATATATTGAAACAATATATATATATATATATATATATATATATATATATATATATATATATATATATATATATATATATATATATATATATATATATATATATATAATGTATAAATATATAAATATGTATTAGAAATCAGTAGTATATATATACAGATACATATTATATACGAATACAATTAAGGAATCAATTTTACATCGTTATCAATTGGGTCTTCCTGTCTAATCAAAATGATTTGGACGAATCCTTTTCATAATTGATTAATTATTTGAATCAGTACCATGTCTCTATCCATTACCATTTTTCTATCTGCTCCAAAAATTTCTGTCGACCCCTCATTGCCATAAAATAAACGATTAGTTCAATGCTACTGATAAAAATCGTTCATTCCTTCACCATTATTATCAATTACAACTAATGAGAACAGATTTTATCTGATAATTTAAATAGAATTATATATTCAAGCTCGACATCTCTGTTCTGGGTTTAATTTTTTAAAGTTTCAAAAACGAATTAGGTTTAAAAATCCTTAAATGCTGAAGTGTTAGGAATCTTTTAATCAATCTTTCTACAAAATCCCAGGTCTCAATTCTACATATCAAGTTCGAATTTTCGAGTCCAAGTTTTATTTTTCAAAAGTCAAACGCTGTGTTCTTGGGGAAATTCGAATTGGTTTTTATGTTTCAAGTTCAATTGAGTAGTCAAAAAGTTTTCGTGAATCATTTACGACATAATTCATGTTGTAATTATAATCTGAAACATCCAAAAATTCCAAATCAAGGTATGAGCTTTTGTTGTGTTCATCACGACGTTTTCTTTTTATTTTTATTGTTTTTGTTTGGCTGTTAATTAAACCCCCAAACAGGTCGATTATTATTAAATTGTTAGTCTGAGTTAGAACCTTTAAATTCGCTGGTATTGATTTTATTCCCTGGTCGACTTTGAATTTGAGAAGAAGAAGAAAGGTTGAAGCAGAAAAAGGTTTAATAAAATTTAAATGGGCTTGTATCTCAGAAAAGTCGAAATGGTTCAAGGGTTAGGGGTGTTAGCGGGTGAGCGGGAGGTCACGGGTTCGAGTCTCGTTCATGGAATAAATTTTTTTTAAAAGCCTTGGAAGGTAGTTTTCTATAACAAAAGCATTATTATTATTATTATTATTATTATTATTATTATTATTATTATTATTATTATTATTATTATTATTATTATTATTATTATTATTATTATTATTATTATTATTATTATTATTTATCATTTATTGTTATCATTATTATTATTATCATTATTATTATTGATTATTGTTATTATTATGATAATTGTTATTTTTTTCCTAAGTATTAGAAGTAACAAATATTATTATCATTTATCTAAGTAATAATATTTTCATTTTAGTTATTACTAATATTATCATTAAGTATTATTATTATTATTATAGTTATTATTATTATTATTATTATTATTATTACTAGTATTAGTATTATCATTATTATTATTATTAGTATTATATTTATTGTATTATTATGATTATTAGCATTAATATGATTATGAACATGTTAACAACATTCATGTTACGAAATTAATAATAAAAGTGATATGATAAAAGTTATGGAAAATGGTTATAATTATAGGAATACATGTACAATTATGAAAACGATTACGAATTTAAGTTATAGAAACTGTAGTCATAAGTTTAAAAATTAAACACAAAGCTTATGATAAATCTGATTATTATTAACACTGTTATTATTATCATTATATTATTAAAGTAAATTATCTTTTTATTTAAAACTACCATTTATACTAAAATAAACATTTTTACAACTATTATTACTACTATTATTACTATTATTATTATTATTATTATTATCATACTTGTTATAATTTAGGAATTTATAACTACCTTTAATAATGTAGTCTCTAATTAGAGAATAATAGAAAGAAGAGAGAGAGAGAGAGAGAGAGAGAGAGAGAGAGAGAGAGAGAGAGTATATGTATATGAAAATATATATTCAAAGGTGCATCTTCTGTAAAATACATCTTCATATATTTATAGTACAACATAAGTTACTGTGCAATTCGGTGGAAAATTTATAGCCACAAATTTGGCAGACATATTTGACTTTCATAACACTCCCCCTTGGATGACAATTTTAGTTCATTATAGAGCAACTAGAACTGCCTCGTTAAAAACCTTGCTAAAGAAAAATCCAGTGGGATAAAAACTTTAGTCAAGGGAAAAAGAGTGCAGTATAGAGTTGACTCCCCCTCAAGTAGACATCGCTGAGTCGTCATATCTTTTGAACTTGCCTCATGCCAATATTGTGAACGTGTGTTCTGAAAACAGCGGTTGACAGTGCTTTGGTATAAAGATCAACTTAGTTGTTGATTGAACGTATCTCATTTTAATCTGGTTGTCTTTTACGAGATCTTGAGTATATGAGAAGAATTTGAGGTTTTCATCTGAAACTGTATCATCTAAATCTTTTATGTACAAGTTTAGCCCCTGTGATTTGTCTACAGTATCCTTCATGGTTTGCTCAAACCCTTGTTTCAATTACTATTCCCTTTTAGTCTTTTCTGAGCCTTACCAACATACCATTCTTTTCTATCAAACTTATTACCGTTAAGACCATCTATAGCTTTGGCGCCTCGTCAGCATTTATATTTTGTTCTGTCACTTTTGATACTCTTCTTTCATTTGTATTATGCAAGCTGCATTATCTTCATATGTAGTTGGTGGTGAAGATAGTTGTTGGTCTTTTATAGCGTTCTAGTCCACAAGAATCAATAATGATTTGTGTCATTGATCTCAACCAAACACATTTTCGAGTAGTTTCATATAATGCAATCACTTCATCATGATTTGATGATGTTGCAACAAGTGTTCGTTTTAAGAACGCCATGATTTTGTGGTACCTCCATTTAGGAATACATATCGAGTTTGAGATTTATCTTTATGAGGATTTGATGAATGACCTGCATATACATAATCAACCAAATCTTGTTTTGAAGTGTTAGAATAAAATAATTTTAAATCAGCAGTTCCTCAAGGATATCAAAATATCTGCTTGATCCCATTTCAATGTCTTTTTGTAGAGGTTGAGCTGAACCTTGTTAACAAATTAACTGCAAAAGAAATGTCAGGTCTTGTACGATTTGTAAAATATATAATAACCCCAATTGCACTAAGATATGGAACTTCTGATCCGTAAAGATCTTCATGATCTTCATGGAGATGAAATGGATCAGTGTCAATATTGAGTGATATATCAACCAATGGTTTTGTCTTTAAAAAAGTTTTAAAATATTTTCGGTATAGTTTGTTTGATGTACAAGTAAACCATTAAGCATATGCTCAATTTGCAGTCCAAGGCAATACTTGGTTTTTTTTTCAAGATCTTTTATTTAAATTTTTTTAGAAGTTGAATGATTTCATAGATCTCTTTATTTGTTCATATGATGTTATGATCATTGACATAAACAACTTACAATCACATATTTGGACATTGTTTTCTTAATAAGAACACATGTTCAAATAAGATTATTTGTATACCCTTTTTCTTATCAAGTAATCACTTAATTAGTTATACTATTGTATCAACCCATATAAAAATCTTTGTGATTCAATGGAATACATTTCTTTGGGTTTTGCATTAGATGTTTCTGATACCTTAAACCCTTCATTGATATTCATGTATATATCACTATCAAGTGATTCATTTAAATAAGTAGTAATAACATCCGTGAGATGTATTTCTAAAATTTTTTTAGAAACTGTTAGGCTGATTAATTATCTAAAAGTAATTGCATCCATAACAGGAGAATAAGTTTTCCTCATAATCCATTCATGGTCTTTGAGAGAAATCTTGTGTTACAAGTCTAGCTTTATCTTGTAACTTCATTTTTTTTCTCATTTCTTTTTCGGATTAAAATTCATTTTTTATCTCATACGTTTCACATCTTTAAAAGTGATAACGATTGATCCGAAAACTTTTCTTTTATTGAGCGATTCAAATTAAGCTCGTATTGCTCTTTTTCAATTGAGTTCAATCATGTCTATTTTGACATGCAATGACAGATTTTGGTTCCAGATCATCATCTTTATTCATGATGTCATTGTAAGATTATATGAAAAATCAATATTTGTCATTTTATTTCGGTTCCATAATATTGCATAATTTATTGCAATTTATGTATTTACATCGTCAATATCCTCTGCAGAAGGAATATTGATTTGTGGTTCTTCTTGAACACCCTTTTTTTTTTACCTCATTATCAGCTCAGCTGATTTTTTTTTCGAGGATTTTTATTTTTGAAACTAATTTGTCTTCCACTTTTCAGACGTGACAAAAGACTCATGAGTGACATTATTGTCAGCTTTTGGAATTTCAATTCTTGCTAGAGCATTTACTACTGATATATATGATTTAGTCACTCTTTTTGCATCTATAAATGCATCGGTCAATTTATTCGTAAGTTCTTGCATATGCATTATTATTTTTTTGAATTTTTTGTTTCGCATTCTTTTGTACGAGTATCAAGATACCTTAATTGATGTCCACATCATGAAACATCATTTTTTTTCATTTCTCCCCCTAATCTAGGGAACAATTTTTCATTAAAATGACAATCAGCAAAAACGTGCTGTAAAAACATCACCCGTCATGGATTTAATATATCTTATGATTGAAGATGTTTCATATCCAACATATATTTCAATCCTTCTTTGAGGAACCATTTGTTGTGGTGGTGCAATTAAAAATACACTGCACAACCAAATGTTATAAAATGGAAATATTTGGCTCTCGACAAAATTAAGTTGGTAATGGAGAATATTTATGACTTGCACTTAGTTTAATGCGAACTAATGTTGCATCATGTAAATTTACATGTCCCCATATAAATATTGAGAGTTTTGCACTCATTACCAATTGTCTAGTTATTAGCTGCAAGCGTTTATCTATTGATTCAGCTAAACCAATTTTGTGTATGCACATGAGCAACTGGATGTTCAACAATAATCCCTGTAGACATATAATAATCATTAAATTCTTGAGATGTTAACTCACCAGCATTATCAAGTCTCATCCTTTTAATGGTGTAATCAGAATAATGTGTTCTCAATTTAATAATTTGTGCAAGAAACTTTGTAAATGCCATATTACGGCTTGATAACACACAAATATGAGACCATCCGCTAGATGCGTCTATTAGAACCATGAAATATCAAAATGGTCCACATGATGGATGAGTTGGTCCATATATATAACCTTGAATTCTTTCAAGAAACATTGGTAGTTCTTTCTCAATATTCTTTTCATTAATCACCATATGTGCTTTTCATTAATCACCATATGTGCTTTTCATTAATCACCATATGTGCTTTTTCATCAATCACCATATGTGCTTTTCATTAATCACCATATGTGCTTTTCATTAATCACCATATGTGTTTTTTCATTAATCACAATATGTGCTTTTCATTAATCACCATATGCGCTTTTCATCATATATCCTTTTCACCATATGCGCTTTTAATCATATGCGCTGCGCTTTTCATCATATACACTTTTCATCATATGCGCTTTTAATCATATGCACTGCGCTTTTAATCATATGCGATGCGCTTTTAATCATATGCGCTTTTCGGTGCTACATAGGTATTTCTCATTTCCGGTTATCATTGACTGATAATCATATCCATTATGATATATATCAGAGAAACTTAACAACTTTCTCTTTTATTTGGGAGAAAACAAAGTATTGTTTATCAGAAAATTCGTACCATTTGGTAATATGAATTTTTTCCTTTTCCGTTCCTTATGTCAAGTTTGCAAGACCTGATATAGTATTTATAATTCCTTCATTTGATTTAAATCAATGAAATATTTCTTAGATTTGATCATAGTGTGTATGTTACCACTATCTGCAATACATAGATCTTTACCATTTAATTGATGTTGTATTTCGGCAGGATTCATACTAAAACTTCAAATAAGATAAGCAAATAATGAGTTATATTTCAGCAAGATAATCAAATTATATTACCTACAAACAAGTTACAATCTGAAGTACATAAAAGATAACACTTAATAAACATATGTGTTATGGTCTAAAACCATTTATTTATGAGTGACATAACAAGCTAGGCGTCTTAGAAAATTCAAACCATTCAAGTCTCAAGGTAGCTCAGGGTTTATTTAATCAAGATTTTTCAACAGATTCACTCTTGTTTTCTTTTCTTTTGCGACTTATTTGTAGAGATAAACAAGATGTTCATGTATTCAAAAAATACTAGACTAATGATCCACGTTACCAGATCATTAATACGAATCTCCGGGATTCTTATAAGAGCGTCTACTAACATCTTCAATTTTATTCTTTCATGGATCACCGTTATTTCTTGATAATTAATATCGTATCTATCTTTGAGTATTTTCCATAATACACTTGGATCTTCGATCATATAATATGTAGATTCTAAGGACTCGTCAATATGTTTGTTAAGAAAAATACTCGCTTTTGCTTTCTCTTGTTCGGAACAATTGTTATTTTCATTCAGGGTTTCTAAAATACCGATTGATTCGAAATGTTTTTCTACATGCATAACCCATGTTAAGTAGTTGTTCCCACTTGATTCTAAAGGAGCAAATTTAAGCCTTTTCAAATTTGACATTTTCTATTATCAAAAAGATGAACAACATAAATCATAATCATAATCAACTTCTATTTATAGACAAATAATAAAATGAAATTAGAATCATTTTAAATTCTTAAGTAGCAAACAACAGAATAATGGCACGATTACAAATGATAAAACCACAAAAGCAGGATAGAATATAGGTTCACCCGGTGGTATATTAGCAACAATGATGATAGTTAGTATGACCAATACAGTAGGAAAAATCATCCTTGTGTGAATCATCTTTTTACAAAAAACCTTTTTTTAGAGTGGTAATCTGAGAAAATGAAGATTGATTTGTGAAAATGTGAAAATGGAGATGTTTATTTTATATTTGAAAAATATAGTCGTTATAACGTTGTCAGTTGACGTTAACAACCGTTATGTATATATGACCGTTGTAACGTCGTTAGTTGACGTTAACGACTGTTATGTACTCGTTGTATTAATAATAATTTTAATAAAAGAATTTTATTAGTACAAATACGATTACTATAAATGCATTTAGTATAAATACATTTAGCATAAATATGAAGATTAAGAGAATAAACATATTATGCATAAATAATAAATTTTAAGAATAAACATTAGTATGCATGAAATAAATAATGATTAATTGCATAAGTAATCATAAATGTTAGATAACATAAATATAAATGTTAGTGAAGTTAATAAGAGTTAGATTATAGAAATATAATTCAGGTGGTATAACCGACCATATATAACTTAAATAACATAAATATAAATGTTAGTGAAGTTAATAAAAGTTAGATTACATAAATATAATTCAGGCGGTATAACCGACCATATATAACTTAAATAATATAAATATAAATTTTAGTGAAGTTAATATAAGTTAAATTACATAAATATAATTCAGGCGATATAACCGACCATATATAACTTAAATAACATAAATATAAATGTTAGTGAAGTTAATAAAAGTTAGATTACATAAATATAATTCAGGCGGTATAACCGACCATATATAACTTAAATATCATAAATATAAATGTTAGTGAAGTTAATATAAGTTAAATTACATAAATATAATTCAGGCGGTATAACCGACCATATATAACTTAAATAAAATAATGTTAGTGAAGTTAATAAAAGTTAGATTACAGAAATATAATTTTACTTATGATGATAATAATATTTACCTTACTAATAAATAATAGAAGATATCATTAAAGAATTTCTTACCTTGATTGATGACTTGTGCTTGCTTAGATAAACCTTGATTATACGGAGCACTTCGTGCTGATAACGTGTTATAATTTAAGAATTTATAACTACCTTTAATAATGTAGTCTCTAATTAGAGAATAATAGAAAGAAGAGAGAGAGAGAGAGAGAGAGAGAGAGAGAGAGAGAGAGAGAGAGAGAGAGAAAGAGAGAGTATATGTATATGAAAATATATATTCAAAGGTGCATCTTCTGCAATCTACATCTTCATATATTTATAGTACAACATAAGTTACTGTGCAATTTGGTGGAAAATTTATAGCCACAAAATTGGCAGACATATTTGACTTTCATAATGAAATGCCCCGTTCATATTAATTATAAACGTTTCATATTAATTGGTTTCTTTGCGAGGTTTTAACCTCTATATGAGACGTTTTTTCAAATCTTGCATTCGTTTTTAAAAACAACCATAACCTTTATTATTGAATAAAAGTCTTAATGACATAATTTAGATTGTCTATCAAAGACAATCTCCTCAAATAAATAAGTTTTTACACAACCCATTACAATATGATCAAATATATTACAACAAATACTCTGAATGCAAGTTTAAACAATATAAACAATTATGCCGACTCCAAATCTTGACCTTGGGTTGGCATACGACAGCGGAAGCGTTTTTAATATTCACCTAAGAATAAACATGCTTAAAACGTCAACAAAAATGTTGGTGAGTCATAGGTTTAATTTCTATATAATAATCATAACATTTAATAAGCCACAAGATTTCATTTAATTAAATGCGCAGGATCATTACAACTGCAAAAATCATTCATACGATGAGTCGCCTGGTAACCGACCTTAACATAGAGCTTTTAAGATATCTGGCATCATACTTTCCACTATTCAAATGTATGACAAGAACCCTTCGAAGTACTAAAGTATTTCCACTATTCGAAAATGGGGGTGGTTGGTGCCCGTAGATCTACCTTTAGGATTCGCGTCAATTAGTGTTTTTCACTAATTCTTAGGTTACCAAGCATAATAATAATAAGTACAGATATCCGGTATAACAAAACAGTCGTAGAATGTAGTTTCATGAACTTGTGCTTATTTTGTAAAACATTTATAAATTTGCATGTATTCTCATCCCAAAATAATTTAGATAGTAAAAATGGGACTATAACTCACTTGTGATGATTTCCGAATAGAGGGTGATAAGACTTGGCTTTTTGACAAATTCACGAACCTAATAATAATATTCTTGTGTCAAGATATATATATATATATATATATATATATATATATATATATATATATATATATATATATATATATATATATATATATATATATATATATATATATATAATTAATATTCCATACTTATGATACTTATGATAATTTTAATTGTCCATTGTTAGTAGTCAAACGTCCGTAGTCCAATAGTCCAATAGTCCAACAGTATAAATATATATATAAATATAAATGCGTATATTGTGTTAGAATTCACTAACACTATAATATATTGTCTTAATATAATAAGACACATAATATGTATATTGTCTGAAGCAATCCGCCACCCATTGTATACATGTCTCAGGCTCGATCACAACTCAAAGTATATAATATTTTGAAATCCACTTCGACCCACAGCTAACTCGAAATTACTGTCAATGGTGTCTTATAGTTCGTTCCAATAATATATATACAAGAAATCAAAATGATATGTCAAAAAGCTGTATACGGATCCACGGTGATCAAGTCATATATATATATATATATATATATATATATATATATATATATATATATATATATATATATATATATATATATATATATGGTGTCTTACGATCTTTATTAAGACTATAATATATTGTCGTAGAACTTAATCACGACTATTATAAATTGTATTTCCATAAGTTCGGGAACAAGACATGTATAAATACATGTAGGATACAAGGTAAGTTAGCTAGGATAAGGTTAGCTTCCATTTTTATTAATCAAAACCGTAGCTAAAAACAAGCTAAAATATCCAATTTTGTTTTACCCATAATTTCTTCGTTACAAATCCGTTTTGAGTGATTCGAGTTGCCATGGTTTCGTATCGAACTCAACTTTATTAATCTTAACAGAAAAAGTATAAGTTTATAGTCGAAAATACAGCTTAGGTGTCAAATAAAAGAAGATAGTCATATCCGTCGTAAGAACGACATCTTGATGACCCTTTTGAAAAACATACTTCCACTTAGAGTTTAACCATGAATTTTGGATATATTTCATATCTATATAAAATAAGATTTTTCCCCAAAGGAAATATTTTAATTCAAATTTTAAGATAGGTTTTTAAAATTAAACCCAAAACAGCCCCCGATGATCTATGACGGCGTATGTTTAGTTTTAAGGTGTTCTTCGTGTTTACAAGTTTTATATCCTTATGTTAGCTTGACATACTGTCATAATACATGTGTTGAAGTATTTTAAAGGTCAAGTTAGAAGGATTAAATTTGTTTGTGAACAAGTTTAGAATTAATCTAAACTATGTTCTTGTTGTTGTAAGTTATAAACTCATAATAAGATAGCTATATGGATATGAATCGAAAAAGATTATGAATAAGGTGACTACCTCAAATTAAATGAACAAAGTTGTTGAAAAAATAATATGATAATCTTGTGATCAAAGATATCCTTGATGGCTTGTATTCCTTGGAGTAGAATCATAGAATGAACAAAAGTTCGAATAAGATTTCTATCTTGAATTAAGATAGTTATAAGTATATGAATTGAACCAAAGATTATATATGATTCTTACCTTGATAAAGAGGAGTAGATGAGTTAACAAAGAGTTCTTGAAGCTAGTTTATGATCAAAGTGAATGAAGATTTTCTAGTACTTGAAGTATGTGTGTTTAAAGAGTGTTTAAAGAGTAAGAAATGGAGAGAATACTTGGAGTTCTTGTGTGTGAGTATTATGAGAGTGAAGGTAAGTTAAATAGCTCATATGAATGAGTAAAAAGAGTGTTAAAAGTCATGGTTCATGCATATGGTTAAGAGACTTTATCAAAATTTAGAATATAGCTTAATAATGCAAACTAGAAGTTAAATGTTGGTTCCCACAAGTCTCCATCATGTTTATCCTTATCTTGTGACTCATAGAGCTGCTAAGGAGGCTATAATTGGTATTTCATATTGGTATATACTCATAGTATTTAAGTATGGAAGCTGGGTATGATACGGGTGTAATTACCGAATGAATACGAATAGAATTCTTGATGGAATTGAATGAGATTATGAGTATAGCTATCTTTGTTGAGTATAAGTATGTTAGTATATATGTTTAAGTCCTTCAAAAGTGTATTAATACATATTAATACAATACATATACATAAATTTTAATTTAGAAGTTATTACAACGTTAATCGTTACATATATATGTATATAATCTTGAAGTCTTTAAGTTAGTAATCTCATTTTATGTATATAACCAATTGTTATTATATGTAATGAGATACTTAAATATCATTTTATCAAATCAAAAGTATATATATATATATCCATATATACATCATTATATAATTATTTCGAGTTATGACGTTCGTGTATCGTCAGACAAACTGGGTGGCCAAACATTTGTATAAAATTCATTTCAAATAACCAAATCTTAATGAGTTTGATTGCTTAACATATTGGAAACATTAATTATGTGAATATTAATCTTCTATATATTAGCGGAAAAATCCGGGTCGTTACACATAACAATACTTACCATTATTAGTATTATGACAAATAGATATTTTTACATAAAAATACATTACAATAATATTAATATTACATATCACTATATTTTTATTAAAATGATAGTAACTAAGTTATATATATAAAATGTAACAAATAATATATAAACATATGATGTCATCATATATAAATCCTAATATAAAATTTTATTATTAACATGATATAAAGAATGATAAATATTAGATATATATAAAATATATGAGTTAAATATATTAAAATTATTTAAATAACATATAATATAACTAGTATATTATTAAAAATAATATATATATATATATATATTTCAATTACGAGTATATATTTTAATATATATACGAATGATATAGGTTCGTGAATCCGAGGTCAACCCTACACATGTTCAATGCCGCCATATGTATTTTTACTACAAAATACAGTATTGTGAGTTTCATTTGCTCCCTTTTTAAATGCTTTTGCAATATATATTTTTGAGACTGAGAATACATGCACTGCTTTTATAAATGTTTGACGAAATAGACACAAGTATTCAAAAAAAATTACATTCTATGGTTGGATTATCGAAATAGAATATGCCCCTTTTTAGCTTGGTAGCCTAAGAATTAGAGAAATGGCCCCTAATTGACGCGAATCCTAAAGATAGATCTATGGACCTTGACATGTCCCATTCGGGTTACGAATGCTTTAGTACTTCGATTATCATGTCCGATGAGAGTCCCGGAATGATGGGGATATTCTATATGCATCATGTTAGTTCGGTTATCAAGCGTTCACCATATGAATGATTTTTATCTCTATGTCGTGCGAAATGCCTGATATGAGATTATGTTTATGAGAAATGAAAATGAAAATCTTGTGGTCTATTAATTTATGGAAGTGATTGATTACGATAAACTAATGAACTCACCAACCTTTTGGTTGACACTTGATGTTATGCGAGGTGTATATAAAATAGCTTATATTTTACTCGGAAAATGTATTAAATACGATACAATTTTACACAAGATATTTATTTATTTATAGAATGGATATACCTAAACCTTGCTACAACACTTATAGGCAGTGTACCTAATCGTACAGTAGTGTAGTTTTTAGTAAGTTCGGTTCGTTCCACAGGGAAATCTTTTAAACAAAGCTTAACGCTATATTAGTTTTATTTTATAAAAATACAAATATATTTATAAGTAATAGTATTATTATAAAAGGGGGTTTTTACCGTTTAATGATCGGTTTGTCAATTTTAAAACTTTAGTCGCAGTTAAAACCTAATGCAAAATATTAAAAATAAATATAACTTAATTTAAAGCGTAAGGTAAATAACGATAATGAAATTGCGATAAATAAAAGTGGGATAAAATAAACTTGCGATAATTAAAAAGTACGATAATTAAAAGTGCAATTAAATACAATAACAATAAATAAAAGTGAAATAATTAGAAGTGCAATTAAATATGAAAATAAAGGAATTATGCTTATTTAAACTTCCGTAATCATGATGTTTGACGCGTTGATTTTAGTTTTATGCCCATGGGTTAATTGTCCTTTGTCCTGGATTATTTAATACGTCCGTCTGGTTTTTGTCCATAACAGTCCATCAGTCATAAATATAAAGTGCGAGTATCCTCGTCAAATTATCCTTATACCCGAAGTCAAATATTCCAACTAATTGGAGACTTAAACTGTAACAAGGTTTTATTACTTTGTTTAACAATTACACCAGGATATCGACTGCGTGTAACCCAAGGTTTTAATACTTTGATATCAATTATGCCAAGTGTCCTTGTACATAATTTCACCCCTGTTTTAATAATTCCATAGACTATTAATCCATTCCCGTGTCCGGTTAAATGAACGATTATTCGTACATATAAATATCCCGCCCATCGTGTCCGATCAAGTGTATATGGTTATTTATAGGTACGTCTAATTGTAAATCTTTATATTAAAATTAACAAACTATCATTTAGTCAAACAAATATAAAGCCCATTAATAGCCCATAGTCTAATTTCCACAAGTGTCGTTCTTTTTTCCAAACCCCAATTATGGTACAAAGCCCAATTATCCAATTTTAGTATTTTTAGCCCAACATCATGATTACTTCGGCTTAAATAAGCATAATAATAATTTAGCTACGAGACATTAAATTAAAAAGGTTGAACATAACTTACAATGATTAAAAATAGCGTAGCGTTACACGGACAGAATTTCGACTTACACCCTTACAATATGCGCTAACATACCCTTATTATTATAATTAAAATTAAAATTAAAATTAAAATTAAAATTATAATATATATATATATATATATATATATATATATATATATATATATATATATATATATATATATATATAATACGTTTAGATAGAGAGATTGATGGATGGATATATATTTTTTTACGTTCACCAAACTGCGAATTTATAGGCCTGTGAATTGAAAAAGGAGCTCATGCGATCGCATGAGCTTTGCTCTTCAAGGCCATGCGATCGCATGGCCAGCTGGGGAGGCTCAAAAGTCTTTAAAAACGTGGGCTGCTTATTTATTTATTATATAATATAATATATATAATTACATTTAATTATATATATATTATATTATATTCTTGTACTCCGTTGACTTGTAATTTTTAGTCCGTTGTGTCGAGCGTTGAGAGTTGACTCTGGTCCAGGTTCCGAATTTTCGAACGTCCTTGTGTACAATTTAATATCTTGTACTTTGCGTTTTGAATCTTGTACTCTTGTAATTCTGAGACGTTTCTTATCAATAATTGGAACCTCTTTGATTGTACTTTGTACTTTTGAGCTTTTTGATCGTTTGCATCTTCAATTCGTCGAATCTGTCTTTTGTCTTCACCTTTTATTATTTAAACGAATATCACTTGTAAATAGAACAATTGCAACTAAAAGTTTGTCTTTCTTGAGGGATAATGCTATGAAATATATGTTCGTTTTTAGCATTATCAAATATTCCCACACTTGAGTGTTGCTTGTCCTCAAGCAATATAGTCTTGAAATACTAGAATCACCTCTTTATTCTTCACACTTTGTACATCAGTGATTTCTATACGGCGGTATAAACAATGGTAGTAACGATGTGGTTTACAGTCCCACATGACTATAAATTTTAGATCCATTAAGGAAATTGGATCTTTATGAAAACATTTGATCTTTTGAAAATTAAATCTAGCTTTTACCCTAGATAAGTTTTCCGGAATAACCCTTCACCGGTGTTTGCAAATTCTTTTTGTGGGTTAGGTGGGTTTCATATTTGAAAATTTTAGCTCAAAACTTGTGGTTTTGTGTCACCCACTTGCTAACCTTGTATTGGGAAAGCAACACGTCCAGTATACTTGCTCCGTATATTACCTTTCGATAAACTACCGTCCGGTTGTAAAGGAAAGCGTTGAACAAGCAATTGTTAAGGCAATGTCCCCTGACATGCTTTTAATTATGGTCTATAACGTGTCGAACGCAATTACTATCCTTGGTAGGAGCAATAGTAAAGCTCACCCTTATAATTTTTCGGTCTGGCACAAGGTCCTGTCTTTGACCATGCTATGCAACCACCGTTCTTACGGTTGACACCCGATTTGGTTCAGGTGACCTAATGAATTCCAGGTGAATTCCTAGGATTTTACGTTCAAAGGTAATGAACGCATTGAAAATGGGTTTTCAGAAACTAAATCGGTTTGTAATTTTGATCAAAATATTTTCTCGTTCAAGCTCGAGTTTAGATATCATTGAATTCCATGAGTTTGTAATTCTCAATCTTTAAGGTCAATCTCTAGGATTGAGTAATATCAGTCTTAAAAGCTAATTTTTGATCTTTTAAGGAGATTATTCTTTCTGGGGGTCTGATTCATTAGTCTTATCAAGCTAATTTGCACGGCGTCCTCCCTATTTTACAAGACAGATCCTCTCATGGATAGGATAAGTCTGACCACTTGGCGACCCTGTTTGATGATGAGGTCCGTGGATTTCCTGCTGATTTTAGAGATAACTTTTCTAGGTTTTTCGTCAACCTACAGCTGGTCTGGACGACAACTTCATGACCTAAATCAAGAAGTGCGTTTCTTTTTAATAAAACTTTACTTCCTTTTAATGATGGAATTGATTCATCGTGTAGATCCATCTTTTCTTTCAAATATATTACAGTAAATCGGGTAAAACTTTTTAGTTTAGTCCAAAGCAAAAGTATCTTCAATTATTTGTACAAAAATATGTGACATATGTTTAAAATAACTTGGTAAATTTTCCCACACTTGGCTTTTATTTTCTTTTATTTGCCTTTTTATTGTCCTCTATTCCATTTTAAATGAATTCTAACATTTTGATTTGTTTCTCAATTTATGTCCTTTCCGAGGTAACAATAATTTCGATGTTAACACCTAGTTTTATCATTCATAAATATATATGTATAAACATGATTTTGAATTCATTTAATTGAAAATTTTGAAAAATTTTACTAGAATTGGGTAGTCAGTATATAAGACTATGGCTGTTCTTTATTATCAGAGAGCACTAGATTCTAATACAACTACTGCTTTACTAGTATTTTTAATGGTAACCAAGTGTTTTAAGTTAAAAAAAATTTTAAAATTCCGAAAGAATTTAACCCCTTCCCACACTTAAGATCTTGCAATGCCCTCATTTGCAAGAAATCAGTAGCAATTTAAATTATTGAGTGTGATTAGCATAGAAAAATGATTAAATTTTACCAAAGTTTCCAAACATATTGGCGTTTGTTTGTTGAATGATAAATGGTTCACATCATTTGTTCATTCCGTCTTGTTGTTACATCACATTTATTTTTCATCTTGTCGTCAAAATTAGTAGCTTTTGCTGAACTTAATGCCAGTCTTTGAAAATGCGCTGTTTTACCCTGTTTTGTACAATCGACAATATACATACATACAAATATAAACATGCATGACAATTTGAAATGGGACTTAATATCCCACTTTCAAATCCTAAATGTGAAATATTAGTACACAATAATAATAAAAATGATAAAAATTACATAAATATATCCAATAACATAAGTTTAAACATGAAAAAGTAAAAAGATAAAACCATAAAAATCATAAAAATAACCAATGGAACTAAATCAGTCTGGATAGGGTTTCCAGTTCATCTCGTCAGGTGGGTTCCATTGTTGGTTATAGGTGTCCTGATAGGCTTGGTTATAGTCATACCGGTTAAAGGGTGGTCGGATCTCGGGGTTGTGTGGCGGAAAATGAGCAGGTCGAGTAGGCACGTAATTATTTGGTACCTGATATGATAGCTGGCTCATGATTTGGTGCTGATGAACTAACTAGCTATCGTGTTGGTATCGCCTATAATCCTCGTATACTCACTCGGAGTTCCACTGCTCATACATACTATGTATGGCCGCGCTAGTCATTGCTTCCTCATCTATACGAACGTGAACGTCAAGAATAGCATCTCGAAAGACATCCCTAATGTCTTCCACTTCCTCCATTTCCTCGTCTGAGCCCCTTTCTACCTGTGGATGAGGGCCCTCATAGGGTACTGCCTGATTGCGTCTACTTTTCAATACCTTAGCACCTACATAAACTTTCAATCCTAAAGGCTCAACCTGTTCTCTACAAAGCTGTAATGGACCCCCTTGGTTCCTATCAACACCTAAATACTCTCCAATGAGAGTAACAAAAATACCTCCTCCTATTATACTCCCGTCCTACATTCCTTCTACCATTTTAGATAAATAAAAACCAACACAGTAAGGGATATTGACAAAGCTTCTAGGATCCCAAATACACTTTAGGTAGAATAAATCATGTAAGGTTATTTTTTCTTTATTGTTACCTCTTTGTGTAATCGAGTTAGCCAAAAATCTATGAATCATACGAAGCTCGGCTCTGTCAATATGTGTATAGGAGTGTCCTCCCGCTCGTGTAAAAACATCAAAATGTGACATACGCCTCCAAATGGCGTCATCGTCAAAGTTGCTATCTACCCTTTCACCATAATTAATCAAATTTGTACAATCGGGTAATAGCAACTCACCAGGAGTATATATCTGTAAAGCCCTGGCCATGTCCAGCATGGATATTCTGTACATCCTACCGCCAAGGATAAACCTAAGAAATCTTCTATCATCTATTCTAACTATATTTGTATCAAGTGATACAGTACTCATGAGCTCAACACACCATTCCTTATATACAGGTCTACGAATGGTGAAAAGACTTTCCCAATCTGTAAAAGAAGAGTTCCCGTACCTCTGAATCAGTAGCAGTCTGACTCTATTAGCTAGCTGAACTCTTTCCAAAGGATCCCAATCGATTACCCTTGGCACCTCTACATTTTTAGTTACCAATCTGAATTTGTTCCTTTGATATGTCTCGTAATCCCTCCATCTTCTATCAAATCTCAGATTAGGATGCAAAGTGTGCTCAGGATTCATTGGGTATTCTACTGGCGGCCTCATCGGGAATACTATGAATTCATTAACAAACTGTACCGGATCATAATAAGGTACGTGTTGATCAGGCTGTTGTTGTGGTTCATGTTGTGGTTCTTGTTCGGGTTCTGGCTCGTGTTGCATTTCTGGTTCTGATTCTGGTGCTGGAGCAGGCTGTCTAGATGATGATGCTCCTGAACCTCCAGTATCGACTTTCTGCAAAACACATTAAACACAAAATTTGTGCATCCAAATATGCATTAGTGTTAGCAAAATAACAACTTAAAACAATCACAATAACATGTTAAATCAAAATTAAACTTATACACATTTTCACAATTTTTACAAATCTATACTTTTTCAAATAAGCACATATGAAAATGTAGACAAAGTTCATAAGCATTTAACTCAAATAACATGTCAAAATAGTCATTACTAACAATTAAACAAGTCTCAAATGGCAAATATATCAAATTACTCAAGTTCATGAATTTTGTACCTAAAAAGTCCTCTTTAATCTTTAAAAATCATGTTTAGGATCAATGTTTGGATCATTTAACTATCTAAACATGTTACACTACTCAATTTAGCAATAATTCATGACAAAAATCGGCCATAACCTGTTTATATCAAAAAGCCCCAAATTGCTCAAGAACACAAACCCTAGATTTCTAAAAATTTTGAAGTTTTTAGCTTCAAATCATGTTAAATAGCATCAATCTAGGTTATACATGCATAAAATACTAACAATTTAACACTAATTACACTAGAAATTAACAAAATTGCATTAGGTAAAATATTGGTAATTATCACAAAAACTAGGAATTTATAGAGTTTAGGGGTGTAATTTTTACCTTTTTGCTGAAGAATGAGAATCTAGGCATGATTAGAGCAAAAAATTTGATGAATTACAATAGAAAAATGATGAAATTTGGTGAGATTTTGTGAGAGTTTCGTGTATGTGTGTGTTGTGTGGTTAGGAAGACAGACTCGCTGAGGTTTTCTATCTGGCCAGTTTTCCAGCCTCATGCGATCGCATGAGCTTGGTGTGTAAACCCCATGCGATCGCATGGGGTGCCGGCTACAGTGTTTTCAGTTTTTTTTTTTTTTTTTTTAAATAAAACCTTATACTTTATAAAATATATAATTAATAAAATTTTAAAAATTTGTTTCTTTTTAGGATGAGGGCGTTTCGGATCGTTGTCCTAGTCCGTCCCTCGACAAAATTTTAAAATTTGTCACTTTTTAAACGCGGTTTTTAAAAGTAAAGATTTTTGGGTTTTTTAAATATTTTTGGCATACTTTAATTCAATAAGATTAAAAATAATGATAATAAAAGTTCTCGTCCCTCCCTCGGGTAAAGCAATTTCGGTTCAAAGACCTAGTCTTCAACTCACGACGAATTTTAAAAATCATATTTTTGATTATCGAAATAAAGTAAATTTTTGTTTTTAAATTCACACCAAACTTAAATTTAAAATGCATAAAATTAAAAATTCATATTATAAATTCACACCAAACTTAAATTTAATTTGTATAAAATTAAAAATTCATATTAAAAATTCACACCAAACTTAAATTTAATTTGCATAAAATTAAAAATTCATATTAAAAATTCACACCAAACTTAAATTTAATTTTGTTTTTATACATACAAACTTATATTAAAAATATTAATTTTTCAAATATTTACAATTTTAAATATATATATTAATTTAAAAAGTTTACAATATTATTTTAATATTAATAATTTTAAAAACGAAGTAAAAATAAAATTAAAAATCTTTTTGGCTTTTATCCCACTTTAATCAATCAAATATTATCAAAAACATACGCCCCTCTTTTTGGTAAAGTAATTTCGGTTCAATAACCTAATTTAACTCATGACGAATTTTTGAAATATTTTGGGTTGATTGATTAAAGATATTTATACCTTAAGAATAAATGTTAAATTTCGCAGTGATGTAATAAATTTTTGTATGATATCAATAATTTCGGTCGCAAGACCTAATTTTATCGAATACCAATTTAATACTTTATAGCGAACAAATTAGCGTTTATTATCAAAAGGTTAAAAATAAAAATAAAAATAAAAATGAAAACTGTACAAACTTACCTGTGAAATATATTTCTTAGTGATATGCTCTAGCCCACTCATAAGATAGTCGGACTAATTGATTTTCCATAGCTACATAGGCGTAACCTCGAGCATTCAACGTTTTTTCTTCTAAACATATGAACGGTCCATCTCTGCATAAAGTAACAAATTTAGTGTTTGAATAGGTTTGATTATTTGAACATTTACCTTCGTGTGACCATTTTCCGCATTTGTGACATCTTTCAAGGTGTCGAGCTCTTCTTTTCGCTGCGGATTTTGATTTTCCTTTACCAAATTGTAACTTATTATTTTCGCATCTGGATTCTTTTCTTACTCCGTCCAATTTACCTCTGATTAATGATACTATTTCACTTGGAAGTATGTCATTATTACGTTTAGTGATCAAAGCGTGTAGCATTAGACCATGGTTTAGTTCACAGGAAGTCTTCATCTCGTAAAACCTAAAAAAAATAAAAATTCAGAATGGGGGGAGAAGACTAGTTCTTTAGGGTCTGCTAGGAAAAGACCATTCGGGTTCCATTTTCGAGTACTACACGAAAACAGAAAATCTAACTCTAACAGAAATACATATTATCCTTTAAAGACTTGATTCTCCCCACACTTAGTTAGCTGTGGTGTTGAAATTGTGATTAACTTCGTTGTCAACTTCCATCGGACTATCTATGTAATGTTTAACTCCGTGACCATTAACCTTTAATTCAATCCCATTTGAATTTATTAATTCTACTGTTCCGTATGGAAAAACTCTTTTGACTATGAATGGTCCAGACCATCTTGAATTCAATTTTTCAGGAAATAGCTTGAATCGTGAATTGAAAAGAAGAACTCTGTCTCCTTCTTTAAATTCTTTTGAACTTCTGATTCTTTTATCATGCCATTTCTTCGTTCTTTCTTTATAGATTAACGAATTTTCGTATGCTTCTTGTCTTAATTCTTCTAATTCGTTTAATTGACTTAACCGTAGACGTCCAGCTTCATGTAAATCAAGATTACATGTCTTCAAAGCCTAAAATGCTTTGTGTTCAATTTCTACTGGAAGATGACATGCTTTTCCGTAAACGAGTTTAAAAGGTGTGGTTCCAATTGGAGTTTTGTAGGCTGTTCTAAAAGCCCAGAGTGCATCCTCCAATTTCATGGACCATTCCTTCGGATTTGATCTTATGGTTTTCTCTAAAATACGTTTTAAAGCTCGGTTGGTATTTTCAACTTGTCCACTTGTTTGTGGATGATAAGCGGTGGAGATTTTATGAGTTACTCCATATCTTTTGAGAACTTTCTCAAGTTGATTGTTACAAAAATGAGTACCCCGATCACTTATTAAAGCTTTCGGTGTTCCAAACCTTGCAAAAAGACGTTTTAAAAAGTTGACTACAACTCGTGCATCGTTAGTTGGGAGAGCTTGTGCTTCCGCCATTTAGATACATAATCAATGGCAACGAGAATGTATAGATTATTATGAGATTTTGGAAATGGACCCATAAAGTCAATACCCCAAATGTCAAATACTTCACATACTTGAATGACATTTTGTGGCATTTCATCACGTTGACTTATTTTTCCAGCCCTTTGACAAGCATCACAGGATTTGCAAAGAAGGTGTGCGTCTTTGTAAATTGTAGGCCAATAGAATCCAGCATCGTAAACTTTTCTTGCTGTTAGTTGAGGCCCATAATGCCCTCCTGCTGGTCCTGCGTGACAATGGTTTAAGATTTTACTAGCTTCCTCCCCGAATACACATCGGCGTATTATTCGATCGGGACAACTTTTAAACAAATGTGGATCTTCCCAGAAATAGTGTTTTATATCACTAAAGAATTTCTTTCGTTTTTGGTACGACAATCCTTTTTCAAGGAATCCACATACTAAGTAGTTTGCATAGTCTGCAAACCATGGAATTTCATTATAATCTATCTTCAATAGATATTCATCAGGAAAGTTGTCTTGTATGGCCGATTCATTTAGAACTTCTAATTCAGGATTTTCAAGACGAGAAAGATGATCAGCGGCGAGATTTTCTGCTCCCTTTTTGTCTCGGATTTCAATATTGAACTCTTGTAAGAGTAAGATCCAACGGATTAATCTTGGTTTAGAATCTTGTTTCGAAAATAGGTATCTAAGAGCAGAATGGTCGGTATAGACCACCGTTTTAGCTAGAACGAGATATGAACGAAATTTGTCAAAAGCAAGGACAATAGAAAGGAGTTATTTTTTAGTAGTTGTGTAATTCGTTTGTGCTCCTTGTAACGTCTTACTAGCATAATAAATAGGTTGAAATCGTTTTTCAATCCTTTGTCCTAAAACGGCTCCCATTGCAAAATCACTTGCATCGCACATAAGTTCAAACGGTAGATTCCAATTTGGTGTTATCATAATCGGTGTATTAGTGAGTTTTTCTTTAAGTATATTAAAAGATTTGATACAGTCATCTGAAAAGATGAATGGAGCATCCTTTTCTAGGAGTTTATTCATAGGAGTGGCAATTTTAGAGAAATATTTTATGAAACGTGGGTAAAAACCGGCATGCCCTAGAAAACTCCTAACTCCTCTAACATTGATGGGATGTGGAAGTTTAGCAATTACATCTACTTTAGCTCTATCCACTTCAATTCCTTCTTTTGAGATTTTATGACCAAGAACGATGCCTTCTTTGACCATGAAATGGCATTTCTCCCAATTAAGTACTAGATTTGATTGTTCGCATCTAATAAGCATTCGTTCCAGATTAACTAGACATGATTCAAATGTATCACCGAAGACTGAAAAGTCATCCATGAAAACTTCCATGCATTCTTCTATCATGTCGTGAAAAATCGTCATCATGCACCTTTGAAAGGTTGTAGGGGCATTGCAAAGTCCAAATGGCATGCGTTTGTAAGCAAAAGTACCATAAGGGCACGTGAATGTGGTTTTCTCTTGGTCCTCAGGTGCTATTGGAATTTGAAAATATTCGGAAAAACCATCAAGAAAACAATAGTAACTATTTCCGGCTAATCTTTCCAACATTTGATCAATAAAAGGTAAGGGAAAGTAATATTTTCTGGTGGCGTCATTTAATTTTCTATAATCAATACATACACGCCATCCTATTACAGTCCTAGTAGGAATAAGCTCATTTTTCTCATTTGTAATGACAGTCATGCCACCCTTCTTTGGCACGCATTGAACTGGGCTTACCCATGGACTATCAGAAATTGGATAAATTAAACCTGCATCAAGCAGTTTAATAATTTCTTTCTTAACAACATCTTGCATATTAGGATTTAGTCTTCGTTGGCGTTGCACATACGTTTTATGACCTTCTTCCATAAGGATTTTATGTGTGCAATACGAAGGACTTATTCCTTTAATATCATGAATCTTCCATGCAATAGCTGGTTTATGAGCTTTTAGCACAGAAATGAGTTGAGATTTTTCATTTTCAGTAAGAGAAGACGATATTATTACAGGTAATTCAGATTCACCATGTAAATAAGTGTATTTCAAATGGTTTGGAAGTGGCTTTAACTCTAATGTCGGTGGTTCTTCTATCGATGATTTATATCGATATCTGTCTTCTTCTTTTAACATTTGAATTTCTTCTGTTGTTGGTTCATATCCATTAGCCATAAGTGTAGCTAACATTTCAGTTTCATCAATTGGTTCAGTTCCTTCTCCTAAAGAACATTCTCCTTTCCTTGTAATTCTGAAAATTCTTCTAACAATTCTGCATATGATTCTATAGTTTGAATATAATAGCATGTATCATCTGCAGATTGCGGTTGTTGCATAGCTCTATCAACTGAAAAGGTAACACTCTCGTCCTCTATACTTAGGGTAAGTTTCTTACCGAACACGTCTATAATTGCTTTAGCCGTGTTTAAAAATGGTCTTCCTAATATGAGAGGAACTTGAGAATCTTCTTCCATGTCCAGAACAACAAAATCTACCGGAAATACTAAAGTACCAACTTTAACTAGCATGTTCTCCATTATCCCTCTAGGATATTTTATTGATCGATCGGCTAGTTGTATGCTTATTCGTGTTGATTTCAATTCTCTAAGGTCTAGTTTAGCGCATAGTGAATACGGCATTAAATTTATACTAGCACCTAAGTCTGCCAATGCTTCTATTGAACTAAGACTACCCAGAAAACATGGAATTGTGAAACTTCCTGGATCTGATAATTTTTCTGGTATCTTATTCAACAGCACTGCTGAACAATTATCATTCATAGTAACGGCCGAGAGTTCTTCCATTTTCTTTCTATTTGAGATTAGATCTTTCAGAAATTTAGCATATCTAGGCATTCCTGAAATTACATCAATGAAAGGAAGATTTACATTTATCTGTTTAAACATATCCAAGAATTTGGATTGCTCGGCTTCAAGTCTCTCTTTTCTCATTTTACTCGGGTAAGGAAGTGGTGGTTGGTATGGTTTAACATAAGGTTTAGCCTTAACTGTGTTATCTTCATTAACCTTTTCAACTACCGGTTCTTTTTCCTTATCTTGTTCAGGTTGTGGTTCTTATGGAGTAGGAATAGCTTCATCAGAAATTACAGGTATTTCAGGTGGTTTAAGTGTAATACCACTTCTTGTGGTAATGGCTTTAGCTGTTTCATTCTGGGGGTTAGCATTTGTATCACTAGGTAGACTTCCCGGTTTTCTTTCACCTATTAACCTTGCTAGGTTACTTACTTCTTGTTCCAGATTTTGAATAGAAGCTTGTTGATTTCTAAATGCTTTAGCATTTTGTTCATCGGTTTGTTTCTGAGATGTGAAAAACTGTGTTTGAGATTCAACTAGCTTCGTCATCATATCTTCTAAATTTGGCTTTTTATCATCGGTTTGTGGTGGTTTGTTTTGAAAATTAGGTCTTTGCTGGTTGTAAGTATTGTTGGATATTTGTTGATTGTTAGGACCTTGTTGGTTGTTGTATGGAACATTTTGATTATAATTCTAGTTTTGATTGTAAATTGGTCTTGGCGGTTGATAATTATTCTGATAATTATTTCCAGGCCTTTGGTTTATGTATGAAACATTCTCTCTTTGTTCCATTGTTAGTTCAATACTGAGACAATCTTTTGTTAAATGTGGTCCTCCACACTGCTCACAACTAATTCGTATTGAGTGTATATCCTTAGTCATCTTTTCCATTCGTCTCTCGACAACATCTATCTTTGCGGAAATGGAATCTAAGTCATGGCTAGAATCGGCTCTAGCTGCTTTAGATGATCTAACGATATCTTTTTCTTGGTGCCACTCATGTGAGTGGGAAGCAGTGTTATCAATAATTTTGTAAGCATCAGTTTCTGTTTTCTTCATAATGGAACCACCAGATGCTATATCGATGTCTTTCCTTGTAGTGATGTCGCATCCTTGGTAGAATATTTGTACTATTTGACAGGTGTCTAAACCATGTTGCGGACATCCTCTTAATAACTTTCCAAATCTGGTCCATGCCTCATATAGAGTTTCATTTGGCTTCTGTGTGAACGTAACAATTCCTCCTTGAAGTCTTACGGCTTTAGATGCCGGAAAGAATTGTTTAAGAAAATTTTCAACTAAGACGTCCCATGTATCAATCGCCCCTTCAGGTAACGATTCTAACCAATCTTTGGCTTCTCCCTTTAAAGTCCAGGGAAATAACATGAGATATATCTGTTCATCCTCCACTTCTCTTATTTTAAATAGAGTACAGATCCTATTAAAGGTACGAAGATGTTCATTTGGATCTTCCTTCGGCGTACCACTAAATTGGCATTGATTAGTCACCATGTGTAGAATTTGTCCTTTGATTTCATAATCTGACGCATTAATGTCTGGATGAGTAATTGCGTGACCTTGGCCAGTGCGTTTAGCTCTCATTCGGTCTTCCATACTTAAAGGTTCCAGATTTTCCATGATTGAATTTGTTGAATCTGAATCACTAGAGGATTCTGATTTAATGGTTCGTTCCTCAACAATATCTGTTTGAATGATTGATGGTTCCGGAGGAAAGATTAGTGGTTCAGGATCTATGAATCGTCCCTGAATATTCTCCGGATTCTCAATTGTGAGGTCGGGTTCAAAAAATGGATTATCGGAAATTTGAATTGGAGTACTTGGTTGACTGGATGACGATTCTAAAGAAAAATCAACGGCGACAATATTTGCTAGATGTCTTGATCGAGTTACAGGTGGTGAACGTACAAAAGGTGGTAAACGTTTTGCTCGGTGCATTCACTGAATATCCTAATAGTTTTTAACAAGAAAGAAAAATTATATAAGTTATTCAATTAATAGACTTTTCTGATTTTGCCCACGTTTCGAATAGCCAAAAGATGCAGCAGAGGGACAGGATTCGTTTGGTCTCAATATAATTGAGTACTGTTTGGCTCCAATAACCCGGTCCACGTACAAATCCAACTATTACTACGAACCAGAAAATTTTGATGTCTATCAATTTAAGCGCTTAAAATAATTTTTCGTTTTTTAAAGAAATATTAGATAAGAAATAGAAAATAAAATCTAAGTCCTAAAAACTAGAATGGCAAGAAATAAGAAAGAAAAAGAGCGCGTCGAAATTAAAATTACAATTGGAGAAATAAGAAAGAAAAAGAGCGACTTATAAAACTTTAAAACACTCGACTAACCCAACCTTATTATTATCACTAACTTAAAATTAAAATTGCAAATTGAGATTACTAATTGGAGTGATAATTGATACATAGGTAAAAGGCGTCAAAAAATAAAAATAAGAAAGTAGCGCGTTGAAACTTAAAAAGGAACTAAAAACTTAGAATTAAAAGTTGCGTCTAAAAATATTAAAGCTTACAAGTAAAACTATATCCCAAATGGCAATAACTTAAAAAGGTACTAAAACTTAAAAAAGCGTCGCAAAATTCTAAAGCACCTAAATCTTAGTCTAAAGAAAAAGCACTTAAGGGATTTTACGGCAAAGCCTAAAAATCTAGAAATAAAAATAACTATGGCAAAAAAAAAACTACACTTAAAACTAAATACGAATGAAAAAATACAAAGATTACGCTAAAAACAAATAAAAAGAGTACAAAATATAAAAATATACTAAAAGTTGTAAAAAGTACAATTTTTATAAAAATATTATTTTTATATTATTTATTTTATAAAACTATTAATTTTAAAACTAATTAAACTAAAATAAAACAAATTAAAAACTAAAATTAATTAATATTAAAAGTATAACCCTAATTAGGGTTAAAGTATAATAATAATAAATAATACCCCCGTCAATACTGCAGTACGATGTCAACTGTGGCGTGTCAGCAGGGCTCATACGATCGCATGAGTCCTAAGTTACCTGCCATGCGATCGCATGGGCTAGGGTTTCGGGCCAGTGACTGGGCTGCTACAGTACTGGACTCGAATTTATTTATATTTTTTTTCTGTTTTGCTAAAATATATATATATATATATATATATATATATATATATATATATATATATATATATATATATATATATATATATATATATATATATATATATATATATATATATATAATATATTTATATAAATTAAATAAAACTTATATTTTTACAAACTAAAAATAGAAATAAAGAAACTTTATAAAACTTAAATATTTAACAAACTCTTAAAAATATTTATATTTATATTTATATTTTTATATTTTAGAATATTTAAAACGTATTTTTACAAAAGCGTATTTTTTTTTATAAAAGTAAACTAAAAATTAAAAATCTTTTTTTTATATATAGCGTTGCGCTTCCGGCGTTTATGTTCCCCGGCAGCGGCGCCAAAATACTTGATGTTATGCGAGGTGTATATGAAATAGCTTATATTTTACTAGGAAAAACTATTAAATACGATACAATTTTACACAAGATATTTATTTATTTATAGAATGGATATACCTAAACCTTGCTACAACACTTATAGGCAGTGTACCTAATCGTACAGTAGTGTAGTTTTTAGTAAGTCCGGTTCGTTCCACATGGAAATCTTTTAAACAAAGCTTAACGCTATATTAGTTTTATTTTATAAAAATACAAATATATTTATAAGTAATATTATTATTATAAAAGGGGGGGTTTTTACCGTTTAATGACCGGTTTGTCGATTTTAAAACTTTAGTCGCAGTTAAAACCTAATGCAAAATATTAAAAATAAATATAACTTAATTTAAAGCGTAAGGTAAATAACGATAATGAAATTGCGATAAATAAAAGTGCGATAAAATAAACTTGCGATAATTAGAAAGTACGATAATTAAAAGTGCAATTAAATACAATAACAATAAATAAAAGTGCAATAATTAGAAGTGCAATTAAATATGAAAATAAAGGAATTATGCTTATTTAAACTTCCGTAATCATGATGTTTGACGCGTTGATTTTAGTTTTATGCCCATGAGTTAATTGTCATTTGTCCTGGATTATTTAATATGTCCGTCTGGTTTTGTCCATAACAGTCCATCAATCATAAATATAAAGTGCGAGTATTCTCGTCAAATTATCCTATACCTGAAGTCAAATATTCCAACTAATTGGAGACTTAAACTGTAACAAGGTTTTATTACTTTGTTTAATAATTACACCAGGATATCGACTGCGTGTAACCCAAGGTTTTAATACTTTGATATCAATTATGCCAAGTGTCCTTGTACATAATTTCACCTCTGTTTTAATAATTCCATAGACTATTAATCCATTCCCGTGTCCGGTTAAATGAACGTTTATTCGTACATATAAATATCCCGCCCATCGTGTCCTATCGAGTGTATATGGTTATTTATAGGTACGTCCAATTGTAAATCTTTATATTAAAATTAACAAACTATCATTTAGTCAAACAAATATAAAGCCCATTAATAGCCCATAGTCTAATTTCCACAAGTGTCGTTCTTTTGTCCAAACCCCAATTATGGTACAAAGCCCAATTACCCAATTTTAGTATTTTTAGCCCAACATCATGATTACTTCGGCTTAAATAAGCATAATAATAATTTAGCTACGAGACATTAAATTAAAAAGGTTGAACATAACTTACAATGATTAAAAATAGCGTAGCGTTACACGGACAGAATTTTGACTTACACCCTTACAATATGCGCTAACATACCCTTATTATTATAATTAAAATTAAAATTATAATATATATATATATATATATATATATATATATATATATATATATATATATATATATATATATATATATATATATATATATATATATATATATATATAATACGTTTAGATAGAGAGATTGATGGATGGATATATATTTTTTTACGTTCACCAAACTGCGAATTTATAGGCCTGTCAATTGAAAAAGGAGCTCATACGATCGCATGAGCTTTGCTCTTCAAGGCCATGCGATCGCATGGCCAGCTGAGGAGGCTCAAAAGTCTTTAAAAACGTGGGCTGCTTATTTATTTATTATATAATATAATATATATAATTAAATTTAATTATATATATATTATATTATATTCTTGTACTCCGTTGACTTGTAATTTTTAGTCTGTTGCGTCGAGCGTTGAGAGTTGACTCTGGTCCCGGTTCCGGATTTTCGAACGTCCTTGTGTACAATTTAATATCTTGTACTTTGCGTTTTGAATCTTGTACTCTTGTAATTCTGAGACGTTTCTTATCAATAATTGGAACCTCTTTGATTGTACTTTGTACTTTTGAGCTTTTTGGTCATTTGCGTCTTCAATTCGTCGAATCTGTCTTTTGTCTTCACCTTTTATTATTTAAACGAATATCACTTGTAAATAGAACAATTGCAACTAAAAGCTTGCCTTTCTTGAGGGATAATGCTATGAAATATATGTTCGTTTTAGCATTATCAACACTTTAAAGCATGTTTACTCTCAGGTATGAAAGAAATCCTCCGCTGTGCATTTGCTTATTTTAGAGATATTACTTGGAGTCATTCATGACATATTTCAAAAGACGTTGCATTCAAGTCGTTGAGTTCAATAAAGATTATTATGACAGATTAGGTCAATTATTGTTGGATATATTATGAAATGGTATGCATGCCGTCAACTTTCGATGTAATGAAAGTTTGTCTTTTAAAAATGAATGCAATGTTTGAAAAATGTATAATATAGAGGTCAAGTACCTCGCGATGTAACCAAATGTAATGTATTCGTCCAGATGGATTAGGACGGGTCATTTCAGACACCAATGATCAATCCTTGATTAGATTTGAAACCCCAATGTTAAAAAACTAAAACAACCTTAAAAACCTCCAAAAATTCGTAACTAAACTCAAAAATTCGTAAAAGAAAATCTAATAAAAAGTTATAGTATAAATGGGGTATTTATAGATGGAAATTCGGACTGAAAACCGCCATAGACCTCGCGCCCGCGATTTTTAAACTCGTGATCGCGAGATCCAAAAAAGCCATTTTCGCGAACGCAAAACTGAACATTGTGACCGCGAAATTACATTTTGTCTGCATCAACTTCTGTTAATATCTCGTGTTCGTAATACAAACTCTCACACCAGGAATTTACCTTTTCGTGACTGCGAATGCACACGGAACAACTGTGACGATCGCTCCAAATCCATATGGACGAACACGTCATTCATCGATTTCATTGCGAGGTATTTGACCTCTATATGATACGTTTTGTAAACATTGCATTCTTTTGAAAAGGCACACCATAAATGAATATTTAAATCAAAGGTTTTCGACATCTGATGATTTCTACATATAAACAATCACCGTAAATAATAGTTTACAATAGTAATTCCGTTGACAATGCAGTCAAAATAAGATACATGGTGATGATTTGGTGAATGCAACGTTTCCTTGATAAATATGCCATGTAAGACTCCATGCACATAGCTTGTCTAACATATAAGCAAACAGCGGAAGACTTCTAGGGAACCTGAGAATAAACATGCTAACAAATGTCAACACAAAGGTTGGTGAGTTCATAGTTTTAGTGTTTCACATAATCTGTATATAAAGGTGGATCACAAGATTTCAGTTGTTCAATCCAGAAACGTTTATCAAAATATTCTACGAAATTGAGCACCCTGGTAACTAAACTTAACGTATATATAATTTGTACCCTTTGTATAATCATCTTAAAAATACACGCAAACCAACGTGTACGCTTCTCAAATAGTATACGTCTGTTAAAAGGCTAGTGCTCTAGCTCGGACGGAGATATCAAGCCCTATGGATTCATATACTACTACTCGCGCCCACCAGTTCTTATAACTGGCAGTTACTAGTTACCAAAGCTAAGGGATTTTCGGTTCAAACTCAGTGTAGAATTTAGTATGTACTTGTATCCATTGTGTTTAAAATAAAGTGCATGTATTCTCAGCCCAAAAATATATATTGCAAAAGCAATTAAAAAGGGGGCAAATGAAACTCACGCATATAAATATTGTATATCGGTTAATAAAGCATTTGCATGTATTCTCAGCCCAAAAATGTAGAGAGTAAAAGGGATCTTATGAAACTCACCTTAGCAGCATATAAAGTTGTTCATCGTAATGTGACCGAAACTCGGATTACCAAATAATCGTAGATCTCAACGTATCAATATTGTGATTCAATATTTCAGAAAAGTATGTAGACGCAACAGAGATGATAAACACTAGGTTTGACTCACAAATATACCTCCGAACATTACCCATAACCTCCTTGGCAATAACCCATAATTTCCTTAGCTCTATCCCGCTTGAAAACCATTTTGAAAGTGACACGCTCATAACCTCGTCGTAGTATTTTATGTATAATACTAATTAATAATATTAATAATAATATTAATCTTAATAATAATAATAATAATAATAATAATAATAATAATAATAATAATAATAATAATAATAATAATAATTATAATAATAATAATAATAATAATAATAATAATAATAATAATAATAATAATAATAATATAAATAATAATGATACAGAGATAGATAGTAGATATGTGTGCTGAAATGAAATGAAATCGCTCGAATTTATAGATGTGGCCTGGATATGACTGCCATGCGATCGCATGGCTTTACAGCCCATTTCCCATGCGATCGCATGGGATGGGTTTACAGCTCACAATGTTTTGGCCTCTAGTTTATCGACATATTTTAATATAATATTTATAATATATAATAATTTATATAATTAATTATATATTATATTAAATTCACGTGCATAGTTGATTTGTAATTTTAGTTCCGATAAGTCGTACGTCATCACTCGACTTATGTCCCGGTTCCGGTTTTTCGAACGTCCTATCGTATACTGAGAAAACTTGTACTTTACGTTTCGTGAATCGTACCTTTGTCAAAATATAGTCTTAAATAATCCATAAACTATACCACTCAAGGTATAACTTATACATTTAAGTGTTTTGGTCATCCATAAACTATACCACTCAATTTTTACTGTAGCAATTCACTGTAGCAAAGTCAATTTCACTGTAGCAAATAGTGATTTTCGAAAACACTGTAGCATTTTGGGTACTGTAGCAATTTGAAAATACTGTAGCAAATTAGTGTTTTACTGGTTCATCTTAAATGCTTTAGTTAACTTATCTAAATATCAATCGAATCAATAAACGAATGTTACTATCGTTTACTAAATAACTTGAAATTATATATATGTATATATCTTTTTAATATATAAATCAGTTTTTAAATACACATTGAAAGTTATATATAAATAAATTTTAATAATAAATATTTCAACTTATCATATATATTCAAATAGATATTTAAACCAATAAGTTTAATGTACGGTATCAAACAATTAATATATTGTTACCTTTTCAAGTTATAGTATATATGTATCTATTTACATAAAATTGTTCGCGAATCGTCGAAAACAACCGAAGGGTATTTAAATATATAAAAGTAGTTCAAAAATTTTGAGATTCAGTTTTACAGACTTTGCTTATCGTGTCGGAAATGTTAATCATACAAAGATTAAGTTTAAATTTGGTCAGAAATTTCCGGGTCATCACAACAACAGATATTTTTATCTTTTTTTTTTTGCTTTGTCTTGCTCGTTCGATGCTAAAAACTTGCTGAAATCATCCAAAATATAATCATAAATTCTCCTTGAGCTAAAAACATTATTTCTATCATAACCACGAGCCAAAGTGTTTAATCCATCTTCAAAATATAACATTAAACACCAATATCGCGAATCAATAAATATATAAATGAGGAGATATCGATGGTTGATGTTCCATCTGGGGAATGGCAAGGTGGTTTTGTAGGTGCTAAAATTCCTAGCGTGCTAATGCTTTCTATGATTGTTGAGGTGTCTTCTTTGAGTGGGAGCTCAAGGGGAGTCGAAACTAGTGGAAATTCGGGTCGAATTGGGTACACTAGAGTCTTCGTTACTTCGGGTAGATCTTCTCCAATGGCAATTTTTTTGCGATCGACCGAAGAAGATAAATGAGAGGTTTTTCTAGGAGGCATGGTTAATGACACGTTCGTACAATGTGAGTTGGCCTGGGGTGAAAAATCGGGTTTGTCAGAAACCTTGCGCACATATGTAGCCGGTTTTCCAACGGTGAAAACAAAGGCAGTAAGGTGGACGTTTATGTGTGCAATCGCATTCTAGTGCAAGGTCTTAATTGCTAGAGTCCAGTTCGGGCTCAAACGACCTGTTGTCTCCTAAAATAATGAGATCGGTCCATATCCAAAGAGGTTCTTGGTCTCAAGCTAGTAACATAAAGAACGAATTATAGCTCAGCGGAATTTTTTGGTGTCGAAAGACATCACTTGCGTGTGGGTTAACGGGTAAAGTGCAGCGTGATTCAGGTGTCTCATCCGATGGTATCAAAATGAGGTGTAATTGGCTGGTTGGGTTGTTGTTGTGGAATGGAAAACAGGTTGAAGATGGGTGTTGTTTAACGTCTTTTCGAGTGGGAGATTGTTGAATGTGAATCAAATTAAACAAGAAACGAAGAATGCTGCTGATTGGGGTTTTTCCCGACAGGGAATGGAATCTCGTGCCTGCGAGATTTAGGCAGTAAAGCAGGTTTTGGAAAACACTAGGCTCGCGACCGGGAGACATATGATCGCGACCGCTAGAGTGCGAGACGAGGACGAGTTGGTTTCCACTAAGGATTTCTCGTTCGTTTCTAATTCATTATTCTTTTTTGCACTATAAATAGCCCTATATGTAACATGTAATGTATACCTACGGAAATTAATAAAAGAATACTCATTGGTTGACCGAGGATTAAAATAATCAAGTCTGATTACATATAACCTTGTTAAATTCTTGTGTTTTTTACGTTTTTGTTAGTATCTTCGTGTTAATCACAAATATTCGTTCGTTGTCTTGTGGGTTTGATAACCAGAGGGTTGTCAAGTTTTGTTAGTGTCCATTAATCGTCCCTAACACTTCATACGTTTTATGTTGCCTACAAGATCTTATTTAAAGCACACGGAGTCGAAGTCGGTTGGCCTTTGACTTGTACTCCTCGTTAGTATTCCGACCTGTCGTCCGCTAGCAAACGTTGAATTCTGATTTTTTTTTTCTTTTTTGATTTTTTAAAGTTATAATATGTGTGTGCTTTAAGCCTTTAACTCCTAAACACTCTTATGAACAATAACATGCACTTTTTAACTTTTCATATTACTATTATATTTAAGGAACACTGGCTTGAACATTGAACTTAACTCATCTTCAACTTGCTATTATTGAGTAATTAACTCCTATTAAAACAAAATATCAATGTTTAGATACTTCACAATTTATTGCCAAAGACGTACACAATTGAAATGCGTATTGTTTAAATAATTTGAACTACGAAATAGTCCTTGTTTGATAATTAGCACAAAAACAAGATGAAAATGTGAATGAAGGAATTTAAGGTACAAGTGTAGTCTTGGGTTGAGCAAATGTGGGTTACGATACGTTTGGCTTGTAGCCATTCACCGGTAGCATCCGGTGACAACACGGCATAATCCTGGACCGCTTCAACTATATTTGTAATGTAATGCTTGATTTTTAATTAGTACCTACAACTACAATATTAATGACTCATTATGCTCAATTAAATAATACACTTTTTATAACTTTAGGAAATATTGACTCATTATGCTCAATTGAATTTTCACAATTTCGTGAAAAATCGTATTAATTTAATTCCTAATTTCTGTATAAAAAAATCCTTTGCTACAATGAAAATAGTAAAGTAATAGTAGTGATAGTAATAGTAAAATACTCGGTAGTAAAAAGTTATACGTATATAAGTAAATAAGAAAAGTAATACGTATATAGTAAAAGTTATACGTCAAGGCAATTTAGTACGCCCATAAAATTTACAGATAATTGTCAAGAAAATAAGTAATTGGTTGGTGACTTGTTTCATAACTGGTAGTAATATTGACAACAAAAAGTTTGAATCAAAAGACCTTTTTAGGACAAGTAACAGGGCTCATTTTTAGGACATGATAAACTGACTAAGTTATGAATGTACAAGGAAAAATATTACTCCGAATTATTTCCGAATATTACATGATCAATGGATCTAACTTTTATTTGTGGAATTGTTTGAATGGGTGTGAGTGGAAGCCATAAAAAGCTTCATAAGTTATTACCATTTTTTTTATGAAAAGCAAAGAAATTTATTAATAACAACAACAGACGTTCATAGAGATGAAGATTATAAACAGTGGACAAAATGAAAATGCCTTCAAAGGCAATACAAGGCAAGAATCAAGATAAAATAAGGCAAACATTTGTACTATTTCAACTAGATATGTAGTTGAGAGCGGGTTATGCAACTACGGAAGATGAACGTGTAAGTAGTTAAGTCCTCCTTGGTGATACCAAACTGATGTCCAAAAAAAATATGTAGTATTTCGTTTTAGTTGGAACACAGATTACGAAGTATAAAATATCGATCATATTTTAAATGTTTAATATGATATGATTTTTCGAGGGTAAGATTGCATATGCTCTCTATTGTATACTGACCATATTCACAAGTCTTTCACGGTTAAAGAAAAATATATTGACCTTTAAGGTGAACCATACAAATACAAATATTACTACCAAAAATTCTCTCTCTAGTGTCTAACGTCACTTTAGCCGGGAAATTCAAATTTCCACATCCCACCACCGCTTTTTCTGTTCAACCGTCAATAACCGTTTAATATTCAAACATGAATCCTAATCGTCCTTTTCAACCATCATATCCGAATTCCATTCCGATCAATGCGGCTATATCCCAACAGTTTCCCAAAAATCATTCTAAGTTTAACTTTGGTAAACGTACAACTCAAGCATCATTCTCTAGAAAATCCACTATTTTCGTCGGTGGAATCACAAAAATAGTGACCTTAGCCACTATCAACAACGCTTTTAAGGAGTTCGGTCCGATTAAGGGGTTTGCCTGGAAAAAAGGGTAGGACCTTCGTCTTCATTAAGTTCATGAATATAGAATCTGTAACATCCCGCATTTTTCCGTTAAATTATTTTAACGCCCGTCTTTTTATTTTAATAATATCTTCCGTATATAGATTCGTATCCTTCGTTAGCTAACGTTCTTAATATTTTCCGTTATTGAATTATAACAACTTCCGTTTACTCTCGCTTATTTAAGATATTCGTTCGATTAAATCACGTACCCGCTTTTAAACTCGAGGGACTGTTAAATGGTGGTGGCGGTTCAAAACCGAACCTAACTCCCTTTGGGCACAAGTAATCAAGTCTATTTATGGGGAGGGGGGACTGTTAAATCATTCGGTTTCATTCAGGCCGCAAGGTTTGAGTGGGATCTGGGTAAACATTATTCGTGCAGGTTTGGATGTACACAAGAAGACAAACGTATTCTGCAATTCCTTTTCACGTATCATTGGCGATGGTGCTACAACAGATTTCTGGACAGATTCATGGTTGACTGAGACTCCTCTTAGAGATAATTTCAAAAGATTATTCCACTTAGATTCTGATGCAGGTGTAAGAGTCCGAGACAGATTGCAATGGAGCAGTTCTGAATGCTTTACGAACTGGTGTTGGAGCCGAGAGCCAACTGGTCGAGCTTTAGACGAACTATCTGAGTTAAACAGCTACATTCAATCCTACATCAAACATGACAGACCCTCGGATTGTTGGAATTGGAAACTCACAAGCAATGGGTTATTCTCTACAAAGGTACTTAGCACTTTAATTGATGAAACTATGTATAACAGTAGCAATACCTTGAATGTTGAAACCCTCAGAAACAACTTAGTGCCATTAAAAGTGGAGATACTTGTTTGGAGAATTTTGAAGCGTCGGTTACCGGTTAGGGTTAAACTAGATAAACGTGGTATTGATCTACACTCACTTAGGTGTCCTATATGCGACGACGACTTAGAATCCTTGGATCACGTTTTCATTTTCTGCAAAATCGCAATGGAGGTTTGGGAGAGAGTTTTCATGTGGTGGGGTTTGGGATCATTTATGAACCTGAGCATTAACGAAGCTTTTAGAGGAAATTCTAATAATAGGTTGTCGGGTCTAGTTGCCCAAATTTGGCAAGCAGTTGAATGGACGTGTGCTTATTTAATTTGGAGAAATCGTAACTTAAAAGTATTTTCAAATAAAACTTGGAATGGCCCAAATGCATTGATGGAAATTCAAATAAAATCGTTCGAGTGGATTTCATTACGGATTAAAGGAAAAAAGCTTGATTGGTTGACGCGGATTACTAATCCAAGCAATTGTCTTATTGGTCTTTAATGGTAGTTCTTTGAATAGGTTGTTCACTCTACAACCTGTTTAACATTCATGCCCTTAAGGCCAATATTTCTCTTGTTATGTTCTGCGTATGTCCTTCCGGCACTTGTTTAGGCTTAGTCTCGTGTTCCAATTAGTGTGTTTAGGTTTAGTCTTGCGTTCTATCTAATGTGTATGTAATGGCACAATGGCAATGTTGTAATGGCTCTAAGCCTCGTGTTTCTTGTTCCAGTTCTCAATAAAATCTTTGCTTTTCCAAAAAAAAAAACTCGAGGGACTAAAATTGACACGGGGAAAACTAGTTGACTAGGTCAACTAGTCCACCCCAATCACCACCATTCAATCATCTCCATCTCTCTCTCTTTCTCTCTAGCAAGAACACACACACATTTACCAAATTCATTCAATCATCATCTAAATTCGATCTAGGAGGCTTACAACAAAATAAATTGCATATTCGTGATCCTCTCTTCATCCTCTTCATTTTGGTACCAACTTCATCTCGTTTGGGTAACATTTCTAAAACTCTAGATTTCTCTAAATTCGTGTTTTTGACTTGAAATGGTGTTAGTTAGTGTCTATGGCTCATTGTGATGTCGTGTATGTAATTTGTATGCTCGATCTTGTTATTTGGTGTAACTAGCATGAACACTTGAAATGAGTTAGTTTAATCCTTGATTTTAATTGATTAAATGTTGTTAGATGTTAAACCCATTGTGTTAAAAGTGTTACTAGCATCGTTAGTTTCGTTTTGGTATGTTGGATGATATGTAAACCTTGCGTTAACATGATTATTGATTTTGTGATTCTTAATTAGGGTTTGATGAACCTTAAAATGAACTTTTGATGCATTGAATGCTTGTTAATGTTGTTAGTAAGTGTTTAGTTGCAATGTACGTTTAATTACCTTCGAAACGGCATATCGTATGTGTAGATTGGACTACCGAATCATGAAATGAATTTGTGAACTTGAAACTTGGAAAACGAACTCTAAATGATCACTTGACGAGAATTCGGTTATTGTAAATGATAAACTCGATTGATGATATGTGGTTAGTTGTATCCTTTGTCAAAATACCTTCCCGATGATATAGGATACATGTTTTGATTGTTTGCGAGTCATAAATTGGGATTGTTTGAGTTTTGGTTCGTGCATTTCTTTGTTGCAGCAAAACAGGGCCTGGATACAGATCTGGACGCCGTCCAGATTCTTGGACGCCGTCCAGCCCTTCATACTTGGACGCCATCCAGTATTTTGGACGCCGTCCAGGACTTCAATACTGGACGCCGTCCAGCCATTTTGGACGCCGTCCAGATGGCCTATCAGGTGCTGTCCAGTTTGGTCGTTTTTCGATTAATTCTAACTATGCTACGCACCTCCGATTAACATGAAACTTGACTAACATGCTTATATATGATTAAAAACCTCAGAAAAATAGTTCGGGACCAGACCCGAACGTGTTGACTTTTTCGTTGACTTTGACCCGACCAAGTTTGACTTATAGCCAAACTTAACCGAATACTTATGCAATCTCTCTAACTTGCTTCTATACTTGTATCTTGCATGAAACTTGACAATTTGATTCACATGCTACTTAATCGAGTCGTAACGAGCCATAGGACTAACTGAACATCCTTGACCAATCGCGTTTACCATTATTGATACAACTTACTTGTTTAGGTCAAGGCTAAGCAACTTTCATGCACACGTTTACTTTGTGAAGTACCTTTATACTCGTGCACTCGAGGTGAGATCATAGTCCCACTTTTTCAACAACTTTTATATTTTTAAATCGTGGGCTGAGAAACATATACGTTACATACTTATATACATTTCATATGCATATATAGTTTTCATACTTTTATACATCGAACACGAATACGAATACAAAGATACGGACGAGTTTGAATGAAAATCCTCAATTCAATTATCATTAATTACATCAGATGGTGTAAGCGAGACTATGTTGTGTGGATCCATACGGGTTTGACTAACCCTCATTCGGACGGTTCGCTACCGTTAAGCGAATGAAATATATTCTGGTACGGTGTATGTTCTAACACTTTTATGCTGAGGTAAATGATACGGTTAAGCTTTGATAATTGGGTGCTCGGTAAACAACAATACTTATGGAATTCAAACGATTCGGAAAATCGACTTATACTATAACTTGTGGTTCAACTTATTTTACTTACATACTCATTTACTAAACCTATGATTTCACCAACGTTTTCGTTGACAGATTCTCTATGTTTTCTCAGGTCCCTGAATGCTATATGATACATGCTTCCGCACTCTTTTTGATACTTGCTTGGATGTCGAGTATACATGCATATTTGGAGCCCCTTTGACTTGCTTTTAAATTGTGTCGCATAGGTTTCAATTGTACGTTAAACATTGTAATGTAACTAGTCGTTGAACTACTTTTGTAAACTTGAAACGTCCTTTACATTTGAAATGAATGCGACATATTTTTGTTCAAACGTCATCTTAAGGACTTATGACCACGTAACGGGACCTAAGTAGACGGCGCCGTCAATGACGATTTTGTCGGGTCGCTACAGAATCAGCCTCTAAAGTCATAGGAGCCATTAACAAAGCAAGGTTTTATGGCAAGTTCTTATCAGCGGGTTACACTAAATCAGATATGATTGGTGAAGATTATAAGAAAACAATGGTTCCATCAAACTCCGACAATGTGACTTCAGGGATAACGTTAACCGTTGAGCATGATATTAAGAATAGGATGAAAAAAGCTGCTTTGATTGTTGATAAAGTTCTAATTCAAGCCGAAAAACTGTTCAATTGGTTAAAAACACGTGACGCCTCCATTAATTCGGTTTCAACTTGGGGAAGCTATGGTTACATCGTCGAGTGTAGGGATGATGAAAGTTTCAAAAATATAAATTCAGGTCCTATTTTAAGTAAATTGGAATTTTTAAAAGTCCAACCTATGGAACAACGAGCTCTCAAATTCTCAAGATTCGCTCGTCTTGAAGTTAGAGGTTGTCCGGTTGAATGTTCATCTATTGACTCACTGAATCTCATCGTAGGAGAAGTGGGAGGGGAAGCGATTCATGTAGATTCAAAATCATCCCAATTGAAGAACGCCGAGTCGTTATTCGTGTTGGCCGAAATCACTGATCCTGCTCCCATTCAACAATACGCTTCAGTTAAAATTTCTTCAATTGTTTCACAAAAAGTGTGGGTTCAAGAAGTTAAAGTAGTAGCCAATATTGAAGACATCTTTGATGAAGCTATTGACGAACATAATTTAACGGTTCAAGGGTTAACGTGTCATGTGCCTATGTCGAACAAAAAGAGAGACAACGGGGAAGATGTAAGAAGTATGGGCTCCTCTTTGCCAGAAACTGTACTATCTCCGGTCGGTGGCGGCTGCATTGGTGCTGTAAATCCGGATGCAGAGTCACCCAATGTGGAGTCTAATAAGGGATCTTTGGGTACAAGGGATCTGTTTCAAACTCCTCTCTCTTCCAAAAAGAGTAATAAGACAAGTGATGAGTTGCACCTTACATCAAAAAAGGGGGACAAGGTTTTGGCACAACAAAAAAGCAACTCCAGTAAGTTCAAAAATACTATAACTCCTTTTCCTGATTTAGATAGAGTTGACAATGTTGAAACTGGTACCGATATTGGACTTGATCAGATATCCCATAATAAAAGCGTTGACTTAGGTGTTACAAATTTTCCACCTTTGCCTTCTGTTACACGTGTTCATGTCCATAGTAAAAAAGCATACTCCACCAACACCCATTCTGGCCAATTTTTAACAGACAACTCACATGATAATATTCAAAAAACAAGTTCATGTGGTGACAAATCTTGCAAAAAGGTATGTGGGGAAATTAGCAAAAGGGGTGCTAGTATTAAGTTAGCCAAAGAAATTGGCTCTCATGTAGCTAGTGATAGATCAGAAACCCCAAATAAAGTTGCAAAAAACTTAAATTCCAGTGTTAAATCCCCTTTTTTGACACCATAAGTGAAATTCGTAGTAACAAAGATAAGGGGTTGAAACTGCTCTGACACAAGTATATGATGGTGACGAATAAGGGAAACAGAATGTTGGTAACATGTCATTCAAGGAAGAGCTTTTAAAGTTTGGAAGTGTTATGGATAAATTGGCGGCTGAAAAGTTGTCAAAAAGATTGTCGAAAGCATGAGGTTAGCCTCATGGAATGCCCGAGGTATAGGTAACATAAATAAAGGTCATATAGCGGGTGATATGGTCAATCATTTTCAAGTCCAAATTCTAGCAATTCAAGAAACGATGGTAAAAAACGTTTCACAACTTATTTTGAACTCAATTTAGAAAAATCAAAATTTTCAATACGTTCACGTTAGTTCAACCGGTAGATCCAGTGGTCTTTTATCCATTTGGCGAGATGATTATTTCTCTTTGTTGAATCAATGGTCTAACCGATTTTGGATCGCAACATTGCTAAGATACAAGCCTAATCAAAAAGTTATTCTCATTATTAACGTTTATGCCCCACAACATGAGCAAGATAAGATTTTCGTTTGGAACCATATTAGTACAATGGCCAACCAATTGTCGGGACCTATTTGTGTATTAGGAGACTTCAATTTGGTTTCGTATGAAGTTTCACTCGGATGGAACTATTGATCGTTTTAAAGCTCGACTTAAGTACCAGGACTTGATTATTCATCAACTTTTAGTCCCGTTGTCAAAGCATCTACGGTTCGCATTGTTCTCTCTCTCGCTACTTTACATCAATGGCCTCTTTACCAACTTGATGTCAAAAATGCGTTTCTTAATGGTCATCTTACGGAGACTGTGTTTATGGAGCAACCACCGGGATTCATTGATCTTCGTTATCCCACTCATGTGTGTCAACTAAAGAAAGCATTATACGGACTAAAGCAGGCTCCCCGTGCGTGGTTTCAACGACTTAGCAAGTTTCTTATTGCACTTGGATTTAAGTGTAGTCAAGCGAATCCTTCATTATTTGTTTTTAAACGTGGCTCTTGTCTCTTGTATCTTCTATTCTACGTTGACGATCTCATTCTTACAGGTAATAATGCCACTTATATTCGCAATTTTATTCATTGTCTACATGATGAGTTTGCCATTAAAGATCTCGGTCGACTTAGTTATTTTTGGGGACTTGAAGTTATGTACACACCCACTGGTTTATTTCTAAGTCAAACTAAGTATGCTTATGATATTCTTACGCGAGCTAAGTTCTTGGATGTGAAACCTGTTTCTACACCTTTGTCCACAACCGAATGTCTTGTTGGAACGGGCTCTCCTTACTCGGATCCTACGCAATATCGTTCTCTGGTTGGTGCCTTACAATATCTTACTATTACTCGCCCAGATTTTTCCTACGCTGTTAATCAAGTAAGTCAGTTCTTGCATGCTCCTACCATTGATCACTTTCAGGCTGTCAAACACATTCTTCGTTATGTTAAAGGTAATATTGCTCATGGTCTTACTTTCTCTCGTACTGCTTCGCCTACTCTACTTGGTTATTTTGATGCTAATTGGGCAAGGTGTATTGAGACTCGTCGTTCAGCATATGGTTACTCTATTTTTGTAACGACCCAACTTTTTCGACTTTTAATTATATTTACTACTTTCACGAAACTGCGTATTTGTGCGTACTAAGTTAGACTAATTGTTGGGATCATTAATTATGTTAACTACTCTCGTTAATGCCTTACAACGTGATATTAAGTGCTTGATCACATAACATGATCCTTGATTACATTTATGACCGTTAGTGTCACTTATTGTTTAACACGAGCTACGTACTGGGTACACGTTAAAATTTTGTCATAATTAAGATATTATGACTACGTAAACATAATTGTTATATATTTATGACAATTACTTGGCTTTATGATTCCTTAATTATGCTTAGTGGTTACTAATCTTACTAGTTAGTTTTAATGGATTTAACACCTTAATGGACCTAGCTTATTAAAGGCCCAACCTACTTAACTTAATGGACTCACTTAATGGACTAACTAATGGACTAATTAGCCCATGAAGCATAAGACAAAGTCCATTAGTAAATAAGACAAGTATTATGCATGCTTGGTACTAATACTTACACATTTTAACATTATGTCCCATGCCACCCAACATGTACCCACATCACCATGTAATACCACCCAATGGCAAGCAAATGGTCCCCCCACCCCACCATGCTAACCGTCGGCCAAGGGTACCCACACCACCACCACCATTTCATTTTAACACTCACATTTTTATTTCAAAAACACACACTCTTTTTCTCTCTAACTTTTCTCTCTAATTTTCTTGAAGAACTTGAAGGTTTAAACTCTTTTTCTTTCCTTTTCTTTGCTCCAAAACCGTAAACCATCCTCATCATCATTAATCTTGGATTTTGATTTTTGTAACTCAAATCCTTATGTTATCTTGCATTCTTTAATTACTTATATGATAAAGAAGCAAGAACAAGGATCAAAGCTTTGTAGCTTTTGGTTCTACATAAAACTTGTAATAAATCAAAGGGTCAAATACTTTAAGATCCTTTTTATGTTCAAGTGTTGAAACTTTAAAGTTCATGTTATGAAGATTCAAGTTTGTGACTTGATATCTCTTTATGTATGAATCCAACCTTGAACTTGTTTAGTTTTAACTTTAAATTTATCATTTATGTTTGAGAAATTCGATTTATGTAAGCTCTTTGGTCAAAGATTTACTTGTTAACTTTGATCTCATAAATCTTGTAACCAAAGTCTAACTTTGAAGGTTCAAGAACAAGAAAGTTTAAGCTTCCTAGCTTATAACTTTCACTTATTTAAAGTTGATCTAAGTTAAGTAACTTATGGTCATCTAACTTGTTAAAACAAGAATTCATTAATTTGTGTTCACTTAACTTTACAAGATCTAAGTTTTGTAACTTATGGTTGTGTAAAAGTGAAAGTCTAAGTGGTATGACTTAGGGTTTCACCAAGAACATGAGATCTAGAATTTTTAGTCTAAGGTCTTTAATACTTAGCTAAGATCTAAGTTCCATGACTTGAGATATTGCTTATTTTGTTTGATTCAAAGTTTATAGTTTAGCAGAACTTATATTTGTGTTGAAACTAGGAAATTGATGTAACCTTGGTTCATCATCTTGCTCAAACTCTTACATACGTTGTATTTTATTTCATAGTCTTAACGTTGTGTGTTTATGGTTAAACCTTGGTTAAAGTGATGCGAAAACATTAAGAGTTGTACACTTGAGGCTTATACGCATCAAGGATGAGAACCGTGATGAGCATCAAACACCAAGAAACCCACGGAGCAATTTATTTCTGTTTTCAAGGTCTGATCAGGCCCCTAGGCTTCTGGAAAAGTTTATTTCAAGATATTTCGGTTCGATTAGATGACTTTTCGTTTAGGTCTTGCCTAAATCCGATGTACGGTTTAGGATTTATAGCCTTCCGAAAGTCACTACGCCTTTGTAACGTTATGCTGAAATTTCTGACCTACTCGCACTTAAACCATCGCCACGGTCAAACGAAGACGAGTTAGGTTCTGAAAATTGGTCAGCGGTTAGAGGACTCATATACGGAGCCTTGGCCACTGGTCTCATGTCATTTTAGTTTGTATAGAGGTCGTAGCAGCTGGACGAAGTCAGCCTTTGTTTCGATCTCTATTCTTGATTGAAAACTTACTTTACTTTTTACGTATGATGTTGATGATGATGATACTTAAGACTTAAATTACGTACTTTTAAACCCTTTTGGGATGACTTACTAACCTAGTAACTTTTGACTTAGGTTGAGGACCTTTCGGACCGACTTACTTGCTTACTTACCTCGTATCGACTTTTACCGCATTTTCACTGTGAGTTATAGCTCCCTTTTTACTTTAACTATTTTTTAGACTGAGAATACATGCGCTTTTTATATTTTACTTACTAGGCACGAGTACTTAAACTTTAAATATGTGTGGGTGATATAACGGCATAAACTTTTCCCTTAGCTCGGTAACGTTTAGTCATTGGTTTTTGAACCTGTGAACGCGAATCATAGATATGGATCCATAGAGTTTGACATCCCCACTCGGGCTAGTCGCGCTAGCATTTAACGGGTGTTTAATACTTCGAGAACATACGCACTCGCCAAGTGTACTTTTAGGGGGTGATATTTATGTTAAGTTAGTTACCAAGTGCCCAAGGTTAAGCATATACTTTTCATACTGTTTTGAATACGAAATCTCGTGGCCTACATTACATTACTGTTACCATTAAACTATAGCTCACCAACATTCGTGTTGACATTTTAAAGCATGTATTTCTCAGGTGCTTAGACGTTTGTTGCTTCCGCTGTATTAGTCTCGCTGTTGTAGACCTGCTGTGTTAGACTTTCGCTGCATTGTTTAGAGATGTCTCAATTACGAAACTTTTACTTTGCATTCATAACTTATGTTACATTTGAACAATGACTTTGTAATGACCTTTGTGTCACGTACTTATGTTAATGCTTTAAATTCGTAGAAAAACGCTATCTTTTGAGAAACGTTATCTTTTCATGAAGGTAAATTTATTATAAAACAGCATATAGTATTGTAACCGTGTAATGATCCTGTTGTTGATGATCCGTACACGTTGATTTTGTACGGGGCGTCACATTTAGTATCAGAGCATTGGTTGTAGGGAATTAGGTTGCATTAGTGAGTCTTGACAGAGCCGAGTAGGATTCGCTAATAGGACTAATCTACAACTTGCTTGTTTACTTGTTTCTGCGGAACTTACTGCATGATACTGCTTACTTTTACTGCTATATGGACTTGCTGTATGGTACTGTTTATTCTCGCTACTGCATGCTACTATCTGCTTTTGATTTCATGTTACTTCAGTATGATATTGTTATTATTGCCATGTTATGTACTGCTGTAGACGATCTAGGCTGCTGTAGTTATTTTGCCTTATTACGTGCTTGCTATATGTCTTACTGACATGGAAAAAGTATTTTTCCTTATTCAGATGCCGGACATACCGCCCATTATCATTGATTTGGAGAGTGACTCAGATTCATCTGCTACTTCGCCTACTATTGTTGCTGACTCACAGATCCCGTCACCGCTACCCTCCGATGACTTCGGCAATTCGTCTTCTGGGGACAGTAGCCACGCACCTGACCTGATGGTCATCTCAGACGGAGATGAGGACCCAGAGGAGATTCCAGCTCCACCTAGCCCTGGACTCCCGGGGGCACAACACCATTCCGGTGATGCTGTGATTCCTGGGGAAAATGGGGACGGTCCTTTCCGTAACGAGCATGGTCATTGGGCTAGACGCACCGTAGACGGATGAGTTGTGCCGATTCCATCGGGCAGATATCGACTTATGATCACCAGCCAGGCACATCCACCCTCAGATGATTCAGACGATTCATCATCCGACGACTCCGGCGAGGAGGATCCTGAGGAGGATTCTGAGGAGGACTCCGAGGAGGAGCCCGTGCATCCACCCTCTACCCCGTCGAAGAAGTGGTGCCGCTTCGATGATACTGTTATTCCAGGGCTAAATGGAGGTAAGCCGTTCGCGAAAGCACGTGGACTGTTGGTTAGGGTCACCGCCCACAAACGGGTTGTTCCGTATCCTGCTGATCCATTCGTGCGTAAGTTTGACCGTTATATGCCATCTACTTCTAGTGCTGCACCCTCTGCACCACCGGCGCCACCTGCACCATCTGTGTAACGGCCCGGAAAATTTCGACTTAATTTGAACTTGAATCTTCACATGAATTGATATTTCCGACACGATAAGCAAAGTCTGTAATGTTGAGTCTTAAAAATTTTGAACTATTGTTATACATTCAATTAACCTTTGGCCATTCCCAACGATTCACGAACATTATTTGTAAATAGATACATATATATTTAAAAATATATATATAATAATTTGAAATATTATTTGAAATAATAAATGATTAAATTGTTGGAAATAAATATGTAAAATAAAATGTGATGTAATGAAGACCATTATTATAAATATATAAATATATATGTGTGTATAGATATTACTTGTAAATATATAAAATTATATTAAATCTAATTGTTTAAAAATATATAATATATTTAATTTAATTAGTAGTTAAACTTGCTACTTAAAATTGTTTATATATGAAAAGGGAATATATTAAAAATGAATGATTCGGGCCTAATTAGTAAACATCAGTAACACTCGGTTGGTATTTCATTAATGTTCATATAGATCTAATACATATATATGAAGTATTAAAATAAAAGTTGGACTGTAAATCGAATTACGAAGATTACAGGATTGACGGAAATATTTTTACATTTTTAGTTTAAATCTTAGTATTCCGTACATATTAATTGGAACAGAAAATAAATAAATAATGAACCTTTTTGATCTGGTTTTAAACAGTTAATGACCAAAATAAATAAATAAACTTAATTTGAAAAATTGGGATTTTTAGGAACACTTTTATATGTTAACTGTTTAGCAATGGACACAATATAATACTCCGTGAATTAGATATTATTATTAAAGAAACCATTATTTTTTATCATTAATAATATTATTATCATTTTTTATGATTTTTGTATCATTATTACTTATTATTATTATGGATATAATGATGATGATGATGATTATTATTATTATTATTATTATTATTATTATTATTATTATTATTATTATTATTATTATTATTAATATATTTATTAATTATTAATATTAATCTAATTAAAAAAAGTCAAGAACTAGTACCATTCCGTTACCCATTTCAATCCAACTTTTTCAAATTTTGTTTTCTGTCTGTAATCTGTTAGATGTCCATTTCATAACTCAATTAGGATCAATGCAATCACTCTATAAAAGAATTATTCTGCAATTCATTAAGTAAAACATAAAAATCACAAAATAAGCTCGACACTCTGTACATTCATCTTTTTTACCACATTTTGATTTCGAATGAATTTCCAAAATGTAATAATGCAGTCTTGTTAGGAATCGTCTATCTAAACTATCTGTAAGTTTTCAATCTTCAATTCTTTCTATCAATTTCTAATTTGAGAGTCAAAGGTTTGGTTTTTAAAGTCAACTAAGTGTTCTTGAATCAAATTCGAGTTTGTTTTGATATCTCTAGTTAATTTGATGATCCATAAAGTTTATAGGAATGATTTGCAACACAATTCATGTTGTAATCATAACCTATAACACTCTTAATCTAAAAATCAATTTTTGAGTTCTTGAGTTCTTCACAGTGATATACACTAACGAGAATTCGAAACAAATTTCAAAAACTAGAAATGTAGAGTTGTTAGGAATCATTTACTTAAACTTCTTGTAAAATCTCAAGTTCCAATTCTTAATAACGAAATCGAATTTGCGAGTCAAAGTAATTTTGTCAAAAGTCAAAGAAAGTGTTCATCGCGAAATTCGTAATCGTGTTGAAGTTTCCAGTAAAATTGATAATTTAGATAGATTTTAGGAATGATTTGAAACATGTTTCATGTTGTAAAGATTGTCCAAAATGAACTCAAAATTGAAAAGAAAATTTTTTTTTTCTTGGCTACCAGCAAGCAGTAGGATTTTTTTTGTTTTTTTTCTCATTTTTTTTATATCATGAACACATTTTTTTTTTGTTTCATGTTGTTTACAAGTCATAAATGAAAACCTTTTCGATTGTTGTTGAGTTTTTGCCCCCGTTTGATTTTAAACTTGGTGAAGAAGATGATGAACATGGCAAAATGAAATACTAGATATATAGTTTGGGTTGCCTTATAAATCAGATAAACAAGACAGATGGAATGGTTAAGTGTGTTTGCGGGTGAGCGGGAGGTCTCTAGTTCAAACCCGGTTCAGGGCATATTTTTTAAAAAAGGCTTTGGAAGGTAGATTTCATTACCAAAATTATTATTATTATTAGTATTGTGATTATTATTATTATGGTTATTTTTAGAACACTTATTATTACTAATACAAGTATTATTATAAAGACTATAATTTATTATTATAATTATGATTATGATTATTATTATTATTATGAGAATGATACAAATTATTATTATTTTCATTAATATTAGTACTTGTAACATTTTATAATTGTTAGTGTTATTATTATCATCCACATAGGTATTATTAGTAGTATTATCATCATTATTATTAATATTACAAAGTATCATTAATAGACTTATCATTTAAACATTAATATTAGTGATATTGTATAATTACTGAAAATTTCTATTAAAACTATTAAAAATTACCATTATTATTATTAGTATTATTTTTTACTAAAACTATCATTATTATTGATATCAGTATTATCTATGTCATTATTATTAAAATAATTACGATTATGAAAAATAAAAGTTTTAAAGACGTTATTAAAATTATAAACATAAAAATAAAGATTTTATATATAAATATATATTTAATACACATAACTTAACTATACTAATATATCTATATATATATATTGAAAATATATATAATGAACCTATTAGTCTACTATATATATAAATTACATCACTAATAATAATATAAATAAATATATTTGTTCGATTACAAGTATATGTCTTAATAGATATATGAATGATATAGGTTCGTGAATCCGAGGCCAACCCTACATTGTTCAATGTCGTCATATGTATTTTTACTACAAAATACATTATTGTGAGTTTCATTTGCTCCCTTTTTACTTTTTATATTTTTGGGCTGAGAATACATGTGCAATTTTTATAAATGTTTTTACGAAATAGACACAAGTAATCAAAACTACATTATATGGTTGAATGATCGAAATCGAATATGCCCCTTTTTATTAAGTCTGGTAATCTAAGAATTAGGGAACAGACACCCTAATTGACGCGAATCCTAAAGATAGATCTATCGGGCCCAACAAGCCCCATCCAAAGTACCGGATGTTTTAGTACTTCGAAATTTATATCATGTCCGAAGGAGGATCCCGGAATGATGGGGATATTCTTATATGCATATTGTGAATGTCGATTACCAGGTGTTCAATCCATATGAATGATATTTTTGTCTCTATGCATGGACGTATGATTATGAGAAATGGAAGTATGAAATCTTGTGGTCTATTAAAATTATGAAATGATTATTTATGTTAAACTAATGAACTCACCAACCTTTTGGTTGACACTTTAAAGCATGTTTATTCTCAGGTACGAAAGAATTCTTCCGCTGTGCATTTGCTCATCTTAGAGATATTACTTGGAGTCATTCATGACATATTTCAAAAGACGTTGCATTCGAGTCGTTGAGCTCATCAAGATTATTATTAAGTCTATTATAGTAAGATATATTACGAAATGGTATGCATGTTGTCAACTTTTGATGTAATGAAAGATTGTCTTTTCAAAAACGAATGCAATGTTTGTAAAATGTATCATATAGAGGTCAAATACCTCGCGATGTAATCAACTGTTATGAATCATTTATAATCTATATGGACTTCGTTCGGATGGATTAGGACGGGTCGCTTCAGTTGGTATCAGAGCGGTGGTCTTAGCGAACCAGGTCTTGCATTAGTGAGTCTAACTGATAGTCGTTAGGATGCATTAGTAAGTCTGGACTTCGACCGTGTCTGCATGTCAAAAGTTTTGCTTATCGATTTTTGTCGGAAATCATCTATTTATCATCCTTAGAAAATTACATGCTTATCATTCTTAGTCTAGACACATCTTACTGCAATGATTGCATGAATAGTGTATAGACAAAATTCGTATCTTAGCGTATCTGCTAATTCATATCTTAGCATATCTTGTACTGTAGACTTTGTCTGACAACTTCCGTAGATTCCTTCGTAACATATGGGATTTTAGTATTGTATATGCATATGTGAATTATGTATTGCAGGGTACTAATCTACATCCTATAATCTGTTTCTTATCGAAAATACTTCATCTGATCGTACGAGTGGAATCCCTCAACCAGTTCGAGTCCCTCAGACTTCGATAGCTAATCCGATAGTTATTCCGACTGCTATTCCGACATGGATGTTCACCTAAGCTCCGGAGGCAACGTCACCAGAATGAATCAACCAATCAATCATCCCCAATTCATCTGATGGGTTCGTAGTCGACTTAACCGATGGAGACGAGAGGAAGGCGATCCTTTCCACCCACCAACCGAATTTACCTCTTGGCAATGAACCTGAAGCACTTACCGGCGAACCAGTCTGAAACACCATTTTCACCCCCCATTTCCCGAATATCTCACCACGATTGTATTCTATCTAAAATTCTGAACCTTATTCATCCGCTCGTACCGACCGACAATCATCCCGGAATAATAGAAGAAGTCAACGAACTTCGCGCTCGAGTAATCAATCTGGAGAATATGGTTCAAAAATTACCAGCTTCAACAACATCACCGGCACCAACAGTACCATCAATAACAACACCAGTACCATCAACAACCCATGCCTTGACGTCTCATTCTATACCTTGAGTACAATTATCGTACTACGTATCGTTCTACATCATTTATCTTCGTTCGACATGGCGATTATGTAATCTCTAATGTTTTAGAGATTATATATTCTTGTTCCAATGGTAAATCAAATGAGTTTAATATCATATTGACTCATTAAATCCATGATTACATCTGAAAAAAATATATATGTATATATATTTTCATAAAGATTGTAATTAAAAATTCTTGTGTACAAACTGTTAATGGTGAAAATATTTTAAGGGTAGGTAATACCCGAGGAATATTTAGATTTCACATTAATAAGTTACACTGTACATTCTTTGAATCTAATTCAACAGTCGTTTACTATCCTACTTACGTCCACCGATATACAAATCCGTTCACCACAGAATAACCATATTCATCCAATTTCATATTTGGATTTTGATTTATCAAAAATCAAGTGGCATAATGAAGGAAACATTTGACAAAATAAAATTTGTTAGAAACAAACAAATTAACTATGAGAAATTTTGTTAAGAATCCACGCTAAATGTTCCTAACTAATTGTTCCCAGCTAACTGATTACACTTTATTTATCGCAATTTAATTATCGCAATTTACATTCTCGCAATTTTATTTATCGTCATTTAATTTCTGTTATTTACTTTACGCACTTTATTTATCGTCATTTAATTTCTGTTATTTATTTTACGCACTTTAAATATCGGGACACGTATACAAGGTTTTGACATATCATATCGACGCATCTATATATATTATTTGGAGTAACCATAGACACTCTATATGCAGTAATGCGGGAGTTAGCTATACAGGGTTGAGGTTGATTCTATAATAATATATATAGTTTGAGTTGTGATCAAGTCTGAGACGTATATTGGTCACGATACGTATTAATTAATTCGAATATTATATATTAAACTATATATGAATCATTGGATTGTTAACTGTGGACTAACGACTGTGGACTAATAATATTGGACAATTAAAATGAATTAAAATATTGATTATAACATATAAAACTAAACAATTCTTCAAGTTTGCCACTTGATTTCATTTTAAATCTCATTTGTATCTTAACGATTACAATCTGCGTTCAAATCTTTCGTAATTCTTGAAAACACCTCAATCGAGAGGATGAACCAACCGCACTTCATCTACGGAAGGAAAAGATTTATGCGTATAGTTATGCACCTGAAAAAAAAACTCTCGGAAACTGAGTAAAAGTTTAACACGCATCTGTGTTAGCTTCTGTGGCGTTGTTATTACCGAAAATAACTTTGCAATTTCTTTTCAAAGTAGCCAATTTTGTCACAGCTTCAGCAAGTCACCTTAAACTTTTCGTTCGAATCAACCTTATTATAATCTTGATATATGTGCTTGCTCTTTTATTGTTACCGGGGAACCTTTTATATTCCACCATATTACTAACAGACTTATCAACAACTTCGTTGCTCTTTGGCTTAGATCTCTTCGAAAAATCATTACACTTATTTATTGAAACCTTATCACGAACTCATCTACATCTTGTAACGAGAATTACCATGTCAAAAACCGAGAATCATCAATCATTAACTATCGAACTTCGCAGCGCTTCTATGTCAATAGTTATATTTCCACTTATAACGTCTATCTTCTGGATTGATGAACTTCAATTCGGAATTTCTAAAAAAGCTCAGAAAATTGGAACTGAAAAACGGATTGAGCAAACCATGAAGGAGACTGTAGATAAATCACAAGGACTAAACTTGTACATAAAAAATCCTGATGATTCAATTTTTGATAAAATCTTCAGCGAAACCTTGCGCCTTAATTATTCTAAATCATTGTGAATGAATTTCTTCATCACACTTTGATTCAAAAATTCTAAGATACCATCGTGTCTTTCATTATCAATATCCTCACTGTTTCTGAAGAAATATAATATTCATAACTATTCTGATCCGATATCATTCATCTCTCTGTACTACCTGTGTTTCATCATAAAAAGAAACTGTGTTAGTTTCTAAATTCCTGAAAATTTGAGTTTGAATCATGAATGATTTTGAAGTAGTGTTGGAAATTGATGCATGAGTTAGTATAATATAATGACGCCTGATCAACGTGGTTATATTACAGTAAGTCATGCTGAGTTTCTAATGGAACATGATGATTCACAGTACCGTCATCATGTGTCATGTTACACAACTCTTTCATTCTAATTAACTTATGAACATATCAAGAAAATATATTCTTGATAGTTCCATCCTCTGTGATTCGGGTAATATAACAAATCAAATCGTGCTATTACGTACCTTCTGCTTAGAATGTTAGGGTCATTCGGAACTTCATACTTACTAATCTGAGACGTGATCGCTTTATTTAAGGTAAAGCAGAGAAAAAAACATGAAGCTTCGAAATAGAGATCGGAGTATAAATCACAGCAAACAAGAAAGATCATAAACCGTGTATATCTATGCGAATAGCAAGATAAAGACACGGGAGGATCAGGAATACAATAATCCCGAGGGCATAATAGAAGTAAACGGATTCTTCTGGTGGTAGTTGGAAAAGAAGAATGATGGTTACAATGACCAGAAAATATTCAGAACTAGAACTGGATTGAGCATTTTCACAATCTTTGAAAGAATGATTTAAGGAAGAAATTATAGGAGTGATGAAAATAAAGGAAACGGAAGAGGTTATTTTATAGTAAAATATCCGACATATCAATCGAGGCAGATTACGTATCTAATCGAAGAAAATCCTAATTTCCGTAATTTCCAAAGAATCGAATCTTATATAAATTACAAAGATTTTATTTAAATCCCTTGAATTCCTGAAATCAATTTTGACTACGACAAAAGTTAAAACGAATTTTTAACTTCTTCATTTCACTCTTTTGTGATAGCTTCAATCGTACTCTTTTTGAAATCGAATTGTTTTATCCATATCACACGATGATGATAAAACTCTAATTATCAACTTGTACTCGTCATAAAAACATTCTTATTGTTAGCCATGACGACCTCTGCCAAATTTCGGGACGAAATTTCTTTAACGGGTAGATACTGTAACGGCCCGGAAAATTTCGACTTAATTTGAACTTGAATCTTCACATGAATTGATATTTCCGACACGATAAGCAAAGTCTGTAATGCTGAGTCTTAAAATTTTGAACTATTGTTATACATTCAATTAACCTTTGGCCATTCCCGACGATTCACGAACATTATTTGTAAATAGATACATATATATTTAAAAATATATATATAATAATTTGAAATATTATTTGAAATAATAAATGATTAAATTGTTGGAAATAAATATGTAAAATAAAAAGCGATGTAATGAAGACCATTATTATAAATATATAAATATATATTTGTGTATAGATATTACTTGTAAATATATAAAATTATATTAAATCTAATTGTTTAAAAATATATAATATATTTAATTTAATTAGTAGTTAAACTTTCTACTTAAAATTGTTTATATATGAAAAGGGAATATATTAAAAATGAATGATTCGGGCCTAATTAGTAAACATCAGTAACACTCGGTTGGCATCTCATTAATGTTCATATAGATCTAATACATATATATGAAGTATTAAAATAAAAGTTGGACTGTAAATCGAATTACGAAGATTACAGGATTGACGGAAATATTTTTACATTTTTAGTTTAAATCTTAGTACTCCGTACATATTAATTGGAACGGAAAATAAATAAATAATGAACCTTTTTGATCTGGTTTTAAACAGTTAATGACCAGAATAAATAAATAAACTTAATTTGAAAAATTGGGATTTTTAGGAGCACTTTTATATGTTAACTGTTTAGCAATGGACATAATATAATACTCCGTGAATTAGATATTATTATTAAAGAAACCATTATTTTTTATCATTAATAATATTATTATCACTTTTTATGATTTTTGTATCATTATTACTTATTATTATTATGGATATGATGATGATGATGATGATGATTATTATTATTATTATTATTATTATTATTATTATTATTATTATTATTATTATTATTATTATTATTATTATTATTATTATTAATATATTTATTAATTATTAATATTAATCTAATTAAAAAAAAAAAGTCAAGAACTAGTACCATTCCGTTACCCATTTCAATCTAACTTTTTCAAATTTTGTTTTCTGTCTGTAATCTGTTAGATGTCCATTTCACAACTCAATTAGGATCAATGCAATCACTCTATAAAAGAATTATTCTGCAATTCATTAAGTAAAACATAAAAATCACAAAATAAGCTCGACACTCTGTACATTCATCTTTTTCACCATATTTTGATTTCGAATGAATTTCCAAAATGTAATAATGCAGTCTTGTTAGGAATCGTCTATCTAAACTATCTGTAAGTTTTCAATCTTCAATTCTTTCTATCAATTTCTAATTTGAGAGTCAAAGTTTTGGTTTTCAAAGTCAACTAAGTGTTCTTGAATCAAATTCGAGTTTGTTTTGATATCTCCAGTTAATTTGATGATCCATAAAGTTTATAGGAATGATTTGCAACACAATTCATGTTGTAATCATAACCTATAACACTCTTAATCTAAAAATCAATTTTTGAGTTCTTGAGTTCTTCACAGTGATATACACTAACGAGAATTCGAAACAAATTTCAAAAACTAGAAATGTAGAGTTGTTAGGAGTCATTTACTTAAACTTCTTGTAAAATCTCAAATTCCAATTCTTAATAACGAAATCGAATTTGCGAGTCAAAGTTATTTTGTCAAAAGTCAAAGAAAGTGTTCATCGCGAAATTCGTAATCGTGTTGAAGTTTCCAGTTAAATTGATGATTTAGATAGATTTTAGGAATGATTTGAAACATGTTTCATGTTGTAAAGATTGTCCAAAACGAACTCAAAATTGAAAACAA